>NC_134592.1:45420000-46020000 GCF_037038515.1 Microtus pennsylvanicus
CCCCTCAGATCCACTTCCCCTAGAGTCCCCCTCAGATCCACTTCCCCTAGAGTCCCCCTCAGATCCACTTCCCCTAGAGTCACTGACAACCAACACCGCTCAGAGCAGCTTGAGCATGCTGCTGAGACTGCCAACAAACCCGCCCAAAGGAAATCATGTCATTTATTAATAATGCCATATTCCTTTTCAACAGAGGAGGCCAGGGAGGGAGAAACGCCACTGTGGTGCCAGCTATTTGAAGATGTGAAGTTTCCAAAGACCTCAGTGCTGGGACTTTCAACTCCGGGGCCCTACTACAGGGCTGCCAGGATAAATAGGAAAAAGGCAATGGGTTCAGAAATGCCTGATACCAACCAGAAGGTGAGCACCGAGTGTCCTCCCTGTGAGGACACAGAAGCCACAGTACCCAAAGAGACTCCGGGATGCAACTCTAGAGAGGCAGAAGAGGGATTCTTGTGGGGAGGGTGTGTGGGTTTTATCTTAGTGAGTTCAGGGCCTTAGTAACAGGGTTTCTGCAAGATTGAAAACAGCCAGTGCCTCCTCCCTGAACCCTGACTTGTCCTGGTTCTCTCTTCTGCTTTCATACCAGTCCTCCCTTAGTGCTCCTCACCTGCTTCTGCTTCCGATTGCTCCAAGACTACTCAACGCTTCTCTTCTGTAGCCTGGACCTCTGCATCCTTCTGTAGCCTGGACCTCTGCATCCTTCCGTAGCCTGGACCTCTGCATCCTTCTGTAGCCTGGACCTCTGCATCCTTCCGTAGCCTGGACCTCTGCATCCTTCTGTAGCCGTGTCATCCCTGGCATCTCACAGCCACCTCAGAACCCAAGCTGCCTGCTGACTGAACCCTGCTTTCTACCTAGACACCTCTGCCTGGATGTTCTTAACTCAGTCAGCAGGGCTAGGGACCTTCCACCCATTCCATCACCTACAAGCTTTGTCCACACTCCACAGTTTGGAAATTACTAGTCCTCTCAGCTTGACTCCCAAGCTACCAGCCACTACGACCCATCTGTCCTTTTAGTCTCTCTGGCTGGGTAAATATTAGCACAAGAAGAGACCACTGAAATCATTTACTTCGGCCCCTCGGGAGTGATTTTAGCCTCTTGGGTATATGTTCAGCCTCTTCAGGAGTGTTAGAAATCCCTCACCAGTATTCACCAGCCCTTCGGGCTTGCTCTCATCCACCTCAGGAGTATTCTCAGCCCTTCTGGATGTTCTCGGCCCCTCGAGAATGTTCTCAGCTCCTCACAAGTGTTCTCAGCCTGTGTGGTGTGTTCTCTGCTCCTCCAGAGTGTCTTCAGCCCCTGAGGTGTGTTTTTAGTGCCTCCCCAGAACAGCTCTTCAAGGATGCTCTTAGCCCCACTAAGAGTTTGTCGGCCTCCTTGGGCACGTTCTCAGCCTATTGGGAGTATTCTCAGCTTTTCAGGTGTTTCCAGCTCCCCCAGGTTGTCTGTGCTGCACCTTCCACCTCTAGAAGGTGACAGCTGGATATTTCTCGGGTGGGGGGGGTGCACTCCCTTGTGTCTTTACAGGTGAGATTTGCAGAATTGGGTGCCTGCAGCTGATGCTAGCTTGTCTCTGGTTTCCTGCCCCTCTAACCTTCAAGGGTGTCTTTCTTCTTTGTGGTTAGCTCAGGACTACCACGTGGGTTCTTCGTTGCTAGCCTCACACCCACATCCCAGACCGGAAGAAACAACTGCCAGCATCCGTGTCTAGAAAGCATCTCTTTTCCAGAAATCCTCAGAAGATTCCCCTTAATCTCACCAACCAGAGCTATGTCACAGGGCATCCACAGCTAAGGTTAGTCCAGAGCGAACACCAAGGAGAGTCTCAACTTTGACCTGGAAGCACTCACTCCCCGGAAGTGTCTGCCTGTGGGGACCAAGGAGACAAGAGATTGGTAGTGACTAGTGCCCTCCTCATGCTCCATCTAAAATGGGGTTAGAATTTACCTTGGTGAGTCGTTGGATTTCAGAGAGACCATGGGCAAACCTTCATAGTACCCAAGGCATAGCAGCCCTCAGGGAAAGCTATTAGATTCTTACATTTTCAGAAGTGGCCTTTAGCCAGGAGTTTTCCTGACAAAGCGGAAAATGTGTTATAGAGACATGGTCCTGACTCTGTGCCGTTCTTTTACATTGAACTTGCTTCTTGGTTAATAAGTCTTTTCTTGGTAGTCTCTTCAGCGGCTGATACATCCAGCCAGGTTGTCATTGTGACACTTCACTCCCATGTGACACATGAGAAACAAGACTTGGAAAGACACAAAGGGCGAACTGGCAGGGCTCGCTTGCTTTGTGGCTACAGGGCTGCATATTTCTTCTCTGATTCATGGAAAAACACGTAGCACATAGAAGTTGGCTATGGATTGAAAATCCCTCAGGCCAGAGAGCTGAAGAATCAGGTCTCAGGGTCTTAGTTGCTGAGGGCTAAAAAGCTCATTTAGAAGGTGACCAGCGGAAGACTTTGGGAGCCCACTCTGTATTTCCGGCTCCTCCTACCACAGTTTCTTTTGAAAGCAAATGAATAAAGACTTTTGTAGGATTGTTTGCTTTGCTAGGGACAAGCACAAAATGACTTAAAAAGTGAATATTTTGGCTCCAATTACTAAAATGTTCGAGGGTAGAGTTTCCCTTCCAACTGGATCCAACTGCTCAAATGAAGCATTGACGGACATTTCTACCCCTAGACTTCTCCCTCTGTGGACGGGTCCCCTGAAGCTTCCAAATGAGAGCCCCTCAGTTTGGGATCCAAGCAGAAAGAAGAGACCTTGTCCGTGATAATTTAAGAAAAACAAAACAAAAGCAAAAATCCTCCCAAACCAGTCCAGTCTAAAACACAAGCCCACCCCAGAATCAATCACCAATCACAGTGCTAAGGAAATAGTTTCTTATTGACCAGACAGGGGCACCGCCTACCTAAAGCCCAGACAAAGCCAGTCCCCCCTTAAGCCACTTAAATTGAGAGTAGGTGAGAGCTGGCCCACGGAAAGACAGTCATGTGAGCAAGAGAGCCAGCCTAGACCAGTTCTATAGAAGTGCCAGGACACGGTTAGTTATAGATGCAACTGGCATTACAAACACCACAGAAATAGGCGGGGTAGGGAGATGGTTCAGTTGGTAAACCATTTGCTATACAAGCAGAAGGACCTGCATGCTGATCCCCAGCACCCAGGTAAAAGCTGGTCACTTTAGTGCCACCCCAACACTAAAGGAGCAGAGATAGGCAGTTCCTTGGAGACTGCAAAACACCAGTCTATCCAAATCACTGTGCCCTAGGTTCAGTGAGAGACCTTGTTTCAAAAATAAAGTAATCCCAAAGACAGGAGGAGAAAGACTACTGACCCAAATCATCATGGCCAAATTAATTAAAGCAAGCTGTTTTATCCACGTGCAGCTGCCTCTCCCTAAGGTGGGATTCAAGAGGTCAGCATTGGATGTGAGAAAGACAAGGGTGTTCTAGCTCAGGGTAGGGGGTTTCCAAACGGGGGGGATTGGAAGGCAAAACAGCCAGGATTACAGGAGCAGAACATAAGCATAGCAAGTTAGTCCTGATGACCTGCTGAAACCAAAGGCAGGGTTGCAAGGTGGGCGCAACAAGGTAGTCATGACAACAGGTAGTCATAACAAGGTAGTCCTAGAACCTTTTGAAACAGGTAGGGTTGCAAGATGATTATGAACAACTTTTTGAAACAAAGGCATGATTGCCACTCCTGGATCAGACAATCAGAGCCATTTCTAGCTAAGATTACAGATGGGGCATAGACTAATCCTTGAGAAACAGAGGTTTAACCGTAAACAGGGGTGCGCCTATTTTGTCTTTACTAAGATGGCTTTGAAGTTTAAAATGGAGGCAAGATGGTTCTTCAAGGGACTGAGGAAGAGCCTGGCATTGACATCTCATCTCCACATACATGTGCACACACACACACACACAAATAATATAAACATACTAGTGACAGATACCCTCTTTTTAATCATGGTTAATCAACTCATGTTTCCGGTTCATTCTGAATGTCAGCACAGATAAATCTCGCTCAGAAGATCAATTTTCCACCAGGGCTTTTTTGTTTGTTTGTTTTTCCCTCATGGTGTATATCACATCTTCCTACGCATTTTGGTGAGTCACACAACCCCTCGTTGATTTTTCTCCGCCCTGGCTTGCAAAGGACTTAAGATAGCATTGAGCCCACCTCCCATTCACCACCGCAGCTTGAGGATGAAGGCACAGAGACTGGATTTGAGAAAACAAGCTGACTTTTTTTTTAAATCTTAAATCATAGTGAACTCTTTCTTTAGTCTGTGAAACCTGAAATAGAGTTGATAATAGGCTCAAACCCTAAGATGGAGGAAGTTTACAAATGTCATATTCTAAAAAGGACGGGGGTAGGGTAGGATATGCCCACACCCCTTTAACAAACAAAGTGAAAATCTGGGGACACCTTTTACACCTTCCCTAGAGTGGGAACCTTATTGATAAGTTCAGAGCCTTCCTGTGCTGTTCATGCGTTTTACAAGTTGTCTATCTCCTCTTACCCTCGTGGCTCCAATCCAGGGACACTCCCCTCGGGGGAAAAAGAGGGGATCAACGTATCAAGATGTTCCTACTTCAGCCTTGCTTGCAAGCACCTGCAGATGTCCGCTGAATGTTTCCTGTTCAACTCAACAGGTTCTAATTACGTGAACTAATATTTGCTCACTACTAAACCACGTTCATTCTCGTAAAAGGCAAACTTTCAAAGGCTGGAGTTAAGCAAACCCCAGAAAAGTCTCGATATTTATGCCAATGCATGCCTGCTTCCTGCCACTTAGAGTTTCTCATTGCCCCATCATTACAGACTTTTGCCTTTTCGACATTTACCCCGATTCTTCTCATTATGAAGGACAAACGGTCTCTCTTTCGGTCTCTGACACGCCCGGTAGAGTAGAGCTAGGCTCTGCCTCAGCTCTTGCTATGCAGAAATGGCCACTGTTGGCTCCTTAGTAAAGACTAGCTGCCAGAGCCCTCTCTGAGCTGAGGGGTGCTTCCCCTTCTGCGGCTTCTGAGTCATGTTTCTGAACCAGAAGTTGAGAACCGTCTGAGGAAAAACTGAGGTGTGTTGTTTCTCTATTCCTTCAAGCCTATCATACAGTGCACATCACTGCCAAGTTTCTCCCTCACAGTTCTGTCATGTTTGTCCCCAAACACGTTCACTTCCCATAACGGAAAGAGCTGGAGGGGAAGAAAATGTCGGAACTCGAGTGCTGTCAAGATGGACGCTGGCTACTGAAGACATTATCTAATATGATAGATAATCAGGGATTCTTAACCCCATGTTGTTGGTGCTTGCTAGGGTCCTACATCCTTATTTTGAATTTGATGATAATTCAACCCCCCAACACATGCACACACACAGACACACATACACACACATACATACACATACACACCCCAGACTGCTCACATTATGGATCATGTTGGGAAAATTAGAAGAAAATAGAACTGAGTCTCAGCGGATCAACTAACTGGAAGTGAACCGTTTTATCCACAGAGCAGGCTGAAGGAGGAAGATGTGGTCACCCTTCTAACAGCATACAGCCTCGAACAGATTACCCGAAATTCACAGCACACTAGACGTTCATAGTGCAGCTGATGTTCAACAAGGCAAGCTACGCCCTTCCTCTTCTCTGAACTGGTTCCGTGATGACGGTAGAATGAAAGCTTGGGCTCTCAAGATACATCACATGGATATAAATAACAACTGTCTCCGCTAACTTCACCCCTGACTTCCTCAAAACTCCAAGACATCACTTCCCCCGCCGATGTGTGGAAAAATACACCTGTTCCTCTGAAAAGGGGTACACTGGCTCCGCCTGAGCTCATCTCCCTCTGACCCTGCTGAAACAGAGTCCTGAAGAAAGCCGAAGTGACTGGCCCCAACAGGACGGCTGCGCTTTGCTCTGAGCATCTACATCACCGTAAAACATACCAATGCAGAAAATTCTGTGGTGTATACACACACATGTACACACACGCACCACACCGCCTCCCCCCCCCCAGAGTTGGTGTTGTGAGGAGCAAAAGCAGAAGACCCCGTTGCTTCCAGAAAAGCACCAGCAAACCCCTGGACTGGGAAACTATAAGGCAAGCAGCAGAACTTGTCATTTCAGGCCACTTGAATGACACCGCTGGAGCTCAGCCAACAGAGCGATCCCCAAAGCCCAGCCGTCAGCTCCACAGCCTTGAGCAAGCTCTTTGTCATGAGCAGAGGAATGTCTCCATTCCCCGCCCTACACATACTCCTGCAACCTGTTAACTAAGCTAACAAGACATCAGTCTTCACCACCAGCGGGTAGGGCCAGGGAGGGGCCAGTGGGATGCGGAGCAGTTCACCCAGAGAGTCTGCACACAGCCAGCACAGGCCTGCCGTGTGTGACCCATTTCAGATTTAAGGGGAGAATGGAGAAGCTTCAAAGACACTCTTTCCTCTTAAGATCCCTCAGACAGCTAAGACCGTGGTTTCCTCTGGTCAGCTTTGCCTGAGGAAGTCATTACAGGAAGTTGGGGGGTTGTAAACTCAAGCTAGTTTTCTCTGCCGAGGATGGGAGCTGAGGACATACACAATCAGAGACTTCTGCTCAGATTAAGGGGAACTGGAGGCTTGGGAAGGTGTGGACTTCCTATCCTCTGTGTACTCAGGCTACAGGGAGGTTCCAGGATGCTGTCTTTCTTCTGCTAGGCACACAGATTCATGAGACCACATTCCAAGTTCTGTAAGAATAGGGTAGACAGTGGCTGACCGCTCTCTCCAACGCAGCTTGTGCAGCCACCACCGTTTAACGTTTGCCTCACTGAGGCAATAAGGAGAGTCACTTAAGGGAGACCTCTGGAGTGGAAAAAAAAAATGAGCTTTAAAAAAAATTTTTTTTATACTTTCTTATCTCTTTGATGTTATCCTCTATTTTGAGATGGTAAAAATAGATATTAAAAGGTCTAAGCAATAAATGGTTTAATTTTATTCATCCCCCGAGTGCAAGATAATTAATTAGTCTCTACTTCTCACCCTCAAAAATAAAATCTAGACTGATTAGAAAGCCTAATGCAAAACTGAAATAAAAGAGCTCTTTGAAGGGAACAGGCGAGGATTATTATAATTTGAGACAGAGAAGTGCTTTCAAGCAAAATATAAAATGCAGAAAACATAAAGAGAACCAACTGCAGATTTTACTATATGAAAGTGTTAGACTCTGTGAAATAAAAAGTACTATAAACAAAGACTAGGAGAAACGAGTTGCAGAAATAGCACAGAATTCAAACGCAGAGCAAACGGGACACATGCAAATCAACAGTGAGGCTCAAGACACCCAACAGTAAATGCACACATAGTCATAGAGAAGCCACAGACAAATAGATCGAGTTGATTAGAGCTTGCTTCTCATCCTGGAGTTTCATTCCTTCCATACATACAAGAACAGAAGTGTGTGCACACGTATACCAAAAGACATACACACACACGTATGCTCGTGGCTAAAAGCTGGAAACTACCCAACTGCCCCTCAATAAATAAATGTGGTGTGCTCGCATAATGGAATAAATAAACACCTCACAGCTCTACCCAAGTACATGAGTAGCTCACATGTGATGTTGAATAAAGGACATGCTTCCAGTTATCTAAAGGGAGAAATGGACGTGACGAGTCTCTAGGAGCCGAATGTCAGGACACTGGTCATTTTCAGCATGCGGAACATCTGATACTATTCTGTTCCTTTACCTGCTTATGAGGAAGAAGTCACCTCGGGCAAATTCAGCAGTACACTGTATTTTATACATTTTTTTATAAATTTTTATAATTCAAGAAAAATGTGACCAAAAAAATTGCAAGTACTCGATACTGATATGCTAGAATGGAGAGCCCAGCTGGTACATCAGGGCAATGACATTTAAAACGACGCTGGTTGTTCCTGCACATGATGACAACGTATAATCCTTAAAGATTAGAGCATCAACTCTGTGGGTGGTTGGTATCAGTGGCTGCTCTTCCAGAAGGCCTGGGTCTGTTTCCCAGCTACCGCCATACAGCCTGGACGGAGTGTGTCTATTGTAGGAAATCAGAGAAAATCCTATCCAGTAATGCAGAAAGAACTCTAAAATGCGGTGTTTGTTTGTTTGTTTGTTTTGTTTTTTAAACCCATTCTGCCAGGCAGTGGCTGTGTACTTCTTCAATCCTAACACTGGAGGTAGAGGCAAGCAGATCTCTGAGTTGACTCCAGCGTGGCAAAGTGGTCTACAAAGTGAGTTCCAGGACAGCCAATGCTACACAGAGAAACCATTCTCAGACAAAAAAAAAAAATCCATCCAAGAACAGAACATATTCTATGATCTTGTTTCCATATAAATTATTTGAATGTAAACATTAAAAATAATAAAAGAAATTAACACGAGAAAATTAAAAATTAATTTTGCTGTGGTTTATTTATCTAAGACCTCCCACTGAGTGGTAAACATACAAGCTCTCATGGGCTTGCGTAGCATGAAGCCCTGGGTTCATAAATAAACCTGACAGCACATAAATGGGGCACAGGGGGTCGACAAGATGACATGAGCTTTCCTCCAAGCCTAATAACCAGCGTTCAGGTCCCAAGACCTACATGGTAGAAGAGGAGGACCAACTCCCCACAAGTTCTCTGGTCTCCGCGAAAGCGTTGTAGCATGCACCCCCGTATGACCGTGCACACAAATAAATGCCCTAAAATAAGGCATTGTCTGTAACCCCAGCCCTTTGAGACTCGGAAGCAGGAGGATCAAGAGTTTAAGGTCATCCTTCATTGCATATCTAGTGTGAGACCAACCTGAGCTACATGCGACTTTGTTCTCAGATTTATAAACTTACTAAACAAAAAGACCTCACAAACCGGAACACGAAATATATTTAACGTCTCTCTCTGTAGGCAGGATACAGGAATTCTCTGCAAGGGATTGTACCCAATTAGCATGCCTGACCAGTGGAAGGCAGTTTGTCCTGCAGCTTCCTTGAGGAGCTCTTGTGACCCCTCAGAAATGTCAACTCCCACGCAGCCCGTGAATAAGTTCCTGGGTGTGCTTCTGCAGCACTTTTCAATAATTAACTAATCTGCCCAAGGGCGGGGCAGGCCAGCGCTCCCACGGATTTAGCGCTCCCTCCAGCTGCCCACCTTTGGAATGTGAAAACGTCCCCAGCACACGGCTACCCTCCCACAGGGCCAAACTCCCTGGAGAAAGAGAAGATTCCACACAAGAGGACAGAGTCCTCTCTCAGGATGTTCCCAAAGAAGTTAGACCAGTTTCTGCCCTGATTCTGCCTCTGCCTGTTTCCTCCCTCATCTTCCTCCGCAGGCTCCTACCTCATCCCTGCCGCAGCAGCCTCTCAGCTCTTCTCAGGATGGGGCCCCGGACTGCGCAGCGTTAAAACAGATTTATTGTGGCAAAATATGCAGGATGGAATTTACCACTGTGATGCTTTCCCGGTCTTGACTATAATAATTTTAGATGTACATCTCAATGGCGTTGAGCAGATTCACGATGTTGTGTATTTATTACCACTCTCCTGTCTATCTGGTCCTCGGCACTTGCCTTGTCTTACTTTCTATTCCTGAGATAAAACACCACAACCAAACAACGGAGGAGGAATGGGTTTATTTGTTCACTCATTGGATCGCAGTCCACCACGAAGGGAAGTCAGGGCAGGAACCTGGAGGCAGAAACTGAAGTGGAGGCCACAGAGGAGAGCTGTTCACTGACTTGCTCTCTGTGACCTGCCCAACTCGCCTTTTTTTTTCTTTATACAACCCAGAACTATGTGCCCCAGAGGTGGCACTGCCCATAGTGGGCTGGGCCCTCCCAAATCAACTTTAATCAAGAAAATGCCCCCAAAAACTTGCCTATAGGTCAATCTAATGGTGGCATTTTCTCAACTGAGATTCCATCTTTCCAGCCGACTTCAGCTTTTAGCAAAGTGACAAAAAACAAACAAACAAACAAACAAAAACTGACCAGGACAGGACCTTATAGCAGGGCACCTTCCCACATTTGTCCCTTGGAGTCTGGTGTGTTTCACCCGGCATGGTGCTGTCAACATTGCCCATTTTCATAGCGTGCTTCGGAATTTCCTTCCTTCTTGTGACTGCTCGCTAGTCCCTCGTATATTCCCTTGCACCGATCTTCAAACCGCCTTGACCGCGGCTTCTAACTTCCAGCCATTCTTAACAACACCGCTGTGGGCACGGTCGCACAGTATCATTTGAGTTCTTACTTGCAAGGTTTTTTCATATACTTAGGAATATATGGATTAAAGTTAGATTATAGAGTATTTTACTTTGCCTTTTGCAGAAACTGCCAAGACGTTTTCGCCATATGATACTACAACTGATTTCTAAAGTAGCTGCACCATTTTGCAATCCCAGCAATAATCCACAAACATTTCATTCTGTCTACAACAGCGCTTGCTTTCTGGCTTTGTTTTTGATGCTGTTTTCATGGCTACATAGTAAGATTTTTGACTTTATTGTTTTTCAAGATTATTTTGGCTATTTGGGATTTTTTTTTGAGATTCTGTATAAATTTTAAAATAGGTTTTTTAGTTTTTTGTTTTGTTTATCTCTGTACTAAAAATGCCACCGAGACAATAAGAATTGCATAAAGTATGTATATGATTTGGAGTATCATTTTCATCTTAACAATACTGAATTTTCCAGTCCACAAACAGACGGTGTCTTTCTCTGTGCTTCCGTCATCTTTAATTTCTTACAGCAACGGCCCATTGTTTTCAGTGCAGAAGTCATAGGCCATGCTGGTTAAGATGACTCAGTCAGGCAGGTTCCACTTTGTGATACCATTGGAAGTGGAATTCTTTTCTAAATTTTCATGCAAGTATGCTGAATTCATGTTTCAGTTTAGTTGGGTTTTTGTTGGTGGTGCTGATGCTGGTATTAATGGCAGTGTGGTTGTGTGTGTGTGTGTGTGTGTGTGTGTGTGTTTGAAAAAGTCTCAAGTAGCCCAAACTGGCCTCAAACTTATTATGTAATCAAGAATGACTTTGAACTGCTGATCCTCCCGCCTCCACCTCCCATGTGCTGAATCCCATATGCTCACCACCATCGGTTCACTACCCAGAGTTCCATGCGTGCTAACAAGTGTCCTGGGCGACATCCCTAGCCCCCTGCTTTTTTTTTTTTTATGAGTGGAATCTTTAAAATGTCCTACAGATAAGAACCCACCATCTGCAAACAGATCATTTTATTTATTTTTCCAATTTCTGTGTCTCTTGTGTCCTTTAATTACCTGCTTGGGCTACTTCAGACATTATGTTACAATAATCATGATGGTGTGGAACTGTACTCAGTATTCACTAGGAGATGGCAGCTCTTATTCCTGATTGAAGGAGAAACACTCTCAGCCTCTCCTCCCCATCTAAGTAATGTTGCTCGGATTTTCCACGTGGTCTTCATCACGTGAAGACGTTCCCTTCTGTTGCTCGTTTACTGGGTGTTTTATAACATGAAAGGGTGTCGGATTAGGACAGGCATGTTTTCCGAATCAGTTCAGAGGGTTACCTGATCATTTCTTCCATTTTATTAATCCGTTAGTTTACACTGGTTAATTTTTATTTGTAAAGCCCACTTGGTCATGGTGTGCAGCCCTCTGAATACATTGCTGGATTTTATTCATTAGAGGTCTTTCAAACCTATATTCCCCCAGAGACTGGGGGGTAGCTTGATTCTCTTGCGGTATCCTTTTCAGACTTCAGATTCAGGTTGAGGCTGGGCTCTCGGAATGAATTAAGAAGCACGCATTCTTCAACTTTTCTTTTTGGGAAAACTGAAGACACATTGCTGTTAATTCTCCTTTAAATGTTGGGGGGCACCATCTGGTCCCAAACAGTATTTTTTTAGGTATTTCTCCCGTTAGTCCTGTAGGTCGAGTTAGGCTTAAAACCAAGTACACAGAATGCTTAATCTAAACGCCTTCAGGTGTAGCTCTTGATAGACTAGTAACCTTAAGAGGAAGAAGTGGGGAGTGAGGAAGGGTGCTTTCAGTAAGAAGTACAACAAGCTACCCGCTCTAGAAATATCTTGTGGGAGTATCAGGTGTAATGGCTCACACCTGTAATCCTAGGCTTTGTAATCCTAGCATGTGGGTGGTTGAGGTAAGAGGAATGCCAGGAGCCCAGCGTGTCCCTGACCAGCCTATGGGAGGTAATAGAACCCAGTAATTGAGCCTGCAAACCAAAAGAAGCCTCGGGGATAGCAGGATGCACCAGTGTGTGGCTTCTAGCATTCACTATCCCATTGGGCACCCACCCAACTCCCCATCCCCACCTCCATCCCTACTTCAGACTCGATGCCCAGGTTGCAGTCAGCAGGGTTCTGGGCAAGTCCTTGGCCTGAAAGAGGGTGGCAATCGGAGGTAGTAGTGTAAAATGTAATGGCGAGTTAGATGGCCCCTCTGAGCCACACTAGACCAAGCAGGTCACTGAGTCGGGGAAGACAAGTCTCAGTGGCACTAATAGCTTCATTTGTGGATATTTTCATTCAGATTTCCTTGTTCTATTTGTGCACAAAGGCACCACGATCCTGGACAAAGGAAACATCACCAAACAGACAGAAAAGTTTCCGTGCCCTTTCAGCTCTGCCTCCCTCCTCCCGTCCCTCTTTTTCCTCGGGCTCCTGTTTATTAAGTTTCTAGTAAAAACTTGTTGGGTCACTGAGAGAGGACGTAATTTAATATTTAAATATTCATCTCGCTGGTTCTCTTTAGGAACAAGCAGCCATGTCAGCATCCAAAAGAGAATGAGGAAGAACAAGATGGCGGAGGCCAAACTTAGAAGTCCCCATTCATGCTGTAACACCCAGAGACATCATCTCTCCCTGTGAGTCACGGCCTTCCACGCCCAGCAGGGTGAAGAAACTCCTGACCCAAGCCTGAACAGAATATGAACCAGTATGAACCAGTCAGGCAGGTAAAACACTCCCTGGCTGTTAATTTGATTTGAAAAAAAAAAATTCAACCCTGCTTCAAGATAAAAGACAGAAAGGTTCAGCCCTATAGCAAGCTTTTGTGTCCCTGGGAAGCAAGGTTTGCCATAGGTAGGAGCAGACTCTCTGCTCGTAACCGTAACCTCCCTGGAAGTCCTCCTCACCTTTGTCATGTGTGAAGCACTGACCCAGAAGTGGGCAAATCCAAATGCTGATCACTGCTTGCGGTTTTGTCCCCATCTGAGCGGGATGCCTCGGTGAAGTTCTGTCTGCCTGGTTTATAAACCATCACCGGTTTCCCTGAAAACCCAGAGAGGTGGCACTGTGTCACCAGGACTTAAATGTCCACCTCACCCGTCACCTCACTTTGCACCAATTCTTTGCCGTGTGTGGAAGGAGAGTAAACATCCCAGCACCTCAATTTAACCTCAGCGACTTGCTCAGCTTGTTAGAGCAGATGCTTGGACAGACTTGGTTAGTGTTGAGTTTTTAACCCTCTTGGTTTTAAACCTGGCCTCAGTCTACAGTAGCTTGGATGGTGAACAAGAACAGAGCAGCTAATTGACTGCTCTGGGAAAATCAAAATCTCCAGTTCCATATTTATTTCTTTCTCCTTTTTAAAAAAAAGATTTTATTTGTGTGTGTGTGTGTGTGTGTGTGTGTGTGTGTGTGTGTGCCACATTTATGTAGGTGCCAGTGGAGGCCAGAAGAGATGCCAGCTTTCCCGCAGCTGGGCCTGCAGGTGGTTGTGGGCTGCTCTCTGTGGGTACTGGAAGAACAACAAGTGCCTTAACCATTGAGCCATCCCTCCAGCTTCCAGTTCTGTTTAGAGCACTTCCGATTAAACCAAGGGTCTTGGGCACACTAGAAAAACACTAAGCCACTGAGCTCCCTCCCCCCAGACTTTCAGGGGTGCTCTTCTACCCCACAATGTATGTGCTTGTGTTTTCACCAAGACCAGCACGGGGTTTTCCGGGCAGAAAGCTAACAGAAAGGCGGCATTCGGCAGTTACCTTCAGAGCAAACCATCAGCCTCAGCCAGTTCTCTTTACCCCTCATTTCTTCACGTGAGACAAACCTTAGGTACACTTCCTAATGCCCGAGGCGGTTCAGCGACCACACCGTGCTTTGTCTTGTACGGAGGTGGTTTCTGGACAGACCGTGAGCAGTATTTTACTCCCTGCATAAGTCAGAAGCACCCATAGCACTCCAAGTTCTAAGCAGACTCTCAGAAGTTTCCTTTGTAAAAACAAGAAAATAAACGGCTAGGTGCAACACACAGAACTGAAATCCAAGAGAAGCTAAGCGTGGGTCTTGACATACAGCCCAAAAAGTGAATGTGACATCAAGTATTCAATCTACTTCAAAAGTGGGTTACCAGCAGTGCGGGCATACCCCTCTAATCCTGGCCCTTGGGATGCTGGGGGAGGAAGACACCAAGTTCCAGGCCAGCCTGGGCTTCACAATGAGAACCTATCTAGAAAAAAAGGGGGGAGGGGAAGCCGGGCAGTGGTGGCGCACGCCTTTAATCCCAGCACTTGGGAGGCAGAAACAGGCAGATCTTTGTGAGTTCGAGGCCAACCTGGTCTACAAGAGCTAGTTCAGGACAGAGAAACCCTGTCTTGAAAAAACAAAACAAAAAAAACCCTCTGGAAAAAAAGGGAAGGAAGAGGAAGAGGAGGAGGAGGAGGAGGAAGAGGAGGAGGAGGAGGAAGAAAGGGATGAGGAGAAAGAATGGTGAGGAAACCGACAGGCAAGTCACCTGTACTGAGTATTCCCTGGTGTGGTGTTTTGTTTGTCTTCAAGAGCCTCACCCTGGGGAGAGCTCTCAAAGAGTTTATATAATGTGCCCTGAAGAAATTGCTGCACTCACCACTAATCCTCTCTCTTTAAAAAAAAAAAAAAAAACATGTTTCTAGTAGCCCAGTGTCAGAAGAGAAAATCCTCAGCCTCCGCTCACTCCCGGAAGGAGTGCTAGAGAAAACCCAACCAGCCGGTAGAGCAGTTACTACAAGGAGTGGGGGGGAAGAGGACAAGATAGTAAGCTAGAGAAAACCCAACCAGCCGGTAGAGCAGTTACTACAAGGAGTGGGGGGGAAGAGGACAAGATAGTAAGCAGAGCTCATGGGCGGAGTCGGGCTCCAGTGGGCAGAGTCGGGCTCCAGAACTACCAACTGTGCCTCAAGCATTGGTAATGATGCCAAGGAACATTCTACTCCTCTGTACAAGATCTGTTCACTTACAAAACTCTGGGTTGGAGCTGGAGGGATGGTTCAGTGGTTAAGAGCATTTGATGCTCTTCCAGGGGACCTGAGTTTGATTCCTAACTCCTGTAACAGGGCCCCAGACCTTAGTAGGCCTCTAGACTTTAGCTCAACTGATTCCATGATGACCATTTAGGCTATAAAACTCAGCACGTAGACAGCACTACCCGCCAAAACTAAAACAAAGGCCTAATCCATCAAAGCCCAGTTATGGGAAAGTCTCTAAATGTACTAACTTTGTCTTTTGGCTGACTGGTCTTGTTAACTGAAGTATGTCAACCCAAGACATGGATTTTGTGCTCAAAAGTTCACCCTGAGAAAGGCTTGGGGCTACACTGGAATCCCAAACACCCAGTGTAGTTGCCAGCCGGCTAATAAAGACTTTGTATTGCCTTAAACCCGTGTTTGAGCGTCTACTCTGGTGAATACCATACAACACAACCACGTGGCTGCTCTCAACCATCTCTAACTCTAGTTCCAGGGGATCCAACACCCTCTTCTTGCCTCTTCAGGCACCAGGCACACATGGGTGCAGAGACATACATGAAGGCAAACTACTCATACATGTAAAATAAAAATAAACCTGAAAAAATTGGAATTTTTCTTCTCAAAGGCCATATTATTCTGAAAAGTGTTAGAATTCTCACTAAAACACTTGGTGGAAGAAAGTGTTTTATTTGCACAGTGTCTTCATCAACCATGTTCATGCTCATCTTTATATGACACCGGTTGTTTGGATAATTATTTTTATGAAATTGGAGATACTTGTCCAAATATTGGGGGAACTTGCCATAAAGAAAGAAAAGCCTTTAAACTGTAGTGAAGGTAGCTGGTGTGATGGCAAAGCTCAGAGAGCGAGCAAAGCTCCACGTGATGCCAGCCCCTGTGAAACACCCTTTGTGCCAACCAATCACCGCACTAGAGGATTCTGGAAACTCAGGAAGGCCCAGTGATGACTGGTGTTTACCCTCAAGATATTCATGGTTCAATCGGAAAAGGCGGTGCTAAACAAGACGTGGACATAAACCAGCAACCGTGGACTTGGGTAGAGTCACCGTCAAAAGTACAACACTGGAGAGGATGGCCTGGCTCGGAACCCTGCTCCCATCAAGGCTGAGATTGGAATAAGGCACTTGCCTCAGGCACAACATTTGAGGAGGTTTCAAAAAGCTCATGATCCAAGAAAAATAATATTTTAACACAATATTTTTAATAGCCAAGATTAATATACCCAAATCTATGATGTACAAAATTAGCTATGTAAAGATAGCTGTGCCAAGCCACATGTGAGCCAGAAGCAAGCAAAAAATGTACACTGCTTTCTATTATATTAGCGGGGTTTTCATCATATTTCTCCAGAATGTTAATATTGCTGAAAAGTGTGTATATGATACTTATGTTTCTATTTAAAGTCAAATATTTTATTTTGACGCCACACAGAATTTGAAACAAAATTATATTCTTGGTTTTAATGGAAGTAAACGTATTATGAACTTTGTAGCCCTGGGTGAGTTTTTTATAACCATCTGTGCCTTAATTTTCTCCTGTATAAAAAAAAAAAGGAGGGAGGATCTCTTAGTAGGTGGAATGCTCACCTAGTATGCACAAGACCCTGGGTTAAATCCCTAACACCAAGATCTGGGCAGTGGTGGCACACACCTTTAATCCCAGTGCTTGGGAGGCAGAGGCAGGTGGATCTCTGTGAGTTCAAAACCAGCCTTGTCTACAGAGCAATTCCCAGGACAGTCAGGGCTACACAGAGAAACCCTGTCTCCAGCCCTCCTCCCCCCCACCTCCCAAAAGAATCCCTAACATCACATAAACCGGGTATGGAAGAGGAGAAGGAAGAAGGGAAATCAGCCAGACAAGGATCACCATGCGCTTGTCTCAATAGAGGGGAGAGAAAGCCAGGAGTGTGAGGACCCAGGCTCGTTCCCACACTGCACGGCAAGATGAAGCTGTCCTGTGCTAAGCCCCTGGGACAGCAGCTGCACCCAGCACATTCCCTTCCAGGCACATTATTGTCACGTTATTGTCGGTCTGTCTTTACCCAGACAGTCAGAGTTCTGGACGTCGGAGGTTCAGGAAGTCCGTCTCCACCGTCATGAGTGCCTTCCTAGCACCCATCCCCCTGAACGGATGCTTTGTGGGACAGAGGACTCGGCAGCTCGCTCTCCTCATGCCCTCTGGCCAAGGCCAAGTCTCATGACATCTACTCAGGAAATATTTACTTTTTTTTTCTTGCCTGAAAAGTAATCAGAAAGCACTTCGCTGAGAAGATGAGAATCACATTCATCTGAGAGCCGTTTATCCATATTGAATAAATATTAGGACTAAAAGTAAGAGAGGAGTGGGAGGGTGAAGAGGGGAGGATACGCTAACTTTAAGTATTTCTAGCAATACACCCAGCCGGAAATATCCACACAGAGTGTGGAAATTTGAGATCAACATCTGAAAGAGGGACAGGACAAAATTGCAAACTCTGGCATCGTTTTCATGGTTGTGATAGGAACATCATGGGAGCAGGGGCCTCCCTAAAGGAGAGGAGATGTTCTGTGAACAATAAGGAACCGAGGACAATCGGTGTCAGCAGTGACTGGATGGACACGTGGAAAAGGGAAGACACCTGAGATCCAGGGTGATTCTCAACAACCAGGACCCTCCGCATCACATGGTAGCCCCCTGATTTCTCCATCAGCTGTGAAAAGAAGTAAAAATGATACAGGCAGAGCTGTCATGGTGGCTTTTATCTGTAATCCCCGTATTCAGGAGGCAGAATGGTCCCAAGGTTGAGGCCAACATGAGCTACAGAGCAAGATTCTTAGTGAAGAGAGAGAGAGAAAAAGAATAAAAAGGCTCAAATGAAACATTCCAAGAGAGTAGAATATTTAACATTATGTTTTAACATCTGGTGTTGTAACTAACGCCCCCGAAGCGATGCTTTTGATAAAATTAGTTGTGACATTATCAAGAAATGCCTTCGAAAGCTCAAGAGTACAAATGCCACCTGATGCTTTCCTTTTATTATGGAGTGCTTCACACCAACCTTTAACTGTAGATTCATGATTAGCCAAAATTTATTTTTTCAGTCAATGATTTGGAAACATCAGAAATGCGGCTTGGGCTCAGTCTACCTTGCACGTGCATTGCCCCTGCAGTGCCCCATTGAATCCAAAGTTCTCCCTTCTCTATGTATAGCCCTGCTTGGTAATGACCTCAGCCTTAGGCGGCTTCCTGTCTGCCTCTGCCTGTATTCTGAATAAAGTCCTTGAGGACAGAAGCCGTGTGTCTTCATACCCTCAGCTCCCGTCCAGGTTGACATATACTAGATACTTAGGAAATACGTGTTCATCTGGGCATGGTGGCAGGAGCCTATGATCCTAGCACTTGAGAGGTAACGGCAGGAAAATCAGGGGTTCAAGGCTAGTGTTGCCTACATAGAGAGTTCAAATCCAGCCTGGGCTACATGAGATTCTATTAAGGCGGGGCACACTAGAGAGATGGCTTAGCAGTTAAGAGCACTTACAACTCTCGCAGAGAGCCTAGATTTGGTTCCCAGCATCCACATGGTGGCTCACAACCCCCTATAATTCCAGTTCCATGGGATCCTATCCTCTCTCTGGCCTCTGAGGGTTTTCACACACATATGGTGCGTATAAACTCAAGCATATGAACATCAATAAAAAACAAATAAGTATTTTATTTTTAACCCTCTCCAGATAAAATTTAAGAACCACAAAAGAATGAATGAGTAGGTGGTGTCCTGATCTCCCAGTCATGTTCAAAGAAACAGGATTCTCTCAAGTTTTAAATAGAGGGCACTGGAAACATGAAGTGGGCGCAGCTGATGGGGTGTGGGTTAGAGAGCAGACACCTGTGGTGGGTGAGACAGTCCCCTCGAGTTCAGGGACTCTACAGTCTGACTTACGAATGGAGACAAGCTGACATGACACACAGCACCGAATGGCTGCTGACTCCTTTTCTTCCTTCCGTGTAAAGAAGCTGTCCCCCACCCCCCACCCCCAGACCCTGTGTTCTGAAAAGGTCATCTTAATGTCAAGCCTTCGGGGATCTCCATTCAGCCAGCAAGCAGAGCCTGCACTGGGAAGAATTCTTAGGCTGTTCAAAAAAAAAAAGAAGAAGAAGAAAATAGGCCTGAAGAAACCACTCCTTTCCTCTGGCGCAGGACATCTGATTGTCATAGACATGGGGAGCAGCACAGAAGGTGATAGGTACCAAAATGGGCAGGATCTAAGACTTTCCCCTGAGCACACCAATCCTAGAACCAACCCACCACTGTCCCTGTGAAATGGGACAAGGAACCGTTCTCTGCTGTGGAAGCATTTGAATCAGGTTCCCTGTGACTCAAGTCTCCGGTGGTAGAGGATCTCTGAAGACATGACGGCTTCAGTTGTACCAGCATCTTCCTTCATAGTGCTGTGTAGCAGTTGCTGCCCAGATTAAACCTTCCAGTTTGGAGGGGACCTATTCGACAGGATCTTAGAGAAGAGGTGAGACAATAGGGCTTTTTAAGGGGAGGTGAAGCCTTCCAGCCTGCAGGGAAGCTTTTTAAGGAAGCACACAACTAAGCGTAGGAAGTAAACAACTCAAAGTCTTCAGGAAGTCCCAGAAAGTGAGCAGATACACTAGACCTCTCCTTCCGCAACCATGTGTGAGCTATGAGGATTGCTAAAAGACTCTCAGACCAGCTGAGCTGCCTAGAAAAAGCAGACAACAGCCAAGCCATCTGGAAAAGTCTCAGACCACTTGAGTCACCTAAAAGAGACACTCTGCAGTCTCTTGAGCTGCTGGCAAGTTATGCCTTGTGCTCCAGGTTCCCAGCTTCTGGGAGCTGTCATCCATGCAGGGGTGGACTTTGGTGACACAGGTCTCTTTGGGTCGTTTCTGTTCCTGTAAGTGACCTAAATCAAACTCACTGGTTGACCAAGTTGGACTTTAGAGGTATCTGTGCTTTGGTCTGTCATTAGTTCTCTATCAGGAGTGACTAGCAACATGCCTGTGTCTCCCCAGAAATGGTAACATATATACATATGAATGAAGTGACCTGGGATGTAAATTCCAAAAATGTGGATTCTTTGGCTTCTTGGAATCAACATTTATAACAAATGTTTAAGAAATAGTATAAGCTTTTTAAAAACGATCTCAATGAATTATGGGGCTCACCTGCCAGAAGGGATCCCTCACCCAAGCGGCTTTGCTGCCTAGGTCTACAGCAGGTTAAATTCCATTCATAGAAGCTGCCGCACCACGAGACCCATGAGGAGGTAGACTCTATTATAAAATGAGCCATTTCATTTGTAACACAAATATTTGCTTTCAGCTGGAATACGGGCTCCATCCTAATTAGAGATAGAATTGCTGGCTTGATTTACAGAGTGTGGAGAGAAACACTCCTCATCCCTAACTCTAAAGGCTATGGTGAGTGACAGTCATGGCAGGGTAGCTTAGGAGCCATTCAGCCTTTCTCAGGAAGCTCTGAACTCCCAGGCGATGGTGACATCAGCTGCGAAGCCAATTAACCCCTCTGTTTGAGCTGACACCATTTAGAATTTCTAGATTTCTTCTCGTCACTTTTAAATATTATTGACAAAACTTTTTAAAATCTATTATTTTTTTTAAAAAAATTATCCTCCCACCCCCTAAAAGGACCCTCCCCCTCCTTCTCTGTGAGCAAAGAACAGAAGCAGCTCAGCACATCTGACCCAGATGGAGGTTCGCGGTGAGGCAGGACACACACCCCGCAACCCTCACTTTGGCAGGTCTTACAACCCAGGCTACAAGCTCACAGGAGTCCTCCTGCCTCAGTGCTGGGAATAGATGTATGCCAGCACACCTGGCTCACATTCTCCTTCGGAAATTCTATTCTCAAAGTTCAAGTTGTTGATTTTATTAGATGGTGCCGAGGGTCCTATAAAGGGAATATAAATAAAGTGGAATGTTTATCAGATTAAAAGCATCCTGGAAACAGGAAGGGGGAGTCAGGGTTCCTCCAGTGTCAGCGATTTGAACCCTTCCCTTGGGAGTGCCCTAGGGAGGCTTTCAAATCTTCAAATCTTAGCTTTGTGGGAGACTAGGGGACACAGAAATCTAGGCAATGCCCTTGTCAAAGGTCCTCATGCTTAAAGGTTACCACAGAAAAAGAGGAGAAGGAGGCCGTTACCACTGGCCAGGACAGTGGTGGTCTCGACCTTCACCAGTGCAGTCTGGGGACTGAGAACCACCCCTGGGTGCCACATCATCACACTGAGCCTCCAAAGGACTCTTGAGAATTAAAACACTGTCACAACATGAAACAAAAACCCCCAAATGACCCTTGAGGCCCTGGGAATCTGGAGATAGTCTAGAAGGTATGAAGAGGGTCTGACTAGCTGAGCCTGGCTTAGGCCCCCCGCCCTGCATGTTTTGGGCAGGGAGAAGACACATACATACACACACACACATTCACACCATACACACCATACACACTCACACACACAGGCCACATTCACAGTCCTTAGGGAGAACAAAGGGCATGAAAGCTTTACGAGCTTTAGGTCTCCTTTCTATATCTTGGAAGTATGGCCCTTTGTTTCCTGGAATGCCGCTTCTGCAAAAGCTCTACTCAGCTCAGAACTTTGCTGGCAGACAGAATCTAACCCCTGACCCTGATTCCTGCCGTGCACTTGGCCCTCCCTGCTCCTTGGCTCTGCATCACTTCCTGTTCAATTCCCCAGGTAGGGATCAAATGATTTGCCAGGTACCTAAATTCAGAATGACCTCCTGCACTTCACCTCTTACCCCTAACTCCACCCTCAGGAGCTCAGGTCCTGCTGGCTTCCTGACAAAGTTAAGAAGGAAGGTGAACTCAAGGACCACAGATCAGAAAGCTATTTTCTTCTCCTTGCTTGTGCACAGAACAGCTCGGGAAAAATAGAAACAGGTCTATATTTAATCTCTTCAAGAAGCAAGAAAATACTAATTATGATCTATACAGCAGTAAATAAGACACAAGCTATGTTAGAAGGTTTAGCAGAAAACTACAGTTCACAAAAAAATAAGGAACAAAAAAGATGTTCCAGATCCAAGTGCCCAGAGAGAAGGTTATTCACAGAATGGTGACGGTGGCCAGCACCGCCGCTTCCCACAGTGGTCCCTCCTCATGGCTCATTCAGCACTGCGTTTGAGCATGGACAGACGGAGCCTACAGCCCAGGACCAGGTGGGAAAGGATACTGTCATGGATCTGGAAGTGTCAGGAGGAACAGCCTCAAAATGTGTCTAGCAAGAGCATCTTCTTAGAGAGCTTGGTGAGGATCCAGGACTTCAGAGAGGGAGCAAATATTCTGGTAAGGATGTGCCAAGTGGGGCCTGAGGGTCCTTTCAGAGCTGCCAGTGACCTGAGTACTCTTTGCTTGCTCTAAAGAGTACCCAGAAGGCGTAAGCAACCAATAAACGTGTAATAAATGTTTACTGCCTAGTTTTCTTTTTAAAGGAGAAAAGGTCTAGCTAGATAGCTCAGTGGGTAAAGGCACCTTGCTCCCAGACCTGGAAACTGGAGTCTGATGCCCAGGACCTACTGTGTGGGAGGAGAAACTGCAAGGGCAGTTTGTCCTCTGACCTCTGTCTGTGTGGTGTGGTGGCACACTAAATACAATGCAATATAAGAATTAAAAAGGAAAGAGTTGAGTCAGGCATGGTGGCACATGTCTGCAATCCCAGCCCTCAGAGGCAGGAGGATTGTAAAAATTCAAATCCAGCCTGGGTGATAAATCAAGATGAAGGGGGTAGGATTATGTTGGGAAATTTTAAGTAGAGCCAAGATATTTTTTTAAGTTTCTCATCTTGAATTTTCCTTTATTTTCTGCAGTGTACTTAAAGGTCTTGCTAGTTTAGCTAAAGAAAGATCAATGTCCCTCTGGGAGGTGCCTCTCTGGAGTCCCCAGCTCTGTGTCTCTGAACATGCCAATTAACAGGATCTTGAGAACCACAGCACCAGGGGCCTCCAACTTGGCCACTAGTCAACAGCAAACAGGTTCTGACTAGTCGTCCATCAGGTTTGAAGAGCTGCTTGGGGCCCAGCCCTGAGGTGTGGTGAACAGCTTGAGCAGGCACAGGCAGGCTTCTGCTAAACTCCATAGCAGAATGGGTGAGCCTGCCCCCTGGGAGTACCCCAACGTCTGAGGCAGAAACCTGGGACCAGCAGGGGGAGGGGCTAAATTCTGAGGAAGCTGAGAAGCAGAAACCTGTGCTGTTCCTGTCGCTTCCCTCGTGACTGACCACTCTACCGTGAGGAAGTTTCTATGTCACGTAGCAGCAAGTGTTAAACAGAGCCGGAAGTACAAGTGCCGCGGCTTCGTCTCCACCAGGCAGGACGCTCCAGTCCGCAGCAGCAAGAGCTACCACACTGAGTACACCAGCCCTCTCCCGGGAATGATTGACAATGGCCGAAGGACATGAAATGAGGATTTTGTATGACTCACGTTTCTTTCTTTCCGTTTCTCAGCTGCCACACCTACCCCATAATAAAAGGCTTTCTAGTCTCTTATTACATCAGGAACAGTACAATTTCTCAGGGGGACCTCCCTACCCTAAGGAGTTTTCCACTTCTCGCCAATGAAGATCTCCACATTCTCATAGTGCTCGCTGATTCATCGGGTTAGCAAAGCACAGATTGCTCAGCCATCAATCTCTTTGCCAATACGATTCGCCCAGGGCTGGAGAGAGTTGCCACAGTAAGCCGGGTGCGCACCACAATCAGGCCTTCGCTGGTCAGAATTTCCCATGATGGGTTCCACCGGGTGACCTTAGCATTTGTGACCTTTGACATAAGCTTTTGTCTCTTAAGCTTAACCTTTGGGGTTGAGAAGAAAGTGAATCACGTATTAGAGAGGTCTAGAAAAACTAAGGGGACGGAATGTTCTTTGCATTTATTTATTGTTTGTTTTGTGGGGGTGGGTGGGGCTAGAGTGTGGCTTCAGAGGACGGCCCTGTGCCTTTTTTTCTTTCTTTTTTTTTACTTTTGAGTTGTTTCTTTCCATTCACCAAATGGGTCCTGGGGAGTGAACTTAAGAGTGACCAAACTGGGAGTGGTGACAAGTACCTTTACCCACTGAGCCATATTATACACGCACACACACACACACACCACACACACACACACACACACCACACCACACACACACACACACACACACACACACACCACACCACACACACACACACACACACACACCTTTTTTAAAAAAAATTTAAAGACCATCCAAGCTTGGCTCACCCTGACATTCCAGCACTCAAAAGGCTGAAGCAGAAGGATTACTGCAAATTCAAAGTCAAATTGGGTTATATAGTCGCAGGCCAGCCTGGCCTACAGTGTAAGACATTGTTTCAACAGCAAGACAAATGTAAACGCTTCCAAGCTGGGCCTGGTGGCTGAGTCCAGAGAATCCCAAGTGTGAGAACAGCGTGGGCCACGTAATGAGACCATACATTATAAAGGGGGGGGGGGGGATTGGGGGGTGGCACACACCTTTAATCCCAGCATTTAGGAGGCAGAGTCAATTCCAGGACAACCAAGGCTACACAGCGAAACCCTGTCTCAGAAAAGGGAGCTGGAAGGATGGATCGGTGGACAAAGTGCTTGCCGCACAACGATGAGAACCCGAGTTCGAATCCTCGGGCATCCATGTAAAAGCCAAACATGCAAATGTGTGTCTGTGACCACGGCTAAAGGGGTGAAGACAGGCAGATCACTGGAGCGCTCTGGCTGGCTGATCTCACCTGAGAGAAAAAGCTCCAGATGCGATGAGAGAACCGGTCTTTCAAAATAAGATGGAAACTGGTCTACATGTGGAGACTAGGAAGTATCGTCAGAGCAGTCAGCCCTAAAAGAGATATCTAGACCACGCCCCCTCCCCTGGAGCCTCAAGGATCCAGTCAAAAGAGCAGAGGCAAAGATTATAAGAGCCGGGGGTGCCAATGGCATCAACAGCGCTTTCCAGGCACCGTCGGGCAGCTCGAATGACTTCTCAGCGGTTGTGACAACGCACACAGACCTCCAAAAACTCAATCCCAGCCCTAATGGAGGGGCTGTTGGCATCTGACTGCTGCTGGAAAACGGAAGGACGGTTTTCCTTCGTGTGACAGCGGGTATACTGACCACATTCCATGGGCAGGCTCCGTGCCCAGGAGTAGGTGGTCAACACAGACTGGACTCAAAGGGATGATGCTTGGTTGGTTTTTAATTTTTAAGAGAGAGAGGGAAAACATGAAGGTGGGTGTGTAGGGAGGTAGAGAAGGACAATGGAGGAAATGGGGGAAGGGTGGTAAAAAAAATGACCAAAATACATTGTATGAAAGTCTCAAAGAATTAATAAAAAATATTACTTTTTCAACTAAAAAATAAAGTGGAGTGTGATAGAGGAAGATTCCCAATATCCACCTCTGGCGGCCACTCATGCACACATAAGCGAGTGTACCTGAACACACGTGCCCACACACATACAACACACACACTCAGATTCTTTCCAGTTCAGCACATGACCCAGCTCCCTGCCGCAATCAGAAGGGCAGATCACCAAGACTGAAGACCCCTCCCTTCGGTCCCGTCTAACTTTTCACTGGCCTCCTTCCTTCCAGCTGGAGGGCCTTCCTATGTCCTGAGAACACCATGGCTTCCTACCATGTCTTCATTCTCTCTCCCTTGCTCTTACTCCCCTCTCTGTGGTCCTCTCCAAGAGACACGGTCAACATTCTGTCCTGCAAGACCTCCATTCTACTCAGCTTCTGTGGCCAGGCTGGGCTTGAACTCACATGGTCCTCCCACCTCAGCCTTCTGAATACTGGGATTGTAGGCATGCAACATCTCACCTTGCATTGCCCTCAACTTTGGCAGATAAGAATTCCCTCCCAAATCTGCTTCTCTGACTGCTGGGTCATCTTTCTCTGCCCAGCCTACAATGCTATAGCCCCTTTAAGACCTACACCTTCTCTGGGTGTTTACTGTCTTTGGGGCTTTACCGATTGCTCACAAGCTGATAATCCCAGAGATCTATGCCTATGCCTGAACTCTCTTCGGAGACCATTCTGCAGACCATTTATGTTCTGTGGCTGTCTCCACCTTCGTAGGACGCTGAACAAGTCTAAACCCACACTCGGCCGCTGACTTTTTTCTTGTCTACCCTTGGGAAATGCCTAGAATTTTAACAACCTAGCGGCCTCTTCAAATGTCTGAAATTGTATTAAATTTTATTGTCAAGGAAAGGCTACGGTTGTAGTCAATTATTCCAAAGATCTAGGGTAATATGAGAGACACCTGCGACACTGATGGAAAACAAGAGTGAGCCCTGGGAAATGACCTACAAGATTATTAAATACGGAAATTCCAGGAGGATATAGAAAAGACCAGACATGCCTAGAGTTAAGACTCAATTAACTGGTGTTTCTCGCATAGATTTAAGCTATTTGGACTTCACTATTTCCAATGGAAAAGATCAAAGGACTTTAGTATTTACTGTTGGCCTGGTGCATCTGCCCAGCAGGGCAGGAAAGCCTTCCTCCCAGAGAGAAGCTTGTGACTCACAGCTTTCCCTATGCTCTCTACAGAAGGGCTCTGCCTAGGGCAGACACCACAACAAGCCAGTGCTGGAGGACCAAGGGAAAATGCACAAAGGGAAGACCCATATTCGGAGGCTTTGGTGAGGACATAGCTCAGTCGGTGGAGTGCTTGCCTGGGTTCAAGTCTCAGTCCCCACTTACCACACCACCAAAAAGAAAAAAAAATCCCACTTACAAACTTGACTCTGCCAGGTGTGGTAACAGGTGTGGTGACAGGTGTGGTGACCTACCTATAATAAAGGTGCTTTGGAGGCCAAGGCAGGAGGATCACAAGTTTGAGGTTAGCCTGGGCTGCCTAGCAAGGCACTGTTTCTAAATAAATAAACAAACCATGAGACATCAGACTCAAACTCAAAACCAACCCAAGTGTTGGAAATTCCTTGTCTTATCAGCTGGCTTATAAAATGCTCGAAGGCAACTTTCCACTTGCAAAAAAGATCGAACGATGCTAGCTGGTGTCTCTAAAAAAAATGTCAGATGAAGCAATCTGAAAAACCCTCAGGCTGTGCAGAAGCCCCGCATTTAAAACAATAAATGCTCCATTTCCCCCTGGAACTGGAGTTCAGCTGGATTCATCTTTTACGAGATGAGAGAGTGTAAACATGCCGAGCCTTCCCTGCTGGCTTTCCACTGTAGTCAACAACCTCCAAAGTAACATGAGCCCCAGATGCTGGGCTCCACCGCTGGCACATTCCCAGGAACCACCCCTAAATTTCATTAGCCTCTTACCTGAAGCAGACAGGGCTCTCGGAAGCATTCTAGTGCTCCTCCGTGGTTCTCAGCACTGAACCAGTCCCAGCCCCACAGACCTCCTCACACAGAAACTTTCCAAGGGAGATGTTGGAGCAGGCAATGTGTGTTGTTTACTACAAACAAACACTCCTCTGAAAGACTGTCATGAGGGCTGGGAATGTCGCTTGGGTGGTAGAGTGTTTACCTAGCATGGACGAAGCCCTGGGTTTGAACCCCAGCACCACATAAAAGTGGGCCTGATGGTGCACACCGATAATCCAAATTCTAGGGTGGAGGCAGAAGGAGAGGTTTCTGGATCATCTTTGACTGCCATTGAGCTTGAAGGCTACCCTGGCTTTGTGAGATTCTGTCTCAAAAATAAAAAGCTAAAATTGTCCTCAGAATCTTCTGAAGGCCACACTTGAGCTGGATAAAGAGAGTGGGAACACAGCAGCATGCGCAGGTCAGTGCTAGAGAGCCCGGTTTCAAGTGCCTTACCTCATAACGCACCTCAGCCGGCTGGATCCGGACCGCCCCAGTGGCTGCAGTGATCATCTGTACGTGAAGTACCCTCAGCCCACTCTTCACTGAACCCGGAAGGTCAATCTGCCATGTCTGGCAGAATCCCCAACTTTGTGGGCAGAACCCTTTCTTGGTGGTGATGAGCCAAGTCCGTGTGTCCGTCTCAACTGGGTTCCACCAAGGCCACAGGGACTGGGAGAAGGTTGGACCAGGGAGTTGAGCCAAAACAGAGATCTCCTTGAAATTGACTGGGGGTCCAGAAAGGGTCGCTAGGGTGAAAGATGAGTTCCTTGCTTAGAACTCGAAGACAGCCTGCCTGTGAGGTTGGGGAGGAACCTTCCACGGCTCTGCTATCTGAGCAAGCTGAACCTGGAGCCAAGTTTACGAAGGCTTTCCTTTCTGTGAGTTAGTCAGGTCTCGGCGTCTGTGAATTACTCGGGTCTCAGTTTTGCTTAAGCTACCCACCACGTGGCTTTTTCCCAAAAGTTTCCTTCCTAATCAATGTCCAACCTCATGCCCTCCCCAGGGCCTACCTAATTTATTCAAGCCACGACCTTCCTTCCTCTCCTTGTCTCTGCAGCACCTACTTCAATCATTCCTGACCCTTCCTGCCCTTTAAACTCTAGCTGACAGCTAACAGAGAGGGATTCCCCCTTGTTAACGCCACCGCCACAGCCCTCAGAGTATTCAGAATTGTGCCCATCCCATCCCATAATCATATTCTGAGTGCTCTCCCATATGCTAACTCTGGTCTGTCCTTTAACCAAGATGTTTTAAACTTGCTGAAAAGAGAAAGAGAATTTTCGTTTAAAATGTCATATTGATTTAAAAAAAAAAGAGGGAGGCACTAGATGTGAGACAGTGTGTGTGTGTGTGTCTGCATGTGTGTGTCTGCATGTGTGTGTCTGCATGTGTGTGTCTGCATGTGTGTGTCTCGCTGTGTGTGTATGACTGTGTCTGCATGTGTGTGTCTGCATGTGTGTGTCTGCATGTGTGTGTCTGCATGTGTGTGTCTGCATGTGTGTGTCTGCATGTGTGTGTATGACTGTGTCTGCATGTGTGTGTCTGCATGTGTGTGTCTGCATGTGTGTGTCTGCATGTGTGTGTCTCGCTGTGTGTGTATGACTGTGTCTGCATGTGTGTGTCTGCATGTGTGTGTCTGCATGTGTGTGTCTGCATGTGTGTGTCTGCATGTGTGTGTCTGCATGTGTGTGTCTCGCTGTGTGTGTCTCGCTGTGTGTGTATATGTATGTGTGTGTCTGCATGTGTGTGTCTGCATGTGTGTGTCTCGCTGTGTGTGTGTATGTATGTGTGTGTATGACTGTGTCTGCATGTGTGTGTCTGCATGTGTGTGTCTCGCTGTGTGTGTATATGTATGTGTGTGTATGACTGTGTCTGCATGTGTGTGTTTGTGTATGTGTATGTCTCACTGTGTGTGTATGTGTATGTGTGTATGACTGTGTGTCTATGTCTCGCTGTGTGTGTATGTCTTGCTGTGTGTGTATGTGTGTGTGTGTGACTGTGTGTCTGCATGTGTGTGTTTGTGCATGTGTATGTCTTGCTGTGTTTGTGTTTGTATGTATGTATTTAGAGAAATGTTTAAAGACTTACTGCGAGCCAGCAGTGTACTGACCACCTTGTACACATCAAGCCCCGCCCCCAAATCCTAAGAACAGTCTTGTGAGCTAGGTACTGTTTTCTCCCATTTAAAGATGGCTCCAAGGTCACACCACTGGTGCACAGGAGCTTTACTGTTTCGAGTCCAAAGGCCACTCTTGTTCCCTACCCGCGCCCATGCACTGGGGACCTGGTGAATGACTTCTTGGAACGTCTATGTGGTTTCTCTTGGGCTTATTCTGCCCAGTGACTCAGAACAGGCAGGTCATAGCATTAACAGGGCTAACTCACAATTGTTCTGCCATCATCGATCCAGCCTGGGACACCTCCGATCTGAAGCCAAACCACAAACATCCCAACCAACTGTATTAATTAGATGCTATGGTAGTATTAAATTATGCATCTATTAATAGTGATAATGTCTGTTTTAGACTTTCAAGATTAAATATGTTGGTCTTTTAAATTCTAATCCACGGCTATCTTAAACAAATGAAAACTAAGGAACGAAGACTAGGGGTATAGCTCAGTATTTGGTTCAGTCTCCAACACTGCAGTAATGATGATGATAATAATTGTTTAGGAAATAATAGTTTAGGAGTGATTGAGAGGTGGGTCTGACCCCAGAGAATAATGATAAAAGACTGACAGAATTAGGAGCCTGAGACTTTGATAACAGAAGACACTAGAACTCCAGACATGCCCAGCGTTTATACCAGGCCTCTTTGCTTTCTGGTTCAGAGTCCTCCCAGCAGGGAGGCCATCTGTGGATCCTCGGGAACAGCACTGTGGTGGAGGTATACCCTCCAAACTGTTGGGGACGAGAAAGTAGGCAAACACCTTATAGATCGCTCAGTCCTCCTTCTAATGAACAGCCCACTTTATGTGTGTATTGTGATGGAATACATCAATATAATATCCTGAAAAGGCAAGGTCTAGCCTAGGCTGCAAATATCTACCTTCATATTGTCTCTTCTACAAATGGTAGCTCATAAATCCAAACACCAGAGCACATCTGCAAACCTGTTTGTAATGTTGCACACAGCCCTTGCTGCCTAAATACCTACCACTCAGATAGCAAAATCCCAGTTCATCCTGTGAGGAACAGTTGGACATGTTTAAGCACTGACCAGCTGGTACATGCTTTGTTTGGGATATCATTACAGGAGAATTATCCCCTGAAGCTAAACAGTCTCATTCTTACAAGAGCCTGAGTCCGTGCAAAGCACCTAATGCTTTTGTCTGTACACAACTCAGACAAATTCAAACTCAACAGGGGCCGAGAGACCTCCTTTAGGGGGGCAGGGTGACTGGGGCAGGAACTGGGGGAGAGAATGGAGGAAGATCAGTTTGCCAAAAGCAAGCACCTAAAAGCTAAAATAGTTATGTTAGCACCAAATGACCATCTCCACTCCTCCCGTGTGCTTGGTGTTCGCTATCAACCTTGTAGAGATAGAGCAGCCAAACAGAATGGTCCCTAAGATGACTCTGTGGGGGGGGGTGAGAGAGAGAGAGAGAGAGAGAGAGAGAGAGAGAGAGAGAGATTTGGTAGTACTAGGGACTGAGCCTAGGCCCTCATAGGTCATTGCTCTACCGCTGAACTATTTCTCCAGTCCTAAAGTAGTTCTATTTTCTTATTTATTTATTTGAGACAATGTCTCATGTAGACCAGGCTGGCCCCTAACTCAGGACGAAGCTAGCATAACCTTGAACTCCTGACCCTCCTGCCTGTACCTCTCAAGTGCTGAGATTACAGGAATACACTGTCGTTCCCAGCTGAAACAATTCTGGTGGGGTCACTCACAGCCTTGTGGACTCTCCTCCCACAAGGAACAGACCCGACTTGTGTGACCAATCCCCCACTGTAGAAATTATGGAGTATGGATTTTGAGGTTGCTGCTTCTGAAGAAAGCCATCCCCTTGCGGTGAAGACATGCCCACCCCGTGGACAGGTCGTGCACAGGAATAAGTAACACCAATTTACTGGACATGAGTGTAAACTGCTTAAAAATGGATCCTGCAGCTCAGGCAGGCCTTCAGGTGTCCACAGCTTGACCATAACATCAGAAAGAACCAAGAGACCTTAGGGCCACCCAAATAAATCCATCCCAAATTCTTGACCCACAGACTATGAAATAGTATTTATTTAATTTTTTTTTTTTTTAAACAGACTCTCACTTCATGGCCCAAGCTGTCCGGGAATTCAACAAATAGCCCTGGTTGCCTTCAAATTCACCATCCTCCTGCCTTAGCCTCCCAAAAGGTAAGACTATAGTCATGCGTTAACACACCCTGCTTACCAGTGTTTTTTAAAAACTGAATGCTAGCCTGCTAGTATAGTTGTGTACACCTTTGATCTCGGCACCCAGGAGGCATAGGCAGTCATAATTCTGTGAGTTTGGGGCTAACCTGGTCTAGTGAGTTCTAGGCCAGCCAGGGCTACATGGTGAGGCGTGCTTTATTTTATTTTATTTATTTACTTACTTACTTATTTTTGTTGTGTTTTTTTCAAGACAGGGTTTTCTGTGTAGCCTTGACTGTCCTGGAACTCATTTTTGTAGACTGGGCTGGCCTTGAACTCACAGAGCTACACCTGCCTCAGCCTCTGGGGTGCTGGGATTAAAGGTGTGTACCGCCAAGTCTTGCCTGACAGAGACTGTGTTTTAAAAACAAAACCAACAAACAAACAAATCCTGGAAGGGTGGACCTTAGGGTGATTTATTGACTCTCTACTTCATACTTCTGTAACTTGGATCCTCAGCACCCACATAAAAAGGGAGGTGCGGTGGCACATCTGTGACCCCAGCACTGTGGGGATGGGGCGATGACACAGGAATTCTGGGGCTTTCTGGGTGTCAGCCTAGCTTTAGGTTCAGTGAGAGAAGAAGGAAGAAAGTGAAAGAAAGGGACACCTGATGGTCTGCTCTGGCCTCTGCTCAGGCGTGAGTCCCAGTACATCCACAGACACAGACACATGTGCACACACGTGCCCCCACACACCCATGCCATACACACACACAGAAATGCATAAACAAGGAGGGGGGCTCAATGAGATGGCTCGGCAGCTAAAGGCACTGCCATCCGTGATGGCTGAGTTCAATCCCTGGGACCAACAGCTGAAGGAAGGCACTGATCCCCGTAAGTAATCTTCTCACCTCTACACACATCCGTGGCACTCCAGCGCCCCACCCGCCCTCCCTCACACTGAACGTAATTAAAAATTTAAAGAAAAGATATAAGTATATTCAAAATTATTTTTCACAAGGTTTCTATAATCTTTAACGGAAACTGTGGAGACAGAGGGGATTTGTATGGCTCTAAGAAGCCAGGTGTGGTGCACATGCCTTAATCCCAGCACTTGGGGGGCAGAGAGGAAAATTGAAAGTTTAAGGCCAGCCTGGGATATATAGTGATACTCTGTCCAAAAACAAAAACAAAAACATGGTGGTGTTCACCTTTAATACCAACACTCAGGAGGCAGAGGCGTGAGGATCTCTGGGAGTTCCAGGCCATCCTGGTCTATAGAGAGAGTCCCAGACCAGCTTCATGAGTCTTTGTCTCAAAAACAAATAAAGAAAAAAAAACACTAGTGTGAATGTATACATAGATACATTGGATACAAGAAACAAACCTCCTCAGACCTTGTTTTAGCACATAACTACTCAAGACCTAGGAGTAAGGAAGAAGAACACTCTCATTCATTCTGTTGGTCTTACGTTTATTGTTTAAGTTCAGCCTAGCCTAGTATGCACTTTAGAGTTTGGGTGTATGTTGGTATGTCTGTGCACACACATGAGTGTATGTACACATGTCTATATATTACAGACACTTAGAAGTCAGGGTTTGTTATTTCTTTTCTGTGTATTTGCGTATGTCTGTGTATGGATATGAGCATGTGCGTACAGGCACCTTCAAAAGTCAGTTATTGGATTGCTGCCTGGAGCATGAGTGCTTGAAATCAATCTTGAGTTCTCAGCAAGTGTGGTCTGCACGCTTAATCACTGAGCTATTTCTCCACCCCCAAGATTAGGACTTAAAAGTAACAAAAGCAACATACTTATTAAGGAAAATTAAAAATAAATGCATGCAAAAGAAAGCCTAAGTGGAAAAGACCAACAGAACCCCACTCACACTGTTAATCCCATCCGCATGCCCTCCCAGGTATGCGAAAGCAGGTTCTTGACAATGAGTGAGTCGGTGTCCAAACCGAACCGCGAAAACCCGAGTGAAACCTTCGCTTGACCCCGATCCTTTTTCCTTTCACAGTTCGTTTTCAAGGATACAGAAATGGCCGTTATGAAAATGTATAAGTAAATATAAAAGTGTTTATCTAAAGATACAATAAGTGAGCTTTAGCAACATTTTAAACAGGCAGTTTTCAGCACTTCCTGTGGAGACCACACAGAAGCAGCTGTTTCCGGGAGCTCTAGAGAAGGTGATTCCAGAGTCTAAATCCCATCTCACGCTACTGTTCAGCTAATCCCGAAACACGTCTGTCTCTCTGTGTACCAATAGCCGTGTTCTTCCAGCCACGTTCTGAAACTGATGGCTTTCTCAGCCCTGACATCCTGCCTTCTCCTATGATGCAGGATGTGTGCACAGATATGTGTCTTCATGTTTCTAGTTACACTTCCCTACTGAAGAAACGAAACACCATTGCGTAGAGAGACCCTGTCTCAAAACAGAACAAACAAACACAAGAATCAAGTCAGAGCCTCTGTTGTCAAGCTGTTACTATTTATATACTAGAGTTTTACGTAGACTGTATATAATCCTCACAGAAGCCTTAAGAGATAATATCACCTCCAGTTCATGGATAAGGACAAGGTCCAAAGAAGCCTAGTCCCTCGCTAAGATCACCCAGTTCCTCCCCCCAGCGGAAGGTTTGTCTATAACTCACACCATCCCACCCATGACACATGGATCTTATGTTGCACCTGATCCCCCGGGTCTCCCATTACCTTCCTGAAACTATCTGTACAGATCTCTGTACTCCAGGAGGAAAAAAAAAAGCCAAAAAAAAAACTACAATGTCTCAGGAGTGTCAAGGAGAGGTCTGTGGGAATGAGTAGGAAATACAGAAATACAGAGGGACTGGCCCAGCTTGGCCACATGCCTGTACAGAGTTTGTGGGACTCCAACAGCTTGCCCCAGACTTTTGTAAATATTCACAGTGTCTACCGGGTGGTAGTGGTGGCGCATGCCTTTAATCCCAGCACTCAGGAGGCAGAGGCAGGTGGATCTCTGTGAGTTCGAGGCCAGCCTGGTCCACAGAGTGAGTGTCATGCCAGAAAAGCTCCAAAGCCTCACAGAGAAACCTTGTCTTGAGAAAAAAAATCATGATTTCTTCTAGGCATGATGACACAATCCTGTAAGCCCAGCATTTGGAATGTGGAGGCAGGAAGACCCCAGGTTCAAAGTCAGGCTGAGCTGCACAGCAAGACCCTTCTACCTTGTCTCAAAACAAACATTCTTCCTGAGGCCTATGTCCTACTCCACGTTAAGATATCCGCAAAGCATACCACACAGAGTAACTTCCTTCTATTGCTTTATCTTGTTCTTGTCTCTGAGTGGTGAGTCCCTGGGCCGTCATCTTTCCTTTATTTACAGGAGACACAATCTCTCCCTGTTATAAGGGCCTTCTATTCTGATGACCTCGCTCTTCCTTCTTAGCTGGAGTGAGTGTGTGAACGTACTCCCTCTGAAGTGAGCATTAGTCCTTCAGACCTGGCTGACAGCCACAGGGCGGCCATGTCCCAGACACAGTGCTGGGAGATTTCAGGTGCTTTTTCTCTTGAGTAGAGGTTCCTAGCTGGTAGATACTGAATTTGCACACAAACTCCCCAGCCAGTGACTTATTCTAACAGTGGTTTCTCAGATCAGCTAAGGTCAGTAACTCCAGCTACTGAAAGCCTGCCGGTTTTGTCAAGAATCCAGGAAGTAAACGAAGTGACTAAGTAGTGCTTGTCACCACAGCTAAGGCTCACGCAGGGGCCACCGCAGTTCAAAGTGTTTTACAAACAGTGAGGTATTTTACAGTCAGATGCGGTGGTGCAAACCTGTGTGACCCCAGCACTTGGAAAGCAGCCGCAGACAGATCTCTGTGAGTTCAAGGCTAGCCTTGTCTACACAACCAGCTCAGGCCAGCCTGTGCTATAGAGTGAGATCCTGTCTCAAACAAACAAACAATAACCATTGTCTACAGATGAAGAAACGGAGGCACAGGGAGCTTCCAGAACTTTTCCTAGGAGGCAGCGAGATGACTCAGGGGGTGAAAGCCACTGCCTTCAAACCTGGCCCCCAGAACCAACATGGCGGGAGAAGATAACTGACTACTGCAAGTTGTCCTCTGACCTCAACCACACATGCCTGGCACATGCTGGCATGCAAACATGCACATACACCGTAAATTAAATATTTTTATTTTATTATGTATGTATCTAATTTTATTTTATTTTATTTTAAAAAGAAAACAGGCTATCTTTTTTCATTTTACATATCCAGTTCCCATTCCCTCGCCTCCTCCCATTCCCTCCACCTACCCTCCACTCCGCCCCCATCCACTCCTCAGAGAGGGTAAGGCACATTGCTTTGGAGAAGGTCCAAGGCCCTCAATACTTTATCTAGGATGAGCAAGGTATCCATCCAAAAAGAATGAGTTCCAAAAAGTCAGTACAAGCAGTAGGCATAAATCCTGGTGCCACTGCCAGTGGCCCCACAGTCTGCCCCAGCCATGCAACTGTCACCCACATTCAGAGGGTCTAGCTTGGTCCTATGCTGGTTCCTTCCCTGTCCAGCTGGAGTTGGTGAGCTCCCATTAACTCAGGTAAACTGTCTCAATGGGTGTCCCCATCATGGTCTAACCTCTTTGCTCATATTCTCACTCTTGCCACTCTTCAACTGGACTTTGGGAGCTCAGCCCAGTGCTCCACTGCGGATCTCTGCCTCTGTTTCCATCAGTTGCTGAATGAAGGTTCTATGTTACCTTTAAGATATTCATTAATCTGACTATAGGGCAAGGCCAATTCGGGCACCCTCTCCTCTATTGCTTAGAGTCTTCGCTGGGGTCATCCTTGTGGATTCCTGGGAATTTCTCTAGTGCCAGGTTTCTTGCTAGCCCCATAATGGCTTTCCCAATCAAAATATCTCTTTCCTTGCTCTCGTCTCTGTCCTTCCTCCATCTGGACTATCCTGTTCCCTCAAGTTCTCCTCTCCCCTCTCCTCCCCTACTCTTCCCCTTCTTCCCTCCCTTCTCCCCACCACCACCATGCTACCAATTTTGTCAGGTGATTTTGTCTATTTTCCCTAATTTTTTAATTATATCATTATTTATTTTTATTGTATGAATGGTTTGCCTTCATCTCTATCTGTCTGCCACGTGTGCTTGGTCTCTGTGGAGGTCAGAAGAGGGCATCAGACCTCCTGGAACAGGAGTGACAGGAGGTTGTAAGTTGTGCGGATGCTGGGAATTGAACCCAGGTCCTCTGCAAAACCAGCCAGTGCTCTTAACCACTGAGCCATCTCTCCAGCCCCCTATTTATTTTGTTTGGTTTGTTTTGTTTTGTTTTAGTATAGGATCTCACTATGCAGACATGGTTGATTACCTTGAAACTTACTATGTAGACCAGACTAGACTCAAATTCACAGATATCTGCCCGCCTCTGCCCCCCAACTGCTAAAATTAAAGGCATTTGCCAACACAACCGGCTAAATTTTTAGGCTTTAAAGAAAAATCTTGCCTGAGTTAATACAGGTATTAGAACCAGAATCTGATGTGAACCCTGGGCAGTCAAGTGCAAAATCTCACAGAAGTAAACAATGTCCTGTATTGAGTTCTCATACTTAGCTTAACAGTGCCCAGGGATGTTCAAATGACAAATATTTTCCCCCCAAATGCTGACCCTGACCAAAATCATTTCTACAGTTGCATTTCCTTCTCACAGTCCCGAGCAAAGGAGCTTGGTTAAAGGAGATGCTTGACGTGCTGTGATGTTGGCCTCCTGCGAGCAATCAGATCCCCCGCTCGGCATCCACGGCTCAGTGAACGCATGCGCTGACCCTGAAGCGCAGAACCACACTGAGGCCAGACGGGCAGCAATTCAAAACTGACAGGCCTTGGAGAGACTGCAAAAAGCCAGACTTGCTAGTAGCCTTAATGGAATCAAGAATTTAGCCGAATATAGTGGAAAGTATTACAAGAATAAATCTCGGTGAATCAGCAGATTCTAGGAGCGTTTTGGAGCGAAGAGCCTTTGAGGCACTACTAAAGAAAGGATGGCTATTCTTGGAAATGAGTCCCTTAAACTGACAGAATAGATTTAGATTATTTTTTTAATGTTTATTTTTAGAAATGTCCTACTTGAGAGGGATGAGTAAGTGATCCGAGCCAAAAGTGCTAGCCCTATCAATAACCCTTTTGATACTATAGAGTGATAGGGATATGGTACAGACATGCTATAGACTGACAAAATTAAGTGACCAACTTTCTGTCAGAAATCAAAATAATGTATTGGCCTGGGAGTATAACCAGTAGTGGAGTATAAGGCCCTGGGTTTGAGGCCAATACCACTAGAAAAATTATTATTAAAATTAAAACAATATGATCATAATTATTATATGAAAGTAAATAAGACAGCTCATTTTGGTAGCTGTAATCTCAGCATCCAGGAGGCTGAATCAGGAGGATTACCAGGAAGAGTTCAAGAATATCCTGGGCTACATAGTGAGTCAGAGGGCAGCCTTGGGCCACAGTGTAAGGCCCCATCTCCAAGAATAAATAAATAAACAATAGACCTCATACCCATTAAGGTAGCTATTATTAAGTAGAATGATTCATCTGCTATTAAATAAAAACAACATGGAAGTTCCTCCCAAAATTAAAACAGAATTACCACATGATCCAGCTATTCCAGTTCTGGATACACATTGAAAAGCAAGATTCCAAAGAGGCAGGGCGCCTGGAGCACACCTTCAGCCCAGCACTCAGGGCAGGTCGGTCTCTGTGAGTTCGAGCTAAGTCTGGTCTTTAGAGTGAGTTCCAGGCCAGCCAGGACTACACATCAAGACTCTGTGTCAAAAACAAAACAAAACAAAACAACAACAACAACCCAAATCCCAAGGCGATATCTGTATACACATCAACACAGTTTCCGGAGCTCACGATGTAACCTAGCCTGGCCTGGAACTCACAGCAGTTCTCCTGCCTCACGCTCTTGGGTTATAGGATTACAGGCAGAAACCACCATGCTCAGCTTGTTTCTGGAGTATCTGTGAGGTTGTTTCTGGAAGGAATTGGCATTTGGGTTTCTTTGCTTCCTTTCTTGTCACTTTGTGTTGGAGATGGAACCCAGAGCCCTATCATCAAGATAAGTGCTCTACTCCGGACGCCCCACTCCTGAGGTCAGCATTTGAATCTACAGTCAGAACGAGACAGATTACTCTCGGTATGCAGTGGGCAGCGTCCAGTCTGTTGGGGGCCTGGATAGGACAAAACTGTAGAGGAATGGGGAATTCGCTCCTGGGCTCGAGGAGGACACTGCCACATCCGCAGACAGCAGAGCTCGTGGTCCTCACTGGAGAATCCCCAGGAGGATTTACACGTTCGGCCCTTCTGATTCCCAGGCCTTTGTGTTTAGATGCTACACCAACAGCTGTCTGCCATTCTCGCTTGCAGGCGGTGGGTTGTGTGACTGTTCAGCTTTGGAATTGCAGGAGGCAATACCTCTTAGTAAATCTGTGTGTGTGTATACTATCACATCTGTTTCTGTTTGTGTCTCTACTTCTGCAGAGAACCAGGACAAACACACCTTTGTTCATGAAATAGTGTCCACAGTAGCCCATGAGGGAAAAGCGACTCAGGTGCATCCATACGTACGTGGATTAACAAACTGGGTCCCAGGCCCACCGTGGAGCATTATTTAACCTAATTGCATGCTTGTAACCCCAAGACTTGGGAAATTGAGGTGGGAGGATCTCAAGTTCCCAGCAAGCCTGGGCTACTTTGTGACTCTGTCTCAAAAACAAGGACAGTTAGGTGTGGTGGGGCATGACTTTGGAAGGCAAAGGGCAGGCAGATGTCCGTGACTTTGAGGCCAGCTTGATCTATATAATGAGTTCCAGGACAGCCAGGGCTTCATAGTGAGACCTCTTTTTGTTGTGGGGGGGACTACACACACACACATATAAATGCATACAAACATACATACATATATATATATATTCATATGACCATGTATATTCATATACTATTTCATATTAAAAGAGTACCTATGACTTATATGACTCTGCATGGTATGGATTGTGTGGCTACTTCATTGCAGTGATAATTGCCCATGTGTGCTCGTCCATGTTCTGCACATCAACCAATTTATATGGCACCTTTACCTGGCAAAAGGAAAGAGATGTTTAGGAAACAGAAAAAAAAAAAGCTTTAAAAGAATAGAAAAAAATAAAAGCCAAATAATCATCACGATTAAAATGCCAGCACAGAGCAGATAAGAATTCAAACATTTTGTTGAAAAATAATTTAATTGAATTTTATTCACTTTGGGGTGTGTGGTGTGTGTGTGTGTATGTGTGTGTGTGTGTATGTGTGTGTGGTGTATGTGTGTTTGTGTGTGTGTGTGTGTGTGTGTGTGGTGTATGTGTGTTTGTGTGAGTCTGCACATGTGCCTGTACATACACTGTAGCATGGAAGTGGAGGTCAGAGCACGATTTGCAGAAGTTGGTTCTCCTTCCGCCATGTGGATCCTGGAGATGGAACTCAGGTCACCTGGCTGGAAGCAGGTGACTTGATGAGTCATCTCATCTGAAAAAAACTTAAAGTAGTGAAGTGAAGGGAGGGCGAGAGAGCCAAAGGTGAAGAACAGGGTGGCAGTGAGAAGAGAGGGAAAAGCAGACCTTAGCACACTGGGCGTCACACTCAAATACAAACAGCTCCGGCAATTAAGTTTTCTAGAATTTAGGGGACTGGGGACATAGACTGGTGCCAAAACACTTCCTCGGCATGCAGGTTCTCTCTGTTCAATTCCCAGCACAACACACACACACACACAAATTACCTTTTAAAAAAAGAAGAGGGGCTGGAGAGATGGCTCAGCGCTTAAGAGCACTGACTGCTCTTCCTGAGGACCCAGGTTCAATTCCTGGCATCCACATGGTAGCTCACAACTGTCTGTAACTCCAGGATCCAACACCCTCACACAGATATACATGCAGGAAAAACACAAATGCATATAAAAATAAGAATAAGTAAAATATAAAAAGAAAACAATTTAATTAAACTACTTAAAGAAGATACAGAAACTAACCAGAACAACCACAGAGAAGAACCTGAGATATGGCCAAACACCCTACCATTTAAAAGCATACATTCGAGCTCCTTCCAGATAGTCTGGCTAAACCGGCAGTTCTTAGCTCTGACTACATGTAACAATCACCTGAGAAGCTCTTTAAAAAAATCTCAAAATCCCACTCTGCCTCAGAGCCATAAATTCAGCATCTCTAGGGGTTCTCAACAGTCTCTAACCCCCTCCCAACAATTAATACATGATCAAGCTTGAGAACCACGATTCCCATTTGTTGAAGACATTTGCCATGCCAGGAGAGTGCTTGCCTTCATGAAAAAATTAGAAATTAATCATTTTCAAAGTAAATTCTTGCTTTGTGCTGTGGTTTGAATGTCTGTGGCCACTCCAAGTGTCTGTGTTGAGAACTAACCCCCAGTGTGGTGGGTAGTTAGGTAATGAGTCCACAACCCTCAGAAATGGGCAGGGTCATGATACGGCCTGAGGAGGCTGACCAGCCCTTCCCACCATGTTAGTGTACAGGAGCGAGTCCTACCCAACCATCCAGTCTGCCCACACACGCTCTCAGACTCCTTAGATTTCAGAACTGTGAGCCGTTGCTTCAAAATTAGGCAGCCTTAGCAGCAGGTATAGACTTAGATACTTTGTAATATTACTGCCAATAATAGCACTTGGTATATTATTTTGCAATGTTACTTTGAAATATTATCAGTGAACTATAACACTGGCCAAAATAGGCCAGACAGTGGTGGTGCATGCCTTTAATCCCAGCACCCAGGAGGCAGAGGCAGGCAGATCTCTGTGAGTTTGAGATCAGCCTGGTCTACAAAGAGAGTTCCAGGACAGCCAAGGCTGTTACACAGAGAAACCCTGTCTCGAAAAACAAAACCAAACACTGGCCAGAACATGGCCAAGAGAGCACATACACAAAACAAGAAAGCTGTGGGCCAGAACCGCTAATGACTGTCAAGACCAACAAGCTGGGTTTTTTCTAAGAATGCAAGTTTAGATGTAGTTTTAGAAACCTATTCATGGGTGTAGTGGAGCTATAACATCCACCTATGATGGCACCGGTAAGGACAGTCTCCCCGGTCATCTGAATATGGCTTGGACACCCTACACTCCCAAAGTGTAGATCCCCACTCCTCCTCAGCCCACAGGAAGCAAGAGGGTGAGAAGCTGAGCCAGTATCTGCACACCAGGCATCTCTGACTTGTCTCTTGTCTGCTGAACTCTACTCAAGTTTAATTTGTCCTTTGACTGGATAATGAGGTGCTAAAGCCAATCTCGGGTATGCCTCTGTCTACCAGAAACAGTGGAGCATGTAAGTCACTGGGCTGTCAACATTTTCCAAACAGGTTCCACGTGCTGTCTGCTGAGACATCCGGGCAGAACGCGTGTGAAGGGTTACGGCTCATTATGCCCCTAACTGTGCAGGCTGTGGGCCACTCACCCTGAGCAACCCCCACCCCTTCCCAGACTGACTTCCCAGGCTGAGGATGATTAGAAAGGGGTCCCACACAATCTCCTTAGAAAGGACATAGACTCCAGGAGTAGCCACGGCCTTTGTTCAGAACCTGATATACCCAGTATCTTGCCGGTATCCACTTCCAGCTGAAATCTCAATGATGTTCCAAACCAGTGTCCCCAAAGTGCCTTATTTTGCCAATACCTCACAGGGCCTTCCACCATACTTTCATTAAAACATAAAACATTAGCCATGCATTGGTAGCACACACTTTTAATCCTAGCACTTGGGAGGCAGAGGCAGGCGGATCTCTGCATTCAGAGCTAGCCTGGTCTACAGAGCCAGTTCCAGACAGCCAGGGCTACACGGAGAAACCCTGTATTGAAAACAACAACAACAAAAACACAAACTATTGGTGCCATGCCTGTCCTCCATTGAATGTGAGCTATGCTTCCCTATCTGAATCAAATGTCGGACCCCAGAAATCCTTATAACCTTGCAATGCCCCAGGCTGGGCCCCAGGCTTTGCTAACTTGAGAATCTCAAGGCTCACCTGTGAAGCAGTCAGATTGCCAGGAAGGCCCTCTCTTGTGTGGGCAGCCCACACCTACTATGCAGTGCACAAAAACTCCAGACTTCCAAGTGGGCTTCCAGGAGCAGATGCCCAGTTTTCAGGCCTTCCCCCAGTACCACAAGTATGGAAAAGCTTATACTAAGGATTCCTACCACGTACGTCACCAACACAAACACATAAGTGAGAAGAGAAGCCCCACAAATGCTGCCGGGAAGATTACATATCGTCTTTCCTCTGTCCTAACAAGCTTAGATGACGTAGGCAGATCCACACCAGATATCAACCACGTAGATCTATGAGATCCACTTCAGACAACACCGAAGGACTCAGCAGCAGACGCCAGGGTCTGCACAACCACAGGCCAACAGTAAACAGATAGATGTTCCCCTTGCTCTTGGCCAGGAGCTTCAAGTGTCTTCCTCACCTTTGAATTCCCCAACCCAGGAGCCTGCTCCCTGTGGCTGGGTCATCTGTAGGGTAAGTAAAGTTTTAAATGAAGGTAGGAAAATAGAAAATGGTGGTAAAGCTCTGAACCCTGTCACAGATTCCTCAAACCCCTAAAAAATGCTCTCTACTTTCCTCTTTTGGGGACCACAAACTTCTGCCAATTAGCCACAGGAGAAAATGGAATATGGAGACAGAGGGCTTAGAAATCTCTTGTTCCAGGTCACTCCCTCTATAAACCCTTCAATGGCTCTTGTCTGCCTGCTCCACAAAACCCATGCCCTCTACTTGTATCTTCCACAGTTTTCAGAGATAGACTGGGTTCAAATCCTGAAGCCACTGCTCCCTGGCAAATGGCCTTGGGACAGGTCTTTGAATATCAATTTTACCTTCTGGAGAATAAGAACGATTTCAGTGAGATGTGTCACCTGGACCACACTAGATTCTCTCCAGCACTGACTGTCCACGTGACCAGGGTTTCGGCCTCTTCTCACCAGACTTGGATGGAATGTCACACCACAGACATGGCATCAGGCATTATATTGAAGCCACAGCAACCAAGATGAGGGAGCTAATTATCACTGAGGCAAGAGTGACTAGTGGGCAATGGAAGACAGGAGAAAGCCAGGCAAAGACATTCTGCCTTCTCTCCTTCTCATGAATGGCACTGTTTCCTGCCCATAGCATGGTCTGTGGGGAAACCTCCCAAGCGGCCCGTGAGCATGGCTTACCTCTTCAGGATCGGCTAAGAAGCGGTGCCCAGCGTGGAAACAGGTGGCCTGGCACCGATTCCCATTCTTCTCAACCCAGATTACATTTCCCACCCTCGTACCTTGGCTTTGAACCTCCCCAATAAAACATCAGTATTAGAAAAAAAAAAGAAAGAAAATAAATTTATTCATGCTTATTATCTATAGAGAAAGGTCATCTGCATGATCATCTCTAGATTTGCTACGAAAGCATTTGCTATTTGGTATCACTTTTCCATTGAATTTATTTATTTGTGTGTGTCCGTGCATGCAAGCACCCCGGCACACACGCGGAAGTCAGAGGACGACCTGTAAGGGTCAGCTCTCTCTCCTTCCACCACACAGGCTCCTGAGACCGAACTCAGATAGTCAGGGTTGGCCGCAAATGTCTATTCCCTCTGAGCCACTTACCGGACCCCGTATCACTTCTTGGAGGAAATCTCTCACTAAAATGTTAAGAAATAGATACTTCCTTAATATGATGTAAATGACCTCTTTCCCAACCCTGAGTACAGAATCTGAGAAAAGAGGGCACGCTGTTTCTGCACTACCTCATAGAGATTCCATGTCTCATGACCTCATTTAGCATTTCCTGTCAGCTCTCTCCAGGCCTGCCTTCTCCATGGTCTGGGCTCAGTGTACGTGTCTTCTCCTCAGACAGCTGATGCAAACAGTTCACTCCTCCAAATCACTTCCTTATCCTTACCACCTGTTTAGACTGTAAACTTTAGAGGCGTAGAAGCCACCTTGCATCAGCACTGCCACCTTCCCAGTTCCTGTCTTGCAAAAGAAGGGACAAAGGGAGAGAGAGACAGAGAGAACTAAACCACAGCATAGGCTCGTAGTGAACAATACAAATGCTTATTTGTAACACAAAACAAACAAAAACAAAAATTTAAAAAAGCGAAATACTGATTTGCCTTATTTAAATCTCAAATCAAATGAAGCGTCATCTACAACTTTCACGTCTCCATCATTCCAGGGTCTTTGGTTGTTTGATGCTTGCTTTGAAGCATGTGATTTCCGTAGCTACTTTTCTTCTTGGAAGTAGTCATAAAGGTAGCTCATGTTTGATCTAGGGAAAAGTGTAGTCAGACTTTCCTTTCCTCCACCAGCCCCAACTAACAACACGGTGACTTATTATTAACTATAAAAACTTGACCTTAGCTTGGGCTTGACTCAACTGCTCTTATAACTTAAATTAACCCATTTATATTAATCTGCGTTCTGTCATGTGGGGTTACCTCTTTCATCTTGGACTTCCTGTTTCCTCTCCATGTCTCCCGCGCCTCTGTTCTTCCTCCTCTTCCTTTCTCTCCCTCCTGCCTAGCTCTTGGCCATTCAGCTTTTTAATTAGGCCAATCACAGCAAATATATCTTCACACAGTTTACAAATATCCCACAACAGAAAAGTCTCTCTTGCTACAGGATCAGCTTCCCTTCCCCACCCTCCACTTCCTTCTAGACCCAGGCAATAGGCACCTCAGCAGTCTCACTGGTGATGTTTTCTGTTTGCCAGTGTTGCCATGAGAGGGTTTATGTATCACATCAACACAAAGCCTTGGATAGGGAAATAACTAGCCCGGCCCTGGTGTAACACGGCTTGTCTGGGAGGGGGAATGTTTCTCCCACACTCTTGCTCTACTAGGCTGCTGAATCTCAAACTAGATAAGTGAAAAGAGGGCAAATATGATAGCAAAATATTCCGTGTTATTGATGTACAGTCTGCCGTCCCACTAACATATCTAGAACTATCCTCAATGTTTCTGAAAGCTTGCTAAGACATGCTCTCTATCTCCAGATCACGAGAGAGACAGAGGAGCCTGAGATCATGCATTGGCCCCACATCTTGTCCCTTGGCTAATACTTTTGAGACTGTTCCTCTACGGACATGCCATTAAAGCAAAAACATACCAAAATGCACCAATATTAAACCACCCCCTTTTTTAAATCTTCAGTGTTAGGACTCATCCAGGGTCTAGTCTTTGCTCCTGTGATGGTTTGAATGAGATTTCCCCTGAGTCTTTTGAATATTTTGAATTTGAATATTTGGTCTCTGTTTGGTGGCTATTTGGGGAAGAGATGTGGCCTTGCTGGAGTAAGTGTGTCACTGGGAGTGTAGCATAGTAGAGTGCTTTCCCAGCCTGTGTGAGACCTCGGATTTTATCCCTAGCGAACAAACAAACAAACACCTGTATAGTGAATACCTTTGTTGGTATAGGAGGTCCTTATGTCTATGTGTTGCTTTCGTTGGTTAATAAAGAAACTGCTTTAGGCCTGTTGATAGGGCAGAACTTAGGTAGGTGGGGGAAATTAAACAGAATGCTGGGAGGAAGAAGGCAGAGTGAGAGAGACGCCATGGATCCACTACCAGAGATAGACATGCTGGACCTCTGCTGGTAGGCCACATCTTCGTGGTGATACACAGATTAATGGAGATGGGTTAAATTAATATATAAGAGTTAGCCAATAAGAAGTTAGAGCTAATGGGCCAAGCAGTGTTTTAATTAATACAGTTTCTATGTGATTATTTCGGCTGTGGGAGGCTAGGACAAACAAGCAGCTCCTTTCTCCTCCAACACTTTGTGGCCATGCTCTAGAGCCAACCGTGACCCTTTCCTGAAGCCTGTTGTGTTACACTAACCATTCCTCTACCCTCATGTCTCCCTCAGAGTTTTGTACACTTACGGGAAAACCACAGGCATCACGCCCTTGTCCCTAAACGAGTCAGTGTTAACCTATGAAACAGACGTTTATCTTCTGTGGTGCTGGATGAGCAGTATATGAACGAGCATTTAATGATTGCTTATAGCCTTACAGGAATTTTACATACCATGATACACATAACTTAAGCATTTTAAACAAATGTACCCATAGAAGGCAAACCCCTACCAAAATACAGAACATAATCATTCCCTCCAAACGTTCCCTCTGCTCGTTTCTTGTTAATCCACACGTTAATACCCTCTGACATTTCACCACAAATTAGCTTTCCTTATCTGAGATTTCATATAAATGTAAACATAAAATATGTACTCTTGTGTAAAACTTTCTTTGTTAAATTGGACTTGAAATTATCCATGTTGTTTTACACGACAGGGATTTGTTATTTTTCATTGATGATGTGATCTGTTGAAAAAAACAAAACAAAACAAAAACCAACAACAACAACAACAAAAAACAGAACATAGTGTATTTATTGATTCTTTACTGGTGGATACATAGGATGTTTTCAGATTGGGGCTTAGAAGTAAAGTTTCTGTGAGCATTTTGTAGAAGTGTTTTTGTTAGCATTTCTGCATCACATGTTGTAATGTGCGTGCTGGTCAACTGTTGTGTGCTGTTTGAGCTTGTTGAAAGGAAACTGGAGGAGTGAGGGGGCCCTCCTGCCCCATACTCCAACTTGTTTATACCAAGTGTTCTCTCCAAAATGTTCTCCAAAGCATCTTTTCCTAGGGCGGGCTGTTGCTCCTAACTGCCACAGGGAGCAAAGAGAACAGCAAAACAACCCAAGAGTGAAAACACTGTGTCCTTGAGAACAGCTGGTCAGAAAACTGTTTCTCACAGACATTACTACCGTTTGTCCCATAATATAAATATGCCTGCGGTGGGATGGAGAAGCCTAGGAACCCGTCTTCGGAAGGATGAAGAAGAGAAGACCTTCTGCCTAGAACTCCCAATAAAGAACTTTAGCTGAGGACAGGAGAGGTGGCTCAGAAGTAAAGAGCACTGGCCGCTCTTCCAGAGGACCCAGGTTCAAGTCCCAGCACCCACATGGCAACTCAAATCATCTGCAACTCCAATTTTAAGAGATCTGATGCCCTCTTCTTGCCTCCACAGGCACCAGGCATGCATACAGTGCACAAACAAATGTGTAGGCAAAACACCAATAAACATAAAATAAAAATAAATAAATCTTTTTAAATTTTTATTTTTAAAAAAATCTTGAACTGAGTGTGTCAGCTTTTCCAGACAGTCTCTGCTGCATGTTTGTGGGTCGCCAACTTGATGAGGTTAAGAAACATTTTCTTGTTGTCTCGACTGGACCGTTGCAGTTGTCTGATGGATGCTTTGGGCCCCGATTTGCTGATGTTTTGTTATCTATCTGCAGCTTTTAGCTCCTACTCATTATTCTTTTACTTTCCCTTGTTATATAACACGCCCACTAAACCAGAACCAAGAATGTGGCCACCGTTATCATTTTCTAGACTTACGAAAGAGTATGTTTCATTTGTGAGAAACTATCAAACTTTTCCCCACAAGTTAGAGGAATTTACATCCCTACCGTTCATATTTGTAGGTTCTGTTGCTCTGTTGTGTCCTCCACCGTTTGTGACTGTAATTTTTTTGTTTTAGTTTTGGTTATTTTGGTGAGCATGTGAGCAGCTTTATTTTTTTTAATTAAAATATTCTTCATTCTAAAAAATGTCAACGAAAGACAATACGTCTACCAAACGTGAAAAGCAATCACAAAAGTAAGTACAGAAAGAACAGGGTGCCCGTTTATACAGAAAGCAGAATTCATAGCAGGGCATGGTGGTACGAGCCTATGACCCTTGAGCTTGGGAGGTCAAGCAAGAGGACCATAAGGCCAAGGCCAGCCTGAGCTAGGTAACAAGAGTCTATCTCGAAAACAAAAATAGAACGTATGGCTATTTTTTTTAAGTGAGAAAACCACTAAAACAAGTGTAAAACACCATATGTGTATTCCACCAGGTCCTAAATATAATACCCTCAGCAAACACCACTGTTTTACATATTCAGTTATGTTTTTGGTCCTTCAACATGGCCCTTCATTATCTGTCTTTTAATAACACTTCAAACTTCCTCATTTGCTTACAAGAATGTATGATATGCAATGGACACCCATTCAGTATCAAATGCTGTAGGATGACCTCCTCACAAGGATGGCAAGAGCTCACTGGAGCACATACTGAGTGCCAACTGGCAAGCCTACGTTGCCAAGACCATTCCCGTCCCCGGCCTCTACTGAAGAAGGCGTCAGAGTTAGTGTCTTGATTCTCTAGATGCTTTGACGGCTCTCAGAGGTCATACGGCAGGTGCTTTGTTGACTGATGGGGTGCAGTGAATATATACTAGTACTTCTTCCTGCTTTTCTCCACCTTCCCAGCTTATCCCTAAACACAACAGTCGCATATCCTAGGGCCATATTGCACACACAGAACAAAGGCTTTCAGTGTGTGCGGTGGTTTGAATAGAAATGGCCCCTATAGGTTCATATATTAAGTAGGGAATGGCCCTACTTGACAAGGATTAGGAGGTGTGGCCTTGTTGGAGTAGGTGTGACCTCATTGGAGGAAGTGTGTCACTGGGGGTAAGCTTTGGGGTTTTAGAAGCCTAAGCCAGTCCAGTGCCTGTCTCTTTCTCTTTCTGCTGCCTGTGGATCTTCTTCAACACCATGTCTGCCTGCGCGCCGCCATGCTTTCTGCCATGGCGACCGCAGACTAAACCTCTGGATGGTAAATAAGCCCCAAATAAAATGCTTTCAAGAGTTGCCATGGTCATGGTGTCTTCTCACAGCAATAGAACAGTGGCTACCACCATAGGGATGGCAGGATGAAGAGGCTTAAGAGAGAGTCTAGGTTCAGAATGACTTAGACCTGAGTCTCCCCACCATGGAGCATTGTAACCAGCATCTGTGAGGGTCCGCAGGGACATAAGCTGTTGCTGCTCACATCTTTATTATCTCCAGCGGTGAATCAGGCCTGACCTGTGTGATAATGGAACGGCACTGAGGTAAATGTGGGTCTTTCTGGTTCTATGAGTCAGGTTCTCATATAACCCAGGCTGCCCTTTAACTTACAGCAATTCTCCTGCCTCAGCCTCCTGAGTTGTGGCATTACAGTCCGGAGCCACCCTGCCCTGATGCTGGCTTCAGCTTCTGCTTGGTTTGTCCGACCTGGGGAAAGCGAGCTGCCATCCTGGGAGGACAGTCAAGCAGCCACATGAAGAGGCCCCTGTGGAGAGAAACTGAGGCTGCCTGTCAAAAGCAACGTTCACTTGCCAAGCATGAATCTGAGTCACCATGGCAGCGTGTCCTTCAGCCCTGCAAGCCCTCAGATGGTCATAGCTCCAGCAGCAGCCAGCAAACTCGCCAGAAATCCTGGCGTGGACTTGCCTAGCCAAGCTGCCTTGAATTATAGAGCCACAAAGAACATGGAAGGTAAGAAACTATCATTGTTCCATCCATAAAGTTTTGGGGATTAGTTATTATGGAACTTTATATAAGAAATATCTTGGATTTCGTATGCAAGTTGAGTTCACACAAGTGTTAATTGAGTAGGGTTTTTTTTTTGTTTTTTGTTTTTTTACTTGCAGTTAAATATCCTAACTGATAAACTGTCCCTGGAAACTGAAGAGGAAAAGAAAGTCAACTATACAAATTTCCCAGTCTGGCAATGTATCCTGGAAACCTGTATTTGATGAGCTCAATGGCAGAGCGTATGCTTAAGTGCAGGGTCCTGAATTCAGTCCCCCGCACCATAAATATGGCACACAAGACTCTATCCAGTTCCATGACTTGTTAAGAAACACAATAGGGAAATAAATCTAAACCCAGCCCAATCCTGTCACCGTTGTAACAATGGGAAGACAGCTCACAAAAGATCTTGATTTCTCTCCCATGTGATGATGAGGGGACCAGAGTAGACATATTCTATATTGTTCTTTAATGCTTAAGGTCTGACGCTACGCAGCGAAGGAGTTCGCTGAGGGTGTTTCAAGAACTCTGTTAACTAAGGAAAGAAAAACGGCAGTGGTATTTAATCAGCCTTCATGTCTGTCCCAGAGTTCAAGGCCAGCCTGGGCTACAAGGTGAGACCTTGACTCAAAACTTGGGGGAGGAAATAGCCCAATACTAGGAAAATACTAGGAAAATACAGTACTAGAAAATGCAAGGAGACCGGAACTCCTGCACTATCACTGAGGACATGCATTGATTAAGTGGTCTTAGAAAGCAATTTGGTATTGTGCCAACATTCTTTTTGTTTCTTTGCAACAAAAAATAATAGCATTGTAAACTTAAAGGTCAAACGAGCATCTCAAAATCATACTTATAGAGTTTGTTATGCAACAAAACACATCTTCAAGCTAAGAAAAGCATTTTAAATGATAGAAATAGTTTCCCATTGTTTTTGCATTTTCATAATTCTTCATAAGAATCACGACTCAGTTTTACGATTTCCAAGATTTTGTAAGATTGGAGAAAGTAAATTCAAAGAAGAAAATTCAAGACATGAGAAGCTTTAAGAGAAGAAAACATTCAGAAGGCTGACTTTAGGCTAAATGAAGTCTAGGATCCACGGGGTCTTACGGGTTGATCAAAGGAGACATCAGCAGAAGACAGGTTAGTGCAAGAAGCGGCGGCTGGAGAGCCCATTGCTTGGAAACTTGGATTAGGAAAAAGCCAAACAGATGGCACAGAACCAAGTGGAACGGAGGTCATAGCATCCTACCAGTCAAGGCCAATGGGAAGTAAAAACTGAACATGCAACAGAAAGTAAGAAAGTCGCTCATCGCCCAGGGAACAGGTGAAATGAACAGAGCAGCATAAAACCAGTTGTTCAGTGTTGTCTAGTCAGCAGTTTCTATTTGATCTGCATTAAAGCCATGTACAATAGTCAAAGATTTCCTTTTCCTATTGCACAGAATGAAGTAAAAACTCAGGGTTATGCACAACTGGGAATGCACACTTGGAGCGTGTTTCTCATGAGACTCGTGCCCTGCTGTTTCGAGGGCGAGCAAGCTTTAGCTGAGAAGTAGAATTGATCCTTACAGCAGGGTCCCCAGGTTCGTGCTACTGGCTAGAACTAGTGCCGTTTCTAAGGCGAGCATAAGAGGGGACTGAACACCACAGCCAACTTTCACTCTCTCGGAGCCGAAGATGGACAGAAGACCAGTGGTGAGCAGGCACAACGGCATCCCCAGGAAGATTCCCAAACTGTGCCAATCTGGAAAAAGCTTAGGAATGAAAGTCTCCAAGGAACTCTATTACAGGCATTTTCCCTCTATCTTCTCACCCAGTTAAAAATCAATTTGTACTTCACCATGAAACTTTATGATTCAGTATCTTTAAGAAATGTAAAAGGCGGGGCTGGGGAGTTGGCTCAGTAGTCAAGAGCATTGACTGCTCTTCCAGAGGACCTGGGTTCAATTCCCAGGACCCACGTGGCAGCTCACAACTGCCTGTGACTCCAGTTCCAGTGGATCTGGCACTGTCACAAAGGCATCAATTCATAAAAAAATAAATAAATAAATATGAGAGAAAGAGAGAGAGGTGGACAGGATGGAGAGATGGCTCAGAGGTTAAGAGCACTGGCTGCTCTTCCAGAGAACGCCAGTTCAATTCCCAGCACCCACATGTCAGTTTATAATCTGGTGTAATTTTAGATCCAAAGGACTCAGCACCTTCTCCTGGCCTCCATAGACACTGTCCACATGCGGTGAACAGGCATATATGAAGGCACAATAAAACACATAATAAAACTCAAAAAACAAATTAACTGGAATTGGGAATATCGTTAGCAGTGGTAGAATACTTCCATACACATGTCAGCACATGGTGCTTACACACACACACACACACATACACACACACCATACACTCATACACACAATTGGGGGGGGGGGTTTCAAGACAGGATTTCTCTATGTAACAGTCCTGGCTGGCCTGGAACTCACTTTGTAGACCAGGCTGGCCTCGAACTCACTAAGATCCGCCTGCCTCTGCCTCCTAAGTGTTGGAATTAAAGTACACAAGGCAAGGAAAAGGATGAAAACTGTCTCTTAGATACTGAATTAGAATCATCCACTGTATCAAGCCTGAAATCCCAGCTATTGAGAAGCTAAGGCACAAAAATTGAAAATTCAAGGCTATTCTGGGCTACAAGCCAGACTCCCTTCTCAAGAAGAAAAAAAAAGAAGGTCACTGAGATAAGCAAAGGGTGGATGCCTGTTGAGTACAGAATATGAAGTATAGGGTTTACCAATGAATACGGTGTCTAATGCCATCACCAGAGGCAGCTTTACTGCTGCAAAGAAATAAGATTGCCCAGGGAGCATAAAATGAAAGGTATGTAATTTTGTCTAGAAATTCATATTTTTCTCCAAAATTCAACCCTCAAAACACAATGTTTTCTAGCACCATCAACATACCAGGATATTCTACTGAACGTCATACTGCTGTTTCAAATGTGACTGACTCTAATCGTATTGTAGGTCACACCAGTTGATGTTGGCATGAGCTGTGCCTTAGCCACGTTCCTTGGTATTTGACAGCTGCTCATGGTTTCCTCGCCTGCCTGTACATCTGTCTCCGTATAACCCGGATTGCTAAACAGTAGTTCTCACACCCTTCTTCGTACCTCATTTCCCTTCTCCAAACCCTTCCTCACCGCCCTGTCGTTACAACCAGTCTAACCCCACCCTCCTTTCCGACACTTGACATTGTTCTCCACTTAAAAGGGTTGGGTTCTTTCGTGGCAGCTCTCCTCTCACAGCTAATCTGTGTAGGATAGCCAACAGTTAAGCATTTAACTTCTATTAAAGGAAGTGTCTAGGTGGATATGGAGGCACACACCTGTAATGCCAGCATTTGGGAGGCTAATCCAAGGAAACTGCCAAGAATCCAAGGCTGGCCTAGCTACATAGTATCAGGCAAGCCAAATACTTAACAAAACAAAGCAACATCAAAAAAAGTTTAAAAATCCAAAAAGCACAAAAAAGGTTCTAATTCTTCAACAGCAATCTGCTTCGATTGTTATAAGCCTTTTATTTTCCTTTGCTAAAACTAGAAAGGGGGCAGTGCTAAATTCCACATTTTTAGTTGGTTTACCTTGTGTTCTCCCTCTAAAAACAGGTGAGCAACTTAGGAGAACGGAGCACAGTAGAACCGTGTGTCCTGGTCTAGGCAGACAACCCTCTCCTGCAAGGTAAGCTTCCTCTAAAGCCCAGTGGCCCATCTCATGATAGCTATGTCCTGCTAAATCCCATCGCAGCCAGTGGGTGGACTTAATTTCCAGATCATATTGGAACTCTGCGATACCACTCCAAGGAACTGCCAAACTTTTTTCCTAGACTGGCTACAACATTTTACAATCCAGATTAGCTACTCCTTATGTGTGGAACGATAACACAAATTATTTAGCCTGAGTTTCCCATCATTTTTCAAATGAGAGGGTTCCTAAAACAAAGATTAGCATTTATTGAGCACTTCCAAACGCCAGCATTGTTCGAGATACTTTGCATGATTTTGTTGATTGGATTCCCTGTGGTAAGCTCTAAGACAACAGAAAATTGTTAAATGTCAATTTCAGATATTTTTTAAGTTAATATAGTAACGTCCCATGCAACTGTTGCCCAATCCCTTGGTATCAGGTGCTGCCATGTTCCAGGACTGAACTGAGGCCCTAGAGCTGCCGCTAATTTCAAGTACTTCAAGCAGTTCTTGCAATAATAAAGAAAAAACACATTGGACTTGATGATGCACACCTTTTATCCTAGCCGTTAGGAAGAAAAGGCAAGTGGATCCCTGTGAGTTCAAAGCCAGCCTGCTCTACATGGTGAGTTCCAGGGCAGCATGGTGAGAATAGTAGATGGGCCCTGTCTCAAAACAAAGAAACAAAAAACTCAGGAGGACGTAGTACCCACGGGAGTGGTTAATAATAAATTCTCCCCCTCTTCAAGGTCACACCCCTCCCTGGCTTCGGCTTTCTCTCCTCACTCCCAGTGCCATCACCATTAGAACAGAACCATCCATCGCCTGTGATGCTCAGGGTGCTCTATTCATACGCGTCCTGATATTCTGAGCTCCTAGTTAGGGCGATGGTTGTCCTTGCTGAGTGACCACAATTCCTGAATAGGAGCTTTAATAAAAGTTTATCTTTAATGAAAGGCTATTTGGACATTTATCTACTGTATCAGAATCTTTAGAGACAGTTTCAGGAAACAGACAATCAATCCCTTTCTAAAGACAGGCCAGGGAATCAAAAGCCCCATCCTCTCTGACTGGACATGTGTTTTCTGATTTTGCTCTTTAAAAACAAACCTTGTGGCTGAAGAGAAGAGTCGGTGGTTAGGAGCACCCGCTGCTGTAGAAGAGGTGTTGCTTCAGTTCCCAGCAGTCATGTGGTGGCTCACTACCCCCGAAATTCCAGTTCCAGAGGAGCAGATGCCCTCTCTGGCCTCCACAGGCACCAGGCATGCATGTGGCACACATCCATACATGCAAGCAAAGCATGCAGACACATAAAAATAAAACTAAATAAATTTGATTTTTGCTTTGTTTCGTGTTTTTGAGCTAGAGTTTCACTATGTAGGCTGGCTCCAAACTTAAAAGTGCAGGGAGTAAGGCACATGTTACCACATCTGGCTAAATCTTTTGCCATTATTATTAATAATAAATAAATCCTCAGCCAGACTTTGGTTCCAGTGCTTAGGATATAGAGGCAGGTGGATATCTTTGAGTTCCAGGCCAGCAAAGGCCACACAGTGAGACCCTGTCTCAGAAAGAAAAGTATAACTAAATTAAATCTTTAAAGAGCTCTGGATGTAGCTGGGAAAGTAGAATGCATGAATTCGGTGCGTATAGCAAAGATTTGTGCAGCACTCAAAGACAGAGCCCGAGAACCAGAAAATCAATGTCGTCCTTAGATATTAGTGAATTTCAGGTCAGCTTGGGCTACAGGAGGCCTTGTCTTTACATAAATAAATAAGTAAATGTAGCTGGGCAGCAATGGTGGTGCACGCCTTTAATCCCAGCACTTGGGAGGCAAAGGCAGGAGGATCTCTGTGAGTTCAAGATCAGACTAGTCTACAAAGTGAGTTCCAGGACAGGCAGGGCTACACAGAGAGACAAAAGCTGAGTGTGGTGTTACAAAACTGTAGTCCCAGCATAGAAGGAAGCAGCTCAAGACTCGCTTGTCTCAACAACAACAACAAGCAAGCAAACAAAATATTCCAGACCAGCTTATACATAGCAAGACTCTGCCTCAAAAAAAAAAAAGAAAATGAATGGATAGATTTAATGATCAAGAATATCCAAGAATATCCACTATGTTATGATTGCCAATTATTAAATGCAACAATGGTAATTCTCTCTTCCAAAAAATTTCTCAAATACATTAGAATGCACTTAAGAGCTGCAGGTATTTTTAAAAAAGATCTTACTGGCCATAATGGTACTTGTTGACAGTTCCCAGTTCTAGGGAAGCTAAGGCAAGACGATCACTTGATTTTATTCAAGGCCTGTAAAAGTTTTCTCTTCTGCCTGCCAGTTCCAGAATAAGCACTCAGATACTTACTATTACTTACAAATGTTTGGCCAATGACTCAGACTTATTACTAACTAGCTCTCACATTTAAATTAACCCATTTCTATTAACCTGTGTGTTGCCACGTGACCGTGGTTGTTACCTCATTTTTCACATTTCTTGTTTTCTTGGAGGCTGACTGGCATCTCCCAAACTCTGTTCTTCTTCTCCTGTATCTCTGCTTGGATTTTCTGCCTGGCTCTATCCTGCCTAGCAAAAGGTCAAAGCAGCTTTATTTATCAGCCAATGAGAGCAACACATATTCACAGCATACAGAGAGACATCCCACGGCAAAGACCATCCTAAGAAATATTGAGCACCTGCAGCTGGGAAGGCCCTAGATCTAGTGGGGGAAGCTATAGCTGGTATTTGCTAAATGGACTGAATGTGCCCATCAAATCGTCGTCTAAATAGTTGTGTTTATGCCCATAGGTTAGTGCTACCATCAACTTTGGTCAAAGAAGCTCCTTTTGGCAGGGCCAGAAGTCATCTTATAAGACTCATATTTAATTGAAAACTCAGCCATAAGTGGAAAATCTCCTTCACGCTCCAAGGCTCGGGGGATCATGGAACACGGAAGATGGGGTGGTAAGAAGGTGAGAGCCGGAGAAAGAAGTGGAGCAAAATGGAAAGATGTCCTCTGCACCCGTGATGCCCTCCGCACGTGATGCCCTCCGCACCCGATGCCCTCCACACGCGATGCCCTCCTCACGCGATGCCCTCCGCACGTGATGCCCTCCTCACCCAATGCCCTCCGCACGTGATGCCCTCCTCACCCGATGCCCTCCACACGCGATGCCCTCCGCACGTGATGCCCTCCGCACGTGATGCCCTCCGCACCCGATGCCCTCCACACGCGATGCCCTCCTCACGCGATGCCCTCCGCACGTGATGCCCTCCTCACGTGATGCCCTCCGCACGTGATGCCCTCCTCACGTGATGCCCTCCTCACGTGATGCCCTCCGCGCGTGATGCCCTCTGCACGTGGCATCTCCATTGCACTCTTGACCTGTGCAAGACTAGGCCTATCAACACGCTGTCACCCAGGACCTACAGTTAGATAAAGGTAGCTGGGGGCGTGGCTCATAAGGTACCACCTTTACCTGCACGTCTATAGGCACTAAATGGTCCCCCAAAAGAGGGGAGTTGTTTTCTTCAGTGGTGGAGCTCTGGTAAGGAGCCCATTCTCCTGTAAATAATCCCTCACCCAGGAGCCAGGAAGCAACCCAAAGGAAACTCATTGGGTCATCACAATAAACAAAGACTTGGAAGTGGAAGAGGACTAGAGAGGGTAGTGGAGGTGAATGTCATAAAAGAGCTTTATATAAACTATGACATTCATAATGCCATGCAATAAAGAAATTTATGAAATGCCATATACTACTGAAATTCATTATTATGTATAATCAACATATACTAATAAAAATTAAAGTTTAAAAAGCAGGTCTTTCACTTCCTACAGTAAGCAATGTGACTTTAAATAATCACTAAAATGCAGGGAAGTAATCTATGTTTTCTTCTGCACCTCAGTGTTGCATGGGACAGCTACGAGATGACTCAGGGGGTGATTGCTATGCAACCTGAGACCCTGAGTTCAGTCCCCACGTTCACCCACACTTCACACACACAATTAAAAGCATTAGAGGAGCTGGAGAGACTGCTCAGCGGTTAATATCCCGCAGAGGACCCACATTCAGCTCCCGTATGGTGGCTCACAACCATCTGTAATGCAGTTCCCAGGCACCAGGAGCCCTCTCCTGACTTCCGTAGGCACACACATGCTGCACAGACTTATGCACAGGTAAAGCGCTGTGCTCATTAAGACATTTTTTTAAGTTAGACTAGCTGCAGTCTCCCAACCTGCACCCCTGGAAGATCTGCGTGCTTATGACTGAGTGGCCCGTAGAGATTATCCAGCTATTTGTAACTTGGTATATGTTCATTCTTGGAAGGTTGTAAGATCCAGAAGGAGGACCATTCACTTCTCTTTATATCTCCTGAGATAACAGAGAAAAGAGTTCACATATAAAGCTGGCTGTCACGTCAGAGCTCGTTTGGGCCCTGTTTCTTGACCCGACTGCTCTTTCTCCACGTTAAATGACGTTAGCAGGCGCTGTGCAGTGACTCAACTGACCAAACCAAAGCGCGTAAACCTCTCCCAGGGTTTTCAGGCTCCTCCTTGACACCCCTTTCTTTTAGTCAAAGAACTAGAGGTTACACATTTTGTGTGGTTTGAAGAAGAAACACTACCACACAATACTTCTTTTTTGGGGGGTGAGGGGTGTGAACACCTAAAGCAGGGGGACCTTGAGTTCAAGGTTACCCTGTGTGTGTGCCTATGGAAGGACTGGGCTACATAGTTCTTACCATACCAACTAGGGCTACATGGCAAGACTCTGTCAAGAAGAAAAGGGAAATGTCACAGTTGGCCCCAAGAGCCTGAGACTTTCTCGCGTAACTGCACCCATGTTTAGCTTCAGAGGCACAGCTACACACTCACCTCGACTCACAGGCCTGGTTATCTGCTGGATTTCAGGTTTTTAAAATGCTAGGCATGTACTCAGTGGTAAAGGGCTTGCCTAGTGAGCCGGAGGCCCTGGGTTCAATTCCTGGGTACACACAAGTACATCAAGTTTCAAAATTAAGCCATTATCAGTGTGTTCATTTCAGTTGTGATCTTAGAGTGCCTAAGAAATAATTTACAGCTCAGGGGGAGAAAATACCAGCAGTGTACCAAACAGAAATACGATGTATTAGTAGCTACCAGTGTTCCAGTTTTAACCTGTTAAATGAGTCACTGGTTACTAACCTCAAAAAAAAAAACTTGCTTGTAAAGTAGCTTAAGAATCACTCTGGGTTACCTACAGCTGGATATATACACAGTCACTCCAGGTTACCTACAGCGGGATATACACACAGTCACTCCAGGTTACCTACAGCTGGATATATACACAGTCACCCCGGGTTACCTACAGCTGGATATACACACAGTCACCCCAGGTTACCTACAGCTGTATATATACACAGTCACTCCGGGTTACCTACAGCTGGATATACACAGTCACCCCGGGTTACCTACAGCTGGATATATACACACAGTCACTCCGGGTTACCTACAACGGGATATATACACAGTCACTCTGGGTTACCTACAGCAGGATATACACACAGTCACTCTGGGTTACTTACAGCTGGATATATACACAGAGACACCGATTTATCACTCATTCTGTTAATTACACTTTTTTCAACAGGAAACGTATATTTACTACTTTTAATATTACTGTATCTTTACTAAAAATTTCTTAGGAGAATAAATGAATCCTGGCCTTGGAAGATTTCTAAAACAAAAATGAATTCTGAATCCACTGATAACAGGCAGGTTGTCAGCCGGTTCACAGCCGCTTACTCACTTCCTCAGATGAGTCAACCTGCGGCTGACTGTCATCCCCTCCTCCCAACTGTAACTCGGAAGAGGGGGGTAGACCCGATACCCTCAGGGTTGTTTCCCTGCGTTACCATCTGGTTACCTCGTAAATAAACTAAGTCTCTCTACAAGCCTTTATACAGTTTTTGAAACTGAAGTCCTGTTATATAATTCCACTAAGAATGGGTCAAATTTAGAACATGTTACACAGATTTTTCTAAGAGATATTTTACATTTTTAGGAATTTTTTCAATTCTTAAAAATAGCCATTTTTTTCTTGACACAAAAATGATTTTATTAAAAAATGTGGTTTTCTTCTAACCTACACAAACCTTTAAAAGTTAAATCTGAACTTTATCTTATTTTTCCCCGTGTATTCTTTACATATTACACACCGTGAATGTTGAGTTCCTTATGAACATGTTCATGAGTATACTTAATGCAAAATCTGATGAAAGAAGAAAGAATGAACAGATTGGGACGTGACTCGACATGCCCGTGACGGCTGGCCAAACGCACAGCAGAGAAAGGGTACACCTGACTGCTCTCCAAGCAAAGGCAAGACAAAGCCATAAAGGGTTCTGATATCAGGGTTTCAATGCTGCTGTGGAAAACGAGCAACTTCTGGACCCAGAGAGATGGCTCAAGGGATAAAATCGATACTGGTCCAAGGAAGCTAAGAAAAGGCCTTCAGTCCCTGGAATCCATGCAAAAACTAGATGCAGTAGCAAGCCTCTGTAAGGAGAACACTCTTACAGGGAGATGGGCGGCAGAGGTAGGGGAATCTTCTGGGATCTAAAGGGCCAGCCCTCCTGGAGCAGGCAGTGCACAGCAGCAGAAGCAAGGAGCCTGCCTCAGTAAGAGGGAAGGCCAGAACTGCTTTCTGCCCTTCACACATGCAACATGACACACATGAACTCCTCATTTATATACACAAATATGCATAAATAAATATTTTTTAAATGGTATTTTAAACCTGATCAAAAGCCTATTGCTGGGCCCAGGAAGAGGAAACTACCGTGGCTGCTTTGTTGAATGGGCATATCAAACTGTCTTCTGAATGTTTCTGTTCAGACACATAGACCAGTGCTGCTCTCAGACTCGGTTAGGGGAGCCTATTTTCTGTGGGCGGCAGTTAATGCAGACTCATAAGTGGTTAAAATCCTAGAAATAAGTGACTGTTGGGTGCCTGTCTGTAGGTGGGACATTTATATCACATACTCCCTTCAAGGCTCAGGGAACACTGTAGAAGAGGAGCACAGAGAAGGCAAGGGCCAGAGAATGACGAGGGGTGCTGTGAAATGCTGTCTCGTGGCCATGGCAGTCATGAACTCACAGGGCTATGGTGACTTCCACCAGACCCATGCGGGGTTCAGATAGCTGACATTCCAGCATGAACAAGAAAGGGATTCGTGAGACTCCACCCTCACCTGCAGAACTATTCACAACTGATGGCTGCTGGGGAGGGGTCATTTTTCTGTGGGGGTGGGGCCACCAGTAGATTGCCCATGCTTCATTTCACGGCCCTACATCCATGAATAAGCAGGTGTCTCTGATTCAGCGGTTATTTAAAAGTTATTTAAAAGAAGAAAAGGACATGAAATTAAGTGGAGGAAATCTTAGGGGAATCTAGGTGGAATGGGGGGGGAGATGATGTGGGAGGTCCTTCTGTCTATGTGTTGCTTTTATTGGCTAATGAATAAAGAAGCTGTTTTGGCCAGTGGCTTAACAGAACAGAGCTAGGTAGGGGAAACTAAACTGAATGCTGGGAGAAAGAAGGTGGAGTCAGGAGAAGCCATGTTCCCCCACTGGAGACAAATGCCAGAACATAAACCACAGCCATGTGGCAATACACAGATTAATAAAAATGGGCTAAATTAAGATGTAAGAGTTAGCCAGTAGAGCTAATGGGCCAAGCAGAGATTTAATTAATACATTTTCTGCGTGGTTATTTCGGGCTGAGCAGCCAGGAACAAACAAGTGGCCTCCTCCTTACAACAGAGAGATTTGGATTTGATGTGATCAAGATACTTTGTACACACGTATAAAACTAAAGAATAGAAAAAAATTAATAAAAGAGAATCTAGTCATGCAAACAAGTCCCTTGATCAATGCTACAGAGAACAGAGCCACTTGCTTTGTTCTCTTGCTCCTCACCATTCCCTACCCTCAACCCTTTTCTCCTCAGCCAAGCTCACAGACGCGTGTCTCACGAACACGTGGCTCACTGACACGTGGCTCACCGACACATAAACAGCAACGTCCATCCGGTAGTAACATCCCCAACTCGTGCTTCCCTCGCGTACTTCACCATGTCCCGCCTCTCCACAGCGTCTTCAGGAGCGCACACACATCTGACCATGTGACAGATCTGATGCACCGCAGCCACGGTATCTTACTAGATTTGCTATTTAAAATCATGCACATACCTGCAGTCTCTGAGACGGCCCCCATTCTAAAGGCTACTGCTTTGGAGCCAACAAGACTTAGGCTGAGTAGACTCTGTCACTTAAGCTGTGTTATCAGGGACAAACAGCTTAAATTTTTGTGCAGTAAGTCCCTTATCTATACAATGGGAGATAACATCTCCTCCTCTGGTCTGTCCGGAAGGTTATATTTAAAGTCCACAGCATACTGGCAAGCACACAGCAATTACTCAACAGCTGCTATTATTTAACTATATGCTCCATTTTCTGATCTTGTAGATGGGGACGAAATGTTCTCCAATTCAGAACTGAGGTCAACAAAGGGTTAAGTCTCAGTTTGCAAATCGTAAGAGAAGCTTCACAAGGGGCTGGAGAGATGGTGGCTCAGCCGCTCAGCAGCTCAGAGCACTCGTGTGCTGATATTCTTGCAAAGGAGCTGGGTTCGATTCTCAGCACCCACATGGTGGGCTCACAACAACCTGTGACTGCAGTTCTAAGTCCTCAGAAACTCTCTTCTGACTTTTTGTACACCAGACACACGTGCGGTACACATGTATATACGAAGGCAAGACATCCATACGCATAAAATAACTGCAAGATATTTTTTTCTAAAAAAAGAGAGGCTTCATATAAAATGTGAGAGAAAGAGGGGCGAATGCAGTAGCACACAACTTTAACTCCATGGTTCAGTTTGGAAGGCAGAGGCAAGAGAGTCTGTGAGTTCCAGCCAACCTGATCTACATACCTAATTCCAGGCAAGCCAGGGCTTCCAAGTGAAACCCTGTCTCAACAAGCAAACATACGTACATGCGTGTGAGCGTGCATGTACACACACACACACGATGTTAATTTTTTTAATGTAATAACAAATTTACAGAAGGATATAATAAACTCTTAACTTTGGGCTGAGCAGGTACAAGCCCTCCTGATCTGAGTTCAATCCCCAGAATCTAGAGTAGAAGGAAGAACCAACTTCTACACATTGCTCTGATCTCCATATGTGTTCTGCCATGCACACACATACATACACACACACACACACACACACACTCCATATACATGCAAGGAGAACAGTGTTTTGTTGTTGTTTTCTTTGAGACAGGGTTTCTTTGTAGCCTTGGCAGTCCTGGAACTCACTCTGTATACCAGGCTGGCCTCAAACTTAAGGCATGCAAACACCACCTCCCAGCTAGCAGAACATTTTTTTTAATTAGTAATTTTATATTAGTTAAGAGATTAAGTTAAACCAGGAGGTGGTAGGGCACTCCTCTAATTCCAGCACTCGGGAGGCAGAGGCAGGTGGGTCTCTGTGAGTTTGAGGCCAGCCTGGTCTACAGAGCAAGTTTCAGGACAGCCAGGACTACACAGAGAACCCTATCTTAAGAGAGAGAGAGAGAGAGAGAGAGAGAGAGAGAGAGAGAGAGAGAGAGAGAGTTAATTTGCACACCATGACTACTTGAATGATAAACATACAAAAAACTGGAGTCCAGTGTTAACAAGTAGCCATTGCTCAATTTGCTGCATTAGTCTCAAGCTACCAGCCTGCAACTTATTTTATACAGTTTTGAGAGGAGATATCAGGCTTACATGTATAATTATGGGCTAGAATTACTAAGGTTTAGGTATGGCCACCATAAACAACTCCAGGAGACCTAAACAATGCAAAAGCAAACATAAAAATAAAATAAAACACAAGGAATAAAGGCAACATTTTCAAATGGTTTCTTCTCATTTTCCCATGCCTCAAGGAAATTGGTTGTGACGAACTCATGTTCCTCATCTCCCGCTCCACCCCAACTGCCAATCCCTGCAATGCTTATAAGGAAAGAACGGCCTGAGAATTAAAGCCCCTGGTGCACTAACGTGTCTAACTTTCACCCGCATATCCTCTAACTACCACTTCCTAGCATCTCCAACTTTTTGGAATATTTCTGTTACCCCCTGTGTTCTCTTTCATTGCAAACTAGTTTCCAACTGTGTCACGGAAAGTCCTGCTGCCTCCAGTGTCATTTCTGAATGGTTCCCTTGGGACTGGCGAGATCACTCAGCAGGCAAATGTGCTTGCTGCCAAGTATGATGAACTAACCAAGTTTGACTCCTGGAACCCACATGGTGGAAGGAGAGAACTGACTTCCAGAGGTTGTTCTTTAACCGTGCATGTGCTCTGAACACATACACAAAATAAAATGTAACACAAAATTTTAAAGGAGCCACATATAATGTAGGAGTGAACGCCTGCAGGTACATTCTGATAGATTCTTACTTACAAAAGCAAGCAGTGGACATATTTTGCCTCACAGGCCATAATCTGTGGTCTTGAAAATTCATCACACCTTATAAAGGTTTAAGAATGGAACTGGAAGCCGGGAGGTGGTGGCACATGCCTTTGATCCCAGCACTCTGTGAGTGTGAGGCCAGCTTGGGGTACAGAGTGAGTTCTAGAACAGCCAGTGCTACAATTACCTTTCTTTCAAAAAGATTATTTAAAACTTTAGTATGTATGTGTGATTCTTCTGAATGTACAGGCATCTGAGTGCAGATGCCCATGGAGCCCAGAAGTGTGGGGTCTCCTGGAGCTGACCTATGGGCAGTTGTAGCCACACAAGATGGCTGCTGGGAACCAAACCCAGGTCCTCTGGAAGAGTATGCTCCTTAACCACCGGGCCATCTCTCAAGTCCAATAAATAATCATCTTATGGAAAGAGCTGTCCTGTATGTCAGCCACTAGCTACCTGAAACTTCTGTGCCAGGGGAATGTGGCTAGTTCATATTGAGACATGCTTTAAATGCAAAATACTACATCTAAATCATGAAGATTTTGTATGAAATACTGTTAATATTTTTTTCTTTGTTATTTATTCATTTATTTCATGGTGCCGGGAATGGAACCCAGGGCCTTATGAATGCTAGGTAAGAATTCTTCCTCTGAGCTGTCTTGATCCATTTTTTCCTTTACACAAAATTTTCAGGACCCAGATGAGACTCCCTTCCCTAACCACACGGCTTGGTAGCAAGCACTTTTCCCCACTGAGCTATCCACCAGCACTTTTAAATTTTGCTGTTTTTTCCAGCAGGCTCTGTGTAGCCCTAACTGTCCTGGAACTAGCTCTGTAGACCAGGCTAGCCTTTAACCCAGAGATCTGCCTATCTCTGCCTCCTGAGCACTGGGATTAAAGGTCTGAGTCATGACACAGGCTTACCAGCACTTTTATTTATTTCATGAAACAGAGTTGAAACACGATTAGTAAAAACTCAGGGATAGAAATTGGGGTTTAACCTCAAGATCTGAAAAGCAAGCTGGGCGATGGTGGCGCACGCCTTTAATCCCAGCACTCGGGAGGCAGAGGCAGGTGGATCTCTGTGAGTTCGAGACCAGCCTGGTCCACAGAGCTAGTTACAGGACAGGCTCCAAAGCCACAGAGAAACCCTGTCTCGAAAAAGCAAAAAAAAAAAAAAAAAAAAAAGCAAAGCAGCCAGCCACTAGCTTCTACCTCAACTTAGTCAAAAAGTCAAAAGTAGAGATCCTGCCTGCAGGAATCTCAGAATGAGACTGTGTCTGAGAGCTGTCTCCTTCCCATTTTATAATCCTCTCTAGGGCTGGGATTAAACGCATGTACCACTACCGCCTGGTTTCTATGGCAAACCAATGCGTCTACTGGGATTAAAGGTGTGTTTTATTGTTACTTGGTCTATAAGGCTGGCCAGTGTGGCTTTTCTGATCCTCAGGCAAATTTTATTTATTAAAACACAATGGAAATGCCACTACACAGAGTCTTTAGCCTAAGTTGGATTGGAATTTGCAGCAACCCTGGCTTAGACTCTAAAATTTTAGGATTGCAATATATAAGCCACTACATGGGCCACAGCATTTGATTTTTACAGAAGTCTCGACCAATTAGAAAATTATGGGAAATTATTGAAAGCATTTTTAAACAAAATACTAAAAATAGTAAAATTAATAATCACTGTCATCTAGCCACATTCATAGCAAGGGACAGGCTACCTGAATCTAAATCTCAGCCCTGAGATTAACATGACCCTCTCTGTGCCCCAGTTTCTTCAACTATAAAATTGGAGCCTTGTGCCCAAGGCTATTGGGAGGCTATTCAGAATCTATACATATTACATGCTCAGAACAATGTCCAACATGTGCCAGACATTCAGCAAATGCTGATTATTAGAATGCTTACTAATTTCGATCTCTTTAAGTCCAACTGCAACCTAGAATTATTCATAAAACTTTTTCTTAATGGTGGGGATCAAACCCAGGGCCTTGCCCATGCTAGGCAAGTACTCCGCTAGGGCGTTGCAGCCCCGGTTGGCTTACCACATTCTAATGAGCTTCAAAGATCCAAATGCCCACTTCTATAACCAAAATATGTCATCTTCTTCCTTAGTCTATTTAGCTCTAATAGAAAACTTTTTGCTCATCAATGAGTTTCACATAGCCTATAAACTACAAGTTTTTCCCTTTTTAAAAGTTCACTTGTGGGACCAGCAAAATATTCATCTAGAAAACGTCCATACCACTGATGCTGAGGACCTGAGTCTTATCCTTGGGTCCCACACGGTAGGAGAGAACTAATTCATACAAGTTTTCCCGACGTAGTCCTGGGCACTCATGCACCACACATGTACAGATAATAAATGTGATTTAGAATGCTAAATGCTCGTTTGTAAATGTCCTTCTTGGAACTTCTAGCTGGGTGTGGCAGTATGTACCTGTAACCCTGCACCCGGATGGCTGAAGCAGGATTACTGTGGTCAAGGTCAGACCCTCTTTGAAAAACAAAACTAAAACCACCTTACTTCCATAATTCCTCTTAACTATATGATTCAGTTCCCACATCCTGTTATATAGAACAACTTTCCAGGCAAGAGAAAGCCACATGTGGAATCAATTATTTTCCCTGGTTTATACGGAACAGGGTAATACTGGAGGAAACAAAATGTATCAGTTGCCATGTCAATAAAATTTTTCCTCTTGCAAAGTTTCATAATATAAAAAAATTGGATTCAGAACTGATTACAGTAATATCACAAAATAAAGACCACAATTGAATGTTATCTGAACCTATTCCAAATTAATCTAGGTTATCTAAAGGGAAATGCACTTTTAATAGAGAAACACTTTTAAATTCAAATATTAAGCCACCATGAAAGTAAACATCTTAAATAATTCACAAATTTTTCAAGAAATGAAACTGAAAACCTCTGGTTTCACATATTTACATGCAGAAACAAAAAGTCAATAAAGTTGTGTTGGTGTACACTTGTAATCTCAGCACTTGGGAGGCTGAGAGGACCACTATAAACCTGAGGTCTATCTGGGGTATACAGTAAGAGCCTACATCAAAAAAACCAACCAACCAACCAACCGAACCACAGAAATTCCATGTTAGCCTGTTATCCCAAGTCACAAAAAGCCTCTAGGGCTCATTAAAAATATAAATGTGGAAAATTATATAAGCCATTGTTTCTCAAACTTTTGATTCAACTAGTCTTAACAATAGTCTTCTCTGAAGACTTCCTATGTGCTTACAGTATTTGAAAACGTTGGCTTTAGATGTGGACTCAGCATTTCCCATAAAGGGCCAGATGGCAGTACCCTGAGTTTTCAGGCCATACCCTGTCAGTGTCAGTTTCTTACATTTTCCTCCAAGTGACGTGGATCAAACCCAGAGCTTCGCATATGCTAGGCAAGTGCTCTACCACTGAGCTACACACTTCCCAACCCTACTTTTCTTATAATCTTTAAAACTCCTTTGAAAATATAAAAACTATTCTTAGCATAATCTCTGTAAAAACAGGCTACAACTAGACTTGCCCTTGATCCCGTTTCCCAATCCAGCTTCTACATTGTATCTTTTTGTTCCAGTACCAACTACACTACTTTCTTCCCTCAAACGTTAGTTCAACATAACCCTGGTGAAGACTTCTCAACATGTCCTTACCTGTCCCTTCTATGTAACATACTGTGCTAGTGTATCACCAAGATTCATACTTACCTTCCAATCTCTGTTCTCTCCCCACCCACCCATGCATGTCCATGAAGGCAGACATTGGTTTCTTTGCACTGCATGGCAACAGTTCCAGGAACATTAGACTCTAAATACATCGCTCTACCCTCAAACTCATACAACAGATACCGAAGTGTGTACTTCATGTAATCCAACAGGTTAAAAAAATGCTCAAAGACAAAACTGACAAGTAATTTAAAGCTGTTCAAGTAGTCATAAGAAAGTTTAAATAAAGGGTGTTAAAAGCTAAAGCATTTTTGCTAGATATGTCTGAAACAGGACTACAAATCAAAACTAATCTAGACTATATAGTAAAACTATATCAAAATAAAAAAATTAAGTACTTTTTACCATCCCACGAAATAAGTTTGGTTCCTAGTCTAATTTTCTTGAAGCATACTATTACTTTAGCTAGTATAATAAACAAATTTCAATTATAATTCCTAAGTGCCTCTACAGATCTACTTTCTTTGATCTTATCCGCAAGTGTTCCCTGCCAGTTCAACTAGTTTGGCAGCTTTAAAGTTTGGCAAAGCAAGATGTTACTTTTTTTCTTAAACCAGCTCCTTCTCACATTATTTCAATATCAACTTCTGAATACTATCACTTCTACCATCCACCATTTGATTAAACAAGCAAAATACTAAACTCCACTGACAGATAGGCTGCAACTATGTTATGCTCAGTGATTAGTCTGATATGAAAAATATTTAAAATTGCTACATGCTGTCTTGCAAATATAATTATCACATCTAAGAGACAAGACTTATCTGACTACAAGCTGTACACACACACACACACACAGAGAGGGGGGGGGGAGAGTAACCAGAATGTGATAAAGTATCTCTATTCAGACTATACAATGTCTCAATTTCTGTCTAAAACATTATAAACCATTGGAAAATATTTTCTACTGTTACCACTGAAAAACTGACCTTGGACATCTCAGTAAGCCACAGTAATAGATACACTAGAAGTATCATTATGAGCCTTATTGGCTAGTTAGTTACAACAGGGTCTCATATAGACCAGGCTGACCTCAAACTGGTCCTCCTGCCTCCATCTCTCAAGTGCTGGGATTAAAGGTAGGCTAACCTAGCCTTAATGTATAATCTAAATTATACTATGTCTCATCCAGACATTATAGAATCAAACCTACAAAAAAAAATTGACAGATAGTATAGGGAATGCTTACAAGAATATTTAAATGATTCCAAGCTATCCATACACAATTTTACCTTTCACATGGCTATAATTCTGCCCTTATTATCAAACAAGCAACTTTGAACTCTAAAAAGAATTTTTAAATCCAACTATTAAAGATTAAGACAACTAAAAAAAGGAAGCCAATTCCTTACCAACACAATTTCGTACTTTCAAAATGCTAAGGCTGTAATTTGAAAAGCGAAGAATAGACTCCTGAGGTAGAGATGGTAGCACAGGCTTGTAACCCAACTATTTAGGAGGATGAAGCAAGGATCACAAGTTCAAAGTCCACCTGAGCAACTAAGCAAGTCCCTATCTCAAAATAAAAACTAAGGCAAAAAGGGTCAAGGATGCGCCAGCATGTGATGGAGCACTTGCCTAGTCTCTACAAGGCGGAGGAGAGACCTCAGATCTTCAACTGTTATTCCCCTCAGTTGTCACAAAACACTGGTGAAATTAAAACAGGAAATACCATAAACAGCCACCATTGGGGAGGGGAATCTTTATCTTTTATAAAGTCAGGTGAGTCTCAAATTCACATTTTACCATATATCCTTGGAGAGTAACATGGCCCAATATACCAGTACATCCCACTTATCTATTCCAAGTAACATAACGTGAGAAACTGCACTGTGTAATTCCTTTATTTTCTGCATGTTAGTGCTTCAGCAACACTACAACCATAAAGAACAATTCCAAGTACTGCACTTTTTAGCTGGGGGAGGGGGATCACAGTCTACAGACTCATTTACTTATATCAGACAAGATTAACCTCATTCAGAACTTACTGCAAGTTTATAAATTCACACAAATACAAAAATTGATGCAATTAAACAAAATCTTTAGGACCTTATTGTTTTAATTCTTCCATTATAACTTTTTCTGCAGGCTCAATTTCCTGCTTCTTAATCACCAATGGTTATGGTTCAATTTAACTACATCAATTATAAACCTTTTATAGATACTCTTAAAGAAATGTAAGTGAAAATTACAGTTTCTTTCCAAAAGGTTTAAGGTTTTCAAATTTCAAATGTTTCCCCCCTCCCACCTTTTCAGACATGTCAAATAAACTAAAAACAACCCATCTCACCTGCAACATTCAGTAATAGCAATCACTTGTATAAAATTTTAACTATGCCCCCAGTTATTTTAAGACACACAAAAAAATGGCTGTCTACCAATCTGTCTGTCACAAGTTAGAATACTACATTTAAGAATCAACATGAGGGTTTCAAGTTTCCTCCAGTTTAGGCATTTATACCTTTGTGCTTATTTTGTTTCAGGATGTTACTATAGCATTGATATTTGTATAATCGTATTTATGTACCTTAAAATGTAATCATTTAAAACACTAAGAATTACATTTACGGTGGAGCTTTGGGAATTTTAAAAAGCAACTATATGTTCTTAAATATGTGAATCAGCCTCATTTCTAGAGATATTTTTATTAATGTGAAACTGATAACTTTAGGCTTTAGTTGCATCTTGAATTCAAAAATCCCTCTGCACCAATAGGAGCCTACAACATAGCACCTTTTCTCATCTGCTTTAAGTTAGTTTTCCTTACAGCTTGTTTTTGTATAGCCTTCTGTTTCTCATACATCTTTGGTAAAAGCTCCATTATACAATATGGCCAAAACATGAAGGACCAATACTGTGCAACTATACCATGATATCCGGCTTGATTTTAATTTTCAGACACCCTCATAAACAAAACCATTCCACCTTTTCCTGTATACTGCCCTTGCAGGCTACACTTCTGAAATTCCCTAAGTTTAACTCCTTGATGATCACTACATTAATCCTTAAGGCTACATAAGAACCAGATGCTGCTTCACAATTTTGAATCAACACTAACATTTGGTTCAGAATATTACCATAGTGGTCTCAATCTAGCAACTGGTGCTAACCAGCTCATCTTGTTAAGATCTGGGTTATCACCAGTGAGCACAATGCTTACCCTTAAAGAAAAATAGGTTTACATTCACTGTCATCTGTAGGTTCTTTCTCTCCTTCCTACTTTTCTCCTCTGTCACCCCTCCAGTCTACACCACTCACTCAGCACATTTCCTTAAGGAGAAACTGTATGACTGAACCAACAGGATATCTATATGCATGAGTTAATCCTACAATCAAGCAAAACTAAACACCTTTTTTTTTAAATAAAACATCTTTTCCAGTGTTTTAATTAATGGAGATGTAGATCACTCATTTATAAAGAAAGTCATATATCTTCAGTTTAAACAGTTGCTGTAATGTGACAACAGGAATGTGTGTTTTCCCAGCTAGGTAAAAGGTGCATGTAATTTGACTTTTTCAACGTTTTATTAGTGAACAAAGCAAATGTTTCGTAGTTTTAAAGCTACTGGTCTTAAAACATTTGAAACAAGGTAACATACTCTGATTTTGCCCGAAAGTCACTTAAAATATCTACAAATATTTCATCTGTGTGTGGCGTACACCATTATTGCTCCATTTTCTGGAAAGAGTCTATTTTTAAAGGTAAGGAGAGGGAACCAACAAAGTTAACAACTTTGCCGTGAAAAAGATCTGCACCCTCTTACAGGGGAGCTGTTTCAGGCAGCGCAAGTTAGCTACGGTAGGGGAGCTTGACTTTACCCTACTCATGCCCGCTAAGAGCTGACACTTCAAGGGACTTCTCCCATTGCCTGTTTAACACACTCGTGTGCAACTGGAACATTACACTGGTATTACTCATTAGCTTGCCACTGTGGGCTAAATTCACCATACTGGTCTTGGATAGAAAAGGTCACATTTGAAATTGCTAAAGTTAGCGCTAACAAGGAAGGGGGACAAGGCCTTAAATATAAAAGACAAACGGCAGTTTGATTAAGCAATAATTTTCAGTTTACTAGATGAAACAGACTTGCAACATAGTCTGCATGAATGCAAAATAAGCCATCTACAGCAAGTGATAAGAAACGGGGCAAAAAGGAAAAAAGCATACATTGGGGGGAAAAAAGATCCTCTCGAAATAAAAAAATCAAACCATTATTATAAAGGACTTTACCAAGAGCTGCTATTACCCCACCCGGTTTGCTGGAAGTCACAAGAGCATCTAGCACTGTATTCGTGTCAAATATCAGATCAGATCAGATCAGCGCACCCTAACGCAAAGCCAAAAAAAAAAAGAAAAAGAAAAAGGGAACAAAGAAAACCCCAACCCCACTAAACCGTAGAACAGTAACTCCAGAGTTCAGATTCAAAAAAGAAAGTGGCAATTGAAAGAGGTTGGTGATGGTGGCGATAATCCTATGAATGGGTTTTTGATTTCTCTCCTTCCGGGGGATGGGTGGAGGATGCTCATTACGATTTGTAGTTAGAGGTTAACCATGTGAGCCCCTCATAGAGTCCGTCCCCGGTGGTGGCACAGGAGGGCTGCACATACCAGTTCCTGTCCCGAATCCGGGTCAGGCCCAGTTTCTCCTGGATCTCATGGGGTTTCATGGCATCGGGCAGGTCCTGCTTGTTGGCGAAGATGAGGATTATGGCGTCCCTCATCTCCCGGTCATTGATAATGCGGTGCAGCTCCTGGCGGGCCTCGTCGATGCGGTCGCGGTCGGCGCAGTCCACCACGAAGATCAGACCCTGGGTCCCGGTGTAGTAATGCCGCCAGAGCGGCCGGATCTTGTCCTGGCCGCCCACGTCCCACACGTTGAACTTGACGTTTTTGTAAGTCACCGTCTCCACGTTGAAGCCCACCGTGGGAATGGTGGTCACCGACTGGCCCAGCTTCAACTTGTACAGGATCGTGGTCTTGCCGGCCGCGTCCAGGCCCAGCATGAGGATCCGCATTTCCTTGTTCCCGAAGATCTTGGATAGCACCTTCCCCATCGCGTCGGAGGAGCCGGGGCCGGGGGCATTCAGGTGTCCCGGGTCCCCTCTGCCTACACCACCGCCGCCGCCGCGAGATCGAAACGGAGCCGCCCCGCCGCGAGGACGCCCAGCGGCCCTGCTTCGAAGCTGCCTGCTAGGGGCAGGGGCCCGGCCTGCGCTCACTCGGGCATCGCCCGCCGCCGGGGCCCTGCGTCTGCGCCGGGAGAGAGAGCCGCCGCCCTGCTGAGGCGAGGCGCGGCCGGCCCGGAACTGCCCTTCCCCCCCGCGGGCGCCGCGCGAGCGCCGCCGACAGCTCCTGCTCCGCCGCGGCTGCCGCCTCGACACGGGGCCGACTCAACCGCGACCCTCCCGCCGGCCCGCGAGCACCGGGCTTCGGTCCCGACCAGGGTCACCCGACGAGGAGCGCGGCTCAGCGCCCCGTCAGGTCATGGATCCTCGCGGGAACTCGCTGCCGCCTGCAGGGACACAGAGAGGGAGAAGGGGAGTTACTGCCGGGACTCCGTGGTTGCGGAGGCCGACGCGGCCCGCCTCCCGGGGATCGGCCCGTGAGGTTACCTCCAGCCGCCGCCCCAAGCGCGGGTTTCCCTCCGGCCTCCACCTCCTCCTCCCAGCTCTGCCGCCGCCGCCGCCGCTGCCGGAAAAGGCGCCGAGGAAACCGCCTCACTTCCCCTCCCGACTGCGCCTGCGCGACTCGGGCCGACCGTTCGGAAGAGCGCGACCTCTGGAAGGAGAGTGGCCCGCGCGCCTGACGTCACGGGCGCCACGCGCCGGGGGGCGGGGCTACGGCGGCTCACAGGGCTCGGGGAGGCGCCTGGCGGAAGCCGCCGGCGCGGGACTGGCCGCGCGCCCACCTGTCGCTCTCCGAGCGTCTCCCCGGTTTTTCTCCTCCGCTACCCGGAGACCGGGGAGCAAAACCACTTGGGCATGGGCTTCGTCGTCCCTCGAGGCCGACGCCCGTCCCACGCAGCCGAAGCTTGTTCCCAGACTCCCCGCGCGCGGTCCCTCCCGCTCGCCCCAAGCCTTCCTGCGCCCGGGTCTCCTTTTTACCCCGTCGCCTCCCGACTTCCTCCAGTTTTCTGGAAGACACGTGGGATGTCGGCGTTGCACAGAATCCGTCAGTCCAAGTAGCGCGCACTTTTTCTAGTCTCGGGTTTGCTCCTAGACCCTGTTTTTGAACGTTTAAACTCGCTCTCTTTGTAAGCCTCGTCAGAACCACCCACATTTCTTAGGAAAAGAGGATCAGGGTCGACGAAATGGCTCTGGTGCCAGGCACCGCGAGTGAAAACCCGCGCTCCATCCCCAGAACCATTATGGTTAAAAGAGAAAAACAACTCCCTTAAATTGACTCTAGACTCCACGGATAATAAGAAAATCTAGTTGAGTTTTGGTTTTAAATACTCTTTCATTTAGTGTGTGCGTGTGCGCAAGAGGTCAGAGGACAACTTGCCAGGGTCAATCCTCTTTCACCATGCTGGTCCTAGGTATTAAACTCAAATTAGCAAGCATCACCATCTTGCTGGTCCTGGAAACCTTTTTTGTATTAAATGGATAGTGTTAAGGTTAGAATAGGGTGAAACTTTAAATATCAAATAAGGGCAAAAATAAACGCAACGGAGAAAAACAGGGACGTTAAAAGAAGTTGTTACAACAGCGGATGATAATGTACTGCTTCTATTTTATAAGTTAAAAAAAAATTGGAAGCCACCGGCGAGTCATGGTGGCTCACATCTATCCCAGAACTGATGACGGTGAGGAGGCCAAAAAGTTGCCACAAATTCTAGGTCCGCCTAGGCCTAAGCTAGAGTGTGTCACTGGTTGACAAGTAATACATCCAATGTTTATTTCAGGCTGGATTCCCAGGCCGGCCTCATTCACTGTGTAGCTCAGGATGATCTTGAAATTATTCTCCAGCCTCCACCTCCCAGGATACAGGGTAAGGTTACCAGTGTGACCCAATTTATGGAACCCAGGCTTTCCGCGTGGGTGCTGACTGAAGATTCGAGCTCTGGTACTGAACGCTTACAGGTGAAGTGCTTTTTATCCACTGAGCCATCTCCCCAGCCCCAATAATAAAATATTAAAGAATAATTATAATACAAAACCATTAACAATAGCCAGAACATAGTCACTGAGACAGAATCTTAAACTTTGTATACCATGCCACTTTTTCAAAATAGGTCAGTTTGGAGTCTGGCTGAGATGGTTCCGTGGTTAAAGCTTGCCACCACCCCTGACTTGAATTCAATCCTTGAGATCCACATGGTGGAAGGAGACCTAACTCCTACAGGTTGTTCTCTGAACTCCACTAGCACACAGTGGCGCGCGCGCACACACACACACACACACACCAAATAAAGCATAGTTTTAAAAAATAGAAGGTTTGCCAGGTGGTGCTAGCACACACCTGTAATCCTAGCACTCAGGAGGCAGAGGCAGGCAGATGTCTGCGAGTTTGACGCCAGCTGGTCCACAAAGTAAGTTCCAGTTCAGCCAGAGCTGTAACACAGAGAAACCCTGTCTTGAAAAGCCAATAAATGGTAGATAAATAGATTAAAAAATGTAAGATGGTATATTCCTTTGACCCCAGCACTTAGGAGGCATAGGCTGTTGTATATCTGAGGCCAGCCTGGTCTACATATCAAGCTTCAGGGCAGCTAAGGTTACATAGTGGAGTCTTGTTTTGTTTTTGCTTTTTTTTAAAAAAAAAAAGTAATGAATTTTAATATAATCAAAAGACTTCTAAGTGGTAACAATTTAGGCAACTACTAAACCATACCATGGATGAAGCATTTTATTTTCTTGGTTCCTTCTGGGGAATAATTTTTATTTGAATTCTTATTATCTTATTAGTGGTACATAACAGTTGGTCTCATTTTGACATTTTCAAATATGTACATAATACTCTTTTTTTTTTTTGATTTTTTTCGAGACAGGGTTTCTCTGTGGCTTTGGAGCCTGTCCTGGAACTAGCTCTTGTGGGATTAAAGGCGTGCGCCACCATCGCCCGGCATGTACATAATACTTTTCAACTGTACTCACCCTCGGTTACCTTTTCTTAATCCCCTTTACACTGATTTCCTTTTCTTAATCCCCTTTACACTGATTTCCTTTTTTCAACTAGGACCTCTTCTGCTTTCTTGCCTTTTTTTTTTTTAATTTTTTTGAGACACATTGGGGTTGTTTACAGGAACATGGGCACCTTCCCAGTGGCTATGACCCTGAAAACATGCCTCTCCCTCCCCTTTCAATCATTAACTGCCTATAAACTCGGAAGAGGAGAGATACATGAGCCCTCCCCACCTCCATGAGAGGGTATTTACAGACCCAGTGTCCTGCAGGGAGGTAATCATGGCTGTTGACAGAGCAGTTCAAGAGTGCCAAGAGCCAGGTCACGCCATACCTGGAAGTCTGTCCCATCCTCTCCCTCTCCTTCCCAGTTTCTTAGACTCTTCCATGATATTCTCTGAGCTTTGGAGGGGGTAATATAGATGGGCTGTTTATGGCTTGGCACTCCCAGTCATTATGAGTCTCTGCCGTCATTGCTGCCTACTACAGAGAGAAGCTTCTCTGACCAAAGTTGACAACACTACGGGCATAAACAGTTACTTAGAAGGCAACTTGACAGGTACATCAGGTCTACTTAACAAGACAGTAGCTTTCCCCGTGGGGCCCATGACCTCCCAAGCCATCTCTTTTTGGCCAGGTTTACAGTATCAGGCACGAATTCCCTCCTGTGGAGCAGGTATAAGTTCCAATCAGAGAGCTGGTTACTCTCCTAACAGGATCACCACGGCTGCAGCAGTGGGCTCATCTTGCCTGGTCAGTCAGTATTGTTGCACGAAGGAGTCTCCGCTGAGTGAGCACGTGGATGACAATTCTCCCGAGTGCCCTCCGAAGCACTCCTAGTACTTGAAAGGCTGGCCAGCAAGGAGGCTGCTTCCTGCCCAGTTTCAGTTTAATTTCCTTATGTACTGTGACGAAGATATGTGGCATTTTCAGCCACTGAGTCTTACCATCTGCCATCTTACACCATCACAGCAGGGCTTCTTGCTCTTGTCTACAGCATAGTCATTGGGTCAGCCCTTCCCACCCCACTCCCTCCTACTCTCCGCAGTTCCTGGTAATGGCTATTCTCTCCATTTCCATGAATTCAACTTTTTACACATTTACAGGAGTGAGATGAAGTGGTACTTTTTCTTCTGTGTCTGGAACATTGAAAAAAATGTTTTTAAATTTTATTTATTTATTTTTTTTATTTATTTATTTATTTTTTTTGGTTTTTCGAGACAGGGTTTCTCTGTGGCTTTGGAGCCTGTCCTGGAACTAGCTCTGTAGACCAGGCTGGTCTTGAACTCACAGAGATCCTCCTGCCTCTGCCTCCTGAGTGCTGGGATTAAAGGCGTGCGCCACCACCGCCCGGCCTTTAAATTTTATTTGGTTGATTTTTTTATGTGTATTTTTTGGGTTTTGTTATTGTTTTGTTTTGTTTCAAGACAGGGTTTCTCTGTGTAATAGCCCTGGCTGTCCTGGAACTCACTCTGTAGACCAGGCTGGCCTTTAACTCACAGAAATCCACCTGCCTTTGCCTCCCAAGTGCTGGGATCAAACCTGTGCGCCATCACCACCCGGCTATGGAAACAGTTTTTGAAGTAAAATTTAAAGCCAGGAGTGGTGGCTAAAGCTTGTTATTCCAGTTCTTGGGAAGGCACAGCAGGAGGATCACTGCAAATTCAAAGCCAGTCTAGGTAACAGTGTCCCCAAAACAAAGAAGACTCAGCATGATGGTTCATCCCTTCCACCATAGCAGAGAAAGAGGAGGCAGATCTATGTGAGTTAAAGGCCAGCTTGGTTTACGTACAGAGTTCCAGCCAGGGCTATATAGTGAGACTCTGTCTCAGGAAGAAGAAAAAACAAAATCAAACACATTTTAATTCTGAAAATAACATTTCCATCCAGTTAAATAGTTTATGAACAGACTAGCATTTGCGTGTATCTGTTTACTGTTGTTGCCCTTTGTATTCTTGCAGGACTGGGGTTTGAACACGTGGCCCTGGACTGTGGTAGAATATGGTAGGCTAGCAGTTTATGCTGAGCTGTAGACTTTCCATAGCTGTCCAGGCCAGCCTTGAACTTACGGCAATCTTTCTGCGTCCTCCTCCCAATAACATTTGTGTTTATGAAACAAAATATTATATTTCTTTACTGGTACTGTTTTATTAATTTATTTTAAGCAGAAACAAATAAAAACAAACTAAAGAAACCTGGAAACTAGAAACCTATAATCTCAGCTCTGAAGAGACTGAGGCAGGAAGGACTGCCCGAGGTGGTGTTGAACTTGCCATCCTCTGCCTTAGTGTAATAGGATTATGATACACCCAACTTAAAAGGCTTTTTAATGAGCAAAAACAGTAAAAATTGAGACTCAACACAGAACTGGACAATGTACCGATGTCCTTTTGGTTTTCTGAGAGCACCATGGTAGTCAGCAAGAACAAATGCCTAATGGAAGGCGGCAAGAAGAAAGAGGTTGATCCATTTTCTAAGACAGAATGGCATGATGGGAGCTTGGCATGATTGGCATATGGCTCCAGTTATATTATTAAAAACATTGGAAAATCCGAAGTCACAAAAACTCAAGGAAGCAACATTGTATCTGATGGCCTCGAGGGCCTTGTGTTTAAAGTGAGTTTTGCTGAGCTACAGAATAACAAAGTTGCATTTAGAAAATTGAAGGTAATCACTGAAGATGTTCATAGTAAAAACTGTCTGACTACTTCCATGGCATGGCTCTTACCCTGGACAAAATGCATTCCATGATCAAAAAGTGCAGACCATGACTGAAGCTCATGTTGATGTCAGAACCACTGATGGTTACTTGCTTCATTTGTTTTGTGTTGGTTTCACTAAAACCAGAAATAACCAGATGCACAAAAGTCCTACGCGCAGTATCACCAGGTCCACCAGATCTGGAAAAAGATGGAAATCACGCCCTGAGAAGTGCAGACAAATGACTTGAAGGGAGTGGTTAGCAAATTGTTTCCAGACAACGTGGGGAAAGATACAGAAAAGGCTTGCTATTCCATTCATCTGTTTCACACTGTCTGTGTTAAAAAAGGAAAAATGCCCAAGAAACCCAAGTTTGAGTGAGAAGACTCATGGAGCTCCATGGTGAAGGTTCTGGAAAAACTACTGGTGACAAGACTGTTGCGAAAGGTAAATGAGCTGATGTAAAATCCAGGCGTTTAATAGAGACAAATAAAAAGTCCTCTTTGTGAAAAAAAAATTAAAATCATTTCATGTGCAAATGTTCTTTGGTACTTTTAATGGATTCTTTTCTGAGGCAGGGTCTCTTGTAACCCAGCCTGACTTTGAACCCCTTACCCTCCTGACTGTACCTCCCAAGTGCTGAGATTAGAGGCATGACACTTAGTCCACATAATTAGATGCTTAAATTCTTGGCTTACGTAGATGATTTACTCATTATTGATTATCAGTTTCTCTAATCCTGTCAGGGGGGGAAGTCTTTCTTCCATGAGTCAAGCAGTCTGTCTTCTTGAAGAAACTAAGGCACAGAAAAAGGTGAGAAAGTTCTTAAGATTAATAAACGAGCCATGTGGTGATGGCGCACACCGTTATTCCCAGCACTCAGGAGGCAGAGGCAAGTGGATGAAGGAAGACACTAAGCTGACGAACAAGCAGCCCCCGCTCCCTTACAAGTGGGTCTCTGAGACAGCCTGGTCTACAGAGTAAGTTCCAGCACAGCCAAGGTTACACAGAGAAACTTTGTCTCAGGAAAAAACAAACAAAATCAGTAAATGATGCAGAGCAGATTCAAATTGAGACTTATTTTTATTTATTTTTGTTAAGGACTGGTGATAAGACAAGGTCCTGGGTAGTTATCATGCTGGCCCAAACTCATGATATAGACAAAGCCATCTTGAATTCCTCTTATTCTCCATCAAGTGTTGTGGTGACAGGCATACACCATCAGAGATGGCTTTTATTTTATTTTTTAAAATTAGGTCTTACTATGTAGCCCAGACTGACCTCAGAATTAAAATCTTCCTGCCTCAACCTTCCAAGTGCTAAGAAAAGTAAGATTTTCAAAGAGTCCACATCTGACATTCTTTCTCTCTGTGTACTGAATTGTTGTGTTTATGGGTGAACCCCGGAAGCTGGCTGGATCCATGGCTTTTAGCACTGACTGCTCATTTAAATCACCTGAGGAGCTTCCTGATCACATGCCAGACCAATGGAGACCAAATATCTGAGGGCAGGGCTTGGGTTTTTTTTTTTTCCTTTTTCAAACTAATTCTGGTTTTGTTTGTTTTATTGATTAACCAGTTTTGATTTTCCAGCCTGTCCTGGAACCTCTGCGTAGCACAGGCTGGCTTCAACTCATGGCATTTTGTTTGCCCCAACATCCCAACTGCTAGGGTCACAGGCATGTACCACCACTCCTGACTCATTCTTTAGCTGCGTTTGAGCCTCGTGTGCAGCTGAGGTAGAGAACTACTTGCTAAGTTCTTCTCGCATTCAAAATTCTGTGAGGCTTGAATCCCATTTACTATCCCTCATCCCTAATTGATTCACCTACACATACCTTTGCATAGTGTGATCTGAGAATGGGGCCTTTCTCTCCTGTTTGGCCTTATTCCCAAATTAGGAGGAAGGAGAGATGAAGATGAGCGAGTAAATCCTCCACCCTGCCTTGGTGTTCCGCAGGATTCGTGCAAGTTAGTTATGTTCAACCAATTAACTAATCGGCGTGTTGTTCCCGGGTTTGAATTTTGAAAGATTGAAAGTTCCAAAGTTTTCACTGAATGTGCACTCCGGAGGCAGAGGCAGATGGACCTCTGTGAGTTTGAGGCTAGCCTGGTCTATATACTGTAGACTACAGTTACAGACCAGCCCGAGCTACATAGTGAAATCCCGTTTCAATCAGAAATTTGACTTCTTAAAATCAGAAGGAGAGTTTTAAGCTAAACCAAGATTATTATTTCAGCAGAAACTGGCACAGACTTTACACAGCTGATAGTCTTGGGTTATTTTTAAAGAACAGAGAGGCTCAGTCATTCAGGCTGCTTCATTAGCTGAATATTATTCCAAACTTAATAATTAAGTCATAAAGCAGCACTCCATGCAGCATTTGCAGTGGCAATGTTGGGTCTGTACTATCAGCTCCTTGGTTGTACTGTCTGATACAGTAATGCCCTGGAGGCATCTTGATACAGATGGTGCTGTTCAGGAGATACTCAGGGGAAATCAGGCCTCTGATGACTTGTTCCTGTCCTTCAAAGGCCATTGCCATCTGACATTGTCACTTTCAAATGTATTGGGCTGCCTTCATAGCCATCCTGGGACAAATGCAGATTGGACAAGCTCTGGAGATTTCAACTATAAAATTTCCCAACATCCAGATTTTCTGCTTTGTTCTGGTTTTACTTGTTTTCTCCTCTGAACACTGACGGATGATGATATATATATATTATATATATATATATATATATATATATATATAATATATATATATATTCAAACACTAATTTCTAGTTGGTGACGTCATCAACTAAATGGTACTAAACAGAGTCGATAAAGTATTTTACAAGTTTACTGTGTTGCTCTTTTGCCTCTGGATGGAATTTTGCATTTTTTCTGCCTAACTTGATAATTTATAGGTCAATGGTCAACTTTTCAAGTGAGTCCTTCTAGTGTCTAACTTGTAGTAACAGTCCACTTTGTCTAGGAGAACATTCCATTCATTCGATCCAGAAAAAAAGAGCTAACCTTCCCTATTGCAACAAAGTAATTGGTAAACCAGCAAATTTACTAATTTAGAACTTGGAATAATGTAACTTTAGTGCCATACAGTGTTGCTTTAAAGAGCGAGTAATCAGAGTAATAAAAAGGAGGGAGGAGGATGAAGGAGGGGGTGAAGATGAGCATTGCAAGGAAGGGAGAGTTTGGAAATGCAGGTCAGGAGAAGGGGAAATGCCACTGAAAACATACCCAGGTAGGTTTGTGTGAGACTTTCTGCTCCATAGCCTTTGGAGGTTTGGCTCTGTGAGCACACATAGTATGTGTACCAAGGACAAACACTGGAGCAGCTTTGATGCTGCTCAGAACCTTTGAACCACCAGTATGTGATTACCTGCAATAGATTCTACCCTGAGATACAGTTTTGAACACCGTGGCAAAGATTTATGAGTGTGGAAATGGTTGTAAAATCCTAGGTAGATGTTACACTGTAACCAATTTAACAACAGCATTTGAGTCCATTTCTATTTTGAGAAAGAAGGATTTACACTACAGTAGATTTAGAAAGACACCTACTGAATTCTATGTCCACAAATAACAGCCCTGTCACACAAGCTGTGGTGCTGAGGACAGGGTCAGTGGTGTGTGACCCTCACTGGTGGATACTGGGCCAGCCCTTTCTGTGCAGCCGTCGCCGTGGGAAGGTCAGTTACCCTGTGCAGTGATTTCAGAGTCTGCGAGAGTAATGCCACAAAAGGGAAACTCCAGAGGCTCCGGAGCAGTCTTTAAGGCTTGATTTCATTTACAAAGTAAGAATTGATCTTTCTTCTGCTTATTATATCTTATTATCACCACAAGGAAAAAAAAGTCCTATGAATTAACATGCTGATTATAGGATGTAACCTTAATTATGTAAGAAGATTGAGCTGGAACTTCATAATAGATTTGGCTGAGATTCTAGGAATAAAACACGTCCTGCTTCATGGACACCCAACACTCAAATGCCTTCAGGAATACCACCCCCAATACAGAACACAGAGCGGAGTCCTGATGTCCATTTTTCAGGGATCCCTCAACACAGACATCTCTGACCACACCACCTGGTCCACAGAGAGACAAACTATTCTAATTACCTGCTCTTCCTCCCCACTTCCTTTCCTCCCTCCCTCTCTCCTCTCCCTCTGCTGGGGATTGAACCTGCCTACCAGGATGACCACTGAGTATATCCTCACATTTTGTGTTTTGAGATGCAGTCTCACCAAGTAGCCCAGGCTAGCCTCAAACCTGTGCTCTTCCTGCTTTTGCTGCTAAGTACTAAAATCTTAAGTGTGGAGCATGCTTGGCACTAATCAAATAGCAGTAATTTAGAATTAGATACAAGGAAAGATTATGTAATCTGTTTCTTTTCAATACATCTACCTGCTACTAACCAGGATCTGTGTCTCCTCTTTGTGTCAGTGGATACCGGGTGATGACGCAAGTTGTCTTTTTCCAGGAGAAAGAAAGGAGCAGATATGTGGAGGGCGCAGACTACTCCTCTATAGTTCCAGGTTCTTCCTTGGCTCTGTATGTCAACTCTTGAGCTTTCTGACAGATTATATCTTCATATCAAATGACATTTCTTTTGTTAAAGCAAGCTCTAGTCAGCTTCTGTTACATGGAAACAGAAGTCACAGCTTTACAAAACACGGCAAGGGAAACTATGCAGGGAAAATAATTTTAGCATCAAAACAATTGCATCAAGCTGGGCATGGAAATACATGTGTGTCATGTAGCACTCAGGAAGATATGACTGAAAGATGTGTTCAAGGCCAACCTGGACCACACAGCGTCACTGCAGGATGGAGTTACAAGGGGACCTGGGCTCCCATTGCCACTTGACAGAACTGATCACTTGACCACTCTTTCCCATTGGGGTGATGAGAGGAGGCCTGGTGGAGAACCAGGATACCATAATGAGACCAGGCCCCTCACCATGCCCTGTGTGACATTGCATATGTAATCTGTATTTGGGTTTTGTTCCCAATTTATAGTTCGGAATTCTCTGAACAATCAGCAGAGTAAAGGAAACATCTTATTACTCATTATAAACCCTTCCAGACACACCCATGTTTATTCTAATGATGTGACTCTAGAGAGGTGGGTATCGCCTGATGAACCAACCATGTGACAAGGGGTTGGAATTTTGAGATATCAGGGGGAAAAGGGAGGGGGTTGAGTTAGCCACTATCAGTCAATGCTAGTCAATCACACACTGTGGAACCTCTACAGCAACCTAAATGTTCAGAGAGCTTTTGGATTGGTGAATACATCAAGGCCCCAAACAGCCGGCACCCACAGAAAGGCAGGGAAGCTCTGGGTGCCTTGTGCCACCACACTCTGACCAGACATCTTGCTCCTTTGGCTGTCCCAGTGTTGCACTGTATAAAGCAAGCTGGTGGTAGGAAAGTTCCTGCCTGAGCTCTGTGGGCTACTTCAGCATATTAGGAACCCACAGGAGGAAGTCATAGTTTTAGGCCGTTGGTCCAAATACAAATTACCACTGTCAGCTCAAAACACAGCTCCCAGATCAAAGGGACCAAGAGATGGTTTAGATGAGCCAAAGACGAGCGACCACGGCCTACAAAGACAGAGTCGAGTTGCCCCAGACATGTTCCAGTATGGAAACAGTTGCGTGAACTTTTTATATACTCACAGGACAACAACTAGAAAGTTCTAAATGGAGTTATTTTCCAAGTTCATCAGTGGGAACATCAGGTAGGCAGATTACAACAGAGTGGAGAAAACTTAGGTTTTCTCGTACGCTATCTGATGACAGTCTCAGCTTCTGAGTTAGTGGAAACTAGTCAGTGGTCTAAGCTAACGCATTTGACCTTATAACCAAAAGGATGTTACATCAGACATGGAGTTCTGCAATAATTGGCTACTAAAGGGACTAAAGGTGGCCTGAGATAATTTGGTTCCAGATCTGCAACATTCCAACTATCTAAAGTCATGACACTCTAATCAATCAGCCTTGCAGAATATCTTATGTTTGTCTTTTTTTCTGGAAATGTCAGTTCATACTTGGGACTTGAAACTGATACTCGAAACAGGAACATTCTATGTATGTATGTATGTATGTATGTATGTATTCAGGGTCTCATGCCACCCAGCCTGGCTTTGAACTTGCTGTGTATCCAAGGATAACCTTAAATTCTTGATCCTCCTGCTTCCACCCCGCAACTGCTGAGATTCTGGGTATGTACCACCAAACTGAACCCTTAGCCAGCCGGCTCTGCACTGACTCAGGGTAGCTCCTGTCAGAAACGAGTCCAGAGACTTACTAAACTGCTTAATGTGCGGGGAGCTTCCACACTTGGTCATCCCAGAAATGTTGGGAGTGAACAGGAAAGTGGTTTTTCTCTTACCCTTCACCACCAGTATCACCGTCTCCTGTCATAAAATGTCAGTGAGACCCAAGTGGATTAGTTATAAAATCGCTGCCTTTCTCTGCTAAAGCGGTTAGGCAAGTCTAATGGGGAACCAGTGTCCCCCACATCTGCCCAGGAGCATCTCCACCCCTTACCATGTCAAGAGAGCCCAGTAGGAAACCTAAACTATTGATTGCCCTTACCTGGCAGAGGCAAGGTTCCCTTGTTGTTAGGAAGCTAGTAAATATCAGCAGGCTTGGAGGTCTTTAGGGCTCAACAGCACCTTCATGATCCGCAGCTTGTAAAAACCAGAACTGAAACCACACAACTCTGACTGGTGTGCAGAATGGGGTCTGAGTCACAGCTGAGCCTGGGTGGAGGCACGGCATTCAAAACTGCCTGCAAGGGCCCCGGTAAACAGTCACCCAAGCTTTGTGAGATGACTATCTATCTGGAACATACCACGGTTCTCTCCCTCCCGTAAAAGTCTATCCACATGGGGCTGTCCATCACTTGGGCAGGGCAACACCCCTTGTGAAAAGCTGTCTCTCCTCTGGTGACTTCAGAAAGAGGAAAAATCCTGCCTAAAAAGTAGTTCAGGATGGGTGGGGTGTTGGAGAGATGGCCCAGTGGTTAAGAGCACTCACTTGCTTTTCCAGAGTCTCAGCACTCAAATCAGACAGCTCATAACTCCAGCTCCAGGGAACTGATGCCCTCTTCTGGCCTCCTAGGGTATCTCACACATATTGAACACACATAATGTAAAAAAACATCAAGAGAACAAACAGCTTAGAGGAGACAAGCAGCAGTATAGAGGATAGACTGTCTCCAGCAGACTAGACGAGAGCACGCTCTCAGAGGGTGAGAGTGGACAGTAGATCCACTGGCAAGAGATCACTGTGTTTTTAAAGCAGTGTGTGTGCATGTGAGTGTGTGTGTGTTTCCCACAGTGTGAATGTAGAGATCAGAAGACATTCTAAAAGAGTCAGTTCTTTCCTTACACCACCGAGTTCCAGGAATTGAACTCAGGTCTATGGGCTTGGCAGCAAGTGTTCCCCTCCCTCCCTCCCTTCCTCCCTGCCCCCCTCCCTTCCTCTCTGCCCCCCTCCCTTTCTCCCCTCTCTCAGACTGGCCTTCAAGCACAACCCAGGCTGGCCTTGAAAGCCTCTACCTCCCACGGGCTCTATTAGAGGCACACACCACCACACCCAGTGTCTTAGTTAGGGTTTCTATTACTGTGAAGAGACACCATGACCACAGCAACTCTTATAATGGAAAAACATTTAATTAGGGTGGCTTACAATTCAGAAGTTTAGCCCATTATAATCATAGTGCAACAAGGTGGCAGGCAGGCAGACATGGTGCTGGAGAAGTAGCTGAGAGTCTCACATCTTGACTTGCAAGCAACAGGAAGTGGTCTGTCTCATTGGGTGTAGCTCAAAGCCTATACCCCCACAGTGACACAATTCCTCCAACAAGGCCATGCCTTCCGTTAGTGCCACTCCCTTTGAGGACCATTTTCTTTCAAACCACTGCATCCAGTTTACAGAATGCTGGGATCAAACACAGGCTTCTTGCCTGCTAAGCACACGCTCTACTGGCTGTGCTACATCCCCAACTCCTCAGCTGATTCTCTTGGGGAGCTGGGAGGTGGGGGTGATCCAGAGCCATTCCAGCAACACTTTCATTGTTGCAGGGGCACTAGAAGAAGCCAGCTAAAAACGGAAGCCCACGTAAAATCTAGAAACTTAATAATGCTCAAAACATCCAACTTGCAACCCAAACCTACTCTTCACAAGAACTCAAAGTGACTTGTTTAAAAAGATAACAAATGACAACCCAAGATGAAAATCGTGTTAGACTATCCAACAAGATCCTAGCAACAGCTAGAATGAAAATGCTGTAGTAAGCAATTGTGAGCATACTTCAAAGAGCTGAAAAAAATATAAAATCTTGGCCAAAAAAAAAAAGTCTCAGCAGAAATAAAGAAGGTAGATGCGGGTGTGGTGACTTATGCCTTTAATCCCAGGAGCCCAGCTGGTGGAGTGCTTGCCTAACGTTCACGAAATGATGAGTTCAATCCCTACTACCCCCTAAGTGGGCATCACGGTATGTGTTTTAAGGACAATAATACTTGACCAGATTTCAAGGTCACCACCACAGTTGCAAAGTGATTTCAAGGTAATTTGGGTAAGCTGGGAGAAAGAGATAGGCAGGTCTCTATGGGTGAGTTCAAGGCCAGCCTGGTCCACAGAGAGAGCTCCAGACCAGCCAGGGCTGCATAATGAGATTCTGTCTTAAAATAAAAATGCTGGAAATAATTTTTTTCGGTGTTTGCTTACCCGTTTGTTTCTTTAAGACAGGATTCTGCTGTGTAGCCCAGGGCGACATAAAACTGATGTAGCCCAGGTGAGCCTCCAAATTGATTCTCCTGCCTCAGGTTCCTATACACTGGGATTACAGGCATGTTTCACTACTACATCCAGCTGTCCTGGCAAGATTATCTTTTTTAAGATATAGGAAAGATCATTATAAAGCATGCATGGGAAGCTGAGCGTGAAAGAGCATACGTCCCTTTAGTCCCAGAACTCAGAAGTTTGAGGCCAATCTAAGCTGCATAATAAGTTCTGGATTAGCTTTGACTACATAGTAAGACCCTACCTCAAAGATCAAATGAACACCAACGTTCAGCACATCTTTGGTCCCAGCACTCAAGGGGCAGAGAGAATCCCTGTCAGTTGAAGGCCAGCCTGATCTACAGAGCATGTTCCAGGACAGCCAAGGCTACACAGAGTATCACAGTTATCATACTGGGCTTGGAGTTGCATCTTACTGTACTTTTGTTTTTGCTTTTCTTAAAAAATCAGAATTATTTCTCTAGAGTTTTAAAAACACTTCATTTACTTATCTAGAGGTAATGCATGCCACCGCTTGTTCAGTTGGTGGTAGGCGTGAAGCTCCTGCCTGCCCTGGTTTTTTGACCTATGGATGCCTATATCTCAGGCAGGCCTTGAACTCCAGATGTAGAAAAGGATGGCCTTGAACTCTTGATGGCTAGTCTGCCTCCATCTTTCATTAATGGGATTACAAGCATCTGCCACTTCTCCCAGCTATTAATTAACCTTTCAATCAGAGTAGACAAATTTCTTCTTTCCTAATAACAAATAAAAGCATTAATAATAGTTTTCAAGATAATAAATTATAATTTAGAAAACTATAAGTATATATTATATATATATTATATATATATATATATATATATATATATATATATATATATATATATGTGCCCTTCAGTCATACACACATGCAACTGTATATGGCAGTGGCAATAGATTGTTTATTTCTCTTCCTCTTTTTTTAGGCAAGGTCTCAGCTATGTAGCACTGGTTGGCCTGGGCCTCACTATATAAACCAGGTTGGTCTTGACTCAGACCTCGACTTGCCTACTTGAGTGCTAGGAGTAAAACTGTACATCACAGCGCCTCTTAACAGAATGTAGTTTATCTGTGGTTGGTTTTTCCACTAGGCTCCTCTTTGGGAATAAACTGCAACACAAAATGAATCAGAGCTGTGTCATTGTACCATGGAGTGGGGAAGAGGTCAGTTGTAGCCTGTGCCTTCTGTATTTTACATGTAAATAGGGTTGCTTGCAGGAGGCATTAGCCCTGAATCCAACCCCTGAGGAAAGACTGTAGTGATTTTGTGTGTGTGTGTGTTTAGACAAATAAAGCTTCCCTGAAGATCAGAGCTCAGAACTAAGCCACTAGAGGTCAGGTAGTGGTGGCTCACCCCTTTAATCCCAGCACTAGGGAGGTGGAGACAGGAGGGATGTAGCTGGGCGGTGAAAGGAATATAAGGCAGGAGGAGACAGGAGCTCAGTGAAGTCTGGGGTTTAGTGGAGACAGATGCAAGTCTGAGATGCATTCTGAGGACAGGACCGCCCCTTTGGTCTAAGCCTTGGGAGAGGTAAAAGAATTCTCTAGTGGCTGGTCACTTTGCTTCTCTGATCTTCAGCACTAACCCCTATATTTGATTCTGGGTTTTTATTATTAATAGCAATTAGAATTTGTGCTATAAAAGATTGAATCCTTGTGGTCATAAAAAGTGGAACAGAGTCCACAGTGTAATGCAACATTCTTAATTACTGACAATGTGAACTAGGTTATAGTATTTGGGAAGCATCCCTAGCGTGACCCTTGACTCTATGTACTCAATAATGACAACATAAAATTGAAGCAGAATACTAACCACACACAGAAAAGCTTAAAACTCCCCGTCCACAATAAAAGAAGTGAAAGTGGGTTGCCACTTCAGCCCAGTGAGGCAATTTGCAGTCTCAATATTCTAAGTCAGAGTTCTTGAGGAGAGGAGGTCTCTAGAAGATGTTACTCCCCTAAAACCTCCACAGAAAGAAAGTCCTTGGATTTTTGTGTTACTCATGGTCAAGGACAAAGGGTTGACAAGATTGTACACATTTTCAGTCCTTACTCAGAAATGATGCCCTTTCTCTGGGATTCAAGGTGTACAGACATGAATTTATACATGGTTAGACTATAACATGTTGAGGAAATTATTCCTTGCTTATGGGGTTTTTTTTGTTTGTTTGTTTTTTGTTTTTCGAGACAGGGTTTCTCTGTAGCTTTAGAGCCTGTCCTGGAACTAGCTCTGTAGACCAGGCTGGTCTCGAACTCACAGAGATCCGCCTGCCTCTGCCTCCCGAGTGCTGGGATTAAAGGCGTGCGCCACCATCGCCCGGCTGTCCTTGCTTATAGTTTTAATTTCAATATTTAACACTTATCCCCAAATTAACACTTCAGGACACTTAGAGTCTCAGCAGACAAGCAGAGTCTTGGTGTTATGTATTTGTTGGATTAATAGATAGAATGGTTTAGACCAGTGGTTCTCAACCTTCCCAACGCTGCAACCCAATACAAGTTCCTCATGTTGTGTTGACCCCCAACCATAAAATTATTTTTGTTGCTACTTCATAACTGTAGTTTTGCTACAGTTATGAACTGTAATGTCTGTGTTTTCTGACGGCCTTAAGTGACCTCCATGAAAGCGTCATTCAATCCCTGAAGGGTTCAAGACTCACAGGTTGAGAACCACTGGTTTGGACAGAGCATTCTCCTCATCTCTCACCGTGGCAAGTGAAAGCTATGTGCAATCTGAAGAATGTGATTTTCCATCAAACCTAGGCTCTTCCAAGTGTAAATGTTAGCATTCATGCGAATTGGATGAAGTGGGACTCCATTTTTACAACTCTGCTATGCTTAGCCTTTGGATTTAGACGTAAAAACAAGGTATTTCTGTTCTTCTGTTTTAAACTCCCAGCCTGTCTAAATACATTAACTGTGCCAAATAGTTAGACTTGAGGATAGAAATTCAGGATCGGCAAATTGATATGCCAATTATTTTAACTGAATGTGACATTAGGTTTAGGAATATCTTCGAGGAAGAATCCTTCCCACATTGGTTGACTGAAAGTCTTAGGAGGATTTTCAAAATCAATAGCAACCAGGCTCTGCCATACCACTGTGAAGCAGCAGAATGGGCGGTCTCAATGCATTCCGTTAGATATTGGGGACATCCGAGCAGAATCGCTGTAATAAAACAGCTGCGCTCTAATGGAATTCTGCTACACTCTAAGACATCAAAACATTTATTCAGGGTTTTTAAATGCAAATCAAAATATATCAAAATATATTCAAGTGGGAGAAAATAGGCCTAACAACTATGACACTGGTTAAGTACCTTTTTTTTTTTTTTTTTTTTTTGGTTTGGGTTTTTTTGAGACAGGTTTTTGGGTTTTTTTTTTTTTTTTTTCTGTAGCTTTGGAGCCTGTCCTGGACCTTGCTCTGTAGACCAGGCTGACCTCGAATTCAGATTCCAACGGCCTCAGCCTCCCGAGTGCTGGGATTAAAGGCCCGAGCCACCATCGCCCAGCTTGGTTAAGTAACTTTTAACCGTTGGGAATTAGCCTGAGAGTTAACCTGATACAAAAAAAATCATTTTTGGTTTTTTGTTTTTGAGATAGTTCCTCAACTACCTCAAGCTGGCAACAGGTCGACTACTTAGTTAAGGCTCACTTTGAACTTTGATCCTGCGACCTCCACCTCGCATCAGATTATGGGATGCTGGGGATCTAACCCTGGAATACAGGGCTTGACGCAAAATGGGCAAGCACTTTGTGAACTACGCTACACTCTCAGCCTAGTTTTTGTTTTGATAAAAAAAATTAATGCCATTAAAATGAATTCCTCCAAACAAGGTGCTGCCATTAAGCAAACGTGTGCTGTATTAAAGTGTAATTCTAGTTATTTCGTAAGTATTATTAAATGTAATGAGTCAAGGTCAGATTACAAGGTACACATCCCTAAAATGCAAATAAAGTCTGTCCTAATAAATATCCTGTATGCAGTATCAGGTGATCTCATTATGGCGAACCGCAGAAAAGTCTGTCCACCGTGGGGAAGCAAGGGCCCGGTTTGGAGGGCGAAGCCCACAGACGAACAATAGCTAAAAGCGCCAGCCGAGTTAGCGCCTAATAATCAGTTCTCTTCGCGCTCAGCAGGAGCCCTAACCCGCCCCTCCCTGGCCCCGCCCTTCCGTTACCAGCTCCGCCCTTCTTTCCGTTGTGGGCCCCGCCCCTCTACTGAGGGCCCTCGAGCCCTGCAAGCTTCGGCCCTGAGTCCCTTGAGTTGGGGCTGGGAACTGAACCCCTGAGCCCGTCCGTGGCAAGCTCGTCTATAACCTCTGAGCTGCCTGCAGCCGTCCTTCCCCAGCGTCCTCTCTGCGTCCAGCTTCCCACTGGTCCTGTGCGGCTGCTCAAGTGGCTGCTTTTGTCTAATGGCCAAGACCCTGCAGAAAGCTTTTCCGTCAGACCCCTCTCTCCTCTAGGTTTGACTTCTTCCTAGGACTAATTTAGAAACATCATGAGTCCTGAGGTGTGCTTCGTAGACAGGTCTACATTCCATTTGCGGCGAGAGTGTTATCTACGACAATGTTCAGCGCCCAGGATTCCCCAAGATAACAGGTTACATGTCAAAAATCCCGCCCTGCTGTTCCTGTGCAGCAGCAGCAGCTGGATCTCCGTGAGTTCGTGACCTTCATAGGAAGTTCCCGGAGCATAGTGATACCCCGTTTCATTAAATAGTTAATTAATTAATTAATCCGCTTGCCTCTGCCTCCCTACTGCTGGGATTAAAGGTGTGCACCACCACTGCCCGCCTAGTTCTTCACCTTTCTAAATTCTAGTTATCTAGGGTTTTTCTCCTGTGAGTGTCCCTCTATCAGTTATAGCAACAGGGGTCACATATTAGATATCCTGCATATCAGAAATTTACATTGTAACAGTAGCAAAATTACAGTTATGAAATAGCAACATAATACATCGTTGGGGGGGCCACCAAACATGAGCAACTGTATTAAAGGGTTGCAGCATTCAGAAGGTTGAGAACCACTGAGATAGAGAATACTGTGATGATACAGAGGGCCCAAAATATAGTGATTTAAAAGCCGGAGGAGGTCGAGTGACTCAACGTTACTCATATTTAGACCCTGGTTTCTTTCTTCCTAAGGCTGTCCCATGTCCCTCGTCCTGATTTGCAGGCTAGGTTAAAGCTGGGGCACTGCATCTAGTCTTCATTGGCGCCCTCTAGCGCTGGAGCAAAGCAAATGGCCAGAAGGGTTGAGATGCGCCTCAAATTCTGTGTGGCTGAAGGCGGCTTTTAACTCTCGACCTTCGAAGTCGCATACTTAGCGCTGGGATTCCAGGAGCGTGCCCACCCTGGAATTTTTATTCTTAAAAATGTTACAAATCACACCACTTTTCATTCATGTGCCACTGGTGAGAACGAGAAATGTTAGGAAATTATGGAATGTTTGGGATATCAAACCAAAATGTATTAATGTAATAATAGGGACAAGAGATTTTGGGTACAACCAACCTTCAGCAACACCTTCGTTTATATTTAATTCCTTAAGACGAGCTCTTTAGTTTACACTGGGTCTGTTGCTCTCAATCAAAATCACTCTTCCTTCGGGTCCCAGCTTTTGTTTTACGTTGGAAAGAGGCGCGAAGGGAATAATTGTTTTAAAGTGAAATCTCAGGGTGGAGTAGGAGAAAGGAGAGGGGGAAGGAGATAGAAACATTTGGTGAAGGAGTTTTTACTGAGTTCAGAGACCACGAAGGGTTTATCTTCCAGGAAGGTCTGAAGCGTAGACTTAGAGGAGGCGGGGAATGGGAAAGGGTTAAAAGACTTCTTCCTTCTAAAAGGCCAAAACGTGAAGTTATCTGCTGCAAGGAGAGGGGTGGGGAGGAGGGGGGGAGAGAATGAGGGGAAACTCAGAAGGGGTCTGCTGCAAGCCCATCTGTGGTCGGAATGCCTTCTTAACCCAAGCTTGTTCTAAAACATAGCACAACTGTAAGGAACCCACGCCCACCCCAGTCTACTTATTATCTTTCCTTCAACAGAGAAACCCAAACCAGCGATAAACCTTCCTGCTGAGACCCCGCTAGTCTTGGCACCTTAGCAAACCTAACCTCTGCCACTAGGGGTCGTGCTATACACTATTTAGGTGCCTCGCTTGTAAATAGCATCTCCCAAAAGATGTAGCAGGGACTTCAGGCCTGAGAAGCAACGCGATTCAGAGCAACAGGATTGGGGCTCTCCCTTCCCCTCTTGCGCCGCACACAGCTACAGGCAAGAAAACACAGGACAATTTTTGAATGAAACACACGATTTGGAACAAAACGCAAGGCTCTAGCGGAAGAAGGCGGGGTTAGGTGACATCACGCGGCCTCAGCCTCTAGACAGCCTGGCGCTGGGCGTGTCTGAACGTTGTGACCAAAGGCTTCGCCATGCCTCCGGTGACGTCACCGCAGGCAAACCTCTAGTATCTTCCCGGCCGCGCTGCCGATCGCCGGGCGCGGTGGCGCACGCCTGTAGTCCCAGCTACTCGGGAGGCTGAGACAGGAGGATCGCTTGAGTCCAGGAGTTCTGGGCTGTAGTGCGCTATGCCGATCGGGTGTCCGCACTAAGTTCGGCATCAATATGGTGACCTCCCGGGAGCGGGGGACCACCAGGTTGCCTAAGGAGGGGTGAACCGGCCCAGGTCGGAAACGGAGCAGGTCAAAACTCCCGTGCTGATCAGTAGTGGGATCGCGCCTGTGAATAGCCACTGCACTCCAGCCTGGGCAACATAGCGAGACCCCGTCTCTTTTTAGTGTCTTGCCTACCACTGCGTCTTTTAAACGGCATCTCGCTAAGAAAATTTATTTTTAAGATTTATTTCAAAAGAGTTGCCCAACACGGGGGTTAAAACGTAAGAGGTTTGCTCAAGCTAGTCAGGGACGTGTAGCGCCTCACTACTGACTCCTACCGGAGAATGGTCAAAACATACCACGAAAAAAGATGTTATTATCCAAGGAACCAGCAGGGACTGCTAGTTTCATTAAAAGCCGTTGGAGAAAAACTGCCGTCTCATAAAACGTACTTTCTCAAGTAACTTGTGCCGTTAAGTGGCAACTGATAAATTTAGCTATGTCTGCGTTCCCGACTTCAGTCCTTAGCTGGAGGTTTTTCTGTCATTTCTGTAATGTCTTTCTAGCTTTTTTTTTTAAAAAAAATACATGCCTCTGAATTCTTTCGTGTTAAGTCTTATTGTAGATGTATACAGAACACCCTTTAAAAACTTTGAAGCCACGCCAAGTCCTTATCAAAAGGACAGAAGAAATTTAAGTCATACATATTTACTAGATGGAAACAGCAGAGATGCTAAGTATTTAAAAAACAACAAACTTACCCTCTCCCTACTACAAAAATAGAGACGAAACAATTTTAGTATATCTGATTCCATTTTTCTCTCCTCTTCTAAGTAGATCCCTGAATTTGATCCACAGCAGCTTCGCTGTGCCTGTAAGCACTACATCAGAGTAGCTAGCTACCTTCTTAGCCCTGGCATTATAGAACCTATAGAACTTCTCAGCTTTATGGAACCTAACCATGAGAGATGGCATAATTCTTCTCTCCTCAAAAGATGTCAGTATTCCAAATTTGACACTGTAGGGGGAAAAAGAAGACTTCAAAGATTCCATTAACTTTGAGGTCATGAGGTAGGTAGGTTATTCCCATGGGCCAAATATAATCCAAAGGTCCTTATAAAAAGATAAGAGAGCTAGAATTATGGAAGGAGATAAAGCCTGGAAGCAGAGAGCAGAACCATTCAGGATCACCGATGAAGGAATATGGCTACTTTGGGAGCTGTGAGGGACAATGCAAGAGATTTTCCGGAGACAGCCCCCCCCCCCCCCCCCGACACAGACACGTAGAGGAATGCAGCTCTGCAGATCCCTTCTGACCCTCAGAACACTAAGAGAATAAACTTGTCTTATAGGAGTAGAGAAAGCCCCCACGTGAATATGTGTTGCTGATATAGGCACAGCCATGGCAAGGATTCCAAGGATGCCCACTGAGACCCACGAGGAATGGCAAAGCCTTCCCCATAGGACAAGGTTCAGAGGCATGGCAGTCTTCCTCTGCTCCGAGTTTGGATGTTGACAGTGTGTGCAGAAGTGTCCACCACATCTTTCTCCCCCTGGATGTTTACAGCCTGAAGACAGCTCCTGGACAAAAACTCCTCCTACTGAGATGAGCTAAACCTGTCTCCTTGATCCAGCTGTATACCATAAACTCAGACTCCCTGTTCAACTGGATGTAGTAACCCTACCTCTCTCTTCAACTCTGAATAAAAATAAATAAATAAATGGGTAAACATGCTGAGCTCAAGGCAGGGGCTGCAGTTTCTCCATCTGATGCCAGCTTTCTGTCTGGGCGTCTGTCTTCTCCTCATCCCCTAGTGCCCTAGTCAGAACCATCCCTGATGCTGTGCATGCATGCTCACGGCATTGCATTCTTTACATCTCTACACTTGTGGCTGGTGTAGCAGCAACAGAAGCCATTTACAGAGGAAGTAAAGCTTCATGGGTGATGCAGCAAAACCGAGAGCTGAGCAGATTCGTGTCTGTTGCTCTTCTGCCACGTGCCTGTATTTTATTTTAAGTATTCTATGTCGGTCACTTTTTATGTTAGTTCTTTCCCCTGCGTCTATACCTCTGCATGTGTTTTGGCTATGCACTTAACCTTCTAGTTGTATTTAGGACAGAAATTACTTTTGTTGTTTTTTCGAGACAGGGTTTCTCTGTGTAGAGTTGGAGCCTGTCCTGGAACTTGCTCTGTAGACCAGGCTGGTCTCGAACTCACAGAGATTTACCTGCCTCTGTCCCCTGAGTGCTGGGATTAAAGGCATGCGCCACCACTGTCAAGCTCAGAAAAAAAAAAACACTGATGCTCACTACAGAATGCTGTGATACAGTTTGAGCGCTGGAATCTTGATGCCCCATGGAGTCGTGTGCAGGTGACAGAAGCTTTAACAGTTGGGGCTTAGATGTTACCAGGTAGGACGTTAGAAAACTAGGAATCCTATGTCTCAGAATCAGTACTATTCCCGGGAGAAAACAGTTTCATTCCCAGGAGAGAAAACTGTTCAAAGATGCCTGGCCAGGCAGTGGTGCACAGGCCTTTAATCTCAGCACTCAAGAGGCAGAGAGGCAGATCTCTGAGTATGAGGCCAGCCTGGTCTACAGAGTGAGTTCCAGGACAGCCAGGACTACAGAGAAACCCTGTTTCAAAAAAAAAGCAAACAAACAAACAAACAAAAGAAGAGGAGGAGGAGAGAGACGCAGCAGCTTGGCCTCTGGTCCCTGCAGCTCCCTTGTCACCTGTCCCTGTCCTCGCCCTGTCATGATGATGTCACCTGTGACAGCCTTCCTTAAATTTGAAACAGGCAAGACCACTTAGTCTCAGGTTTCCAGCACTCAAAACTGTGGAGTAAGTGAGCTTTATCATCTAACCTTTGGCATTTTGTTCCAGCAACAGAAAACAGAGGAAGACATTTGCCAGTGTTAAGGTTTATGATCTGGGCATGGCAGTTTGTACCTTTGATACCCAGGAGACTAGGGACAGAGGGAGGCGGAGGCCACTCTGGGTTATATGGTCTAGAGCGGTCTTGACTATACAACACACTCTGTCTCAAAAAACCCAAAACAGTAATTACAAAAATCCTTTCCTGATTTTGGTGTTTTGTTCAGATGGGTTTCATTTGAATGCTTATGACTTTTAACTTCTAAGTACATATATCACTAGTGTAAAATTTGTTCACTTTGTTAAGTGTGTTGGTAGTTTCAGTTGAGGCAAAAGAAGAGAGAGTTCTAAGGCAGCCTGGGCTACATAGCAAGAGCCCATCTCAAAAACAACCACACACACACACACACACCCTTCCACTGTCCAAAACTAATAATTTTTTAATAGATTTTTGTTCTTAGTTTTAACTTTATTACTAATACCAGAACCTTTAAAAAAGAAAAAAAAATAGACTAGCTTATATTTGGACCCGGAATAATTCATGAATCGCAGAATTAGAAGTTCAGAGAAGGCTGGGATGTGGGCGAGGAGTAATTATTCTCGTTCTCCCACGGGAACTTTCGCTTTATTTTTATCTGACATCTTAGCGAAATTCTTGAATATTTGAGGTGCCAGGGATTTATGAAACCCAGGCTGTATGGCACCCACCACATTCAACGAGAGTCTAACAGTACGCTGCAGAAGCCTACTTCGGATCCAGCCAACCAAATAGGAGCCTCTCTCTAGGGCTCGTCTGGATGCGGACACGCCAACCGTTCGGTTTTCTCTGGCCTCAAATTCGCGTTCGGAAAGCTCCCTTGCTCTTCCACCCGGAGCGCCAGCGCCCTCCTGGGGAAATTCTCGTCAACTCGCTTCAAGATTGTCACTGAGCACCAGGACCGCTGTGGTGGCCGACATGGATCCAGCACCAAACGCAAGGAGACAAGGGGACGGTACTAATCCTATCGGTGTCCAAGGAAGGGACGCAGATTCGAGAAGGTAGTTGGCCCTATTTCGAGTTGTTTGGTATAGTGAGAAAAAACCGGAGCGGACCCTGATTTCACAAAATGTTTCAGTTACAGGATGCACTCCCGCTTCAAGGAATATTGGGTCGTCCGGGCTGCCGTAGCGACGAGCTGAGCGCGCGTGCGCAGGAGCCAAGCGGCCGGGCGTCGGGTCAGCTGCTGAGAGGACTGCGGTAGCGACGCGTCCCGTCGCCATGAAGAGCCGCTTTAGCACCGTTGATCTCCGCGCGGTGCTCGCCGAGCTGAATGCGAGGTATGGTGGTGCGGGTGAGCAGGCTCGCGCCAGGAGGCCGAGCAGCGGGCGGCCGCGAACCGGGCCCGGGATCCCCACGCTCGTCCCGGTGCCCCGGGGATTGGTGGGGCCTGGAGGCCGACCTCGGAGCCGGTGCCCTCGGGGTGCCCCCGGGGACGCGTGCCCGCGTGCTGCCGTTCCCGGGCGCTGGTCCGTCGGCGTCCTGCCGGAGCGGCTTGAGTCCCCAAGCGAAGGTTTGGCTTCTCCGGAGCTCCCATCCTTCAATCCCAAGGAGAGGGAGCAGTGCCATTCAGTTGTGGTTCGCAGACCGGGACCTGGATTCTGAGCTTGGCTCTTCCTCAGCTGTGGCAGCTCTGGCGTATTTTCGTGGGGCTCGGCCATTCCCGCCCCTCGTTATAAATCAGTTAGATTCGGTTTTACTGTGTTTCCCCCAAAACCCTGGGCCGGTTCAGTTGAAGGAAGCGGTCAGGTGTTTCTGATGCTTAAATGGCTACTGTTAATTGGGGGAGAGGGTAACCTTAATAGGCGGTCCTGATACCCAGTTGAAGAGTTCCCGGTCCTCGACATTAAATGACGGAAAGTTTTGCTTCAAACAAGAGCATGATTTTGTTACATGTTTCTTTTTCTCTTTACAGCTTGTTAGGAATGAGAGTAAACAACGTTTATGATGTGGATAACAAGACATATCTTATTCGGCTTCAAAAGTAAGGATGTTTTATAGGCTTATTTTTGGTAAATAGATATGACATTGTTGCTGTTTTTTAACCTGCATTTTAGGTTGTTTTTTTTTTCCCAGAAAGTGAACTTTGGCAAATGTCTAAAGAAAAATTTGGTTTTCTCTTGAACAGACCTGATTTTAAAGCTACATTGTTACTTGAATCTGGTATACGTATTCACACAACAGAATTCGAGTGGCCTAAGAACATGATGCCATCTAGTTTTGCCATGAAGGTAAATTTCTAAGTTTGAAGCTAATTTTTAAAACTACATCATTCATTCATTTATTTCATTAATGTGGGAGTGTGTGTATGTAGGTGGAATCAACAGACAGGCACAGTTGGAACTCTCAAGTGAATGTCAGGACAACCTGTGGGGAGTCAGTTCTCCCGCCATAAGATGAGGGGTAGGGGCTACGATCCAACTCAGATCCTCAGACTTGGTGCATGTACCTTAACGTGCTGGTATAGTTACTCTTTCTCTGTCCTGCCTACCAAATAACTGCACAGAGACTTCATACTATGAAAGCTTGGCCAATAGCTTAGGCTTGTTCCTAACTAGCTCTTATAACTTAAATTAACCCATATTTTTATTAAATCTGTGTTCTACTACATGGCTTTTACCTCTGTCCCATTTTATAAGGTCCAGTCATTTGACATCTGTCAGGCTTCTACATCTTCCTTCCCAGCATTCTCTCTGCCCTGAAAATCCCGACTACTTATTGGTTGTTTAGTTTTTATTTAAACCATTCACAGTGACATATCTTCACACAGTGTCAAAGGAATATTCCACAACATTTTGACCTTGAACTTTACTCCTTTTTATTGTTGTCCAGGCAGGGTTTCTCTGTGTAAACCAGATGGTCTCAAACTCAGAGAGCCACCCGCCTCGCCTCCCTTGCCTCCCGAGTGCTGGAACCAAAGGCATGTGGCTCCATTCCCAGCTTGGAATGTGTTATCTAGACCAGACTGACCTCAAATTTGGGATACTCTTTCTTCCTGTGCTAGGATTACAGGAATTTGCCATCATGTGTCACTCTAACGGAATGCTCGGGTTTGGTCTTATGAGTTAAGTCTATTTGTCTATTTAAATAATAAGACTTTTTTTTTTTTGTAGTAGAGCAGAAGGTATTTTAAATAAATAAGGAGCTCCTGGTGTATGAAATAAGCAGGGCAGTGCCCAGTACATGGTAAATCAATGGTTTCCCTGGTTCTCATCATTGTTCTAAAACACAGAATACAATACAACTGTTTCAGTTAGAAGTTATTAGAATAAAGGCTTAAGGATTTTCCCACCCACTGGGGACTGTCAGGATTACTCAGTCGACAAAAACTACAAGGCTAATGACCTGAGTTTGATTCCTGGAGTACAGAGAGAACCTATTCATGCAAGTTATTTACAGACCTGCATATGCACACTGTGGCATGCATATGTTACCACACTTACCCCAAATAAATAAATACGTAAAAAAAATTTCTTCTGCTTATCATTTGTAAGCTTTTGTTTTATGACCATACTGTTTTATTTACCGCTTAAATATTCTTGATGACATAACAATTTTCATAAACTAGTACCAAGTGGTTAAGAATTTACTTTTATTGCATAAGTGCTATTTTCTTCTGTTTCTTGCTAGTGTCGAAAACATTTGAAGAGTCGGAGGTTAGTCAGTGCAAAACAACTTGGTGTGGATAGAATTGTGGATTTCCAATTTGGAAGTGACGAAGCTGCTTATCATTTAATCATTGAGCTCTATGATAGGGTAAGTTAAATTGAGAGGAGCAAGTGAATAGAATAATACGCCCTATTTGTTTTTCACTTCTTTCATTTGGTGGTATGTTTAAGGTGCTCATCATGTTCAACACTATTGTTTTAATTTAATGATCTTAAGCATTATTTTAATTCTACATTTTTGCTAATACTTTTTTTTTTGTTTTGTTTTTCGAGACAGGGTTTCTCTGTGGCTTTGGAACCTGTCCTGGAACTAGCTCTGTAGACCTGGCTGGTCTCGAACTCACAGAGATCCGCCTGTCTCTGCCTCCTGAGTGCTGGGATTAAAGGCATGCGCCACCATTGCCCGGCTTGCTAATACTTTTCTATCTCTTTTTTTAAGTTTTTTTCAAGACTGGGTTTCTTTGTGTAGCTCTGACTGTCTTAAAACTCACTCTGTAGACCTGACTGGCTTCGAACTCAAAGAAAACCCAGTTAGTGATGACTTTGGGGTAAATACTAAGAATTTATATATGAGAGTGTGCATTTGGACTTTTGTTTAGTCATTGTGGTATCTGTAAGAGGTAGTTGTTGATACTTTAGAATATATTTAAATAAATATATTTAAATTTTCGAATCTATTTAAATAAATTTAAAATTGCTCTTTCCTTCTGTGTACCAGAATTTGACCTAGCTTTCCTGTCTGAAATTTTGAGGATTGATGCATTTAGGGTTGATTAGACTGTGTGTAAAGAGGATTACTGTAACTCAAGATCAACTTAAGAAACTGAAAAATACAAATTTACAATAAATTTGGACCAGTGAGATGGCTCAGCAGCTAAAAGTGCTTCTTGCCATGAAGCCTGAAGACCTGAGTTCATTCCCTGGAACCCATAGAAAAGTGGAAGGAGAGAACCAACTCCACAAACCTTTACACACACACTGACACATTCATACGCTACTTCCACCACCACGTACACAATACACACACACACCCATACGTACGTATATATGTGTGTATATATGTATATATGCGTACATACACACAGAATAATAAAATTTAAAACTTTTTTAGTTATACCTAGTTTAGTAGGAACAGCTCTGAGAAAAGTAATTAATGTAAGATCAGAAATCAGCATAGCAGGAGAGGGATTATTTAACTAGTGCTTTAAATTTTGTAAAAAAAAAAAAAGATTTTCATTAGCGGGGCAATGATGGCACACGCCTTTAATCCCAGCACTCAGGAGGCAGAGGCAGGAGGATCTCTGTGAATTGGAGGCCAGCCTGGTCTACAGAGTGAGTTTCAGAACAGTGAGGGCTATACAGAGAAACCCTGTCTTTTAAAAAAAAAAAAAAAGACCCTTTGCCTAGTTGCTGCAGGGGTCAAAAGAAGGCTCCAAATTTCTTGGAACTGGATTTACAAATGGTTGTTAGCCACCATGTGGGTATTGGGAATTGAACCCTAGTCCTCTGGAAGACTAACAAGTTCTCTTAAACTGTTGAGCTATCTCTCTAGCCCCCTAATTTTTTAAAATGGATCTTCTAAAAAGGTATTTTTTTCATTTTTAATTGTGTGTATTTGTACATGTGCAAATACATGCATGCATTTGAATGTAAATGCTCACAGAGGGGAAAAAAAATCCTCAGATTCCCTTGGAACTGAAGTAAGAGGCCGTGGTAAGTTGCCTGCCATGGGTTCTGGAAACTGAACTCAGGTACTATGCAATAGCAGTGTGTACTCTTAAGCACTGAGCAATTTCCCCAGCTTGTTTTCAATTTATTTGTTTATTTTCAAAAACAGTGCTCCCTATGTATCCTAGGCTGGCCTGGAATCTGGAATCTTCCTTCCTCAACCTTCTGAGTGTTGAGATTATAGTGTTGCCCCACCACTGCTGGCTACACTGTTGTCCTTTTTTAGACATACTACACTATTTCATAATTCCATGCATTTGCATTTCATGTTCTCTTCACATGAATATTTTGAAACTTTGAACTTTTGTTGTTGATTTGTGAGACAGACTCACATACTTGAGTCTGAACTCAAATTGCTCTATAGGCAGGAATGACTTTGCACTCATCGATCTACCAATTTCTCAGTGCTGGGATTATAGGCGTGTGCCATAATGCCTAGCTTTGGCACACTTATTAAAGGCACTCAACTGTTAGGTTTTCATAATGAAAACTTCAGTTAACTTGTGCAGTACCCAGACAAAGAACATAAAGTTGCTCTAGGTTAGCTCTAGGTTGCTTCCAACTTGGCGCTCTTAGAATTTATTTCACAGCCTATTGGATCAGTGCAAGGAGCCCTTGTTAGATGTGCCTGCTGCTTTCTGTTTTACAGCTTCATTTCTGTAACTATACATGGGTCTTCTGAGGCATCTTTATCTGTTTTTAAGATGTTTCAAGACTGATTTGGAAAAAGATTAAATCATATTTTACTCTATTGCAGGGGAACATTGTTCTCACAGATTATGAGTACCTAATTTTAAATATCCTAAGGTTTCGAACTGACGAAGCAGATGATGTTAAGTTTGCTGTTCGTGAACGCTATCCCATTGATCATGCTAGAGCTGCTGAACCTTTGTTGACTTTAGAAAGGTAAGTGTTTATAAAATCATATATTATACTAAAAAGTAAGCTAGATTATGTTTCAGAATTAGAAAAATTCAATTAAAAATGTTTAGTTGTATAACTAACACTAGACTGTATAAACATGTATATAAGCAATTTTATTTGTGGATAGCAAATGTCTCCCTCTACCCATTCTCTTCCTTCCCTCTCGCTCTTTCTTTTTAAGGCAAGGTCTTATTGTGCAGCTCTGGCTGGCTTAGAACTCTGTACGTAAACCAGGCTGGCCTTGAACTCACAAAGATACCCCTGCTTTGCCTCCAGGTGGCTGGGATTAAGGCATACGCCACCATGCCCAGCCCTCAAGTGTATGTCTTTTATACTACAGTTTGAGTTACTTAATGCTTCTGATTTCTTGGCAAAGTGAGCTGCTGACTTCACTGTTCTGTGAAAAGACAGATACATTAGGCAGGCAGAATACAGCATGGGGTAGACATTCTGGTTTATTTAGGAAAAAACGAAAGGATAAGGTAATGATTAATTAATTATATAACATCTCTAACTATCAGACTTTGCTACTTAGTAGTCTACTTGGTGGTCTTCGAAGCTCAACATTCCTCAGAATTCAGGGTTTGCTGAACTGTAAGCTGCTCCACCTTTACCGTTTCAGTAGAGTCAAGAGGGTGCATTTATTTATAACAGGTTCTCTAGTTTGGGGGCTGCATCAAAACAAACAGAATCCTTAAGAGCTCTTAGTAAATCTTTTTTGTTGTTGTTTTTCTTTTGTTTGTTTATTTTTGGTTTTTCAAGACAGGGTTTCTCTGTAGCTTGGAGCCTGTACTGGAACTTGCTCTGTAGACCAGGCTGGCATTGAACTCACAGAGATCCACCTGTCTCTGCCTCCCGAGTGCTGGGGGTGTGCACCACCACAACCCGGCTAGAGTTCTTAGCAACTCTTTAATTAAGTCTTACTATTGCAGATGTTCAGATATGGTATGTAGATTTACAAACAACATGTAACTTTTACATCAAAATGCATTTTTCATGTTACAGTGATGATAGACAATTCATGACTTTGTTAAAAAGTGCTGATTTCTTTTTTTTTTTTTTTTTTTTTTTTCGAGACAGGGTTTCTCTGTAGCTTTGGTGCCTGTCCTGGAACTAGCTCTTGTAGACCAAGCTGGCCTCGAACTCCCAGAGATCCGCCTGCTTCTGCCTCCTGAGTGCTGGGATTAAAGGCATGCGCCACGACCACCCGGCTTAAAGTGCTGATTTCTTATAGGAAACCTGGATTTAAGTCTCACGTTACCATTCAAGCACCTTCTAATTGTTGATAAATTATGAGCATGTGTATGTGTGTGTTGATACTGGGTCTGTGTAGCCTAGTCTGGCCTTGAACTCAGGGTGTTCCATCTATCTCCGACTCAAATTTGTAAGCATATATATCACCACACCCAGCTCTAGCTTTAAAAAAAATTCTTTCAAAATGTGTGTCTGTGTCTATGTGTATCTGTGCCACAGAGGCTAGAAGAGAGCATTAGATCCCCTGGAGCTGGAATTAAGATGGTTGTGGTCTACCAGTTGTGAGTGCTGGGTACTGAACTCTGGTCCTCTGCAAGAGCAAGTGTTCTTAACCTCTGAGCCATCTCTAGCCCCATGGATAAATTACTTTCTGAACTAGTTTTTCGTATTTACAAGAACAATTTCTGTTACATTTCAGACTCTTGTAAAGATTAAATAAGTTGATATAAAGGTAATATGAATGTGAATGATGCTATAAGGTTTATTAAATATAAGATAAAAAGTCTGCCGATTTTGTCCACAGATTAACTGAAGTAATAACTGGTGCTCCTAAAGGTGAGCTGCTGAAGAGAATTCTTAATCCATTACTTCGTGAGTACACTCCTGCATTTTATGTAAGATGTTTGTGTATAACACTTTCATGAATATATTTTAAAAAATTTTCCCCTTTCAAAAAATTGAAGAGGGAGAGGGAGGGGGAGAGGAAGTCGGGGTGGGGGAGGGGGGAGGTGGAAATTTTTAATAATAATAATAAAAATAAAAATAAATTGAAGAGGGACTGGAAAGATACTTAAGTTGAGGTCACAGCACCATTCCCAATGGTTCACAGCCCTTATAACTCCAGCTCCAGGATCTGACGCCCTCTGCTGGCTCTCATGGGTATCATGAGGCATACATTTACACACGTGTACATATAAATAAAAAGAAAGAATTATGATTATTTTTTGAGCAAGAAGTTAAAAGGGATCTTTTGAGTAAGTATGGTTTTCTCAAAGAAAGATTTTGTTTGTTTGTTTTGTGATGCTGAGCATTGAACCCATGACTTTTTGGTAATGAGCATCTATCTACCACTAAGTCTCATTGTCCTAAAAGATGGGGATTTTTATAGTGCTTAGATCTTATTGAAAAACAGTGCAGATGGAGCTGGGGATATAGCTCAGTTAATAGGGTGCCTTCTTAGCATTCGCAAAGCCCAGGATTATATAAAAGTGGTCTGGTGGTACACACCACCTGTAATCGCAGTACTCTTGCGAGGCAGGAGGATCAGAAGTATAAGGCCATGCTTGGGATAGATGTATGAGCAGCCTTTTCTCAGAAAATAATTGTAGTGCTGCAGAGATGGCTTAGAGGGGATGAGTGCTGGCTGCTCCTGAGGATCTAGTTCAGCTCCAGCACCCACACGTGAGAGTGGGCACACTCATGCCATGGTGCACAGTGGATATTAGCCAGAAGATAACTTGACAGAAGTCAATTCTTCCAATGTGTGGGTCTTGGGGATTGAACTCAGGTCATCAGACTTGGTAGTGGCAACCATTACTTGTTGAGCCATCTCACTGGCCCATGGAATTGTTTTCTTAATTTGACTTTTTGTTAAGAATACAATTGATTTTTTTAAAAAGATTTGTTTTTATTTTATATACACACGTGAGTACGTTCATGTATATATGTGTACCCCATGTATGTATGTCTAGTGTCCACACTGGTCAAAAGAGGTAGTCATGTTCCCTGGAACTGGTATCACACTGGTGTGAGCTGTTGTGTTGTTGAACATCTTCTCTAAGATTAGCAAGTTCTCTTAATTACCGAACCATCTCTCTAGTCCCCCAATTGATATGTATATATTTTGATAGTTATATAAACTTGATGTTTTTATCTTTCAGAGCTAATAAAGTCATTTAGTCTAGAAGATTGAGTGTGTGTGTGTGCTCGTGCGCGCGCACGCTTGTGCGCTTGTGTGTGTTTTTAGGAATTTGTCCCATATAGGGTCTTATCTCCTCTGAGAATAAAGCTACTTTTTCTGTTTTAATCTGAATGCTTTTGAATAATTATATCTTTTTAAAAATAATTTATGTGTATGGGTATTTCAACTGCATGTGTGTCTGCTAAGATTTATTTATATACTTTATGTATATGGGTGCTTTGTCCACAAACAAGAAAAAGGCATCAGATTCCCACTATAAATGGTTGTGAGCCACCATGTACGTGCTGGGAATTGAACTTAAGCTCTCTGAAAGTGTGCTCCTGACTACTGAGCCATCTCTCCAGCCCCAGTTAATTCTATTTTGTTACACTAGCTGTGATCTCTAGTACAATGCTGAATAGCTATAGTAAAAACGAATAAATAGCCTTATCTTTTACCTCATCTGAGAGAGAATATATTTAGTGTTTTATTAGTAAGTATGGTATATTATAGGTTTTTTTTTTTTTTGTTTTTGTTTTTGTTTTTTTTTTTTTTTTAAATATTTATTTATTATGTATACAATATTCTGTCTGTGTGTATGCCTGAAGGCCAGAAGAGGGCGCCAGACCTCTTTACAGATGGTTGTGAGCCACCATGTGGTTGCTGGGAATTGAACTCAGGACCTTTGGAAGAGCAGGCAATGCTCTTAACCACTGAGCCATCTCTCCAGCCCTATAGGTTTTTTTTTAATTGGTATTCATTGACAGATGGAAATGGTTCCTTTGTTGAGTGTTTTTGTTTGTCTTTTTGTTTTGTTTTGTTTTTTTTAAGATAGGATATCACTGTAGCTTTAGAGCCTGTCCTGGAACTCCCTCTGTAGACCAGGCTGGCCTCAAACTCACAGAGATCCATGTGTGTCTGCCTCCTGAGTGCTGGGATTAAAGGTGTGCACCACCACCGCCTGGCTTATCGAGTGTTTTTTTTTAAATAGGAATTGGTGGTGGGGCTTTTCTGCATCTTACTAATATATGGTTCTATGAATATGACTGTGTTCTGGGAATATGCTTTATCTTATTGGCCAATTGTTTGTTTTAATTTAACCCCCCCCCCCAAGTTGTTTGATATTGATCAAATCTTCCATCTTACACCACGCTATATCCTGGGCTCTTTCGTTTTTTTAATTTTATGCCTCAGTGTTGTGTGTGTGTGTGTGTGTGTGTGTGTGTGTGTGTGTGTGTGTGTGAGAGAGAGAGAGAGAGAGAGAGAGAGAGAGAGAGAGAGAGAGAGAGAGAGAATGTGTGTGCACGCGCTTCTACATGCGTGATGCTTATGGAGTCAGAAAAGAGCACCGAATCCCTTGGAAGTGGACTTACAGATGGTTGTAAACTACCCTGTGGGTTCTGGGAACTGTACCTAGGTTCTCCGCAAGAACAGTAAGGGCTCTCTTAACCACTGAGCCATCTCTGTTTAGCCTCCCACACACCTACTTTTAAATTTTTGACGTGCTTCTACTGTGTAGCACAGGCTGGATTCTAACTTGGAATGTTGCTGTTTCAGCCTTTTGGGATAGCAAGCATGTTCCAACATGCCCAACATTTTTTAAAATCTAGTATATAATAAAAATTGTATGTATTATTAGGGTAACGAGATTTTAGTATACATGTACAGCATTTTTACTTACCTTTAAATATTTGTCATTTCTCTGGAGTAAAAACTTTCTAAATACTTTCTTCTAGCTTTTTCAAATGTACAATACATTAGTGTTATGTTTAGTCACCCTACTGTGCGGTAATGTACCAGAACTTTATACTCTAACACAGTACCCACTGATCAACTTTTCTCTAACCTGTCATGCCTAGTCCCTTGATAACCACTCTAGGTTTCTGAGGTTTACTTTTTTATATTTTATATACTGTTAAATCATGTGGTTCTTGTGTTTCTATGCCTAGCTTATTTCACTTAACATAATAATGTACAGTTCCATTCTTACTGCAAATGACAACTTGACAGGATTTCATTCTTTTTAATAGACAAATAGCATTCCATTCAGTGTGTGTATATAAGCACACACACACACACATATATATATATTTGTATTTGAGACAGTCTCTCTATGTAGTGCTGGTTGTCTTATGTAACTCATTTTATAGGGTGATACTTGATTATTATTTTGGTGTGCATTTTGTAGAAAATCAGTGATCTTGTACAACTTTATTTTATTTATGTGTGGGTATGTGAATATATGTGCCATTGCCTGTAGAGCTCAGAGGCGTCAGATCCTCCTGGAACAGTTAAGTTCAGTTGTGAGTTGCCTGATGTGGGTGCTGGGAATCATACTTGGGCCTTAACCGCTGAACTGTTTCTCCAACCTGTGTAGAACATGTTTTTAATAACTTTTGGACATGTGTGTATCTTTTGAAAAGTGTCTAAGTATTGCACACTTGCTAATTGGAACACTTTAGTCAATTTTTAGAAACAATTCAACCTTGAATTACAGTGATAAATCTATCCTGGTCATAGTTTTTAATTTTCCTTATAATTTCTTTGTGGTATTCAGGATCAAGCCTAGGGTTTTGTTTGTTTGTTTGTTTTGTATGCTCAACAAGTACTTTGCCACTGAACTACATTTCTAGTTAATCTTATATACGTGTTTCTTAATGCTGTTAAATACCTGTAACATGCACCAATTCTCTGCTTATTTTAATTTCAGACTCCTTTTCATTACTTCAGGTCTTAATTCTCAAACCATTCGAAAAGAACTAAACTTACTTTCACTGGCTGTTTATATGGAGTAGGTTATTCATACTGAGCTATAAATTTATAGTGTTTTAAATGTGAAGTTTTATAGGAAAGTAGTAACAATACTCTTTGCTTTTATAGCCTATGGACCAGCTCTCATTGAACACTGTCTTATAGAAAATGGGTTCCCTGGTAATGTCAAAGTGGATGAAAAATTTGAAAGCAAAGGTATGTCTGTATGGTTCAGATTTTGTTCAGATTTAATTTGTTTCCTTTTTCCTTTGGTCCTTTTTCTTTGAAGTTTCATTGTGCTGGAAATTGAACCTAAAACCCCATAATTGCTAGAAAAATGTACTGATAAACACTTTATTTCCTTTATTTGATTTGATTTTTTTGGAAATAATGTTTCTCTTACCTTGTAGTGCAGGGTCATCTTGCACTGTGCGTCTTCCTGCCCCAGCCTCTTGGATGCTGAGGTTACATGTGTGTGCTAGCACACCTAGTCATCCTTCCCTCTTCTATTCTTTCCTTTTTAACATGTATAAGTGTTTTGCTTCCTTGTGTATCTGTTGTTGCATGCTTGCCTGGTGCCCTGGAAGGCCAGAAGAAGGTGTCAGATCTCCTGGGACTGGAGTTACAACCCATGCGAGCCACCATGGTGGGTGCTGGGGATTGAACTTGTGTCCTCTGGAAGAATAGCCAGTGCTCTTAACTGCTGAGCCATCTCTCTAGCCTTTGGCCCTTGGTTTTTTGGGGTTTTGTTTTTTTCTAGAAATAATTTAACAGTCTGGACTACATAGTGAGTCCCTGTCTTAAAAAAAAAAAAACAAAAAAAAATAGTGAACAAAAATTTGATCAGAGTATCCTGCACATATGGGTTTTCCTCCGTTCTTCCTTCATTGTGAACATTTATCCCTGTTAATAAGCACTTTGGTCTTCGTACCTTTGGACTTTCTAACACTTTTCTTTTCATACCCCTAGTTTTTACTGAGCTTGGGATAGTAGACGTCCTGACTAGCTGGATTACTAGCCTTCTGACTTACAGTACCGGGTGCATCTAGAAATAACATCCAACACACATTTGAATTTCTACAGTTCTATAGAGTGGCTGCATGATGAAATTAGGTTCTTCTAACTACTTATGGAAGCTCCCTTTTCAGAATAAGATGAGTAAGGAAGGGCCGGTGAGATGGCCCAGTGGAAGGGTACCTGCTCCCAAACCTGATGACCTGAGTTTGATCCCAGGATCCCAGGATCACACTGACTCCTGCAAGCTGTCCACTAATCTCCACATGCACACTGAAGCACACACAGAAACACAATAAATCAATAAAAATAAAATCTTTAAAGCTGTTATTTAAAAAGTAAAGGAAATGTCAGGAAGATTTGTTCTTGGAAAAACTTTAACTTGTCTAACCTTGTATGATGTTTGAAACATCAGTAGTGTTTGTGTTTAAGGGTTATTGATCATTTCCTAAGGTATTGCAATATTTTTCATTTTAGAAATGAAATGTTATTTGTTTAAAAATACAAAGCAATGCCAGGCAGTGAAGGTGTATGCCTTTAATCCCAACACTCAGGAAGCAGAGGTAGCTGGGTTTCTGTGAGTTCATGGTCAACCTGGTCTACAAAACAAGTTCTAGGACAGCCAGAAATGTTATTCAGAGAAACCCTGTCTCAAAAAACAAACAAAATACAAATAAAATATTTTCTGAAATAAACTAATGCCATGTATTCTCTTTGTCTTTAGTGACAACATATGGTAGTGGGGTTTTTTTTGTTGTTTTTTTTTTTTAAATGAACAAGATACTCATGGAACAAAAGCATGGGGAAATGCTTGGGACAACTCTGGTTATTTAATGTTAGATATATAACCTTTCCACAGGTTACAATGTATTATGAGACTGTAGTAATTAAATAGTAACTTTTTAGATAAATTTACAAAGAACCCAGAAACAAATATATATGGAAATTAGGTTTATGAATCCTTTTGTAAGAAAGGTGGATGATTTAGAATATGCTGACCAAAATATAATCATAAATATATATAATATACACACATATATGCCCAATCATACAAATGAAACAATGATCTCATTTTATTAAGCATTTACATTATATCATAAATACTTTTTCTTTTCAATTTTTAAAAATTTGTGTGTATGTGTGTGCCTGATATGTCGGGAGGCAAGACACATGCCATAGCTTATGTGTGGAGATTTCAGACCAACTTTGTGGAATCTATTCTCTTTCCACCTTTATTTTGTGTTCTTGAGATTGAATTCATGTCTCTAGGCTTGTGTAGCAAGCACTTTTACTGAACTATCTCATTGGCCTGTTTTTTTTTTGTGGGTTTTTTTTTAAAATTATTATTACATTTAGTGAGTGCGTGTGTGTTCAGAGGACAACTTGTTAGGAGTTGGTCTTCTTTCCACTTCCTGGAGACTTGACAGCATCCCAGTTTTTTGTCTTTTTGAGATTGGGTCTTACTGTACACACAGGCCAAGCTGGCCTTGAACTCATGATGATTGTCCTGCCTCAGCCTCCCTAGTGCTGGCATTAGAGGCCTGTACTACCATACTCAGCTACCTTTCTGCTATTTTTTTTAATAAATATATTGAGCCAGGTGTGGTGGTGCTGCATAGTGAGACCCTCCTCAATAAAACAAAAATAAATAAATAATGTACAATTACTTAATAGTGGTTAATCAACTTGATTGACATTCCTTTTCCCCTTGTTTTATTTCTCCATTAGATATTGAAAAAGTACTGGTTTGTGTGCAGAAGGCAGAAGACTACATGAAAAAAACATCCAACTTCAGTGGAAAGGTAACAGCAGCATATGAATACTTACTGTGTGTTGTTTACAATGTATCTGTTTACTGGGGAAGGTACCATAGCATTCAGAAGGTTAGACAACCTGCAGGAGGTGACTATTTCTCTTTCCTTTTATTGTGTGGGTCCTAGATCAAACTCAGGCTTGTCAGGCGTGGTGACAGACGTCTCATTGATCAGTCTCACCAGCCTTGTATTATTTTGATCTTATTTGGATTTCCAGAAATAAAATATCTTTTATCTGTTTATTGTTCTAACTTATAGTTTTGTTTTGTTTTATGTGAGTCTTGAGCCATACACATTCATACTGTACTATTGGACTATACACCTAGTTCTGGGGTAGTCTCTTTGCTTTTGTATTGCTTCTTGTACATTTTTTTCTATACTTTATCTTTTATAGGAAATACTGTGTGTGACTCAAAAAACTCAGTTGATAAAAGTCTTGACTAGAGTTCACGTGGCCCTAGGTTTGGTCCCCAGAACTGCATAAATTAGGCACTATTAGGGAGTGCCTATAATTTTAGCGTTTGAGAGGTAGAGGCAGGAGGGTCAGAAGTTCAAGGTCATTCTTGTCTGCATAGCAAGTTCAAAGCCAACCAGAGCTAAACAAGACTCCACCTACAAAACAAAGAAACAAAACCCACAAAAGGCAATAAAAGTTGAGGAAATTTTGTAAAAGGAAAAAAAGATTTTTTAATTATGTTTATGTGCATGCCACAGTGTGTGGTACCGCTGGAGACCAAAAGAGGTGCCGGTCCCTGCAATCGGGAGCCTCCTAATGTGGGTGCGGGGAATCAGACCAGGGTCCTCTCGAAAAGCAACAATCAGTCTTAACTGCTGAACTCTTACTCCAGCCAGTTTTTCTTTCTTTGATACAAGGTCTTGCTATGGAGTCCAGGATGGCCTTAGTACTTAAGATTTTCTACATCAGCCTCCCGAGTGCCGGGTTTATAGGCAGTATCACTATATCTAGCTAAAATGTTCCATCTTGAATTGATTTTAGAGAAGCATTCTTTTATTTATTTATTTATTATGTGTGCAACATTTTGCCTCCATGTATGCCTGCACACTAGATCTCATTCCAGGTGGTTGTGAGCCACCATGTGGTTGCTGGTAGTTGAACTCAGGACCTCTGGAAGAGCAGCCAGTGCTCTTAACCACTGAGCCATCCCTCCAGCCCCTAGAGAAGCATTCTTTAATTTGCCAGTACTTAGAAGAAGAAGAAAAAAAAAACACGGTGGCTTATCATCTCCTCATAGTTTAACAGTTGGAAAATTACCTCATTTTAATGTTTTTCTTATGTAATCAAAATGTATCTTTAATTAGGAAAAACAATAGTCAATATGTCAATCTCTTCTTAATTATAAATATAGATGAGTCTAATATTAGTTGATTTTTGTTTTTGTAGGGCTATATAATTCAGAAAAGAGAGGTAAAACCAAGCCTGGATGCAGATAAACCAGCTGAAGACATACTCACGTGAGTTTGTAGCCATGGGTCAGTTTGCTTTGTATGCTAATTAATATTCTTAATTGTGATATAATAAATGTTTTACAGGTATGAAGAATTTCATCCTTTCTTGTTTTCTCAACATTTACAATGTCCATATATAGAATTTGAATCATTTGACAAGGTTGGTTTTCTAGTTCTGTTGTTTTGCAAGTTAACATGACATGAGCTGTAAGAATTGTTTATGCTGTCTTGGGGTTGGGAGTGTAGCCCAATGTGAGTGCATGCACAAAACCCTGGATTTAATCCTCACTGCAAACAAAAATAAGAAAGAAAAGAAACTCAGAACATATTCTTGCCTTGTAGTCAGTGTGAATCTGGGGGTTGATTAAAAATCAATACAGTTACACATACAACTATTAGAAACAGTTGTTGCCATTTTTATTTCAAAACAAGACTAAATACCTGACCTTAGTTTTATTCCTGACATTGTTAGCTGTATCATTGGAAATGTGGTCAGGTCCGATGAGGACACTATGGTATGAAATGGGCTAACATTGTGTGTGCACAAGGTGAAGTAGAGACCATGCCTTTTTTTCCCTACAGCTAATTGTGTTTTGCTTTGTTTTGTTTTGTTTTAATAAGGCCGTGGATGAATTTTATTCCAAGATAGAAGGTCAGAAAATTGATTTAAAAGCTTTACAACAGGTATAGTATAATTTAAAGCATTTATATTAGACTAGCTAGTCAGAGTGATTTGGAAGTAAATGTGCTTTCATTTAAGAACAAGTTGCTTTCTAGAAGAATGGGATGTCATATGGGAGTTCTCAGCTCAGACCACTGGAACTGGAGTTAAAGATAGTTATGAACCATTATGTGGATGCCGAGAAAGGAATAGTCCTGGAAGAGCAGTAAGTGCTCTTAACCACTGAGCGTTTCTCTAGCCCAAGTGTTATGTTTTTGAGATAGGAACTCATTGCAATTCTGGCTACTCTTGACACTTGATATTTAGACCAAGTTGGCCTCAAACTTTGAAATCTGGGATTGAAGGCATATGCTACCATGATTTGCCCTTCTCTTAGTTTATGATAAAAGCCCAGAGGAGTCTTATTGAGAAGTATGACCTCATTCCATCCTCCCACTTTTATTCCATATTCAGATCTTTCTAAAGGGAGTGAGATCTAGTGGGAACATTATCCTGTTATATATCCCAGTATGACTTAGTGTATTTAAAGCAACCCAGAGCGTCTCAAACTTGAACATTATGAGACTACATTATAAGGAACATGTTACTTGGGCCAGAGGATAAACTGCATTTCCTTTACTGTGTCTTTATTGTAACGTTGTGTTGTTTTTGTAAGCTGTTTTAAAACTAGGTCCTTGTCTGTTCTGTGTGATGATCCTGCACTGAAAATTTTACATGCACTATTTTTGCTGCATTTGACCATATTTTTAGAGCATGTGCTGTACAACTGTTTCTTTTTCCTTTTTTAATTTTTATCTATTCTTCTCTCATACAATATATCCCAAAGTCACTTTTAATTTGGAAGAGATTTGATTTTTTTTAAAAAAAAATATTAGCCGTAGGGTCTCAACCCCAGACAAAGAATTAATTATGGGCAGGTATGGAATGCTGAGAATGCTCCCAGGTCTTCCCCAGGAACAGTCCCTGAATTGCTTGTCCAATACCAGGTGGGCACACTGAAATCGTAAACATACTGGTAGTGTTATGTGGACTGGGCCGGTTGTGTTTTGTATTTGGCATGGTGGTGTAGGGGGAGTGTATGTAACAATGGTTGAAGAAAGGCTGTGAGTTTGGGAAAGAGTCAAGGTACATGGGAAGTTGGAAGGAAAGGGGAAATGATACAGTTTCAAAAACTAAAAAGTTGAAGGCCGGGCGGTGGTGGCGCACGCCTTTAATCCCAGCATTCGGGAGGCAGAGGCAGGCGGATCTCTGTGAGTTCGAGGCCAGCCTGATCTACAAGAGCTAGTTCCAGGACAAGAACCAAAAGCTACGGAGAAACCCTGTCTCGAAAATCAAAAAAAAAAAAATAAGTAAATAAAAATAAAAAAATAAAAGGTTGAGATAGCTCAGAGGTCTTCCAGAGTTCCTAAATTCAAATTCTAGCAACTACTTGGTGGCTCACAACCATTTATATGAGATCGGCGCCCTCTTCTGGCCTCCAGGCACACACACAGGCAGAACACTGTATACATAATTAACTAACTAAATAAATAAATCTTTAAAAAAAGAGTTAAGGGGGCTGGAGAGTTAGCTCAGTGGTTAAGAGCACTGCCTGCTGTTCCAAAGGTCCTGAGTTCAATTCCCAGCAACCACATGGTGGCTCACAACCATCTGTAGTAAGATCTGGTGCTCCCTTCTGGCCTGAAGAACAATGTATATCTAATGAATAAATAAATCTTTAAAAAAAAAAAGAGTTAAGCATAACAAAAGCAGTGCAAAATTTTGGTTTTTCGAGACAGGGTTTCTCTGTGGTTTTTTTGGAGCCTGTCCTGGATGAATGCTTATATTTTATTTTAAAATAGTACAGTTTCCAAGCATGTAGTTAAATAAATTGCACTATGATTTTCACATGATAGAAGCACTTTGGCGAACAGATGTTTAGCAAGAATACTCATTATTAGTATATTTTTAATTTTTTTTGAGACAGGGTCTATATATAGCCCTGGCTGTCCTGAAATTCACAGAAATCGATCTGTCTCTGCCTCCTAAGTACTGGGATTAAAGGCATGCACAGCGATACTCATTATTTTCTTTATTTAATATTTTTTTAAATTTATATTATTTTACAAGTATGAATATTTTGCCTGTGTATATGTACATATGTATGCCTAATTCCACTCCATAGGGCACCAGTGCAATTTTATATGCAGTTATATCAACACAGTGATACCGAAGGGTTTCAGATACTTATATTAGTATACCATAGTGTGTATGTCAGTATTCCAAAATCTAAAACAACTCCAGCATATGAAATACTTCTTGTACCAAACACCTGTTTAAGGATACTCGAACTACACCAATAACTTTTTGTGGTAATCACTTTTAATAGTCACCATTCTTATAAATTAAATCTTTTAGCTATTTTGTCCAACATTTAAATAATAATTAATTTGACCATGTTATAAAGCATGAAAAAATATTCCTAAAATCAGTAATTTTGAAATGTAAGTCAAGCATGGTGGTGTATGTATGCCTATAATACCTGCTGATGAGAAGTGGAGGCAAGAAAATCAGGAGTTAAGCTAGTGAGTTTGAGACCAGCCTTGTCTGCTACCTATCCCAAAAAACAAATTCTGAAGCATGAATTATGTCTGATAAAATGTTATATAGGAGGTCAGATTATTATGTGAGTGAAAGATGTGGAAAATACTGGAATATAATGCTGAGGGAACTAGATGTAAATAAGACGATAATGTGTGCCTTTCAAAAGTTGATTTTAGAGGGGTAACGGGGTTCTTGCACACGCCTTTAATCTTAGCACTGGGGAGCAGAGGCAGGCAGATCTCTGTGAGTTCAAGGCCAGCCTGGTCTAGAGAGTGAGTTTCAGGACAGCCAAGGGCTACATAGTAAGACCATGGCTTGAAGAAAGAAAAAAAAGTTGATTTTAGATGTATTTATTTTATGTGTATAAGTGTTTTGCCTACATGTATGTATACTACATGTGTGCCTACTATCCATGAAAGTTAAAAAGAGGGTGTCAAATTCCATGGAACTGGAGTTAGAGATGGTTGTGAGTCACCTTTAGATTCAGGGAACCAGACCTGGGTCCTCTGCAAGAATAGCAGGTATTCTTAATCACTGAGCCATCTCTCCAGCTCCTAGTTTGTACTTTTAAAGAACTTACTGGAAGGCTAGAGAGATGGCTCAATGAGTAAGAATACATAATGTGCTTCCAGAAGACCCAGGTTGAGTTCCTCGCACCCATGCCAAGGGGCTCACAACTGCCTGTAACTTAAGCGCTAGGGAATTTGAGCCCTTTTCTGAACTTCATAGGATCTGCGCTCACATACAGAAATCCACACATATACACACATAAATGAAAATGAAATCTTTTTTTATTTAATTTATTTATTTTTATGTGCATTGGTGTTTTGCCTGCATGTATGTTTGTGTGAAGGTGTCAGATCTTGGAGTTACAGGCAGTTATGGGCTGCCGTGTAGGTACTGGAAGTTGAATCTGGGTCTCCTGGATCCTCTGGAAGAGCAGCCAGTACTCTTAACCACTGAGCCATCTCTCCAGCCCTGAAAGTGGAATCTTTAAGTATGTATTTTACACAAGAATTTATGGAGGCGTGGAGAGAGCTCAGCTGCAAAAAGCACACACTATACTTGGAGAAGACACAAATTTAGTTCCTAGGACCTACATTGGGCTGTTCAGAATCACCTCTGACCTCACGACCAGGGGATCCAGTGTCCTCTCTGGTCTCCATGGGCACCCGTAAGCAAGTACACATTCATACACACATAACTAAAACAAATTTTAAAAAATTTTTTTTGGAGCTACTTATGTAATTCAGTGGTAGAGTGCTTTCTTTGTATGTGTGAGACCCTGGGTTTGATCTCTAATGCTGCCTGAGAAAGAAAAACTTATATGCCATAAGAAATCTTTGTTTGTTTGAATAATGTTGAGAGATTGGGGCCACACTTCATATATAATTTACTTGTAACCAAAACACACAGTCTACACAGGGATTGGGAGGTAGAGGTAATATTTCAGCATGACATTTTTAAGAGGGTAAGACTTGAGGGAGTGAACTCTGGGGAGACTTTTTGTCTTTTTGGTTTTTCAAGACACAGTTTCTCTGTGTAGTGTTGGCTGTCCTGGAACTCAGAGATCTGCCTGCCTCTGCTTTCCAAGTGTTGGGATTCAAGCAGATGGTGATGTGTGCCACCATCGCCTGACTTGTGGGCAAACTTTTTAAGCTGCCTAGGTGACACCATTGACAAGCAGAGGAAGCATTACGACAATAAGCTTTAGGAATTGAGAGGTAGAAGTGCTCTGTATTGAAAGAAGCCTAACTTTTGAAAAATCTGTTTTGTTACTGAAAGGAAAAACAAGCGCTGAAGAAACTAGATAATGTTCGAAAGGATCATGAAACCAGATTAGAAGCTCTTCAGCAGGCTCAGGTATTATCCCTAGCTTTTCCAATTCTTTTCAGAATATGATTATCTCAACTGGCATTATAGTAAATACATTTGGTTTGCTTCTTAAGGAAATAGACAAACTGAAAGGAGAGCTCATAGAGATGAACCTGCAGATAGTCGACAGAGCCATTCAGGTAGTCCGAAGTGCATTAGCCAACCAGATAGACTGGACGGAAATTGGCCTGATTGTGAAAGAAGCACAAGCTCAAGGAGACCCTGTTGCAAGTGCAATCAAAGAACTAAAGCTCCAAACAAACCATGTTTCAATGCTGCTGCGGTAAGTGTGCCCCTTACCACTTAGTGCTTGCTTTTATTTTGTTGATTGTTTATTGTATTCTTGTAAATTGTTTTCTTTGGGAATTCTCAAAAATAGAAAATATATAATTAAATCATTTCTAATTTTATTGAGAAAATTTGAAATAAAAAGTGATGTCATTGACATTAGTGAAATACTATTGAATATTTTTAATAGAAATCCATACTTGTTATCAGAGGAGGAAGATGATGATTGTGATGCCAGTGTTGAGAACAATGATGCTGAACCCCCAAAAGGGAAAAAGAAAAAGCAAAAGAACAAGCAGCTGCAGAAGCCTCAGAAAAACAAGCCGCTGCTTGTCGATGTGGATCTCAGCCTGTCAGCCTATGCCAATGCCAAAAAGTAAGCCATTTAACCATTGATTCTTTTACCTTTTACTTCATAGGTATTTTTCTTGCATGTAATAAATAAATGCACCAGTGTGCCTGGTGCCTGAGTAAGCCAGAAAAGGGCATCAGGTCCCCTGGAACTGGAGTTACAGATGGTTGTGAGCAGCAGTATGGGTAACAGGAACCAAACCAAGGCTCTCTAGAAGAGTAGCCAGTACTCTTAACTAATGAGTTATATCTTCACTCAAACTATAAATTCTTGGTAAAATATTACCTATGTTAAATCAGTAGGATGTTAGTAACAGGTGTCATTTTGCCTGTTGAATGATAGAATGTTTCATCTGGGGAGATGAAACATCACACACACACATGTCCTCATATATATGTCTGTTCACCCTAGAAAGGGAATCCACTGCAGATCAAAGTAATAGTTGCATCAAAATCTAAGTTGGCAAACCACTGAGTTGTTACTGGAGTTACTAACTGAAGTACGAGTGAGGGCTGACTTATAGGAGCAAGGATAACGCAGAAACAGCTGCATCTCTGAAAAGACCGCTTCAGCATGGGTGATGCCTCAGGAAATCTGTTTATCTAGAGCCCTGTACTCAAGTTAGAAACACCTCAACAAATCCAAGGGATCTCTTGCAGTCCAGCTGGCCGTCTCCTCAAGCAGTTGTTTATTGCATCTCTAACCCAAGGGACCCTGATGAAACTTACTGCAGGCTACAACTTTCTCAGACATGGGAAGTGTGCTAGCTTCCTGGGTCTCCTAGCACCCCCTCCTGGAAGGGAGTGTTTCAATTTGTAGGAAAAGTTTATATACTTCTTTTGGTAAAAATTAATTTTGTGCTCTCTACAACTTGGTACGATATGATCTAGGGGATTGTAAAATTGAAAATAAAAACTAAAGAAAAATTTTACTTAATATTTAAAATAGATTTACTTTTCTAGATATTACGATCATAAGAGGTATGCTGCTAAAAAAACACAGAGGACTGTTGAAGCTGCTGAGAAGGTAACTTGATAAAATGATGTACATTGTTTCTGCAGCTTACTGTTGTTTTCTGTTTAAGTGAGGTTTTCTAGTTTAGAAATCTTTCATTTTTTTAATTTGCTTTAAATATGCATATTTCTTGTGTTTACTTTCTTTCCTAAACTTTCTCCTTTTTTCATCATCTCAGCAAATAGCATTTTCATTGTTATCTGCTTAAATGTCAGAGATGTCCAGAATTCTTTTCTCATATCCAAATCTGTCATTTACTGTTGCTAGTATGTATGTACATATATATGTGTATATACCACAGGAAGCATGTAGACTGGAGGACAGTTTTGTAGAAATTGCTTCTCTCCTACTTTTATGTGGGCTCCAGAGATCAAACTCAAGTTATCAGACTTTGGATCAAGTGTTTGACTCCATGAGCCATCTTGCCAGTCCCACATTCTTTTTTTTCTCAATTTAATGTATAACCAGAACCTGCTGGATACTGTGTCACTTGGCTGTAATTTTAGGACTTGGGACGTGGACGCAGAATGATAATGAGTTCGAGGTCATCCTAAACTGTATAGTGAGTTTGAGAGCAGCCTTTGTCACATCACATCACACCACACACACACACACACTATATATATATATATATATATATATATAATTTGACCATGTTTTGTTATTCATTTGGTTTAGGCCTTGGTTATCTATATTCACATAAGTAAACCTTTTCTCCTACTGCAGACTATTTTCAATTTAGCAGCCATAGTGATACTTTTAAACCACAAGCAAACTCCATCATTCTTTCACTCAAAAGCATCCAGTTTCTTTCCATCTTAATACAATTCAGAGCTACTTTCCTGGCCTACAGAGCCTTGTATGATGTTTGCCTTTTTCCTCATCTCCTGACTTTTTCCTTCTACATACTCTTTCTGGCTGCACTGGAATCCTACCTGTTGCTGAAACCATAGTGCACTATGGATCTTTGCACTTGCTAGTCTTCCTACCTGAAATGATCTGCCCTCGGATTTTCAAGGGTTTTTTCTCTCCATTTGTTAATTTACATATCTGCCAAGTGAGACATCAGAGACGTCTTTGTTGACCATTTCTACTAAAAATAATGCCACCCTTTATCTACTCTACTTTGCTTTTTTTCTTAATTCCTCAATTGATATAAAATTATTTGATTTAATATTATACAAATATGTCTGTTTATCCTTTAGAATGTAAGTCCATAAAAGTATCATTGTTGCCAGGTGTAGTGGCACACACTTTTAATTCTAGCAATTAGGAGGCAGAGGCAGGTGGATCTCTGTGAGTTCAAAGCCACCCTGGTCTACATAGTGAGTTGTACATGAGGAGTTCCAGGCTAGTCAGAGCTACATACTAAAAATAATAAAAAACAAAAATACCACCACCAACAAAAGTTATCATGGCTGTTTTGTTCATTGTTGCATTCTGGTCTCTAAAGATTGTCTGGAACAAAGTAGAGGCGTTAATTTCTATTAATGAATAACCTTCTTGATCTAGGCTCTATAATCCAGACTGGCCTCATTCTTGTATATCAGGCCAGCCTCAAATTCAGGATTTTATTTTGCCTCTGTTTCTCATGTACTGGGGTTATAGGAGTACACTACCATTCCCAGCAACAAGAAAGTTCTTAATTTGTAGGTCTTAAAATTTTGCATGCAGTAAATATTTAATTCATTTTACTTCTTAAGGTAAATATCTTTTGTTTTTTTGTTATATATGTACTTGTGTGTATAAATCAAGTCACTTATGACAAAATCTTTTTTCTGTTTTATCTTTTGCACATAGTGCACATATGTAGACTAGAGGACAATTTGTGAGCACAGGGATCAGACTCGGGTCAGCAGGCTCATGAATCACAACAACTGTTTATTAACCTGGGTGTGGTGGCATGTTCCTATAGTCCATGAGGCTGAGGCAGAAGGATCTTTGTGAGTTAGAGGCCAGCTGGGCAATATAGTGAAAGCTGTCTAAAGCAATTTGTTATGCCATTGTGTACATTGATGTTATGTAACTACATTCTAAAATAACAAAAACAAATTTTTATAAATAGGCATTTAAATCAGCAGAAAAGAAAACAAAGCAAACCTTAAAAGAAGTACAAACAGTTACTTCTATCCAGAAGGCAAGAAAAGTGTATTGGTAAGTATTCTGTTCTTTTTTATGTTTAGTTTTTCTTTGTATTGGAATACAGCACTAGCTCTAAAACCAGGAGTCCTATTATTCTTCATCCTTATCCCATTGCATGCTCTCTCAAGGAAACTACTCTTTAGTTTTAGCTCTTTGTATTTATTTACTTATTCAATTATTTATTGTGTTGTATATGGGCATATGAATGGGGAAACGTGCCATAGAGCACACGAGGAGGTCAGAGGACGGCTTTCACCATATAGGTGCTGGGAATTGGACTCAAGTTTGACAGCAAGTACATTTACCCACTGAGCCATCTCTTCAGTTGCTACTTTTAGCTCTTCTAGGTCAGACTTTTATATACTCTTGCTTTTCTCTGTAATAGCTTGTATTACTACTTCATGGGGGTTTCTTAGGGAGCGGGATTGTGAGGAGAAAGTTGGTGGGTTTTTTGTTTCTGTTGTTTTATTTTTTTGAGACAGGGTCTTTCTCTGTAGTTTTGGCTGTCCTAGAACTTGCTCTGTATGTAGACCAGGCTGATCTTGAACTCACAGAGATCCACCTACCTCTGCCTCCCCAGTGCTGGGATTAAAGGTGAGCTTCACCACCGCATGATTCATCTTTTACGTTTTTATGGATTATTCAGTTGTAGTCACAGTGTTCTGTCTTCTTGTCTTTTTTGCTCAGTTTTTCTGTTGTTGCTATCTTCCTTCGAGTTAAAAATTATTTAGGGCTGGTGAAATGGCTAAATAGGTTTTTTTTCTTTTTGGTTTTTCGAGACAGGGTTTCTCTGTAGCTTTGAAGCCTGTCCTGGAACCGGCTCTGCCCCCTGCGTGCTGGGATTAAAGATGTGCACCACTATACCTGGCCTCTCTGACATACTTTTTGAGACAGGGTCACTCACTGAATCTGGACTTCCGCATTTTGACTAGACCGGCTGCCCATCAAGCCTCCAGATCTCTCTTCCTTTACCCTCTCTCCACATTGGTGTTACAGATGTGTGCTGCTTCTCCCAGCTGTTTACGTGGGTACTGGGATCCAAACTAAGGGTCTTTGTAGTACTTTACTGGCTGAGCAGTCTCCTTAACCTCCTGTCATGTTTTCAAGAGCTAGTTGGTTGGTAGGTTTCTCCAAGTACTTGCTGTAGAAGCTTTGATTTACTTATTACTGTTTGTTGATGAAGAGTCTTATTCTGTAGCATAAGCTTTTGCTTACAGAGGTTTCTGTCCTTCCTGGTCCCATAGCCATTCAGTCCCAAAGAAATACAAAGAGGTCTACATTATTTATAAACTGGTTGGCCTATTAGCTCGGGCTTCTTATTTACTAACTCTTACATCTTACCTTAGCCCGTAGTTCTTGTCTGTGTTAGCCATGTAGCTTGATGCCTTTTTTCAGTGAGCATTCTCATCTTGCTTCCTCTGTGTCTGAGTGATGACTGCAGACTGAGCCTTTCCTATTCTCAGAATTCTCCTGTTCTGGTTGCCCCGCCTATACTTCCTGCCTGACTTCTGGCCAATCAATGTTTTATTAAACTAATACAAGTGACAAATCTTTACAACATACGAGACAGTTGTCCCACAGTAAGCTTTCTAAAACTCATAGCTAGACCAGGCTGTACTGTAACTTAGAGACTCTTCCTACCTCCAGTGGGAGTCAGTCCCTAACTCTGTGTTACTTTTTTTACCCCTATCAATTATATCTTCTCCAAGTTGTTATATTTTATTTTAGTACTTTAAAGTATACAACATGAAGTTTTCATATATTATAGGCACAGTGAAATGATTATCATATTCAAGCATATTGTAGGCTAGGTGGTGCATGCTTGTAATCCCAGCAGTTGGGAAACTGAGGCTGGAGATTTGTCATGAGTTCATGAACCAAATTGGACTAAAGAACAAATACTAGGCCAGCCAAGACTTCAAAGCAAGATCCTGGCTCAAAACACAGGGACTGGTGAGATGGCTCGGTGGGTGTAAGGATGCTTGCTGCCAAGCCTGATAATCTGAGTTTAAGCTCCAAGAGCCCTTATACATGGTCCAAGAGGAGAGCTCTTACAAGTTGTCCTCTGACCGTCACTTGTGATCACATATACACACAGAATCAGAGACCAGTTATATTCATGTAATTTTAGAAAAGGTCTAAAAAGCAAATTTCTACCTATCATGTTCCCATGAATACCCATTTTGTCGTTGATTGGTCACCAGTGTACAGTAAGTTAATTTTTTCTTCTCCTTTTTCTAGTCTCTGTCTCTCTGTCTTGATAGGGTCTCTATACAGCCATGCTATCCTCGAACTCCCTGAGGTCCATCTACCTCTGCCTCCCAGGTGCTAGGATTGAGGATGTGCACCACCACACCTGGCTTTACAATTATAGTTCTCATGTTGCACTGTTGGTCTACAGATTTGTTCAGCCATCATGACTCTGTAACCTTAGAATAATATTTGCCTTATGACCTTGTTTACCTACCTCCTTTTTTCTGGACTCTCCAGCTTTCGTAGTAGCGACATTCATTAGAATCTGATGCCCCTTGTTTGTTGCTCATATTTCAGAGTAGGATATTAAAGTGCTAATGAGATGTTCTCTCGATGGTTGGACTTGTGACGTGATCTGTGTTACCTGTTTTGTGTAGAACTCTTGTCTTTAGGTTTTTTTTTTCTTTTTATCTAGTCTCATCTTGTGAAACTTTTTTTCCCCGTCCTACTTGTAAAGTGAAGGCTTAGCTGTCACAATCTCAGGTCCCAGTGGGAACCATACATGGTAGAGGGTAGTAGCATCCATTATGTTAGACCTCTATTGTTTCTGTTTTATTTCTGTTTAACGTGTTATGTGTTACCTCACCTTCTGTTGGCATGAGAAAAGGGGACTACAAACATATTTAGAACTGGAAAGAAGATAGAAAACTATTTGAGCAACTTTTAGCCAGTCCTGTTTTTAACCTCATCTTAAAACTAGTTCTTTAAGTTGCCATCTTTTGTTTGTTTTGAGGCAGGGTTTCTCAGTGTAACCCAGACTAGCCCTGAACTTGTGATCCTTTTGACTCGGCTTTCAAAAATTTGTGCTACCATATCTTACTAATGTTGACATTTTGAGTTTTATATTGTAAAAGAAGTTGTTTTCCTGGGTTCTGGTGTCATTTCAGCTTCCTGAGTCTAATATAATTGATTGTTTCCCATTTATCAAGTTTTTGTTGAATTTTTTGGTTTCCTTTTCTTTCGACTTAGTTTGGTTACATTTGACATCTCTATTGATCAGCTTGACTATAATTTTTATTTTTATATATTGTAGTGATTTTTTTTCTTGTAGTGTTTTTATCAGGTAGTCATATCATGGTCGTAGTGCCCCAATAAAACAAGCTAGAAATGTTCTTTTTTGAGTTGTCTTTAAATGTGGATCAAATTTACCTATAAAATGGAGTGAATAGTCCTAAAATTTTTCTTATAGGAAAGTGTTTCAAAAGCCTGGTATGGTGGTACACACCTTTAATCCCAGCACTCAAGTGGATCTGTGAGTTCAAGCCAGGCCAACATAGAGAAAGAAACCTTGGAGGGGAAGTGAGGAAGTGTTCCATTACAAATTTGAGTCAATCTATCTTTCTTTCTTTCTTCCTTCCTTCCTTCCTTTCTTTCTTTCTTTTTTCTTCCCTTTTTTCTTTTCTTTTTTAAGACAGTCTGTGTGTCTTTGGTTGATCTAGAACTCACTGTGTAGGGCAGGCTGGTTGAACTTGCAAATTTCCTGCTACAACCTCCCAAATACTCTAGATTATAGGCCTGCATCACCCCACTATACTTGGCTTGTTTTATGGACAGCCAGGGATGTTACACAAAGAAAGCCTGTCTCGAAAAACAAAAAAGGAAAAGCAAAGAAAGAAACCCTGTCTTAAAAACCAAAACAAGAATTAAATGGAAATAACTTGGGTTTCTGGGTTGTTGTTTGTTCTGATAGCCTAAACTAGCCTTAATCTGACACGTCGCTGTGGCTAGCCTTGAAAAACTCTTGATTCTCTTCTAAGTGCTAGGAGCATAGGTGAGTCTCATCCACCACACCTAGTGAGATAACTTTGTCATGAAATTTAGTTCCTCCTCCTCTTCGCCATTGCGTCCTCATCCACCCCCACCCCAGAGACTGTATCACCTTTACCTCTGCCTCCCCAGTATTGGCATGTGTCACTGTGTCCTGACAGAATTTAGTTTCTTCTAAAACTGCTGTAAATATTACATTACAGGTTTTTGTTTGTTTGTTTTTTAATTTTTAAAAATTTTTTTGCTTGGTTCTTGAAGAGTAATTGTATCATTGATTGTTTTTATCTTATTCTATACAGGCATGACAGCTTCCTGCTTTGTTATTTTTTGTTTTTTGGTTTTTTTTTTTTTGAGACAGGGTTTCTCTGTTACTTTTTGTTTTAAAAAGGGTATGAATTCAGGCAGCTATAAAGAAGAAAATGTTAACTTTATTTTCTTTCAATTTGATAGGTTTGAGAAATTTCTGTGGTTCATTAGCTCAGAGAACTATCTAATTATAGGTGGTCGAGATCAGCAACAGAATGAGATCATTGTGAAAAGATACTTGACACCAGGTAAGACTAAAATCTATGAAATTTTTTCTTAAATGATTTATTATTTATTTCACCAATGGGCACTGGTTTTCATCTTATACTCTTGTTTGACAGAATTCAGTAGAAATTTAATGCTCTACGTCTTACAATTTGTTAGGAAAGTCTTTACCACTTGTTGCTGAGTGGGTATTGCAAAAGGAGTATTGATGAGCTATTCTGTGCTGTTGGACTTTTGATCTTCTGCTGTATTTACAGAATAGCTTCTGGTTCTCCAAGTAACAAAAGATCCAAGTTTTTAAAGCTTAGTGTTTAAGTGCTAAAGTCTGAACATTTGTCCAGTTTACAGGCGGTGTGCAGTGCACGCCTGTAGTTGTAGCTGCTGGAGAGGCTAAATCAGGAGGGCCACTTTAACCCAGAAGTTCCAGATAAACTAAGTAGCCTTAAGAGATCCTGTTTCAAAAACAGGAAAGAAGCAGGCTGGAGAGATTGCTCAGCACTTAAGAGCATTTGCATCCCTTGCAGCTAACCTGAGTTCAGTTCCTAGCAATCACATGGTGGCTCAAAACCACCTGTAACTACAGTTCCAGAGCATCTGATGCCCTTTTCTCCCCTCTGTGGACACCACATGCAGGTAGTTCACTTACATACATGCAGTAGAACAATCATGAACATAAAATTTTTAAGTAAAGTAAAATTTTAGGAGAAAACAAAACAAAAACAGATAATAAAAAAAACAGGATCTAAAATATCACTTCACATTTGTCTTTCTTTAAGGAGATATTTATGTACATGCTGATCTTCATGGAGCTACCAGCTGTGTGATTAAGAATCCAACAGGTAATATAATTCCATTATCTGGAGTTTTCTTAACATTTAAAAAAAATGTTGCAGTTATGTATGTGTGTGGATGCATGCATGTGAATGTGCACATGTGATCTTTGCAGGTGCCCATTGTGTCCAGAGAGAGTATTTAATACCTTGGGGAGAGTCACAGTCATAGAGACATAAGCCAGCTGGGCTCTCGGGGCTGGCCTCAGGTCCTCTGCCAGAGCAGTCTTAACTGCTAAGCCATCTCTTTGGCCTCCTGAAAACGTTTTTAATGTTACTGATATGCAAGAATTAATATTCAGCTCCCAGTATTGCCAACAACAACAAAAAGATAAAGGAAGATTATAATGATATAAGAACGTTGCATGAATATAAAAGTCATACATGTCTGTCAGTTGTGTTCTATAATGCATGAAGGAATATAGTCATGGGGTGGGTAGACACAGGTACATTCAGTAATATTTAGAAATGTCAGTATTGAAGATGAATAGAATAATGAAGCTGTAGATGAACAAGGAAATAGAAGACTTGAGCAGATTGATGACTAAACCTAACAGTATCTCCAGAACACTGTCTAACAAGCAAGTATACTGGGAACATTCTCTACATAGATCAGATGATAGAAATAGAAAATTGAAAGAAATTCATAACAAGTAAAGAGATTGAAACACTTCATAAAGAAAATTCCAGCTAGTGCCCACCTTTAATTCTGTCAATCAGGAGGCAGAGGCAGGCAGATTTCTGTGAGTTCAAGGCCAGCCTGGTCTACAAAGCTAGTTCCAGGATGACCAAGGCCACACAGAGAAACCTGTGTTGAAAAAACAAATGAGCTGGAGAGATGGCTCAGGTTACACTGTCTGCTCTTCCAGAGGTCCTGAGTTCATTTCCCAGCTACTGTCCGGTGTCTCACAACCGTCTGTAATGAGATTTGGTGCCCTCTTCTGGGCAGGTAAACATGCAGACAGAACATTGTATACATAATAAATAAAATCTTTTAAAAAAAGAAAAAAAAAACACAACCAACTAACCAGCCAAACAATAAAACAGAAGAAAATCCTAAACTCAGATATCTTAATTGATGAATTATAGTAATCTTTTATTTAAAAAAACAAAAACAAAAAACTAGTACTTCAAAAATTCTTCTTCCCAAATAAGAGGGTGGGGATAGCCCTGGGCTGGTAGCCCTTGTTGCTGTAAGAAAGCAGGCTGAGCAAGCCAATAAACAGAACTCCGTGGCCTCTGCATCATCTTCTGCCTTCAGGTTCCTACCCTGTTTGAGTTCCTGCTTTGGCTTCTCTCAGTGGACTATGACACTGGATATGTAAGCCAAATAAACCCTTTGCTCCCCAAGTTGTTTTTTTTTTTTGTCATGGTGTTTTATTATAGTAGTAAAAGTAGAAACCCAAACTAGTACAGCAATAAAATGAAATTTAAAATGCTCAAATTGACAAGAAGTAAAAAAAACTCTTGTACCCAAACTATCTTTATAAATATTGTTTGTTTGGTGTATGTGTTTGGTTTTGGTTTTTGGAGACAGGGTCTCTATATATGGAGACTTACTATGTAGACCAGGCTAGCCACAAACTGTCAGATATCCACCTGCCTGTGCCTCCTGAGTGCTTAGAATAAAGGTGTTTGCCTCCAAGCCCACCCTTGTCTTTATATTGAAAAAACAGAGCAAAACAACAACAAAAAAAAAAACCTAAGGAAGTCCCCAGAATGTTTAGAGGTATAATAAACAAAGAGCAGTGTTCACACAGCCTGAGATGAGTACAAAACAAGTTGTAGCTAAGCGTGGCGGCACAGGACTGGAACTCCAGCAACTGTGGAGAAGAGGCGGAGAACCAGCCTGGGCTATGTGAAACTCTCCATCAGAAAAGAAAAGAAAAGATGCTGTATTTATGTATACTAGTGTCTTAGTTACTTCTCTATATTGTGATTAAAACAGCATGGCCAAAGCAACTTATTAAGGAGTTTAATGCAGACTTACATTTCCAGCCACAACCTGAGAGTCAAGTATTCAAGTGCCTGAGATTTGTGGAAGAGGAGGCATCTCATTGAAACTACCACAACTGTCAGAGAATAAACTGTTAATACAGGCATAATAAAATAAAAAAGAATAAAATAAAGGGTATGGGGATGTAGTTAGTTAGTAGGGTGTTATCCTAACATCTATTAATCGCCATTACCACATAAGCAGGCATGATGGTGCAGGCCTATAATCCCAGCATTCAAGAAGCAGAGGTGAAAGGATCAGAAATTCTAAGCAATCCTCAGCTACATAGCAAGTTTGAGGCCTGTCTGGGCTATATAGTACCTTATCTTTGAAAAGAGAAAAAAAAAGGAGTTATGGCTCAGTGGTACAGTACTTTTCTCACATGCATGAAGCCCTGGCTTTTAATCCATAATACCATAAAACTGGTAATAACCTAGCAAGATTTTAGTCTCTTTAAAGAGAAGACTTTAGGGAAAATCTGTAAAATATTGAAAGTAAAGAAAGGCAGGTGTGGCAGTTCATACCTGTAATCCCAGGAACGGAGGCAGGAGGACCACTCTAAATTCTAGGCTAAACATAAAAGACTACATATAATTTCATTTATCTGAACTTTGCAAAATATGGACAGAAAGTAACAGTGATTGCAGGTAGCTGAGTACGAAGGTTGCTTTGGGTTGGGTGTTAGGGGGTTGGGAGTATCGAAGCCTACTGTATACCAGCCTCAGCACTCTCTGAGTGTTCAGAGTAAGACTTCTGTGACAGGCAAAGACTGGCTTGGGAACAGTATCTTGTGTGGGGGGGGGGGGCGGGGTAGAACAAACTGACTGACTTAGGCATGTTTTTCCTGCATGTATCTTTATTTCTTGGGGAAAGATTTAAGAAGGAAAAAGGGAGAAAGCATAGGGGCATAAGGTATAAGGGCAAAGCATCAGACATAAGGGTAAGGTGTGATCTCCACAAAGGTTTCAGTTTATATAGGCATACAGACAAGTTAACAATCCCATAGGCAGTTACAGTGGTATTGAAAGACTAAATGCATTTGTAAGCCCCCTCAACCCTAAGACATTTTTCTAAAACCTTACACTCACTCTCTCTTGGAAAAGGGACAGTCGCCCACACACACACATGCTGGACTGTTTATCCTCCTGTGTCCTTGTGAATAATCTTCAAACATAACTTCATTCTGGGAATTGAGGCAAAGACAACCCACAGATGCTGACTCAGTTCCTGATGTATTGATTTAGTCACTGGAACAAGGTCAGGAAGACCACAGAGATGCTCTCTTATCTCACCTGACCACACAGCTATTCTTCTGTCCTGGAATGGACCAATCACTGCTAGTAACCCTTTGAATAAGCCAATCCAATAAGTTGGAAAACAACCTACAGGTCCCCCCTTGTGTCTGTGGCTTTTTGCTTTAAAAGATGGACTGTAACAGCTGTCGGTTGTCCTTCATATCCCAAACCTGAAGGACCCTGTCATGGCAGAATAAAAATCCTCTTGCTTTTGCATCAATTGCGGCTGTGTGAGTGGTGTCTGGAGCAACTCCTCCCTGATGTTTGGACATCTAGTCCAACAGTATCAAGCATGCACCTTATGTCGCTGAGGGGGTGTGGCTGTTCACTTGCTACTGGGAACACTGCTGGCTTGATTGGCATTAGCCTCTAACTGATTGAGTTAAAAGGAATCTCTTCTGGGGACCCTGCTTTTGACTCCAGCAGGGTGCCCAGGTGAGAACTTTTCTCTCTGAAGCTAGTTTTAGAGACTCAAGCCTTTTTCCTGTATAAACAGTTAATTTCCTGGGTTATGATCCTATGTTAGTTGAAACCAGAGTAAAGGGTAAATATAGAATATTAGTAGCCTGTTGAGCCAGAGCAGAAGACCAGTAGATTACATCTTCCTGAGTCTGCTATTAGAGCAGACGTTACCTCCTGTATGAGGCTCCTTTCTTATCAGTGACTGCTGTCAATGAAGAAGGTTTGTGGGGAACTAATTTTATGTAAATTTTGCCTATAAGAACAAGGACTTGACTGAATCCTTTTCACACCCTGGCTAAATGGTGTAGAGGGAGGTATCTTATTATTTATAAAGAGGTGGTAGGGGACCAGTCTCAGGAGGGGACCCTAGGTTGGGTGGCCCGAGTCCTTGGTGGGAGACAGGCAGATAGATACGCCATGCAGAGAGAGTTTGGATATAGAGTTTATTTAGTGGATTATGAAAGAGGAAGGGAAGGGGATAGGGGGAAGAGGGGGAGAAGAGAGAGAGAGGCAGAAGCTGCCTCTCCAGAAGAAGGGCAGACAGAGAGCTTGGGAGAAGGAGAGAGGGAGAGGAGGTTGGAAGTGGGTAGGGCTTGTGTCTTAAAGGGACAGGGTACCCAGGTGACAGACAAGGCCAACAGATTACAACAGTTTCCAGTTGCCCTACAGGAAAAGTCAGGTTTATACACTGCTGGGGATACTACAGAAGGAAGAAATGCCATGATTTCACAGGATTTTTGCAGAACTGACAGTGTCTTATCCAAAGGACAGATATTTCCACAGCTCTGCAAAAAAGGGTTCTCCAGGTGGAGTGTATGCATACACTTATCATGGACAGTCTAATAGATCTGTCAGCTGTACATTTGCTGTATAATACTTGTGGGCTCACCACAGGATGTGATAAAATGTTTTGGAATTCTATAGTGGCCGTAGTTACCCTGCATTATCATGCACTCATAAGCACACATACATATACATGCACACACATATGCACAAATAAGTATAAAAAATAAAATACAAACTTTTGGTCCCTAACACTAAACAACAGGTAGAAGTAGGTAGAATCTTGACATAAATGTGGTGTAAATATTTAAGATAGAAGATGGTTGACTGTGTACTAAGTATAACTTTGACATCTTGCTCTGTGGAAGCCCTATACTTTGGTATTGAAACATAGCATTGCTGTTGTAGGAGAACCCATCCCTCCACGGACTCTGACTGAGGCGGGCACAATGGCACTTTGCTATAGTGCTGCTTGGGATGCTCGAGTTATCACTAGTGCTTGGTGGGTGTACCATCATCAGGTAATAAGGGCTGTGTGGTCCATTTTCATAATCTCTTAAGGGCTATACCTCATTACAGATGGGTAGGATGTAGAAGGAAGAAAAGTACCTACCTTGATAAAGTTTATGTTTAAGCAGTAGAGAAAAATATATGCAAACCAGGTGGTAGGTGCTGTGAAGAAAAAAACAAAATTTCTCCTTTGGGTTTTTGAGACAGGGTCTTCCTGTGTAGCTTTGGCTGGCCTGGAACTTGCTGTATAGACCAGGCTGGTCACAAAGATGATCCGCCTGCCTCTGCCTCCCAAGTGTTGGGGTTAAAGGTATGCAGCACCACATTCGGCTCAATTAGATTTTCTGAATTCTCTTTTGCCTCTCCAGAAACTAGGTGTCAGTTGTGTTTTGTGTATTCACTTGGTTTTAGTAAGTGCCCCTCTATGTTTTCAGTGCTCTTTTGTTTGTTTTTGGATGCCTTTTTGATTTGTTTTTGTCATACTGGAGATTGCACTTAAGAGACTAATGCATTCTAAACAGTGCCCTTAGCCTTCTTTATTACTTTGTGATGAGATCTAAGTTCCTCCAGCTGGCATTGAGCTCACTTTATATCTCACACAGGGCTTGAACTCTCAGCCCTTCTACCTCAGCCATTTAGGTAGCTAGGACTACAGGCCTGTGCCACTAAGCTCAGCTGTTAGTGCTATTTGATATTATCATTTCATATTTGATTTCCCATTGCAAATAGATCCACATTTTCAAGAATTATATTTGACAATGATATATTGATTATACAAGAATCAGAAATTATGTGGTAGGATTAAAAAATACCATCCTTGAGAATTATTTTATATTTATGTTGTTTGCTATTCTGTGATTTGGTTTTAGGAAATTAATGTACTTGAGGGGTAATACTTTATACATCCACTATTAAATCACTATTGAAGTGGTTTTCTAATTGTTTATAACTAATAAAAATACCATCAAATCAGAGAATTTACAAGTCTGTAAAATCTTTGGAATGAGCTCTCTCACTTTGTGTTATCAAACTACATTTTGAAAATTCTATTAATTTTTATTTCCTTGTAGGAGAAGCTGTTTTAGGAGCTGGGGAGGTGGCTTAGTCAGTAAATACCCTTATCATCAAGCCTGATGACCTGAGTTCAATCTCTGGGACCCACATGGTGGGAGGGGAGAATTAATTCCTTGCAACCTGTCCTCTGATCTCTGCAGTATGTGTGTGTGCCCTCTTCTTGTGTGTGTAGACATTATAAATAAAGAAATCTTAAAAAAAAAATCTTTTAAAGCGAGACATGGTGCATGCCTTTAATTCCAGCAGTCTTGAGTTAGAGGCTAGCAGCCTAGTCTATAGGACAACCAGGGCTACACAGAGAAATTCTGTCTTGAAAAATTAAAAACAAAACAAAAAAAACCTTTCAGACTATTTTTTTAAGGAAAGGAAAAGCTGTTTTACTTTCAAAAAGAATCCCAGAAAAGGATTTTAGTGACTATAACTTTATCTTCTAGTAAATTTTTGTGCTAAGCTTATTAAACTTATTCTCTACTCATTATATCCTATGCTAGAAGGAAAAGCTAGGTCCATTCTAGTCCATGTCATTAGAATGGAGTAGTGGGTCTTTTGTTCTTCATTCATGCCGTCAAGTATATCTGTTGTTGGAAGGATATATGTGTCTGCAATGTTGAGGATTTTTACTAAATTATAAAGTTTTCAGCACTTAAGAGTTGCTCACTTGAATATGATTATTTCCTCCTCTTGGGTAGAAAACTTTTTAAAAGAAGATCTGAAGAGACTAAAGATGTAACTCAGTTGGGTCGATTTCCTTTCTAGCATGCACAAAGCCCAATGTTTAATCCCAGGGCCACGTAAAGGAGGCGGGGAGGGGATGGGGCAGGCACAGTGGTAATCCTAGCATTTAGACGGTGGAGGGACTGGAAATTCAAGGTCATCCTCGGTCACACAGCAAATTCAAGGTTGACCTATAATAACTGAGAATCTGTCTCATTTTTTTTTTCTTTAGATAAGAATATAATGCATTATTGTGTTCTTCAGGTGTCTAAAACAGCACCAACAGGAGAATATTTGACAACAGGAAGCTTCATGATAAGAGGTAACAACTTAACATGAAAAATATCCCTAAGTTGAATTATGAAGGCAGGAGCCATTTTACAGATATTCTTGAGTAGAAATGGGTTGCTATAATTGCACATACAAATTTTGTTGAGAAACAAAGAAATTTTTGCCTTGGCATGGAAAATTCAGCATTTGTTGTCATACAGTTATTGATGAGAATGTATTTCACATAGTTGGATTATAAGAATAAGAATTATAGCCGGGGGGGGGGGGGGGGTGGCGCACGCCTTTAATCCCAGCACTCGGGAGGCAAAGGCAGGCGGATCTCTGTGAGTTCGAGACCAGCCTGGCCTACAGAGCTAGTTCCAGGACAGGCTCCAAAGCCACAGAGAAACCCTGTCTCGAAAAACCAAAAAAAAAAAAAAGAATAAATGAATGAATAAGAATTATAGTCTGACCTTTTTAAATAAAAAAGATTATTATGAAGCCAGGCGGTGGTGGTGCACGCCTTTAATCCCAGCACTCAGGAGGCAGTGGCAGGTGGATCTCTGTGAGTTTGAGGCCAGCCTGGTCTACAAGAGCTAGTTCCAGAACAGGAACCAAAAGCCACAGAGAAACCCTGTCTCGAAAATAAAAAAAAAAAAAAAAAAGATTATTATGGTTCTGGCAAACTCAAAAGGTGGGAACAAGCATTCATACTTTTTCTTGATAACTATTCCTATATATAATACTAAGTATTTTGAATGCTTATGTTCTAGTACAAGGTGAAAGTGGATATAATCAGTGGTATGTATTATTTTCAGACAAAAAAGTAGAAAAAATGATTTTTATAATATTAATGTGTATTATCTTTTATAGGAAAAAAGAATTTCCTTCCTCCGTCGTATCTAATGATGGGGTTTAGCTTCCTTTTTAAGGTACTCTTCACTTTCTTTGGGCTTACTTTATACTCTCACTGAAGCTCAGCAGTGAGGAAAAACTCTTTCTCCAGGTAGATGAGTCTTGCATCTGGAGACATCGAGGTGAACGAAAAGTCAGAACACAGGATGAAGACATGGAAACACTGACAAGCTGCACAAGTGAACTCGTGTCAGAAGAGATGGAGCAGCTAGGTAGTTGACATGTTATAATACATTGGCTTGTGATTTGTTTGTGCTTGTTTATGTGCACATGTGTGTGGGAAGCCAGAGGACACATTGGGTATTTCCCAGGCACTGTTGACTTTCTCTAAAAGTTGGGTTTGGTCTGGAGCTTGCTCATTAACAAGGCTAACTGGACAGTGAGCTTACCCCTTACCATGGTTGTTGGGATTACAGGTGCGTGCCACCACGCCTGATTTGCTGTTGGTCCCCTTCCCTGATGTTGTTTCTGCAAATCTAGCTCATGTCCATGTCCTGAGAGGCAAGCACTTTACCAATGAAAATCTTCATCTTCCCAACCAGGCTTGGGGCTTTGTTTTCCTCTTGACAAGAGACTGTTGTGGAGCCTGGCTTGCCTAGAACTTGTCATATGGATCAGGCTGGCACTGAACTTCTAATAGTCCTTCTCTCTTTATCTCCTTGGTGTTAGCATTAAAGGAATTCACCATCATACCCAGCCAAGCCCTGTGATTTTTCATTCTTTAGTTTTATTCCTAAATCTTGAGAAATTGTGCCTCTTCTGTGATGACCAGAATTTCAAAAATAACCCAAAGTACTATTAATTTTCTTGAATTTTATTTCTGGAAATGCTAAATATGCTTTTTTTGTGCTAAGGATTGAAAAAAATATTCTAATGATAAAAATAGTTAACTAAATACATAATCAAAATACATTTGGCAAAATTTACGTTCCTACTGGATATCTTATAAATATATCTAACAGGTAAACTTGGATATATATGAATTAACATTTCCATTTGGGTTTAGGAATTAGAAATGATAAGATGAATTTATATCCAGTATAGTTCCTAACATTTTGGTTCGGGCCAGTCTTTTGACTATTATCTTGACTCAGTTTTCAAATGCCAATATTATGGGTATAAGCCAGTATGCCTAGCTTTGGTTGATTTTCATAATTGCTTCAAGTAGAGAGACCTACCAACCTAAGGAACGTAGAGAAAGGGTACCCTGAACTACTTCTATAGTTATTCTCTCTCCTAGGGTCATTTTTTTTGAAGTCATATTGCATTGCTTAATTTAAAACTACTATGTTGTTAGATTTTGTTGATTGATACCTACCATGTCCCTGTTATAAAATGCTATATAAATAACAATAATATTTATTATTTAATTTCATGATAATCCTTGCAAGATGGCAATTGGGTCCAGTTATTAATATTTGTATTCTTTCGATTAAGTGTGAAGTTAGTTATATTATGTTTGTTGGTTGTCATTTACAAATTAATAAAACTAGAATTTATACAGCTACTTTTATTATCTTGCCTTCTGGAGGCAGCTGTGACAGGCAACTTAGGTTTGTAACAGAAATATCAGCACTGCCCATCTGTGACAGAGTAATCGTGGAGGTCATGTGAGGGTCCATCTGTGACAAGAGTGATCCTGGAGGTCATGTGAGGGTCCATCTGTGACAGAGTGATCGTGGAGGTCATGTGAGGGTCCATCTGTGATAGAGTGATCCTGGAGGTCATGTGAGGGTCCATCTGTAATAGAGTGATCCTGGAGGTCATGTGAGGGTCCATCTGTGACAGAGTGATCGTGGAGGTCATGTGAGGGTCCATCTGTGACAGAGTGATCGTGAAGGTCATGTGAGGGTCCATCTGTGACAGAGTGATCCTGGAGGTCATGTGAGGGTCCATCTGTGATAGAGTGATCGTGGAGGTCATGTGAGGGTCCATCTGTGACAGAGTGATCGTGGAGGTCATGTGAGGGTCCATCTGTGATAGAGTGATCCTGGAGGTCATGTGAGGGTCCATCTGTGATAGAGTGATCGTGGAGGTCATGTGAGGGTCCATCTGTAATAGAGTGATCCTGGAGGTCATGTGAGGGTCCATCTGTGACAGAGTGATCGTGGAGGTCATGTGAGGGTCCATCTGTGACAGAGTGATCCTGGAGGTCATGTGAGGGTCCATCTGTGACAGAGTGATCGTGGAGGTCATGTGAGGGTCCATCTGTGATAGAGTGATCCTGGAGGTCATTGAGGGTCCATCTGTGACAGAGTGATCGTGGAGGTCATGTGAGGGTCCATCTGTGACAGAGTGATCGTGGAGGTCATGTGAGGGTCCATCTGTAATAGAGTGATCCTGGAGGTCATGTGAGGGTCCATCTGTGACAGAGTGATCGTGGAGGTCATGTGAGGGTCCATCTGTGACAGAGTGATCGTGGAGGTCATGTGAGGGTCCATCTGTGATAGAGTGATCCTGGAGGTCATGTGAGGGTCCATCTGTAATAGAGTGATCCTGGAGGTCATGTGAGGGTCCATCTGTGACAGAGTGATCGTGGAGGTCATGTGAGGGTCCATCTGTGATAGAGTGATCCTAGAGGTCATGTGAGGGTCCATCTGTGACAGAGTGATCGTGGAGGTCATGTGAGGGTCCATCTGTGACAGAGTGATCCTGGAGGTCATGTGAGGGTCCATCTGTGACAGACTGATCGTGGAGGTCATGTGAGGGTCCATTTGTGATAGAGTGATCCTGGAGGTCATGTGAGGGTCCATCTGTGACAAGAGTGATCCTGGAGGTCATGTGAGGGTCCATCTGTGACAGAGTGATCGTGGAGGTCATGTGAGGGTCCATCTGTGACAGAGTGATCCTGGAGGTCATGTGAGGGTCCATCTGTAATAGAGTGATCGTGGAGGTCATGTGAGGGTCCATCTGTGACAGAGTGATCGTGGAGGTCATGTGAGGGTCCATCTGTGACAGAGTGATCGTGGAGGTCATGTGAGGGTCCATCTGTGACAGAGTGATCGTGGAGGTCATGTGAGGGTCCATCTGTGATAGAGTGATCGTGGAGGTCATGTGAGGGTCCATCTGTGACAGAGTGATCGTGGAGGTCATGTGAGGGTCCATCTGTAATAGAGTGATCGTGGAGGTCATGTGAGGGTCCATCTGTAATAGAGTGATCGTGGAGGTCATTGAGGGTCCATCTGTGACAGAGTGATCGTGGAGGTCATGTGAGGGTCCATCTGTGACAGAGTGATCGTGGAGGTCATGTGAGGGTCCATCTGTAATAGAGTGATCCTGGAGGTCATGTGAGGGTCATTCTGTGACAGAGTGATCCTGGAGGTCATGTGAGGGTCCATCTGTGACAGAGTGATCGTGGAGGTCATTGAGGGTCCATCTGTGATAGAGTGATCGTGGAGGTCATGTGAGGGTCCATCTGTGATAGAGTGATCCTGGAGGTCATGTGAGGGTCCATCTGTGACAGAGTGATCGTGGAGGTCATGTGAGGGTCCATCTGTGACAGAGTGATCGTGGAGGTCATGTGAGGGTCCATCTGTGACAGAGTGATCCTGGAGGTCATGTGAGGGTCCATCTGTGACAGAGTGATCGTGGAGGTCATGTGAGGGTCCATCTGTGACAGAGTGATCCTGGAGGTCATGTGAGGGTCCATCTGTGACAGAGTGATCCTGGAGGTCATGTGAGGGTCCATCTGTGATAGAGTGATCCTGGAGGTCATGTGAGGGTCCATCTGTGATAGAGTGATCCTGGAGGTCATGTGAGGGTCCATCTGTAATAGAGTGATCCTGGAGGTCATGTGAGGGTCCATCTGTGACAGAGTGATCGTGGAGGTCATGTGAGGGTCCATCTGTGATAGAGTGATCCTGGAGGTCATGTGAGGGTCCATCTGTGACAGAGTGATCGTGGAGGTCATGTGAGGGTCCATCTGTAATAGAGTGATCCTGGAGGTCATGTGAGGGTCCATCTGTGATAGAGTGATCCTGGAGGTCATGTGAGGGTCCATCTGTGACAGAGTGATCCTGGAGGTCATGTGAGGGTCCATCTGTGACAGAGTGATCCTGGAGGTCATGTGAGGGTCCATCTGTGATAGAGTGATCGTGGAGGTCATGTGAGGGTCCATCTGTGACAGAGTGATCGTGGAGGTCATGTGAGGGTCCATCTGTGACAGAGTGATCCTGGAGGTCATGTGAGGGTCCATCTGTGACAGAGTGATCCTGGAGGTCATGTGAGGGTCCATCTGTGACAGAGTGATCGTGGAGGTCATGTGAGGGTCCATCTGTGATAGAGTGATCGTGGAGGTCATGTGAGGGTCCATCTGTGACAGAGTGATCCTGGAGGTCATGTGAGGGTCCATCTGTGACAGAGTGATCGTGGAGGTCATGTGAGGGTCCATCTGTGACAGAGTGATCCTAGAGGTCATGTGAGGGTCCATCTGTGACAGAGTGATCGTGGAGGTCATGTGAGGGTCCATCTGTGATAGAGTGATTGTGGAGGTCATGTGAGGGTCCATCTGTAATAGAGTGATCGTGGAGGTCATGTGAGGGTCCATCTGTGACAGAGTGATCGTGGAGGTCATGTGAGGGTCCATCTGTGACAGAGTGATCGTGGAGGTCATGTGAGGGTCCATCTGTGACAGAGTGATCGTGGAGGTCATGTGAGGGTCCATCTGTGATAGAGTGATCGTGGAGGTCATGTGAGGGTCCATCTGTGACAGAGTGATCGTGGAGGTCATGTGAGGGTCCATCTGTGATAGAGTGATCGTGGAGGTCATGTGAGGGTCCATCTGTGACAGAGTGATCGTGGAGGTCATGTGAGGACTATCCTTTTGTCAGAATAGGGCATAATACATTGTGGAGATGATCAGGAATTATTCTGTTGACCACTTGGGCAACCTAGGAATTCTTGGAACCAATCACATAGCGTCAATGGAAGCTGCATACTGACTTTGCTTATGGAATTTACAGAAGGGGGTGACAGCAGTGAAGACGATAAAGAGGAATTACATGAAACGCCTGTAGAAGTAGAACTTGTGACTCAGGTCGATCAAGAGGTTGCTGTTCAGAGTGGCAGAGATGAATTAAGTGAGGAATTAATACAGGAGGAAAGTTCTGAAGATGGGGAATCCAAAGAAGTCACGAAAGACGAAGAGCCCACTGGTGAGATGAAGGGTGAGGAGGAAGACGTCCTCGATTACCCTGACACCACCATTGACTTGTCCCACCTTCAGTCCCAGAGGTAATGGTGGAAAGAATTGAAGTTTCCTTTATAGACTGGAAATGATGTTGAGGGAACCTTATAAAACAGTAACACTAAGATTAGCTTCCCACTGTTCCCACCCACTCTTCACGCTGTAGTTATTACTCTGGGTTGTTCTAGTCCTTTCGCCCTCCTTTGTGTCTTTATTTCTTCAGCATTTGATTGGTCTTCTGCTAGAAAGTCCCAGGATCAGAGGAGAAAAGTATATAAAGTAGCCAAAGTAGGTCAGACTAGAAATAACCAGCCTCAGGACATGTTTGTTGAGTAATAGTGTTTGTTTTGCATGCTTAGCATGCTTAGAAACCTGGGGTTCAACCAGCATTGCAAAAGCAAATTATGACATTTTCAGGAAAATGGATGATCTGAATAATAAGATATTAAACAAAGTGATCTAAACTCAGAAAGAAAAAAGCTACAATCTCTGCCATATGCAGATCTTAGCCTCTAATGTGTAGAGAGATGGGTCTGGTGTAAAGCCTAAAACCCTGGGGAGGAGACAAGAGGAACAAATAGATGATGAAGAGACATGGAGTGGGGCGGTGCAAAGGACACAGAACGGGAAGGAGGAAAGGAGGCTGCAGTGAGGGGTAGCTAGGGGAACTCAGGAGATGATGGGGATGAAGACTCTACTAAAGCATTTATTTGAAAATATTGCTATGAAGGAAGGACTGGGGAGACAACTCAAAAGAAAGTGTATTGCTTTTGTAGGGTACATGAGTTTTTCCCCAGCGCCCCTGCTGAGCCACTCACAACTGCCTGTAACTCCAGCTCCAGGGAATCCAAGCTGTCTTCTGGCTTTCCTCCACTCGTTTGCACATACCCAAATACAGACATATACATAGTGAAATACAGATATTAAAGCAGAGCATAGTGGCGTGCACTGTTAATCTCAGCAGAGGGAGGCAGTCTGCTCTACAGAATGAGTTCCAGAACACTCAGAGAAACCTTGTCTCACAAATCAGTCACTCACTCCTCTTCTCTGCTCTTCTCTGCTCTGCTCTTCTCTTCTCTTCTCTCCCCTCCCTTCCCCTCTTTTTTCTTTTTTTTTCTTTTCTTTTCTTAAGATAGGGTTCCTCTGTGTAGCCCTGGCTGTCCTGGAACTCACCCTGTAGACCAGGCTGGTGTTGAACTCACAGTGATCCTCCTGCCTCTGCCTCCCTCCACAGTGCTGGGACCTAAGGCGTGCACTACCACAGAGGATGATGCTTTGTTGGTTTGTTTTTGTTTAAGAATTGTTATTAGAGTTTTATTTTTTATTTTATTTTTTTTAATATTTATTTATTTATTATGGACACACTATTCTGTTTGCATATATGTCTGTAGGCCAGAAGAAGACACCAGACCTCATTACAGATAGTTGTGAGCCACCATGTGGTTGCTGGGAATTGAACTCGGGTCCTTTGGAAGAGCACGCAGTGCTCTTAACCGCTGAGCCATCTCTCCAGCCCCCGTTATTAGAGTTTTAAAGCATGGCTTAGAAGTCAGACAGACTGAAATTAAGTCTTAGGGTGTCTCTCTGGGCAAGCTACATTGTATTAAAGCATGAATTTCTATTTTAGAAAACAGAGTATTCCCTTCACAGGGTTTTGGTGGAGATTTTAGTGCAGAGCTTCTAGCAGCAGCTGACACAGAAAAAGATTTAACACATGTCACACGAGGAATGTATATAAAAGCATGGGAATATGATTTGGATGTATTTTGTTGTATTTGAAGGTTTGTAGGACTGTAAGCAGATGGGGGAATTTTAAGACCAACTAAATGGCATTCGTAGGCTAATAAATTCTTTTTTTTTCATAGGCCTCTGCAGAAACTGGCTACAAAAGAAGAATCTTCTAATGCAGTAAGCTATTTTTGAAGTTATTTTTTAAAAATTGTGGTTTTTCTGAATAAGTGCTTTTGTAATTTACTATTTGAAAAAATAATAGTAATAGTTTTATAATTCTTTGTTCTTGTTTAATAGAGTGACAGTAAATCACAGAGCCGAAGACATTTGTCAGCCAAAGAAAGAAGGTAAAAAGGGGTTATATAAAACATTGACAGCTGAATAATGAGATGACTGGAAGGGTAAAACTGCCTGCTGTACAGCATGACAGAGTCACTCCCAGGCCCCGCTGTAGGAGAGAACTGACCTCCACCTGGATAGAGCACACATCATATGTCCAGAAGAATAAATAATAAATTTAAACTTTAAAATAACTTAGCTAACATGTATTTGACTATTTTGAAGATTCCTAATCACCAAAATTCTTTTGTTTCTGGTATTTTTTTGTTTTTGTTTTTCTGTGCAACCCTGACTATCCTGAACTTGCTTCTATAGACCAGGCTGGCCTGGATCTCAGAGATCCACCTGCCTCTGCCTCCCAAGTGCTGGGATTAAAGGTGTGCACCACCAATAGTAACCGGTGCCCTTTCTGGCATAAAGGTGTACATGAAGATAGAGCACTCATATACATAAAATAAGTAAATTTTAAAAAAAGGCATGCGCCACGTCCTCCTGGCCATCACCAAGATCCTTTATGTCCAATTCTAATATGTGTTTTTGTATTTAAGGCTCATTTATGATAGGTGAGATAGATAAGTAGTAAAACAAACCTTTTACTATTATGTAAACATGTACAGTGAATGTACAACATTATGGATATAAAGCACTTGATTTTTTATTTAATTTCTAATTTATTCATTTTTATTTTATGTGCCTTTATATCTGTGTGAAGGCATCAAATCACTTGGAGCTGGATAACAGACAGTTGGGAGCTGCCATATGGGTGCTGGGAATTGAACCTGGGTCCTCTGGAAGAACAGCCAGTGCTCTTAACTGCTGAGGCATCTCTCCAGGCCCAGCACTTGCTTTTTTAAAATTCATTTATAGTATACAAATTAATGAATTCTACCATGATATTTCCATACATTTCTATACCATCCTTTGATCTTCTTTTAAAATTTATTTATTTATTTATTTATTTATTTATTTATTTATTTATTAATTATGTGTACAATCTTTTGTCTCTGTGTATGCCAGAAGAGGGCACCAGACCTCATTACAGATGGTTGTGAGCCACCATGTGGTTGCTGGGAACTGAACTCAGGACCTTTGGAAGAGCAGGCAATGCTCTTAACCTCTGAGCCATCTCTCCGGCCCCCCTTTGGTCTTTTAATATTTATTTATTATGTATACAATATTCTGTCTGTGTGCATGTCTGCAGGCCAGAAGAGGGCACCAGACCTCTTTACAGATGGTTGTGAGCCACCATGTGGTTGCCGGGAATTGAACTCAGGACCTTTGGAAGAGCAGGCAATGCTCTTAACCACTGAGCCATCTCTCCAGCCCCCCCTTTGGTCTTTTTTAATAACTTATTTTTTAAACTCTGCATTGGTGTTTTGCCTGCATGTGTGTCAGTGTAAGGGTGTTAGGTCCCCTGGAGCTGGAGTTACAGACAGTTGTAAGCTGCCATGTGGGTGCTGGGAATTGAACCTTGGTCCTCTGGAGAAGCAGTCAGTGCTCTTAACCATCTCTTCAGCTCCCACGCTTTGATCTTATTTCCATTTTCTCTCTTACCCTCTCTTGTTCTTCCCTTTTTTTCTCTTTAATTCTAGGATATTAATAAAGATAAATAGAAAATTTTTTAATTAATTAGGAAAAATTTGTATATGTCAAAAGCCTAGGGACTGGGGAGATGCTCAAGTCAGGTACACATAGGACCTGAGTTCCAGTTCCTAGGCCTTGTGTAGAAAGCTGAGTGCAGCAGTGAGCGCCTGTTGTCTCAGCACTAGGACAAAGAAACAGGAGTTTTCTTGGGGCTTGGTCAGAAACCAAAAGAACAGGAAAGCTCCCAGTTTAGTGGGAGATCCTACCTCAAGGGGATAAGGCAGAGTTTGATGAAGCAAAACACACATCATCCTCTGGGCTCTACATGCACATATACACAAGAAATATACCTTAGGCCGGGCAGTGGTGACTCACACCTTTAATCCCAGCACTCAGGAGGCAGAGGCAGGCGGATCTCTGTGAGTTCGAGGCCAGCCTGGTCTACAAGAGCTAGTTCCAGGATAGGCTCCAAAGCTACAGAGAAACCCTGTCTGGGGGGGGAGAGGGGAGAAAGAAAAGAAATATACCTTAGATATTTTAACAGATACATGAAGGTGAAAAGAGACTTTAAGGACAATTAGCATTAAAACAAGGAAAGACAGATTGGGAAGTAAAATGTATGTGTGATATTTTGGAAAAATGATAGACTTGAGAGGAAAGAAAAAGGTTTTGTATATGTTATAAAGTCATAGACGGTTAGAGTAGAAGGTAAATTTAGATTAAATATAAGAGAACCTGGAATGACTAAGGACTTGGAGATTTATTTTACAAGTGATATTAGGAGAATATTTTGGAAACTTTTGAGTGGAACTGTGACAAAGGTGAGGAAACAGGGAAGGTTATAAAGACTCAAAGGAGTCTAAGAGGCAGTGAGGACCTGGGCTAAGACAGTAGCACTGGGAATAGAAAGATACCAAAGCAACAGAATGTACCCTTCTTCCTTAATGTGTTTACGCTTGGATACATTATTTATTCTGCCAGCCAATCAAGAAATGTCTTGAATGTCCAAGATATGCTAAAGCCATGCTGATAGAATACTAGAAGTCCTGATGTCTGCACGTGAGGGTTGTTCGTTCAATGAATGAATGTGTAGTTGAGGAGGGATAAGCAAAAGTAATACTTTTGAGTCTTGATGACAGAATAAGAAATCTTTGAAAGATTTTTCAGGTCTTTTTTACCTGATTATTTGAGTCTCTTTATATACAGTGGTCTAGTAGTTATTAAGTTAAAAAGGCAAACATTGTATATGTTCCCCTTCCTGTTTAGACATTTTTAGGACACATTTGACATTTTTAAAATGTGATATTACTTGTTTTTTTTTTCATTTAGAGAAATGAAAAAGAAAAAGCTTCCAAGTGACTCAGGGGATTTAGAAGTGATGGAAGGAAAAGAGAAAGAAAGAGAAAATGCTGTGCACACGGAAGCTAACCAGAACACAGGCAGAAATGTTGCAGCTGGACAGCCAATGAAAAGAGGACAAAAGGTAATAAATATGCTTCTGAATGACCCCTTAGTTCAGTATGGCTCGCAAGTGAAGTCGGGGCATTCCTCTTGGTCTTGTTTAAATGTTTAAAAGTGAAATAAAAGGGGCTGGTTGCTCTTCCAAAAGACCAGATTCAATTCCAGCATTTACATGGCACTTAACAACTATCTGTCACTCCAGTTCCGGGACATCCAGCACCCTTTTCTGGCCTTTTGCAAGTGGTGCACAGATATACATGCAGGCAAAATGCCCATATACATAGAGTAATTTTTAAGTAAAATAGAATATGTACATAAGTTTTTAATTCTGAGGCTGAAAGTTAGCTGGAAAGATAAGACTGTACCTGATGAAGGTTGTACCGGGAAAGGGCTTCTACCAACACATACAAACTTCCGATGTTAAACATTGCTGAGAGGTCATGAGGACTAGCATGGAGGCTGAGATGGTGGGGACACCTTCCTTCAGTGTTGTTGCACTGGGATTTGAAAGTTGGACAAGGCAGCCATTGTGATATAGATAACATGTTCTCACTGTGGCAGACCATCTGAGGGGCATCATTTGCTTCAGACAGTGGGAAGCAGGAAACAGGAGATCTATATCCTGACAAGAGGGTTGCCAGTGTGTGTGACCACCAACCTGAGTCACCAGTGAAATCACTTAGAGGAGTCTGCTCAGTCCTGGCCCTCCACTACTCAGGGGTCCACTGTACCTGTTGCACTGTTCCTGCACAGGGGCCCATGAAGGAAGGCTCACAGACGGCGGGAGAGGGGCAGAGAGCCAGACTTTTAAAGCCACTTTTAATTCAAAATAAGTTGTGTTGATTTACCCTTACTTGTGTATGTGTCTTCTGTTCCACTGTGGCAGATTCCCTGAGGGATGAGGACTATGGCATACTCATCTTCCTATCCTCCGTATTGATCTTTATATTGGTTGGTGCCTTGTTCAAAAGCATATCTGGTAGAATAAAAGAGGCATTTAAAAATTACTGTTTATTGCTTTTTTCAAATCTTTTGATTTCAGAGTAAAATGAAAAAAATGAAGGAAAAATACAAAGACCAGGATGAAGAAGATCGTGAACTTATTATGAAATTGCTAGCGGTGAGTAACATCTTAAATTATTTCTCTTGCTTTTCAGTGGGCATCTAGGCTATGATAAACATTAAGAACCTTAACATTGTTCAAGGCCAGCCTGGTCTACAAGAGCTTGTTCCAGGATAGGCTCCAAAGCTACAGAGAAACCCTATCTCAAAAAAAAAAAAAAAAAAAAAAAAAACGAGAAAATAAAATTTTTACATTATTTGGGCCAGTGAGGCAGCTCAGTGTGTAAAGGCACTTCACTTTCCACCAAGCCTGGCAACCTGAATTCAGTTCCTAGAACCCACATGTTCAAAAGAGAAAACTTTCCTACATGTCGTCCTCTGAATTCCAAATGTCTATTATGGCGTGGGCACCCTACACTCATAAGCATACACACAATTGTAAGGAAAAACAAAAGCTTAGATTCAAAACGTTAAAGTAAAATTATTTGAAAACCTTTGTATTAATAATAATTACATTGATTCTTTCCCCCTTATGAATTGAAAGTCTGCAGGTTCAAACAAAGAAGAAAAGGGGAAGAAAGGGAAGAAAGGAAAAGCGAAAGACGAGCCTGTGATGAAGCAGCCACAGAAGCCCAGGGGGGGACAGCGGGCTCTCGACGTGGTTAAGAAGGAGCCACCGTCCCTTCAGGTCCTGACTCAGGACATACACGACTTGGCTGTAGATGATCCACACGATGACAAGGTGAGCGTTCCCAAGTGGGGTGACCAGAGCCTGGGTTAGTCCAAGATAAGTCAGTCTTCATCATAGAAACAAAGCCTCAAAGATAAAATTAGTTTCACAAAAAAAAATGTGCTGCTGATAAATTGACTAGATGCCTTTGGAAAATTAGTTTGGGTCTGGAAAGATGGCCTTTTGTAAAATGCTTGCCATGGGACCTGAGTTCTAGCCCCAGATTTTTTTTTTTTTAATATTTATTTATTTATTATGTACACAATATTCTGTCTGTGTGTATGACTGCAGGCCAGAAGAGGGCACCAGACCTCATTACAGATGGTTGTGAGCCACCATGTGGTTGCTGGGAATTGAACTCAGGACCTTTGGAAGAGCAGGCAGTGCTCTTAACCTCTGAGCCATCTCTCCAGCCCTAGCCCCAGAATTTATATACTTACTTATGATCCCCGCACTGGGGTGGCTATTGGCTAGGGAGCAGAGCTCACTCAGCAAGCTCCAGGGCCATGAAAAATCTTGACTTAAAGTAGATGGTATTTCTGATGATATCCAAGATTGCCCTCTGACCTGCACAGGCACATGCACACACAAAGTAACAGTTTTATGGGAGAGGTTTCACATGATTCCAATGGAACTCAGTAAAAATAAGGAAATATTGGGCTTAAGTAGAAAATAGTTTTACTTGTGTAAACTTTTCTATAGTATAATAAGCTTTCTTGTATTATATAATATTAAAAATAACTATGTTGTCAGAGGTTAGGTCTCAGTTGTAGAAGCAGGAAGAAATATTTTTTCCAGCTAAGGTACTTACTTAATGGTGTTATCAAATAAATCATTTAAAAATCACAGTAAGTATATCTTTGTACCGGAGTAGGTAAAATTCTTGAAATACTGAGCTTTTAAAAATAAATCTGTATAAAGTATAGGCTGAAAGTTAACAAGTGTGGTAATCATTGTAATCCTGACTTGGCTGTTCTTACTTGGGCCACACTGTTTTAGTGAAGTGTGAGTTACCCGTTTAGTGAGATGCTTGTAGGAATTTGTCACTATTCTTTTTCCCTCTACTGAGCAGTGTTTTTAATGTTTCTAAATTTCACTTTTGTTCATGAGTTTTTCTATTATTGCCATATGTGTAGTTTTATCTGTAAACTTTAGGCCCAGAAATATCCATGTCCATACGAGATATGATGGCATATAGCTAATATTCCAGCACTTCAGAAGCCAAAGCAGAAGGAAGGAGCTAAAGTATGATGGAGTGATATTTCATTTGTATTTTAATAAATGAAGTTTTCCTGAAGACCAGAGTGCAAAACAGCCATACTAGTCAGCCATAGAGGCCAGGTGGTGTGGCCTTTCATCCCAGGACTAGAGAGGAGGATAAAGCAGGATGAGACAGGAACTCGCTCTCTTTCAGTCTGAAGATTTCATAGAGGTAAGAGCTCTCTAGTGACTGGCTGCTTTGCCTTTCTGATCTTCAGGTTGAACACCAATATTTGTCTCTGGGTTTTTATTTATCATGCTACAGTATGAGGCCAGCTTAAGATATGTAGCAAGTCAGGACAAGGGAAAAATTCCTAAGAGGTATTATTAATCTTTCATGGATATGAATTCTGGTCTAAATGCCAGTGTAGTAATATTAAGAGGTTGGGCTTTTAGGAAGTGAAGTTATGCCCTTCTGAGATTAAAGGGACCTCTCAAATGAAAACCTAGCAATCAGATGCCAGTTTTTGTTGTTACTGTTTTAAGAGTCTCATGTACTGGGCGGTGGTGGTTCCCGCCTTTTGTCCTAGCACTTGGAAGGCAGAGAGGAGAATCTCAGAGTTCAAGGCCAGCCTGGTCTACAGTGTGAGTTCCAGCTAGGACTACACAGCTGTCTCAGGTAGCACAGACTGGTCTTAAACTTGTTGCTGAGTCAGCTCCTCCTGCCTCAACACCTCGGGTGCTGGACTGCACTCTACTAAGGGACCATTTCAAGACAAGTCCTCACAAAACCTACTATTATCCTGATCTTGAACTTTTAGCCTCCAGAACCATTAGGTGTAAATTTATTATTTAAAAAATTGTGGACTCTGAAGCCTCTTGTTACAGCAGCCTAGTTTGTCTCTGAATAGGTATTGTCCACGTAACTTAAATACACAAAATTAAGTTTATCTCAATATTTAAAGTTTATCTTAACACTGTTGGCAAACTGGGCTGGAGAGATGGCTCAGAGGTTAAGAGCATTGCCTGCTCTTCTAAAGGTCCTGAGTTCAATTCCCAGCAACCACATGGTGGCTCACAACCATCTGTAATGAGGTCTGGTGCCCTATTCTGGCCTGCAGGCATATACACAGACAGAATATTGTATATATAATAAATAAATAAATAAATATAATAAATATTTTTTTTAATTGTTGGCAAACTTTTTTTTGAGGTTCTTTTTGTAGGATTACTTTTCTCTACAGATATTAAACTTGTCATTTCAGGTGTCTCTACAACTTAACATGTTGACTTCATCATATACTTTAAGTAAAAGGTTTTGTCACACAGATTAAAAAAAAACCTTATTTTTTCTTTCAATGGCAATGCTTTCTAAAGTATTAAATATGTACACACTAATCCACTTTAGAGTTTTAGGGGATCCAAGTTGTATTCTTCAGTTTTCTGTTTTGCGAGTTATAAAACAGCCTCATATCAATTTTATCAACTTCTTTCTGCTTAATGCATATTGGTACAAAAGCTGAATTTAATCTTTGTTTGGACCTAGGAAGAACACGATCTGGATCAGCAGGGAAATGAGGTATGATTTGAGTGGGGTTGCTATTCCATCTCACTGTAATCTTTGCCAGAGTATCAGCTACCACTCCAAACTAAGCTAGATGATTGTGCGGATCTCAAATTATTCTACTCAGAATGTAGCCCTGCCTGGCCTGGAACTTGCTATGCATTATTGAAAGGTCTTGAATTCAAGAGATCTGTCTGCTTCTGCCTCCTCAGAGCTGGGATTAAAGGTACACCACCATACCCAGGCCTGAAAATATTCTATATCCCTCCCCTTCCTTTGTGCCTCAAAATTATTACTATGGGGGATAATAATTTATAGTATTCTGTAAATTAATTTAAAAGTTCAGCACCAAGCATTTTGCCCTTGTAGATAGTCCACAAATGAGAACTAGTTTAAGGAGATCTGAAATTTCTCCTTAAGAACAGAGATGGCTCAACAGTTAAGAGCACTTGCTGCCCTCCCAGAGGACCTGAGTTTACTTCCCAGCCTCTACACGGGGCCACTCAGAACCAGCTGTAGCTTTAGCTTTAGATTTGTTGTCCTCTTCTGGTCTCCATGGACACACATGCATGCATGCACGCACATACACACACACAATAAACTTTTTTCTCTGACACATAAATAGACACATATTTTTAAAAAGTAGCCTAGACTTGCTCAACTTTGGCACTGTTAGCATTTTGGAGAGCATGATCCTTTGTTGCCAGGCCTATATAACATAAGTTAACAATACACATGGCCTAAACCATTAGATGCCACTCCTTTTATTCTGAAAGCCAAAACTATGTCTAGATATTGATGAATCTCCTGTAGCGGGAGCAAAGTCCCTGATTGAAAATCACTGGTCTAGCTGAAGTGTGGTAGCACACACCTGTACTCAGAGACAGGTGGGTAGATCTGAGTTGTCAGCCTGGTCTACAATAATGAGTTCAGGGACAGCAAGAACTACACAATGAGACTATTTTGTCTAATGGGATAGCTCAGTCTGTCAAGTGCTTGCCATGCATGCATGAGGACCTGAACTCAATCCCCAGCACCCACATGAAAAACCAGGCAAAGCAGCATAGCACGTACCTTTGTATAATCTTGGCACTAAGGAAGTGGAAACAAAAGGCGCTCTGGACCTTGCTGACCAATTAGGCTTGCTCAGTTTGTGAGCTCTGAGTTGAGTAAGAGACTTAAATAAGTTCAAGAATAGAGGCTTCTACACAGGAAAATCACTGGTCTAGCCCACATTTTAAGTCCTGTTTCCTTGCAACAGACTTAAATTCCTTGCAGTTATTCATGCGCATCTTTTGAATCCACAATAGCTTCCCTGCAGCTTAGTTGCAGAGTCCAACTTGTCTTCCTCACCTCTCTGTCATTAAATGGTGCTTTAAAAACTGTTCCTATTGTTGAATATTCTAGGCCAAAACTGTAAGTTGTAAAGGAAATATGTTGAAACACTACTTTTAAGTTCTTTGGAACTATAAAGCAGAGTTGAGGCACTGTTGTCGGCTTCTGTTTTTTTTTTTTTTCAGAAAAGGCTAAACATGCATTATGTATTCAGATGTTAATTTTTAAATCTTGCCTTTGCCTTTATGATGGTGTGATTTGAACAGAGGGTCTGCATGTTAGGCAAGGGCTCTACTATTCAACACCCCACCTCCTCCAACACCTAATGTTCTTTTTTTAAAGTTTGGCATAATTTCCTTTTCTAATTATTTTTATTTTCCTCTTTTAGGAAAATCTATTTGATTCTTTGACAGGGCAGCCACATCCTGAAGATGTACTAATGTTTGCTATTCCAATCTGTGCCCCTTACACCACCATGACAAATTATAAGTAAGCCAGTATTATTTCATTCATAACACAATGCCTTTATGAATCTCTTTGCGATCTCCATGTAATAACTTGTGTAATGTTTTTTGGGGTTTTTTGTTTGTTTTAAAGATACAAAGTGAAACTTACTCCTGGAGTTCAGAAAAAGGGAAAAGGTAATTTAGAGTTTTAATTGTGATTTTAAAATAGTTTAAGTGACTGAACCAGAAGTACATTCTTCAGCTCTCTATTTACAGCTGCAAAGACGGCCTTGAATAGTTTCATGCATTCCAAAGAAGCAACAGCAAGAGAAAAAGACTTATTCCGCAGTGTGAAGGTAAAGTTTTCCTTCAGAACTCTGGGGACCGGTAGTGTGGTCCAGATATTTTCTGTTGTCTTGATTCAGTGCTGTTTTACTAGGAGCCATAAATAAGTATAATCAGCTCAGCAAAGGTTATAATGCCTTTCTTCTGACAGTAGAATATAGAGGATCATCCTAAACATCATTTACTACATGGGATATTAAGCACTTTTCTTTTTTTTAGGACACAGATTTATCAAGAAACATTCCTGGCAAAGTGAAAGTGTCTGCACCTAATCTTCTTCATGTAAAGAGAAAATAGCTGAAATGAGTCCTGAGACACTGGGAAGAGCCAGTTCTATAGCCTTTGGAAGTCACAGATGCAGACGTGTTAATAGGACTTCCACATTTACAAATGAACACATTGCCTTGCTGTATCACCAAAAGGACTTAAGATTTTTTTCAAGCTTTATATATATATATATATATAAACTGTTAAATAGTATTTCCTAAAATATTTGTGAGAAGTTAAATGATACACATCTGTAATTGTTCTACATTTTATTGAAATTCTTGAGGTTTCATTTAATGATGTAAAGACCCTGAAGTGGCTCAACTGCATTAACTACTGACCCGGAGGTTTACTGTAGATGACTTCTAATACACATATATTATGGCCAATCATGAGGGGTTTTGTTTGGTTTTGTGTGGGCAATTAAACACTTAGGGTTTGTGTCTTGAAAGTTTTGTCAAATTTTACATCATATGCAAAAAAATAACAGGAAGGTGACATTATTTCTGTGCATCACCCTAATTTCTTCCTTGTAATGTCACTCAGTTGTGTGCCATTTTCTTTTCCATTTCTAGCAGCTATCAAATAGTATCCTAATCTCTACTATCAGAAGTACATTTTATAAAAAACATTATACCCATTCTTGGTACAAAAAGCCAATGCAATGATTTTTTTCTTTTTTTAACTTTAACAATAGGTACATGTTAAATACATTTATTGTAAACTTTAGACACAAAAATAGGTTCTCTAGGCCATCCACATGCACATAAAACCCAGAAAGCTGCAAACTACAACAATGTATATAATTATACAAAGGATGCCACTCTCTGACAAATACAGGGTTGTCTTCCATGCAAGTAGATCAGAATTATTATCTCTGAAGCCTTATGATCCAGAAGTGTTGTTACTACCGAACCTCTGATTAACACTGTGGAGTAGGTGTTTTGGAAGGCAGTTCCATGAGTTGGCTAGCATTTCTTTAAAGCAAATGACTGCTTCTAAGCTTAGCCTAAAAGTGGACAAGGAAAGAGAAAAATAATTTTACATTAACTTGAATAAAGATTCATTATTACCTTTAAATAACCATATACCTGGTACCAAGTACCTGGCAAGAACTTACCGAACAAGAGATTTTGGTTGAACTGAGAATATAAGCACTTCATTACTGTGTGCCTAGAAGAAAAGAAGCCCAGGTTAAAAGGCAAGTGCTGAAAGCACTGGTGTGGTGCCCTCTTGTAACCCTGGCTCTAGGATGCAAGGCAGGAGGACTGCAGCAAGTCTGAGGCCAGCGAGGGCAGGAGCTGGACCCCAAGCTGGGAATATATAACTCAGTGAGGAAATGCTACCTAGCATTCACAGGCCTTGTGCTCAGTCCTAAGCAATGCATAAAAAGAGGGTCTGGAGAGACGGAGAGATGGCTCAGCTGTCTGCTCTTCCAAAGGACCTGTGTTCAGTTTCCAGTACCAACTTGGGGCTGTTCACAACCAACTGTAACCCCAGCTCTAGAGGGGTCTGATAGCCCTCTTTTGGTTTCCATGAGAACTACAGGCACATGGAGCACAGACATATGTGCAAAACACCTTTTATCCCAGCACCGAGGAGGCAGAAGCAGGTGGGTCTCAAGGTCAAGGCTAACCTGGTCTACAGAGAAGAGTTCCAGAACAGGGCTACACGGAGAAACCCTATCTTGAAAAACCAAAATTAAAATAAAAAAGCCCAGCAAGGTCACCTGATAAAGGCTCTTGTCACCACGAGTTAGATCTAACAACCCAGATAGATTCCCAAGACCCACACAAGTTAACTGCAAATATTGTCCTCATCCCACGGTGCACATGCACGTGTGCCTGCATACAAAAATATGTTCAATAGCAGTAGAGGTATACTTACAGCTCTATGATGGACCAGCAAATTGTTTGCACAACCACCAAAAACAATGACTTCTCCTTCATCGCTTGCACAAGCTGTATGCCATAACCTGCATGTAAAACAAAAGTGAGTTCAGTAACTCAGCAGTCCATACTGATCATTTGAACTACGCTGTAGAGCTGGTGATAGACAGATTTCAAGGTAGTTCATACCAAATATAGTAAAAATCCATTCTCAAGGAAAAGCAGCTTTTTATAAGGCCTGCCTTGGTGTGGAACACAATGGAAGTGGAGGCAGGTGGATCTCCAAGTCTGAGGCCAGTCAGAGCTACATAATAAGGGATTTTTAACCAAACAATCTAGCTCTTTGTTAGCTAAAAGTCTTACGGGAGCTAAGCAGTGGCAAGGTGAGTTGGCCCCACATACAGTATCTCAGACTAAAGCTCAAACTGGATTAATTCCATGGAAAGGTCATTTCTGCCAAATGTCTTAGCAGAATGAGGCTTGGATGAAAAAAAATGGCTGGCATATTTAAATACACTTTAAATACCAATGCTAAGTATGTGATTGCCTATAGCAATTCCTTTGGAGACTAAAAAGAATATTTCATCAATGTTTAAAAATGAAAAAAAGAACAACTTTAAAATTTAGAGTGTCTCATGTAGCCCAGAGCCCCTATCTCCTGACCCTCCTGCTTCTGGCTCCTATGGGCTGGGATTACGGGTGTGTGTCTCCTCACCTGGCATTTCCCCGCCTTTGAAAACAGTCTTACTTAAATCTTTAATGAATAATGCTACTGCAAACCAATGAACAATTCTTGGTTTGATTTTTTTTCCATGTATATTCTTGAAAGTGTAAAAGCATCACCACTGTTCTTCATCTAGATTGGGGAAGTATGATGTTAAACTTTAATATGAGTACCAGATTTTCCTAAGAATGTCGGATAAAATTCAGCCAAAACATCCTCAGTTCTTACCAGTCCTGTATACTAATCTGATTTAGTAATTTATGAATTATAAGAAATTATACCTTTCAGGTAGTTCATACCTTGGCTTCTCAGTATAAGGATGATTGAACTGAATCCACTCATTTTTACTGATGCAGTAAGTCCAGGCATCACCTAATAAAACAGAAAAAGCCATGAAGCATGTCCATCCTATCAATGTTAAACTTAGAGGGCACAGCTTTAGCAAGAAACATTAAGTCATATCCTGTTCCCTGTTCTCCTTAGTTACAGAAATAACTTGTACAATCTATCAGCAGGGATTTTAAATGCTCCAAGTCTTTTTTTTTTTTAAACAAGGCAGAATGAATTTAGGTCATAATATGTACAATTAAAAGGTGTTACAGGGTCAACATGAAGTCATCCTGCAAGGATACAGTTAGGACAGAATTTCCTGAGTAGTACACTACAAATGCATAAATATGACATATGATAATATATCTATTTAAAGGACTCACTTAGTGGCTGCTTTTCAGTGGTAAATCCTCCAAAGAGAAAAAGATGATCTGAAGAGACTGGTGTCAGTGAGTGCCAGGATCTGCCAACCGGGCATATGCCTTGTGGAATTCTAAAAATAACAGCTGAGTTATAGTATCTGTGGTTAGTCTGGGAGGTCACTCAGTCAATAAAGTGTTTGAGAACCCCAGTTCTATCCTCAGAATCCATACATTATTTAAAGAGGGGGGACAGGCTTGATGCATGCTTGCAATTCTATTGCTGGGGAGGTGAACCCCTAGAGTATGCTGGCCTATCCTATTAGGAAAATCCCAAGCTAGGGAGAGACCATATCTCAATAGGAAAAAGAGATTCACACTCAGAATCCCAGCACTTGGGAGGCTGAGGTAGAAGACTAGCACAAGTTTGAGGAGAGCCTAGGCTATGTACTAAGTTCCATGCTAACCTGTACTACAGTGTAATACCCCTTCACAAGAACAAAAAACCACCCCAAAATAGAAAAGGTGGACAGCACTGAGTATACCAAAGACTATACTTAATCTCCACATGCACATCATCAACCTTATACACAAAAATCTCTTTAAAGCAAATACCACAGAGGAATGCTAAAAAGATTTCTTTTAAAATTTACATAGATTATTAGAAAAAGAAAACTTGAAAAGGTTTCCTGAAGTCTCAGGAGATGGCTCAGCAGGGAAATTGCCATAAAAGCATGGGACCATTCAGATCCCCAGCACCTATGTAAGTAACATGGGGACATGGCAGTCCACCTCTAAGTGCATGTAGTGGCACTGAGTGGCATTTAGAAGGCCTCGAGGAGATCATCTAAGCAGGCAGGCTGGCCAGCTCTATTGGCGATCTCTGGGTTTAGCTGAGAGACCCCTTCCTCAATGAATACAGTAGACAATGTTTTTTGTTTTTTTTGTTTGTTTGTTTTTGTTTTTCGAGACAGGGTTTCTCTGTAGCTTTGGAGCCTGTCCTGGAACTCCCTTTGTAGACCAGGCTGGCCTCGAACTCACAGAGATCTGCCTGCCTCTGCCTCCCGAGTGCTGGGATTACAGGCGTGCGCCACCACCGCCCGGCCAGTAGACAATGTTTGAAGACCCCTGATGTCAGCTTTGGACCTATACACACCACAACATGCAGCCAAACAAACATACATCATGTATGCACATCTTAAATCCAGACATGCTTAAAAAGAAACTTCTTAGTATATTAACTACATACTTTATACTGAACTATGTTCTTTGAAGGCAGATCAACTTTAGACTTTCTCTTTTCAGCAAACATGCTGTACCAGGCACATAGTTAAGAAGACTGGAAATAAAAATAAAATTCTTTCCTGAAGGACCCCAGTAAGAAACTGAAAGCACGTTCACTACATACGAGTAGGGAGTGGGCGTAGGGTCTGAAATGCACCTTGGAAAGCTTTTCTAAATACCTAAAGTAATACCTACAATTCATTCCACTCCCATGTATCCAGATTAAGGCAGTGAAGATCATTCATTCTAGCATCCTAAAAAAGAGTAAGTAAGTAGTTACCATTTGAAGCATCCAAAAGCACACAATTAAAAACTGTTTGTAGGGCTGGAGAGATGGCTCAGTGGTTAAGAGCATTGCCTGCTCTTCCAAAGGTCCTGAGTTCAATTCCCAGCAACCACATGGTGGCTCGCAACCATCTGTAATGAGGTCTGGTGCCCTGTTCTGGCCTTTAGGCATACACACAGACAGAATATTGTATATATGATAAATAAATAAATATTTTTTAAAAAAAAGGAAAAGTAAAAAAAAAAAACTGTTTGTATACTCACTCGGTATCTGCCACCAAACACAAAGCCCTTGTTTCCAACAGTTGCGCAAGCATGGGCAGCACGAGGTGAAGGAGCTTTACCCTGTTACAAAGGTGTGAAAACAGCTTCATAAATATGTGGACTTTATAAACAGAGGGAAAATACCATTTTTTTCTGAATATCATAGAACAAGAATATGCCAGATACTCAGAAATGCCAAAGTACAAATTTGTTGTTGACAACAACAGTATTAAAAGCAATATTAATTATTAAAAACAGTATTAAATACCACAGCTGAACATTTTAATATTTCTGAGAGTGTTACTGAATGAGTTATGTCAGTATGGCTGCTGTAATTAAAAAAAAGACTAGCACATTGTATAGTATCTTTAAAAGGAAAGAAATCTAATCTTTAACTTCCAATGTAAAGCTCATTTTAGTTACTAGCAAATTAGGGTACAACACAGCCTCTATATATTTGTTAAACTTCTGAGGTTATACTCCTGGAAGAGCAAGAAAGCTACAGATTGCACCCTCCAGAAAACAGGAATGAACTGTCAGTTTCAGGCCCTCCCAACTCGGGTACCCTGTTCTCTAAGCACACTTCCTTCTTCAGTAACTCACGGTGGTGATAGGCTGGCTCCAGACAAACGTTTCAGTGTCTAAAATATGTACATGATCGTTCCATCCTCTTGGATGACTTGAATTCTATGGAAAAGCATCTGCATTATTTTACAAATACTGTTTATAAAATTATACAACCCTTGCTTGCCCAATTTATTAACAAGTAAAACAAACAAAACTCTGGTCAAGGACTTCTGGGCTGGTGAGATGACTCGGCCGGTAAAGGCACTTGCTGTCAAGCCTACATTGACTGCCCAGAACCCACATGGTGGAGGGAGAGAACCAATTCCCCCAAATTGTCCTTACTGGAAACACACTTCACAAAGTCATGCACTAACACACACAAAAATTTTCAAAATGTAATAAAAAGTTCACAAAGTAAAAAAAAAAAAATAGATATTTTTTTCAACATACTAAGTAGACCATAGGCAATATGAAACTTCACTTACCCAAAAAGATGTTTCATCAAATTCAAAAGTTCCCAGTACTTTATCTTCAGGTAAATATCCATATCCTCCAAAAAATATTAACCTGTTTGATATAAAGCCAAACCATAAAAGATTTAAGTATCTGTAAGCTAGGTCATAGTGTTTTTTTAAACGTTGATATATGGAGTGAGTTGGGTATAACAGAATATTTGAAAATACTCAATAATACTTAACATGACAACTAGCTTTTAGGTGCTATGTTAAATGAACTCATGTATTTGCTATGTGATGTGCTCCATGCTTACTTATAATGCTGACTAGGGTACTTACAAGGTAACGACATTCCGTACAAAAGGCCAAACCTACAGTGCGTCTAACGTACTTGTTTTTATACACCCAGACACCAAGTTTGTCCTTTGACGATGGAGGAATTCCTTGGCAATCAATTCTTTCCCACTGTAACACTCTGTCTGCAGACCTTGAATCCAGCATGTAGAACTGTCAGAAGCAATGATTTCAGTTAGTTTTGGGTACAAGAAAACTCATATTGACATTTGTTTTGAACTGTATTTTATGATAAAGGTGTCATGTAATTCAGTGTCATGTAAGTCAGTGCTAAGTCTGACTGCAGACTGGCTGCCACTTGTCTGGATCAAGATTCTGAATTTACAAAAGAATATAAAGGTTTTTTTTCAATTTTATTTATTTATCTTTTATGTATGATCACTCTGCATGTATACCTGCATATGCCATAAGAGGGCATCAGATCCTATAACAGATGTTGTGAGCTAACATATGGTTGCTGGGAAGTGAACTCGGGACCTCTGGAAGAGCAGCCAGTGTTCTTAACCGCTGAGCCCCCCAGAATGTAAATTTCTTAAATCACTAACACTTTAAAAATGTTCAGCTACTTTTGTTTTCATTAGCTACACTTCTATGACAAAGGAATTGGCTATGTGGTCATTTGTATCTTGGCACAAGCTCCACGTGTTACCCTAATTTTGGATAAGCAGCTTGAATTTTTCTGATTTTATGGGTTTGTTTATAGCAGGACCATGTTACAAACACACACAAAAACAAAACCCTAGCTCTTCAAATTCAACTGAACACGTCTTCCTGCCTAATTACTTCTAGGGGCTAAAGACCAGTCCATACTTAGACTACCGGGTCTAATATCCTCTTCTGGCCTCCACAGGCACCAGGCACACACATGGTACAAAGATATACACATAGGCAAGACACTCGTGCACATGAAAATAAATCCTGAAAAAAAAGGAAGGCTAAATACTGGTCTAAGGACTCGAGTTCAGGTAACAGAACACACATCCCTCCCTTTCTGAAACACCTAGGTTTCCTTCTGGTCAAAGGTGACCTCTGAACTCTAGCCGTGTTAGTAACTATTAGTCATCCTGTTACCCACTCCCCAGAAACCAGCTTCACTCCCTCCTAAGCCTTTTCAGGTCGTATCCACTTATTTTCCTACCATATCTGCATTTGTTTATTAAGGAAAGAAGGGATGGACTGGAGCCTAAGTGACACCACAGTGTTCCTCCCAGATCTCAAAATCACGAAGCCACCTGACATTTCCTTGAATAAAACAGACCTGCAAGTCTCCACGTTGTGACTTCTCACTGTTCAACTGAAGCACTGCCTGCTGAGTAAGCACTTGTTCCATTCCACCCTACAAACCCAGCAGAGCTGTTACTGTGCACCAGGCTCTGCATGGCGCCACCGAATGGCTACCCGGCAGTCATTCAGTCACTCCTTTAGGTGTCTCTTCCAGAATGTGAGCTGTCCAACGTTGTACTCTGAGTATAAATGAGTAATAGGCGTCTGCCTATAAACCATGTGCCTTTCTGGAACTTCATCTGTCTTTAACTGGCCTAAAAACAACTGAATTCTTTTTGCCTGCTTGCAAAAAAATCAAAGCAGCAGCATGTGTCCTAGGGCATCATTAGGTTATTGGTTTTTCAAGACAAGTCCTGGCTGTCCTGGAACTCTATCTGTAGACCAGGCTGGCCTCACGTTCACAGAGATCCACCTACTTCTGCCTCCCGAGTAACTGGAATTATAGGTGTGCGCCTCCATCACCAGCTATTTTCTTTTCTGAGTATTAATTTATTCCTATGACTTTGAGTTCACGTTTACCACTTTTGCTATAATTGACTTTGAAAATGCTTTCTAGCTAACATTCCTCTACCCCTCAGAGTTGTCAAGCAGAAGTCACTAGGCAGTGACGACACACAGGCTGGCTGCTAACACTGACTCTACACAGGCCTCATACAAACTGTAGAGAAACTCTTACCATACACAATCACACCACAATCAAGTACATGCTTAACTAGAGTGCAGAAGAATAAGCTCAACTTAAGAAATCTGAGATTCAAAACGAGAAAGGAGAAACTGTTCCAAACCATAATCTTGGCAGACACTAACCTTATTTGTATTGCCTCTGGAATGGTGTCCTCCAAACAAGTACAGCACCCTGTCCACACACACAGCACAGCTCCCAGACATGGAAGGAGGAACGTCACCTTCAGTGTTGATTTTTTTCCTAAAAGGAAGATGGTTCAATAAGTTTCCCACTTATTAATTTATATCCCACAATAAGAGAAAAGATGGCTGACAATTAGGGTGTCTAGCTTCAAGGTAACCCAAGGGATCAGCTTCCCGGGTTTAAACCTGTCCAGACAGTGGAAAATGGTCTTACATGAGAATGGAAGGCTCTGAAAGCTTCTGATGTTCCACGAACCATCTCTCAAACTGTTGGTTTTTTATTTAAATGGTCTTAACCAACTAGGAGGTCTTTGTTTTACACTGATTTGTCACAGCATACATAGCAGGTCTGCAGAAGCTTGTCTCCCTCCAGGTAGACTCTGGGTCATCTGGCTTGATGGCAATCACCTTTACCTGCTGAGCCATCACCATGGCGCTTGTTTGTGTTTAAGTAGGCCAAGGATCCAAAAGGAAAATGTCAACATGCCCAGTGCTGACAGATTAATTTAACAGATTTCTTTCTTTTTTTATGAAGTCACCTTTTAGTGATTTAAATAAGTCCCTATGTTGTGTAGCCCTGGCTAGCCAGCCAGAATTCTGCCTCCTCCTTCCTCCCTTAAATTAAGGGCTAGAATTAAATGAATGTGCCACCATGCCCAGCTGCACAGAGTCACTAAATTAATCATTTACCTCAGGTCTCCTGATTACATCATCAGTCATTATCACTTTATCTTTGCTTAGCTTGAAGTAAGCGTATTGAAATTCTTAATCTTAAGAAATATGAATTCCAGAACTGGAGAGATGGCTCAGCAATGAAGAGCACTGGCTGCTCTTCTAAAGTACCTGGGTTCATCTCCCAACACCCACATAGTGGCTCATAACTGCCTATAACTCCAGTTTCTGGTGATCTGACACCTTCACACAGAAATATACATGCAGGCAAATGGATGCACATGATGTAAAATTAATTAAAAAATTTTGAATTCCTTTTGGGAAGTTTCTAGTCCTATAAAAAAAGATCAGCAAATAGCCCATATAAACTCACTATTGCAAAAATAACTGTAACCTGTCTTAAACCAAATAGGACTACCATTCTCACTTCAAGATTGACAGTAATATAGTAAAGAACAAAAGGCTTTTAAAGCATAAAGTTTCCATGAAACAAACTATGGGGAAACACCTTTATAAAGCCCCAAAAGGCTACCCCAGTATTTTGAGAAACCCATCTAGTCTACTAACACATCCTTGACTCATATTGCTATCGACAGGCAGAAGACCCTCAGATAGCTCTGGTTAATTTTTGTTTTGTTTTTTGAGATAGGATCTCCTTATGTAGCCCTGACTGTTCTGAAGGTGTGTGTCATAACACCAAGCTAATTTTTAATTTTTACTTTTTTTTTTTCTTGTTTGCTTTTTCGAAACAGGGTTTCTCTGTATCTTTTAGAGCCTGTCCTGGAACTAGTTCTTGTAGACCAAGTTGGCCTCAAACTCACAGAGATCCACCTGCCTCTGCCTCCTGAGTGCTGGGATTAAAGGTGTGCACCACCACTGTCAGGCTTAACTTTTATTTTTAAACAGATCTTCTTCCTTTTTTTTCTCCAGTTGATTTCGTGCTGGATAGGCAAGCACTTTGCTACTCAACTATTAATGCAACCCAGAAAATAGTACTCTTAAGAAATTTTCTCCAAATTTTTGAGCTGATAAAATTATAAACCATACAAAACCTAACAATTATAGCAAACTAAAAACCTTTTTTTCAAAATACCAAGTCAAACTTGTAGCATCTTCCCAATCCAGTTTCTATATGACCTTCCTCTTGGTACTTTGACCAAGGCTTGATTAGAAGCTTCTAAGCGTTGACAGTATCTGGTATGTACTAAGATCAGTAGCTAATCTAAACTAGACTAGAGCAAGCTTAGCATCCTTAATTATAATATTCTCATTGATTAGAATGGGTTTTCAGGGGGCATTGTGCTATATGCCTTTAATCCTAGAAGGCAGAAGCAAGGGGATCTCTGTTGAGTCCTAGGTCAGTCTGGACTACACAGTAAGTTCTAGGACAGTTGGAGCTATGTAGAGAGACCCTGTCTCAGAAAAGAAACCTCCCCCTGGCCCAGCAGAATAGGTTTTCAACTTCCTTTGCAACCTTATTTAAAGTTTCTAAGTACCCCCACCACCTGCCCTAATACCCAGTTACCATCTTCCAGTCTCCATATTGTAGATCCAAAGTTCTTCTCTGGGCAGATAAAAATCATATAATCCTCTCACTTGATTGCTCTGTGAAGAATAAGAAAGAATGCAGAGATAAATAACTTGCCATTTTATTTTTAACTTAAAACTAGGGTGTATGTGATGTGGGTCAGCACACGTGCCTCAGTGCTGATGCGGAGCTCAGAGGAACTCAGAGGACAACCGAGTCAGTTCTCTCCTTCCACCCTTACATGGGGTCCGGGGAGTGAACTCAGATCATCAGGCTTGCGCAGTGAGTTTTTTACCCACTGAGCCATCTCCCTGCCCCAGTAACTCATACTTCAAAGAGGCGTTTTATGGTTTGGTTTTTAAAATGTATCTTATCTAAGATGCTATTTATGATATAAAATTAAGTTCTGTATTCTAATTAATATAAAATACAGTCTTCCAGAACCCAGCTACATACAGTAATGCTTAGTACAGACAGACCTACAGACCTTCAGTCAAACTTTTGATACAACACTTGCAAATAGTACAAGAGCTCCCAGGGAGTCCCTAGGCAGTGGTTCTAACCAGTCCTAATGCTGTGACCCTTCAATACAGTTCCTCATGTTGTGGTGACTCCAACCATAAAATTACTTTTGTTGCCTCTTTATAACTGTAATTGGGCTACTGTTCTGAACTGTAATATAAATCTCTTAGGTGAGCCAAGAGTCGTTTGACCCCCAAAGCAATAGAGACCCACAGGTTGAGAACTGCTGCCCTAAGGGCATGCTGTATCCGAACAGATCAGACCATGCACCTGATCTCATTTGCCTGCCTGTAGGTGACTTACATGCCCTGCCCATGCTAATATGGTGTTCTAATCAAGCTTTCCTTTTGCCCACTCATTCTGAGGGCAAAACTGCACACAAATATTGAGTCTTCAGTGGCAACTGTAATTTCCTTGTTTGTTCAATGAAGGGTATTAACTAACAAAGAGCAAGTTTATATGTCCTCAAATTGCTTTATTTAACCAAACAAAAAAAAGTTATTACAAAGTTTTAAAGTATAAATAATTTGCCTAGGGTTATTTAGCAAGCAGGTGAGACCAGAACCCTTCCTTTTCCATGAGGACTGCCTTACTGCATTCCTGGATCCTCCCTGGCCACCTTCTGATCCTGACCAAACACAAGAGAAACTGCGCTTATCCTGAAAATGCGTCAGGGACCAATGCACTTGAGTATGATCTTGAGATGGAGCAGCCAGCCGTGAGCTCTTCTCTTACTGGAGTGGGGAGAGAAGAGAAGAGAAGGTCAGGCCCAGAAAGCAGACAGTGGGCTGACCGGCCTGAAGTAGGAGCACTAGGAAGAGGCCGGATCATCTATCATCATCTCCAAGGCCTCCTGTGCCTCTTCTCAGGGTTCCAACCAAAGACATGTACAAGCTGCCACGAGTGATGACGGCACACACCTTAAATCCCAGGACTGAAGGCAGAGGCAGATGGATTTCTGGGTGTTTGAGGCCAGCCTGGTCCACATAGCAATTTACAAGCCAGTCAGAGATACCGAGACCCTGTCTTTGTTTGAAGTGGAGGATTGCAGGTGCTGTATCACCAACTTCATGGACAGTGACTGCTCCCTCTCCTAAAGTCAAGGCACTGAGGACCTTAGAAACCATCAGGAAGTTTCCACTCTGGCAATTTCCCAACACTATAGAAGAGTCTCATTCCCATGTCCACAAGGCTCAAATTATGAATAACATAACTTAGACTGAAGTGTGATTGATCAATAGGTCTACCTTCCTCAAAGAGAATTTACATTTTTAAAAAGAGTTTTGCCTGCATGACTGTCTGTACACTCCCTGGGTGCAGTTCCCAAAAAGGCCATAGGGGGGTGTCAGATCCCCAGGACTGAAGTTACAGACAGTTGTGAGCGGCTATATGGGTGGTAAGACTCCAACTCAGAAATATGGCCAGTGCTCTTGACCACTGAGCTACCTTTCCACCCTCAGAATTTACATTTTGATAATGGTCACCACACATCTGCTTCCTACTCTGAAGTTCTGATCACCAATCTCTAAAAACTTAAGTCCCTGGAAGCGGGGAAACAACATGATGCATTCATTAGGACTAGCAAAGTAACTAATGGTTGAACCAAATCGGGAAAGTTCTCTCAAAAAAAAGCCAACTATGATCAGGTCGCCAGTACCATAAGCTAAAGTGTTACCAGAACTAGAGTCCCTAAGCAAACACTCCCAGAATGGGAGCAGAGAACTGAATTTCAAGCCAATACCAAGGGGGAGATCCTTTTAATATTAAAACAGTATGCATAGTTTTGTGGTTCAAATGGATCAAACAAGTGGGAACCAAATGAAATCCAGGAATTGAAGCGTATCGTGGAGTTCTAAAGCCAGTACTATAGAACCAGTTAGCACCGTTTGAAATGGGGGGCAACAGCAGTATGCCCAGCTCGGGGTAGAACGCGCCGTGCAAACGACTCCAAACAGACACTTGGTCACAAAGGCCAAAGAACTGCACTCCAATTACATAGGCTGCCGGGGATCCACTGCTGACTGGTGGAATCGTTTTCCTTTGATTTTCGTAGGAGGGCCTTCTGAGGAGCAAACCCTCCTCAGCTGAAACCAGTTAGGGAAAATGGCCCTGCGTTCATACAATAGGTAGATGAGCATCAGCACACGCTGACGGCACGGCTACACCCTCGGAAGGTTGAGTGCGCGATTCCTATGGCCCTGGTCCATAGAGTGGGCAAATACTATCTGTCGGCTAACTGGCCCAACTCGGGATGCGAGGCCTTCGTGGGTGACCTGGGCCAAAGGTGTGGATGGATGACTGTCGCACAACCTCGCCTCCACCCTTCTCCATATCCTAGGCCATAGTCACCCGCTACTCAACCCACATAACAGAGCCTGGCTCCGAGCGCTCCAAAGACAACAACGCGTCGGGCGGGGTGTGGGGGCAGGGTGACTCGTAAGTCCAAGAGAGCGGTGACAGCAGCCCAGGAGCCTGGAGTCCACCGAGGCGGGAAGGAAGATGCTCTCCTGCACGGACAGGAACCACGGGGGTCGCCCACCGCCCACGGAGCCCGCCCCGCCCCCGCTGACCTTGTAGCCGCCCCAGACGAACATGTGGCGCCCATCGCTGACGGCGACGTGGCCGCTGCGCTCGGCCGGACAGGCCAGCTCCATGGCCTCGTAGCCCTCGAAGGCCGGACCCGGCAGGTCGTCCGCTCGAGCATCCTCGTTGCCATCAGCCATCTTGAGGCTGCAGGGCTGTGCACCAGGACCGCTCCGGCCCCGCAGGCAGGAGACAAAGGAAAGCGGAGCGGTGGACAGCGGCGCGCGGCCAGCCCCGGCGACCCGCCTCTCCCGCGCTGCGCCTCCGCCTCCCGGCCGAGCGCTGAAGCGGGCGCGGGCAGCGCCTGCGGGGCTCGCGGGGACCGCGGGGCCACCGGACCCTGGCTCTGAGCGGGAGAGCGGCCGACGCGGCTCGCACTCGCAGCCCGCCCCGCCTCCAGGCGCTAGGGCCTTGTTTACGCCTCCGCCGGAAGTCGCCACAGCCGACCCTGCCCGAGCGCTCCGGAAGCGCGATCGTGCCCCCTCCCACCTCGCCCGTTGGGCTTCCAGTGGTCGGTCCCGCCCTCCTCCCGACGCTCCAGGCCTAGAAGGTTCCTAGCCACAGACAGACCACCTCTGGGGAAGAGGGCGAATCCCAGACTCACAATTGGGGCTTCTAATGAGACCAAATGAAAATTACGAATTATTTAAACCTAAATCCTCGCCTACAAAATAAGGTTGGATTGGAAAACACTTGAGGTCCCTCATCTAAATGGTGTCTCTCAGTGCTGCTCAGCCTTTTCTTTCCTCTCTTCATTTTGGGACTGCCACGAAGAGCAATATATGCCAGAAAAAAATCAACAAAAAAGCATTTTTCATTGACGTTCCTCCAGGCGCCGCGGAATGTGCTTGCTGAAACTCAGTTAAGGGCCTGGAGTGGTTCCTGAATGACGGTTATTCCCGCTCTTGGGAAACAGGCAGGAAGAGCCAGAGTTCAAGATCTTTCTCAGAAAGTTTGAGAGACAGCTTGAGCTACACGAGACCCTATCTAAAACAAAACACCAGCAGCTGGAAGGGATGGTGCAGGCCCTGTAATCCCAGCCGAGGCTGACCTCTTTGAGATCAAGGCCAGCCAGATCTACGTGTTTGACTGGCTCTCACTTGAGGGACCCTCATTTTGTTTCATTCAAAATGACTGTCACATATAAAGCTCATTTATCATGTACCCAATGCCCTTATCAATGTTCGTCTGTTTTTTTTGTTTTCTGAGACGCTGTATTGCTGCCTTTATCTTCGAAGCTTGCAATTTCCAATATGTCCTATCATACCCGGCTTAAATGTCCATCCTTAGAGGTTTACATCCTTACAACAGAGCAAACACTTTTTGTTGCTTAACAACAGCCGTTATTTCTACCCTCTCCAACGAAAACCCAGACCAGGTGTGTGAGACTTGCTTCTGAAAATGTGGAAAGCTTACATTTAGCTGGTGAACCCCTAAGGGTCTCTTGCTTTAGGGGGCCTTTCAGAAATGGCCCTTCCTATAGTCAGGATGTTTTTAGACCGTGAGAACTATAGCTTTTTCTCTTTATCTCTCCCTCTCTCCCTACCTCTCCCCCTACCTCCTTCCTTCCTCTTTGTTTTTGAGACAGGGTTTCTCTACGTAGCCCTGGCTATCCTAGAACTCACTATGTAGACCATGTTGTCTGGCCTCCAATTCGCAGAGATCCGTCCAAGTGCTGGTGGATTGCGACTCCAAGATCAGCTACGGTCGGCTCTTCTTGACCATCACCCGCATGACCAGCATGAACCAGGTCTCCCTGTGGCTGTGGCCATGGAAGAGAATGTGAACCTAACGCACGCTGTGCTGTGCTGTGCTGAAGGGGCCTCCCTCACCCACCATTACGAGAGGACAGCCAGACAGTGAAATAACCTCTGTGCTGCCGCCCAGGACGCAAGTTGCCAGAAAGAGATTTCTGGCAGTGTTTCTGCCGGCTCTACCGACCACATTGTGTTGGATGACACTGGAGATGACAACCCAGCCTCAGTTTCCAGTCTGGTAGAAGACACCAGACTATTGGCCACAACCTCTCATTCTTCAAGTCTGCCTGTAATTTGAATGACAAGTCTGCCCTGAAGCTGAGGTCTGTGATGAACCAACTGGTCTCCCAAAGGTGGAGATCACCTTGCCCTAGGGGTAGGGAGCATGCAGGCGGATATTCCCTACAACGTCAGCCTTGTCCCAGAGGAGCTGCCCTTAGACACATTTTACTGCCCCAAGATTGTTGTCTGCAAGAACAATTCATTGATATTGTAGGGGTGGCCACCAGAGAAGACTACTCAGACATTGGTGTGGGAGAATGGTCTGTATTTTGTCAATTATATTTTAAATAAATGCTGATTGGTCAGTAGCCAGGCAGGAAGTATAGGTGGGACAACCAGACAGGAAGTAGAGATGGGTCAGTGAGAACAGGAGAATTCTGGGAAGGAAGAAACTGATCTCTCTGCAGTCCTGATCCATCCACAGAAGAAGCAAGATGTAACTGTCTCGCTGAAAAAAGATACTGAGCCATGTGGCTAACATAGACAAGAATAATGGTCTAATATAAATTATAAGAGTTAATAAGAAGCCTGAGCTAATGGGCCAATCAGTTTATAACTAATGTAGACCTCTGTGTGATTTCTTTGGGACTTAACGACTGTGGGAACCAGGCAGGACAGAAACCCCAACAACAAGACATGAATTTAAGTCAATAGAAAGTTTTTGTTGGTTGACCCTGGGTGTTTGAGATTGCAGCGTAGCACCAAGCCTTTCTCAGGGTGAGCTTTTAAGCACAAAAAAACATATCCTGGGTTGACATACTTCCGTTAACAAGGTTAGCCAGAAACAGAACTACAGAAGCCGAAAGGCAAGGTTAGTACATTCAGACTTTCCCCAGAACTGTGGACTTTGATGGGTTAGGTCTTTGTTTTCATGTTGACAGGTGGTGCTGCCTCTGTGCTAAGTTTTATGGCCTGAGTGGTACTTCCATTATGGAGTTAGTTCTGCTGTGGTCTGGGCCCTGTTTCAGTGAGGAGCTGAGGATGTGGATCAGCAGGTGGAGTGTCTGCACAGCATGCAGGGAGTTCTGGGCTTAATCTGTAGCAGTGTATAAACTGGATATGCAGTGGTGTGATCCCAGCATGTAGGAAGTAGAAATGAGAGGGTCAGAAGTTCAAAGTTAGCATTGATGTGCAGTCAGCTGAAAGGCAGCCTGAGCTCCAGGAGACTCTACCTCAAATGCACACACACAGAGAGAGAGAGAGAGAGAGAGAGAGAGAGAGAGAAACAGAAACAAAACAAACCAAAAAAACCTGCTGTCTTGGTTCACTCCTGTAATCCCAGAATTTGGGAGGAAGGTCAGCCTCAGCAACGTGAGACCTGCCCCAAAGGATAAACAGAGGATTGGGGAGATGGCTCAGTGGGTAAAGTGCTTTCTATGCAAATGTAAAAACCTGAGTTCAGGACTGGGCAATGGTGGCACATACCTTTAATCCCAGCACTCTGGAGGCAGAGGCAGGAGGATCTCTATGAGTTTGAGACCAGCCTGGTCTACAGAGTGAGTTCCAAGACAGCCAGGACTACACAGAGTAACCCTGTCCTAAAAAACCAAAACCAACCAAACAAAAACAAATAAGCAAACAAACAAAACCCTGAATTCAGATTCCAACACTCATGTAAAAAATTACACATCTGTCATCCACACACTGAGTTGTAGAGACTAAATGATCCTAGGGCCTTGTTGGCCAGCCTGTCCCAGCCAGTCAATGAACTCCAGATTCAGTGAAAGACCTGAGGTTGAAGCTGGGTGGTGGTGGTGCATGCCTTTAATCCCAGCCCTCAGGATATCTAGGCAGGTGGATCTCTCTGAGCTGGAGGGCAGTCTGGTATACAGAACTAGTTCTGGGACAGGCAAGGCTATGCAGAGAAATCCTGTCTCAGAAAAAAAAATGAGGTTGGGGGCTGGAAAGATGGTTCAGTGGATAAAACTGATGAACAAGCCCGATGACCTGAACCCTAGAACCAATGTGTGTTAGAGTGATCTAGAGGAGCAGCTGATAGAATGGATGGATGGATGACGGACGGACAGACAGACAGACAGACAGACAGATAGATATTCCCACCTCAAATGTTCCAATGAGAAAATCCTCACAGAAAGGCTCAGCTGCTTGAGTTTTAGTTGATTCCGGTTGCGACCAAGTTGACAACCAAGATTAGCTATCATACCACGTAACGTGGAAGGAGGGGACAGGCTGAACAAAACTGTCCCTCTGACCTCCACTGTGGCACAAGCACACCCACTCATCTCTAATCTAAAGGTTTAATAATTATTATTTTATACTAATAAGGCAGAGAGTCATGGAGAAAGACACCCAACCTCTTTCCTACACGTACATATAGCTGGGCACCTCCGCCCACATACACACATGTACACACAATAGTTAATGGAATTTTTTTTAAATAAAAAAGGTGTACTAATATTGAAAGAGAAGAATCTGGCTGAGCAGCACATTTGGGGCCTCAGCAAGGTGTTCAAGCCGTTGGAGTGACTACACACCACATCCTGTCTTTCATGGTCTGCCTGGACTTTGGTATCCCAGAGGATCCTGCCACAGAAGCCAGGATGAAGGTGACTGACGTCACAGAGCCCCTTTGGACCCTGGTCCCCCAAGAGGCTAGATTTCTACTGTCACGTCAGTGAGACTACCAATAGGTGCTCCCAAGAGTCCTGGGCCATCTCCATTCTTGAGAGCTTGGAAAGAGAGCGCAAGGCTGTAACCAGTGAGACTGTGGGCAAAAGACTGAAGGTGGAGGACTTAACCCACGCAGGTCAACAACTGGTGCTTAAGTCAGCGGGAAGAGGCTGGTGGCCAGCAAGCTCAGGAAGGCCATGTATACAAAGAATGAGAACCTCATCTCCAGCGAGTGGAAAAGCTGGTCACAAAGATAGACCACATCCTGACGGCTCTGCCGCCTTGTCTGCCCTCTCCAGAGCAGTCGTAGGGTGGCTCCACGCTCAGATAGCAGTGGGTGGAGTAGAGGAAGGTTGGACCAGGCCTACCTAGGCTGGCCCATAAATATGATTTACAAAAAAAGGAAAGACTTCAAGATAAATAAACCCAGGTTGTCTTCAAACTCACCACGGAACTGGGGGTGACCTTGAGCTTCTAATCCTCCTGCCTCTACCTCCCAGGTGTGTGCTACCACACCTGTTTTATCCAGTGCCAGGGATCAGACTCAGGACCTTGTACATGCCACACATTCTACCAACTGAGCTACCCCCACCAGCACCCTTCTAACAAGTTTTATGGGTTTTTTAAAAATTATTTTTTATTTTATACACATTGGTGTTTTGCCTGAATGTCTGTCTGTCTTAGGGATCTGGGTCTCCCAGAACTGGAGTTACAGATAGTTGTGAGCTGCCATGTAAGTACTGGGAACTGAACCCGGGGCCACTGGAAGAGCAGCCAGGGTTCCTAAGTGCTGAGCCACCCCTCCAGCTCCTCTAACAAGTTTTCCTACATGAGACTGATCACAAACCAAAAAGGATGGGTGCTGGGGGGATGGTTCAGGGCTTAAGAGTACAGTTGCTCTTCTAGAGGACCCCAATTTAATACCCAGTGCCCCCGTAGCAGCTCACAGCTGTGGTAACTCTAGTTCTGCATGGACCAGTACCCTTTTCTAGGCTTTGTAGCCGTTATAAAGGATTACAACAAAGGGTCAAGCCGTTAGTGAACAAATAGAACAAATGAGCTGGAATAGACAGTTGAAAAAAACCACACACACACGGCCTGTTTGTCATGTTTGCCATTCGGTCTGTTTTTAGCTATTTTAAAAAGTGTTCAGTCAATCTACCCATCAGGGAAATGCAAATTAAAACTACTTTGAGACGCTGCCTCACCCCGACAGAATGGCCATCATCAACAAATGTGGAAACAAACGTTAGCGAGGATGTGGAGAGAAAGGAGCCCTTGTTACTGTTGGTGGAGATGCAAATTAATACACCATTGTGGATGTCAGTTTGGAGACGTCTCAAAACATTAAAAATAGAGCCACCATATGACCCACCTATTTCCCTCCTGGGCACACACACGGAGAACTCCACAGCCTCCAGCAACCCATGCTTATTTATTGGAATCAGCCTAGTTGTCTATCAGCAGATGAATGAGTAATGAAAATTTGGTATTTGCCACAGGTGGAATGCAACTTGTTGGGTAACAGCTTCAGGTCATGAGGAATTGCGTCAGGCTGACTGGGCAATAGCCCCAAGCCATAAAGAATTGCACCACCCTGACTGTTCCACCTGCCTGCAGAAATAATAAGTCTGGATGACAAAAGTAACTTACCCTGCTTCCAGTCAAATCCCATATAAATAAAAAAATAACAGCTACAACTTCTTGGTGTGTGTGCATGTGTGCATGTGTGTTTGTGTGTCCCAGCCCCTCTAAGAGCTCTCAGCCTTCATCCTGAAGAAAGGTTGGGGCCCTCATTGTCCCATAAAGCAGTGTCAGCCTGTGGAGACTGAGTGTGTCTTCCTCTCTCCGTGGCCTGCGGAGACTGAGTGTGTCTTCCTCTCTCTGTAGCCTGCGGAGACAGAGTGGGTCAGCCTCTCTCCGTGGCCTGTGGAGATGGAGTCTGCCTCTCTGTCTCTCTCTCTCTCTCTCTCTTTTTTTTACACTGCTAAGCTCTAAAGAAAAATGAAGTTAATTTTTTTTTTTGACAGGGAAATGGATGAACTTAGAATGCGTAATGTTAGACAAGGTCACCCAGTGTCAGATGGGAAGGAGTCTGTTCTCTCACGTGTGGAATCTAGCCAGTGTGTATAAATGTGAAGAAATGTACATGAGGGTTCTAGAGAACACAAGAAAAAGAGCTGAATGCAGGCAAAGGACATGAGCTACGAAAGAGACGTAAAGCTAATGATCTGTATTTCCATAATCCTGTAATGGATTTCTTGGTTTGGGTGGTGAGTGTATAAAATGTATTCAGGAGTGAAAATAGGAAATTCACTGTGAGGTCTCCCAGCTTTCACCTTGAGTGACAGTTCCAGCTGCAAACCCATTAAGTGGTAGAGACTTTGGGTCTGGCTAATTTCCATGTAGATGTATTTACTTGCAAGATTTTTTATAATAAAGTTTGTTTAAAAATAAAATTTCAAAATCATTAACATATGCTTTTATAGCAACGTACTTTTGGAAGAAGTGTAGACTGATATTTTATTTAAAAAGCAATCAGATTTCCAAATGAAGGAATAGTGATTTCAACCCCAGCAATCCAAAGGCTGAGACGGGAGGATTGCCATGACTTCGAAGCCAGCCTGGGCTGCAGAGAGACCTTGTCAACAAAACAAACACCTGAGGGGTGGGTCAGTTGGCAAAGTGCTGATTCAACCGTGAGGGCATGAGTTCAGATCCCCAGAAGCTGTAAGAACGGAGCAGGAGCATGGCTGTATGCTCCCATCACTGAGGAGGCGGACACAGGTCCTTACCTGTGTTGGCGAACATCCAATGAGAGACCCAGTCCAAAAACATAAGGTGGGAACACCTGAGGAAGACGCCCAGGTCATTGTCTGGCCTACATGTGCACATGCATGAACATATATGCACCCTTATGTATATGGATGCCGCACACACACACACTTTTATTATGTAATTTTAGGTGTCTATAACACAATTTAATAACTTCATTGAACTACATATACATGCAGACACACAAACACTTATTATATGTACTTTTATTATATGTGATTTTAGGTGTATATAAAATAATAACTTTTACATTTTAGTTTAATTTCACCAAACTACACATACATGCAGATGACAAACACATATTTACTATGTATAATTTCAAGTTTATATAAAATGATTCTCTATGACATGTTAAAAATCCTTAGCATTATTTGCCCGTCCTCCCCTTTATTGTCTTTTCCCACCTAGACCCCCTCCCACTCTCCCCGTTTCTCCCTTGTATCACCCACAATCTGCTAGTCTGCTAGGCTCAGGTGCTGCCCACCCCACCCTCCCATGGCCCTTTTTGCTTTTCTGCTTTCGAGGGTCACACCAGATCATGTACTCATATCTGAAGATTTGTGGCTAGGAACCACAGATGGGAAAGAACATGTGTAGTTTGTCTTTCTGGGTCTGGGTTCCCTCATTCGGTATAATATTTTCTAGTTTCTTCCACTTCCCTACCAAGTTCCCGATATCACTGTGTGTTACGGCTAGACATATGTACCACAGCGTGTAGCGCCTTTTTATCATCCACCAGCTGCAGCTGAAGGATGTTTAGGTTGTTTCCATTTCCTGGCACTGGGGAGTGGACAGCAGCGAAGCTGGCTGAGCAAGCATCTGTGGAGAAGGATGTCAAGTCCCTCGGGCGTGCGCCACAAGGACCACAGCGGAGTCATACGGTAGATTCATTTTTAGCTTCTCAAGAATTCTCTGTGATTTGCATAGTGGCTCCACCAATTTGCGATCCCAGTAACAGTGACCGGGGTTCCCCATCCCCTACACGCTCACCAACTTCGACCTTCAGTTCTTTTCTCAACCTTAGTCATTCTGTCTGGGCCAACAATCACATCTCAATGTCATTTTTCATTCCCTAAGGATAATGAACACTTTTTGAGATATGTATTAGTCATTTTATTTCTGCTTTTGAAAACTCTCTGCCCAAGATCTATGGCCCATTTGAATTGGGTTGTTTTCTTTTTTTTTTTTTTTAATTTTTTTTATTGATAAAAGGAGGATACAGAAAAGAAAAAAAAACAAATTTCCACCTCCTCCCACCCGCCTCCCATTTCCCTCCCCCTCCTCCCACTCTTCTCCCCCTCCTCCCACTCTTCTCGCCCTCCTCCCACCCCTCTCCCCTTCCCCCCACTCCTCTCCCCCTCCCTTTCCAGTCCAAAGAGCTGTCAGGGTTCCCTGCCCTGTGGTACGTCCTAGGTCCTCCCCCCTCCATCCATATCTAGGAAGGTGAACATCCAAACTGGGTAGGCTCCCACCAAGCCAGCACATAGCGTAGGATCAAAACCGCGTGCCATTGTCCTTGGCGTCTCATCAGCCCTCATTGTTCGCCATGTTCCGAGAGTCCAGTTTTATCCCATGCTTTTTCTGGTAACAGTCCAGCTGGCCTTGGTGAGCTCCCAGTAGATCATCTCCACTGTCTCAGTGGGTGGGTGCACTCCTCGTGGTCCCGACATCTTTGCTCATGTTCTCACTCCTTCTGCTCCTCATTGGGACCTTGGGAGCTCAGTCCAGTGCTCCAGTGTGGGTCTCTGTCTCTATCTCCATCCATCGCCAGATGCAAGTTCTAGGCTGATATGCAATATATTCGTCAGTATTGCTCTAGGGTAGGGTCATTTCAGGTTCCCTATCCTCAGCTGCCCAGGGAACTAACTGGGGACCTCAGCTTGGGCACCTGGGAGCCCCTCTAGGGTCAAGTCTCCTGCCCACCCTAAAGTGGGTCCCTTAACTAAGAATTGTGGTTCTGTGCTCCCCTATCCAACCTTCCTTTATCCCGATCCTCTTGTTTCCCCAAGTCCACCCTCCTTCCCTTCTACCTTTTCTCTCCCCATCTCCCCTAACCCCCATCCCACCCCACCCCCAAGATCTCACTTTTCCCCCCGGCAATTTTGTCTACTTCCCTTATCCAAGAGGATAACTATATGTTTTTCCTTGGGTTCACCTTCTTACTTAGCTTCTTTAGATTCGCCTATTGTAGACTCCGTGAACCCTATTTATGGCTAGAAACCAATTATGAGTGAGTACATCCCATGTTCGTGTTTTTGGGCCTGGGATACCTCACTCAGGATAGTGTTTTCTATTTCCATCCATTTGCATGCAAAATTCGAGAAGTCATTGTTTTTTACCGCAGCGTAGTACTCTAGTGTGTATATATTCCATACTTTCTTCATGGGTTGTTTTCTTTATTCTTTGTTTCTTGAATTCTTTTTTTTTTAAAGATTTATTTATTTATTAAGTATACAGTGTTCTGCCTGTATGCATTCCTGCAGGCCAGAAGAGGGCACCAGATCTCATTACAAATGGCTGTGAGCCACCATGTGGTTGCTGGGAATTGAACTCAGGACCTTTGGAAGAGCAGGCAGTGCTCTTAACTACTGAGCCATCTCTCCAGCCCTGTTTCTTGAATTCTTTATACAATCTATCAATTCTCGTCAAGTTATCATGAGTGTCCTCAGAGCCAAGCGACCACCATGTTGGGGAGTTCAGCCATATCCCGCCTTGCAGAGGATCATCCCAGCTAGGCTGTTTGATTGATGGTTTACACCCCGCCCCCAAATATAGTAAAGAAGGGCAGGAGATCTTCACCAATGTCCAACTCCTTCCTCATTGTCTTAGGATTTCTATTGCTGTGAAGAGACACCATGACCGCAGCAACTCTTATAAAGGAAAACATTTAACTGGGACTGGCTTACTGGTTTAGTCCAGTGGTATCATCGTGGTGGGAAGCATGGTGGCATGCAGGCAGCCATGGTGCCGAAGAGGTTGCTGAGAGTTCTACATCCAAACCAGTAGAAGGAGAGTGACACTGGGCCTGGCTTGAGCTTCTGAAGCCTCAGAACCCATCCTCAGTGATACGCTTCCTCCAACGAGCCACACCTGATAGCGCCCACCTTATAGCGCCCTCCTGATAGCGCCCACCTGATAGCGCCCTCCTGATAGCACCCACCTGATAGCACCCTCCGATAGCGCCCTCCTGATAGCGCCCTCCTGATAGCGCCCTCCTGATATCGCCCTCCTGATAGCACCCACCTGATAGCGCCCTCCTGATAGCGCCCTCCTAATAGCGCCCTCCTGATAGCGCCCTCCTGACAGCGCCCTCCTGATAGCGCCCTCCTAATAGCGCCCTCCTGATAGCGCCTACCTTATAGTACCCTCCTGATAGCGCCCTCCTGATAGCGCCCACCTTATAGCGCCTACCTTATAGCGCCCTCCTGACAGCGCCCTCCTGACAGCGCCCTCCTGACAGCGCCCTCCTGACAGCGCCCTCCTGACAGCGCCCTCCTGATAGCGCCCTCCTGACAGCGCCCTCCTGACAGCGCCCTCCTGATAGCGCCCTCCTGATAGCGCCCTCCTGATAGCGCCTACCTTATAGCGCCCTCCTGATAGCGCCCTCCTGATAGCGCCTACCTTATAGCGCCCTCCTGATAGCGCCCTCCTGATAGCGCCCTCCTGATAGCGCCTACCTTATAGCGCCCTCCTGATAGCGCCCTCCGATAGCGCCCACCTGACAGTGCCCTTCCGATAGTTCTCATTCAAAAGACAGCCCAACAATGTTAACTGACTACATACAGGTCATGGTAATTCTATGACTGATGGAAGTTGCCCCTCTCTCCTAACAAGTATCAGTGCTGACCAACCTGAAAGATCGACACCGGTTCCCAGGAGCCATCACTCCTCGACAGCAGTCTGTCTTCCTCTGACGGCTAGTGCTAGAAGATTCCAAGGCATGGAGCAGGGACACCCCAGAACCAAGCATGCTCAGATTCTAGGTCCAGGATTCTTTGGCCTCTGTTGTCAGCGGGACCCATGGGATGATGCTTAGACATCCCCAAGGCCAGGAGATGAGTCTCAGGGACTTTGAACTGGGGTTTCTGAGGGTCTTGGCATGGTTAAGACTCAGAGTCTAGGAGAATGCATGTGACGGCCACGAGCCTTTGGGGCTAGCGGCAGAATATTACGGTTTAGAGATGAAAGCTCCGAGCCTTTGGGGCTAGCGGTAGAATATTACGGTTTAAAGATGAAAGCGCCACACAGGCTCATGAGAAACACTTGGTTGTCATATGGTGGGGATATTTGGGGTGTCCATGGAAACCAGGAGGACCTAGCTGTAAAGAGTATGCCACTGGGGCGAGCTTCTGAATGTGGCACTGAGCCTTACCCCGCTGCTTCCTGCCTACAATGGGGCATAGAGACATCTTCTGTGCCATAGTCTTCTGTCTTTCTGCGGGCGCTCTCTCTCTCTCTCTCTCTCTTTCTCTCTCTCTCTCTCTCTCTCTCTCTCTCTCTCTCTCTATATATATATATATATATATATATATATATATATATATGTGTGTGTGTGTGTGTGTGTCTCTCTCTTTCTCTCTTTCTCTCTCTCTCTCTCTATATATATATATGTGTGTGTGTGTCTTATTATGACATTATTAATTAATGATGATATTTAAGTTCATAAAAAATAATTTCCCCAATAAGTATATTATTTATGAAATTCAGTTTCCAAGTCTAAAAATGGTAAGAAAAAAATAAAAATTCACACTAAAATTTATAATTTTTATTTGCTATTGTTGTGTGTGCATTATATGCTTGAGCACATGTGGAGGTCAGAGGGCAACCATTATGGCGTTAGTTCTTTCCTCCCACCTTATGTTGGTACCAGGGATGAACTCAGGCCAGGCTTGTGCAGCAAGTCCTTTACATCCAGGGCCACATTGCCAGCCCCACACTGGAATGAACTCTGACTGGTCCACACTGAGAAAACTGTCAGGTGATAATTCTGTATACTGAGTTCGCTAAATAAAATGTAAACACAAACTATCCCAATACATAAATAGAAGCTTCACACATCCAAAATATAGCATTATAAAACATATCTACAGTTTAATGAAACGCTACAATTTTCACTATAAATTATCTACAATACAGAAATAGACTTTCACAGCATTTTAAAGTTCAGCGACAACTCACACGGTGATAGTGATGAGATTATGTCATATACTGAACCCTTTAGCAATCGACTGTAACAAGGATCCCAATGGAAGGACGAGACTGGGCACATGAAGAAAAATGTCTCAAAATGGCCAAAGTACCATTTTGAGGAATGCAACCGTACAGTCTCCCGAGAGCGAGGGGTTGTCATCAGGACAAGTAGTGTCTAGAGAAAGCCTCAACTCTGTGGAGCAGCAGAGCTCAGACGCGGACCGGAGAGTCAAAGCTCCAGATGGTCACTTTACATTGCTTGCAAACAGCACTTTGGAGACACGTGTCCAGGGCAATGTGGGTTTCCCATGATCCAAAGCTGCTCGTTATCGCACACCCCAATATTTCAAAGCCTGTGAGACAAACCAAGCTCCAGCCAGCGGTCCTGGGCGGTGCAGACAGAACTATCTAGACAAGCTCCCCTGCTCGGCGGGTAGATGGAAAGCTCTGATGATATTTAAGGAGACACTTGGGTGCTCTTAAAGTAATGGTAATTAATCAGGGTTTTTATATCTACATCCACAGTTGTGATAGAGGATTTCTGGAGATTTTGGGGTAATTTGTTTTTCAAATGGACATATTTCCAGAAAAGTACGCACTGAGTTAAGAACTGTTACTACTGTACTTATTTCCAGAAAAAAACACGTAATCTTTTACACGAAAATCAGTTTACAAATACACAGACAAATCTTCAATTACATCTTATTTCCATATATCCCATATCATGTAATCACAGTAGCAAAACATTTGTTGCAAATTTTATCCTTTAAATAAAACCCGCGACTGGAGGGGAGGGTCAAACACAGTCTGACTGGAACGCGCTGACACAGGGGACTCAGAACATCAGTGGCCACTGACCCAGTGGGGCTTATTTTCCATTTCTTCTTTTAGGATTCTTTGCTCTTTTCGGTAATTGGCTGCAGTCCAAAATGTTATTTTTTTGAGAACTTGCTGCAGAAGTTTAGGAGGTAATAAAGATATCTGACTTTTTAAAATGATAGCATTTTTCCCAATGCAGTCAAGACATGACCTGTCGACAAAGCATGAGAGAACGGTTAGCTTCTGAACCCAGGATTCATTGTGTTATTTTATGCATGTGTGTATTTGTGTGAATTCATTGTGCTATTTTATGCATGTGTGTATTTGTGTGAATTCACTGTGTTATTTTATGCATGTGTGTATTTGTGTGAATTCATTGTGCTATTTTATGCATGTGTGTATTTGTGTGACTGTATGTCACGAGAGTACAAGGACCGCAGGCAGAGGCCGGAAGAGGACGCATGACTCCTGGAGCTCGAGCTGCCACGGATGCTGGGAACCAAATCTGGGTCCTCTGAGAGAGCAACAAGTCCTCCTGACCTCTGAGCCACAGCAAGCCTTGTTTGTTTATTTTTGAAGATTTTTATATATCATCAACGCTTGCCAGCATCCACAAAGCCCGAAAGAAAACAAAAATATATGGGCCCACTCTGTAGCCCAGGCTGGCCTCAAACTTGAGGTGACTCTCCCATGTCAACTTCTCCAGGTAATGGGGTTACAGGAGTGTACCTATCATGCCTGACAAGCTAAGTAGTCCCTTTTCCTTCTCACAAAATCGATGTAAAAACTCTAGATGGCAGCCGGGCGGTGGTGGTGCACGCCTTTAATCCCAGCACTCGGGAGGCAGAGGCAGGCGGATCTCTGTGAGTTCGAAACCAGCCTGGTCTACAGAGCTAGTTCCAGGACAGGCTCCAAAGCCACAGAGAAACCCTGTCTCGAAAAAAAAAAACTCTAGATGGCAATGTGTGTGTATGTGTACACATATATATTCCTTGTAATATGAGAGAGTTTTTTAGATCACTACAATAATCATGCTTTTTTATACAATAAAGAGGTCATATCTGAGCAAAAGTCAAGGAAATAGAAAATGCAATTTGTCACACATAATATTCTTTCATTAGAAGATTCAGGGATAGAGATATACCTAAATGGAAGAACACTTGACAGTAAGCATAAAGGCCAAAAGAAAAGCAAAACTCAGATGTCAAGGACAGGAAGACCAGTGATGAAATGAGAGAAGACAGAGGGACAGATGGACAAGACACCGCGTCACACTAACTTATTAACTGGCTATGTGCCAATAATCATAAATAAAGAAGAGGAAGGAGTGGAAATGTTACAAAGTCCAGTATAGTCACATATGAAATTCTCAGAAAAGTTAAAAACTAAAAATTATAAGCGCTGCCAGGTAGTGGTGGCGCACACTTTTAGTCCCAGAATTCAGAGGCAGAGGCAGGTGGATCTCTGTGAGTTCGAGGCCAGCCTGATCTACAGAGCAAATTCAGGACAGCCAGGGCTACACAGAGAAGCTGTCACGAATAAACAAAAACAATACAAAAATTATGAAACTTGTGCTGGAGAGATGCTCAGTGGTCAAGAGCTTTGGCTGCTCTCCCAGAGGACCTAGGTATGATTCCCAGCACACACGGTGGCTCACACACATCCGACACCCTCCGTGGAAAGCAGGCATGCATGTGGTGTGCAGCCATAAATGCAAGTAAAACCCTTGGACACAGAAAATAACAATAAATCTTCTGAAAATTATGAAACTTGCATATTTCCTGTCATCTTTTTTGCTTTACCTTTTTCTCTTTTCTAACTACTTCTTTAATTTATTTTTGATAATTTCAAAACTAATTATAAAATAAAACATTTCTGATTTCTAAAAGAAAAACAAGACTGGATTTCTTTCTTATTCAGTGTTTGCAGGGCTGGAGAACTGGACACAGGTCACTCTTGCCCAGCATGCACGGGTCTGCATCAGCCTCCGGCGCTTGCTTTAGCTGTCACTGGCACAAACATTCCATGTAGGTCTGAATTCTTTGAGCTGACCCCCCCATCACTTGTTCTTATTTTTATGGGGCCTTTTCATTCCCGTTACTAAGTCCAAATAAGAAGAGTTAAGAAGTTCTGGGTGTAGAAGTACAGGCAGATTTGAATTCTGTCCCAGGTAGATGCCCAGTTCTGCTCCTATGCTGGCACCCCAACTCCTGTGCCCTTGTCATGGGGAGAAAGAGGAGGAAGCAGAGAGGAGCCAGCATATGAAAGATAACTCTCAGTGGGCATGTCCTGGGAGAGGAAATCAACACAGGAAACCCTTGTGTCCACATCCAAGGAGCTCATGAGCTAGCAAAGGAAGTGAGTGTCTAGCTGATAGAAACGCCGAGTGCCGGTGATGGAAGTCCTATGGCTCTGAAGGGCTCCACAGAGATGATTTCAACAACACAAGTCAGGGAGTGTTCCGGGTGGGACCCCCATGCTAAGACCTCAGGACCTCAACAAACACTCCCAAAGCCCCGGAGATGCCTGTAAGTCCAGTCAGAGGGTTAGATATATCTGGAGGTCAAAGCGGGCACAGCAAGATGCGAGGCAGAGAGACGGAGGTTGGGCAAGAAGTGGGGCTACCGAAGAGCATCACAGTGCAGTCTGTCCCATCAATACTCTGGGAATTTCTCCCGAGAGGATCTGTATGTACGCTTTCCAAAGAGGATCCCCGAGATGACTTCGTACCTAAGTTTTTTGTAACAGCCCCAAACTGAGGACATACTAAATAGCTATCTTCGGTCTGATAAATCCTGTCCATAGGAGAGAACCTTACTAGCCTTTCTGACATAGATATAGACTGTCATGCTTAGTGATCACACTCACATGGGAGATACCCACACACTGGAAAATACCATAGACAGCACATCTAATTTGTTCATATATCATATGTATGTATATACATGCATACACATACATACAAGTGTACACATGTGTTCCTACTAAGGCTTCCGATGGTTTCTGCCCTATTCACGATTCTTTTCTCCCAGCACTTCAGAACAGCCAGTGACAAATGCCTTGACCTAACATTTAAAATAAAATGAACACATTACTGCAGTGTGGATGATTCACCATGGTGAGTAGGCACCACAAGAGAACTATGTTCCTGTCACATTCAAGTGTGTGTGTGTGTGTGGCGGGTGTTGTACATGCTGTATGCATGGGCACATACATGTTCATGCGTGTGTGTGGCGGGTGTTGTGCATGCTGTATGCATGGGCACATACATGTTCATGCGTGTGTGCATGTGTGCATATGTACATGTAAAGTGACCGAGGCACCCTCCACACTATTATGATGATGATGACGATTCTCCACATATTATTACTGATAATGATACTGATGATGATTTGACACGGGGTCTCTAGCTGAACCTGGACTTCGGTTGTTTGACTAGCCTGACTGATGCTAGCCAGCCCCAGGAACTCAAAAGTCTCCACCTCCCCACTGGACTTACAGGCACCCACTCTTGGGCCTAGCTTTGAACATGAGTGCTGGGGATCCACACTCAGGTCCTCATGTCTGCATGGCCAGCGCTTTACTGACCAGGCCACCTCTTTAGTCCTCATGTTCAAATTTTGACATATAAGAATACGTCCAGCATCAGCTGAGTACGGGGGTCCAGTGTCGGTCTCCAGCTCCCAGGCCCCCTTATTTTCCCTTCCCCTCATTCTAGCCCAATCACTGAGCCACGACCTGGCTCAACATATGCTTCTTTAGTTGCTTGGACACACTTCCCACTAGCTGTACCCCAGCTGCTATGTCAAAAAGAAGAGCATCCTGTTCAGCCAATGTCTGTTTGTTTTTCTCTTTTGCTAAAATCTACTTCCTCATGATTGTGTCATCTGGGTGTGAGGGCACATCTGCAATCCCAGCATCTTGGAGACAGAGACAGAGGATCATGTGTCCAAGGAGCTAAAAAGCTTTGGAGTTAAAAGAATTCTTTCATCATCATCATCATCATCATCATCATCATCATCATCATCATCATCACCATCATCATCACCATCATCATCATCACCATCATCATCACCACCACCACCACCACCACCATCATCATCATCATCATCATCACCACCATCATCATCATCATCATCATCATCACCACCATCATCATCATCACCACCACCACCACCACCATCATCATCATCATCACCACCATCATCATCATCATCATCATCATCACCACCATCATCATCACCATCATCATCACCACCATCATCATTATCACCATCATCACCACCATCATCATCCTCACCATCATCATCATCATCCTCACCACCATCATCATCATCACCATCATCATCATCATCATCACCATCACCATCATCATCATCACCATCATCATCACTACCACCATCATCATCGTCACCATCACCATCGTCATCATCATCATCACCATCATCATCATCATCATCACCATCATCATCACCATCATCATCACCACCATCATCATCCTCACCATCATCATCATCATCATCATCACCACCATCATCATCCTCACCATCATCATCATCATCCTCACCACCATCATCATCATCACCATCATCACCATCATCATCATCACCATCATCATCATCATCATCATCACCATCATCACCATCACCACCATCATCATCATCACCATCATCACCATCACCACCATCATCATCATCATCATCACCATCATCATCATCACCATCATCATCATCATCATCATCATCACCATCATCATCATCACCATCATCATCATCATCATCATCACCATCACCACCATCATCATCATCATCATCACCATCACCACCATCATCATCATCATCACCATCACCATCACCACCATCACCATCATCATCATCATCATCATCATCATCACCGTCACCATCATCATCGTCACCATCATCATCATCATCATCATCATCATCACCACCATCATCATCATCATCACCATCATCATCATCACCATCATCATCATCATCATCATCATCATCATCACCATCATCACCATCATCATCATCACCATCATCACCATCACCACCATCATCATCATCACCATCATCACCATCACCACCATCATCATCATCACCATCATCATCATCATCATCACCATCATCATCATCATCATCATCATCATCACCATCATCATCATCATCATCATCACCATCATCACCATCACCACCATCACCATCATCATCATCATCATCATCATCATCATCATCATCATCATCACCATCATCACCATCACCATCATCATCATCATCATCATCACCACCACCACCACCACCACCACCATCATCATCATCATCATCATCATCATCATCATCATCATCGTGACTTGGTTTTTTTGGGACATGCTTTCTCTGGTTGTCCTAGAACTCACTCTGTAGACAGGTTAGCATTGAATTTAGAGATTTGCCGGCCTCTGCCTCCAAGTGCTGGACTTAAGGGTGTGTGCCACCAATCCCAGCTTAAATTCTTTTAAGTGTATCTGTAAATATATTTATACCATATATTATATGTGACATTAGCAGACATATTCTGATTTCCAGAAACTTGAACTATATAGCCTCTCCCTCCCGAGTGATGAGATAAAGATTTATTTATTTTGAGACACAGTCTCACTATGTAGCTTTATGTGGCCTCGTACTTGCTATCTAGACCAGACTGGCCTGAACTCACAAGATCTACTTGCCTCTGCCTCCTGAGTGTGCAATTAAAGGCCTGTGCCACCACATCTGGCTTTTATTCTTAGGCAGATGTAGATATTTTCTTGAATTCAAGTAATAAACTACCTGTAAAATAGTATGACTACTCCCCAAAGAACAACAAGAGATTATCACATATTCGTAGCACATATTTTGCCTTTTTGTTGTTTAATAGACATTTTATTACTGTTAAAGTTAAGCTAAAGTAAACCAAGCAGAGACTTCGCCATGCTAACAGTTTGGCACTGTTAAGGACTTGCAGCCACCACACCCACCATCCCCCAATCTTTCCATCCTTAGATGAAACCCTGAACCCATGTTAGACTGACTTCCCATTCCCCAGCCAAGCCTCTGGATACCTCCAATCCACCTTTGTCCACACGCGCGTGCCCACTCTGATACCTCCAATCCACCTTTGTCCACACGCGCGTGCCCACGGATACCTCTAATCCACCTTTGTCCACACGCACGTGCCCACGGATACCTCTAATCCACCTTTGTCCACACGCACGTGCCCACGGATACCTCCAATCCACCTTTGTCCACACGCGCGTGCCCACGGATACCTCTAATCCACCTTTGTCCACACGCACGTGCCCACGGATACCTCTAATCCACCCTTTGTCCACACGCGCGTGCCCACGGATACCTCTAATCCACCCTTTGTCCACACGCGCGTGCCCACGGATACCTCTAATCCACCTTTGTCCACACGCGCGTGCCCACTCTGGCTACTTCAGACACATGGAGCCACACAGCATTGGTTCTTTGTGACTGACAGGTCTCACTAGGCACATCTTAGAGCTCAATCCACGTTAGAGCTCATGTCAGAATTTCCCTCCTTTTAAAAAACTTAAAATTTTTATTATTTGTTTGTTTGTTTTTTCGAGACAAGGTTTCTCTGTAGCTTTGGTGCCTATCCTGGAACTACCTCTTGTAGACCAGGCCGGCCTCGAACTCACAGAGATCCGCTTGCCTCTGCCTCCCGAGTTCTGGGATTAAAGGCGTGCGCCACCACTGCCTGGCTTTTTTATTATTTAAAACAATGTTAAGTTTAAATATATTTCGATCATATTCTTCCTTACCCCAAATCCTTCTAGATCCTCTCCCTTTCCCTACCCACCCAGCTTTAGGGTTTCTCTAAAAAAAAGAAAAGAAAAGAAAACAAAGACCCAATACAACAATAATCCCCTAAAACCAAACTCATTCCATAGCTGAAGAGACTGAACTCCTCAGCCCCTGTGTCCTCCTCCGAGTACTGGGATTACAGACACCAGATGCCATGTTCTGTATATACAGAGCTGCAGATTGTACCCAGGGCCTTGTTAATGCTGAGTAAACACACACTTTTACACATGACATTATATATGTGGAAAATACTATATTTACTTACCTGAGCAGTGAATAGGGCTGTGTTTGAAAGATCAATAAATCATTACAGTGACCCTAGTCAAAAAAAAAGGTCTTATTAAGAATTTAAAGAAAATAACAGCTTTAACTATAGATGATTTCTATTGTATAAGTATAAAACAGTCAATAAATTTCTCTTTAGCTAGTAACTCACATGTACACGAGGATACAAGTGTACATAACCACAGACATACATCTGCATACATATTTTTCCTATTTGGAAGCATGAGGTTTACAAATACAAATTTCAGTAACCAAAATTTTACCTAATCAATACCCAATATAATTACAAATTTAAAAATAGGAGACAGCTCTCTGAGAACAGTAACAGAACTCCTTAATATTTGTTTCATTAAACAGATTTCTGCCAAATTACTCTTTCCCTGAAAGGTCCTGTGCGCTGTCTCCATCTTCCAGGAGGTTCTCCTATGGCACTGATGCCTTCCTCTGATAGGCAGGCAGGTCCCCCAGTGAGTGCCACCTCCTCCGTGTTTGTTTTATTCTTTTCGGATAAGATTTTTTTTTATACAAATCTAAAAATGCCTCTGACTTTTGACTTCTATTTTGAGTTCATTATGACATTTGCCTAATTTATTTATTAATGAGTTAAATAAAATATTTGATATGTGTTCTTTCAAAAAAAAAGATTTTTCTATACAACACAGGCTAGCTAGGAATTTAGGCTACTCTTGAATTTGTGGTGATTCTCCTGCCTCAGCCTCCCTAGTACTGTGAATTAGCAACCAAACCACACCTGGCATCCCCATGATATCTTCCTCTGTATTGAAAATGTTATTATTATTTATTTTAATATTTTATTTTTAAGATAGGGCTTCTCTGTTAGCCCTGGCTGTCCCAGAACTCACCCTGAAGAGCAGGCTGGCTTTAAACTCAGAGATCTGCCTTCCTCTGCCTCCCGAGTGCTGGAATTAAAGGTGTATGTCACCACCAACTGGCAAAGATTTTTAAGTTTTTCGAGACAAAGCTTCTCTTTGTAACAGTCCTTGCTGTCTTGGAACTTGCTTTGGAGATCAGACTGGCCTCGAATTCATGGAGATTCACCTGCCTCTGCCTCCTGAGAACTGGGATTAAAGACTTGTACCACCATTACCGGGTAAGTTTTATATTCTGAGAAGAAGGTTTTTATTTTTGTTGTTTTTGTTCATTGTTCATTTTTAAAATATTTTTAGACAGAGTCTCTTTGTATAGCACAGGCTGGCCTTGAACCCTCAATTCTTCATCCTGAGCTTCCTGAGCAAGTGCTGGGTATAGGAATGTACCACCAAGCCTACCTTCTAAACAAGGGATTCCAGTGCCAAGAAAAATAAGACAAACCACTAATGTTCCACTGGGGGAGGGGCAGTGATGGGACTTGAACCCAGGGCCTTTTCTGTTTAAGCCAGCTAACTATTTAACTGGCGCTAGAACTTTTGTTAAGAACACCGCGTCCTGGCTGGAAACAGTCTGGGGTTCACTGTACACGTCTGAGCTGGTGGCCACACACTACAAGGTCAACCCAAGTCTCTGCAGAGAAGCCACCTTTTCTCAAGGTTTGTCACTCTGCAGAAGCCATCTGTGCCTCAGGACAAGCAAGGGAGCTAGTGCCTTGTTGGCGGCTCTGACTCGCTGTGGTCAGCCCTCATACTCAATCCTGAAATTCTTCAGCAGCCTATGCAAACTGGAGCACCCAGTGCCTGTCCATCCAGTGCAGCAGGGGGAGTGGCCAGCTGCTCTGCACTTCCCATGGCCCACGAGGGAAGGAACAAGGCTCTCCAAATGGGACCTGTGTAGTCAGTCCTTTGACTTTAGAGCATGCCAAAGCCGAAACACTTAAAACTTAAATATAAAACAGATTGGTAGCAGTGGTAAAACCCCAGAAAATACCAAGAAACTAACAGTGTCTTCTCAGGAGACGCTAACCCGTGAGATTTAGAAGGATTACCACGTCTTGTTTCTTCCATTAATAAATTCTATGGGTGCCCGGTGTGGTGGCACACATCTTTCAATCCCAGCACTAAGGAGAAAGAGGTGGCTGGATCTCTTTGAGTTCGAGACCAGCCTGGTCTATATAGTGAGTTATATAGACAGCCAGATCTACATAGTAAAACACTGCCAAAAAAAAAAAACAATAAAAATTAATTCTCTGGGTGATCATTACCATGATTATGTATTCTTTTTCTATACAGACATTTCAATACATTTAAACTACAAGTGCCCATTGTGGCAAAGCTCAGAGAGAAACAGAAAAGGGAGCCAAGACTGTGGCGTGGGGGTTGAGTGCAAGGCCCTAGGTTCAAGCCCAGCACTGGAGGGAGAAAGCCCTTTTTAGTGACTTGACTAGTGAAATTAGTAGACTGATCTTAGTCTGTAAACCTGAAGTCTCCTGACATACATCACGAAGCCTCTGACTTGGGAGGGTGGTCCTCCAGGCAACACTTGTGGTCCTGCAGTTACCATAGCAACAATACTGCTGAGTAGCTGTTGGAATATCATTACTCAGAGAACATGTTTAAATATAAGATTTGCTTACTGTATCCAAGAAAAGTAAGTTATCTTTGCTCCCACCAAAGACCATTATTTCATTTTCTTTTCCCAAACAGGCCGTGTGCCATAACCTGTGATGGAAAAGTATGGACAGAGTGAGATGCTGTCAGGGAAGAGAGTGCACATCACACAGCTGATTCCAAAGCTCACACTCTGAAGTGATCTATCCCACAGGTTCATCATATTTCAGTCAGAGAGATGACTCCTGCTAACTCTGTCTCAGCTCCCAGATTTGCTAAGTCCCTTATCTTATACATATTATCCCTGAAATGAATTTAAAGGCTCAATTCCTCAAGTGCAACAAGCACCCTTTCTAGCACCTTTGGTGGCCTCCACGTCAATTCCTGCCACCTTTGTCCTTCCTCCGTGCTCTGCGCCCCATCAGTTGACAAATGCACACGGAACCCCCTTCCCACGTCTACTTCAAAGCCGTCACTCTCTAACAGTATTAGTATAGATTTACATATCAACAAACATATAAATATTTAGATCTTTTTCTCAATTGTCATTTGTTAAATAACAGAAAGATCTATCATAATCTGACTCTACACAATCTGGAGTAAGATTATTTCTGGACTATGGCACAAGACAGCATGGTGTCCGCAGATAATCCTGTGGTCTGCTGTATCTGAATGTCCTATGAGGGCATTTTCATCACACTAGCCAACTGAATCTGAGGAACTGTTATGGTGCTATTTCCTTTAATAATAACATTGATTCTATAATATTTATCCTATAATATACAACAAATAAATAGCATTTTCTTTCTCAAACTATTCACATTAATGAATATACCAGACTGTTGTTTATTTTCAGAGATGGTCTCATGTAGCCCAGGCTGCCACCAAACTCACTACATAGCCAATGACAGCCTTAAGCTCCTGGTCCTCCCGCCCATACTTCCCAATTCTAGGATCAGAGGGGTGGACCATCACTCCCTGCTCAAATGGTTAATAAGAAAAAAAAAATCTGTCTCTACAGAAACTTGAAAGCAAATATGTCTATTAAGTTACTTCAAATATCTCCTAAAAACAACTATGATTAAAGCTAACACTATTCCAATCTATTTATTAAAAATAGTAACATTAAAAATCGATCAGGTTTTAAATTACTTCATTAGCTAAGATTATATATTTAGCTAAAAGTAACATTTTCAATTTTGCAACTATGTATGAAAAGTATATAAATCATTTCCAATGAACATAACCAAAATGATAATTACTTTATTCAGTTAACATGAAGCTTATTTGAGAAGTAAGTATTTTGCTTATGGTTTCCTTATAGACACTGCATTCTGTCCTAAATCTTCAAACTCTCACTGGTTTCCTTTGGGCTTACCTGGGCCTGGTGTAAGGCAAATGTCTCAGTTGTTTCCAACAGTTTGTTGTGATATTGTGAATCCAGCAATCACCTGTAATATTAGGGCAGTTCAGAAATGATTAGGGCATTGATTATAATTTTAATGTTGTTTACAGGTTTGTCATGTTATACTTGCATCATTATCTTGGGTGAGTCTGCATATTTTTCATAAATATTTTAAGCATCTACAAAGCAAGAGTGCCCCACACCCTAGAGGCAACAACCATCAAAGTTTGGGCTTATACACAAGTCTACAAGTGAGCCCTGGGCTCAATGTCAGCCAAAGGGAAGAAAAAGGAAAGACAAGAGGGGAAGAAGGAACAGGAAGGAGGAAGAGAAAGAGAGAAGAGCTCGGCCACATGTGCTATTTGTCTGTGTTGTCCTTCCTGTGACTTCTTACATCTTGCATGATTCTAGGTCTTGCGTGATTCTCCCCGTAAACATGTCAGTACACATTGCCAAGATGAATGGACACAAAACTAAATGTTCTGGTACCCATGCAACCAAATCTTCATCTTACTCTATAAGGAAGTGTTAGATCATTCAACTTCCCATATGCTAATGATCAAAAATAGCAAGCCTAGATCTGGAGAGATGGCTCAGTGGTTAAGAGCAGTGTGGTGACATTTGTTTATATTTTAACAAATAAAACTTGCCTGAAGAATCCCAGCACTTGGGAGGCAGAGGCAGGTGGATCTTTGTGAGTTCGAGACCAGCCTGGTCTACAAGAGCTAGTTCCAGGACAGGCTCCAAAACCACTGAGAAATCCTGTCTTGAAAAACCAAAAAAAAAAAAAAAAAAAAAAAAAACTTGCCTGAAGATCAAAGCACAGAGGTAAGCCACCAGAGGCCAGGCATTGGTGGTGGCTCATACCTTTAATCCCAGGATTTGGGAGACAGGCAAATAGATCTCTGTTAGTTCAAGGACACCCTAGGCTACATGAGATTGATCCAGTCTCAAAAAGAAAGAGAATTTACACAAATCCCATGCCTTTAACCCCAGCATTAGGGGTAGAGATAGGAATGATATGGCTGGGCAGAGAGAGGAATATAATGAAGAAGACAGGAGTTCACTGCCATCTGAGGTTTGGGGGAGACAGCTGCAGTCTGAGCATCACCCCTGCACCTGTAGTCTGAGGATCACCCCTGCACCTGTAGTCTGAGGATCACCCCTGCACCTGTAGTCTGAGGTGCAGTCTGAGCATCACCCCGGCACCTGTAGTCTGAGGTGCAGTCTGAAGAGACAGTCTAAGCACAGGACCCCCCTTTGGTCTGAGCACTGGTAGAGGTAAAAGGTCTCTCTAGTGGCTGGCTGCTCTGCTTCTCTTCAGTTTTCACCCCCTAATATCTGACTCTGGGTATTATTTATTAAGACTAATTAGAATTCATGCTATAGAGTACTGGCTGCTCATCCAGAGGACGCGGGTTCAATTCCTGCACCCACGTGGCAGCTCAGAACTGTCTATAACTCCAGTTCCAGGGGATGTGGCATCCTCACACAGACATGCATGTAAGCAAAGCACCAGTACATATAAAACAAATAAATTTCAAAAAAAGAGCTCACAAAATGGCTTAACAGATAAATGCATCTGTTGTCAAGACTTGAGAGTGGTTCCTAGAATCCACCTGGAAGATGAGAACTGACTCCGTAAAGCTGTCTTCTAATTTCCACACCCATGTCATGGCACATGTGTACATACACACAAATAAATAAAACGGAAAAAAATTAGTTAAGAAAATAATCTAACATGTCAAACCCAGCCATGCGTACCCTTGTCGGTTGTGTGTCCTGATGCCGCAATTTACTGATACGAAAACTCACAGCTACTAGAACCAGCAGTAACAGGAGTGCCAGACTTCTGAGCCAGAGAGACAGCTCAGTGGATCGCAGTGCTTGCTGCCGAGACCTGAGGGCCTGGGCTCCGTCCCTGAAGCCCACAGAATGGCAGGAGATAACCAACGCCCACAAGCTGTTCTCTGACCTCTACAAGTCAGTGTGTGACACACACACACACACACACAATACATACACAAATGAATAAATAAATGTAAAACAAACAAACAAAGCACCAATGAGAGGAGTTACAGGATCCCACTGAGCATTCTGTAGTTCTAGAACAAAAAGAAGACATTGGCTTCACCTTACGCTTCCAGCCTCAGGGAAGACTGCCTTCCACATTCTGGCTTACAGTACAACAGCTTCTGGACAGACAGTCCGGACGCAGGATCATGGGATGTGGGGAGGGAAGGGGGCTTTAAGTTTTCTCTCTCTGTCCTCTCTCTTAGGGCCTTGACCAGGTACATGTCAGGTAAACATTCTACCAGTGAACTATAACCCCACCCTGCAGATATATGGTTAAGAATACTGGGAGAAAAGAATGACTTCAGTATAACTATGAACTATAATTAATCAAAAAAAAAAATAAAACAACAGAGAGAGAGCAATGGCTCAGAAGGTAAAGGTACCAGCTGCAAAGCCCAGTGACCTAAGTTTGACCCCTGGAGCCCACATGGTATTAGGAGAGACCCAACTCTCCTATGCTGTCCTGTCTTCCACACATGCGCATAGGCACATCTCACATATACATTCATGAGCTCTCACACACAGAACAGGAAGAAATGAAAAACGGTTTCTAACCATCCACACCCCCAGGACAGAGGCCCCCTCAGGCTCCCACACGCCTCAGGCAGGGACTGGGACACGGATACGCCCTTCCCCGGATGCCTGCCACCTGGGTACTGCACACCACAGGACTTGGGGTAAGGGAGGAAATGACCGTATGCTAGGCTGTATGGACTTACTCAGAGGAACATTGTCTGCACTTAGTCCACCAAATAGGAAAAGCTTGTCATCAGCGATTGCTGTCAGCGTGTGCCATGACCGAGGTTTGGGGCTCTCTTCATTAACAGAAATCCTGTAGCAAGGAAAAAAAATAAACTCAAACTTTGAATTAAACAAAATGAGGTGTTTTTTTTTTTTTAAATCATCTCAGGTCTTATTTTTCCCCAGCACAGTCTCATCACGCAGCCAGGCTGGCCTCTGGCTCACAGTGCCCCTGCCTTGGCCATTAGTGCTATGCACTGAGCACCACGCTCATCTCAAATCTTCTTTTTGTTTGTTTTTTGTTTTTGTTTTTTGAGACAGGGTTTCTCTGTAGCTTTGGGGTCTGTTCTGGAACTAGCTCTTGTAGACCAAGCTGGCCCCGAACTCACAGAGATCCCCCTGCCTGTGCCTCCCCAGTTCTGGGATTAAAGGTGTGCGCCACCACCACCCCAGGCTCATCTCAGATCTTAAAGGAAAACTTAAGCTGGGGAGTGGAGGTGCACACTTGCAATCCCAGCACCCCAAGATCGTGCATTTGAGGATATCCTGGGCTACACAGTAACTTCAAGGTCAGCTTGAGCTATATACAGACATCTTGCTGGGAAAGAAAGAGACAGGAACGGAGGAGGGGAGGGGAATAAAAAAGGGAGGGAAGGAAGAAGAAAGAATGGAGGAAAGAGAAAACAAAGGAAAATAAATACTTGGTTATAAATCTTTTAACAAGTACGAAAATATGTTTTAAAAGGAGACTACTATAGCCTTGCCCCTCAGCAACGGGAATGAATATTAATTTGGCCCAATCTTTGAGGACTTCTATGTGCATGCTAATTGTGCTTCCTAAGAAGACAGACTGGATCACACATTGCTCTGCACCCATTTCTCTCAGTATGACCCTCAGGCTTCCACAGAGCAGTGTCTTTTGGCACTGGAAGCCTGGCAGCCCTGGGCACAGGTCCTGCGATGTAAACAATCCTACAGCAGACAGAGGACTGAGATCAAGCTTTGTCCAGGCTTTGTTTTTATTTTTAGTTGGGTTTCATTGTTTTGGTTGTTGTTGCTGTTTGTTTTGCTTTTTTTTTTTTTTTGGAAACAGTTTCTCTACATAGCTCTGGCTGTCCTCGAACTCACTCTGTAGACCAGGCTGGCTCAAACTCAGAGATCCACCTGCCTCTGCCTCCTGAATGCTGGGATTAAAGGTGTGCGCCACCGCTGCCCAGTACTTTTATCTTTAGTTTATTTTTTATTTTATGTGCATTGGTGTGTGTTTGTGTGAGGGTACCCTGGATCTGGAGTTACAGGCAGTTGTAAGTCACCATGTGGATGCTGGGAACCAAATGCGGGTCCTCTTGAAGAGCAGCCAATGCTCCTAACTGCTGAGCCGTCTCTTGTTAAAAGTTGCAATAAGCATTTCTTTTTTAGATTCATACACACACATTCATATCCATAAATATACTTGCATTGTCTTCAGAGAATTCCTGAGTCAAAATTAAACTTTCTTTTCTCTTTGTTTCTTTGTGACAGCGTCTCACTCTATAGACCAGGCTGTCCTGAAACTCACTCTGTAGACCAGGCTGGCCTGGAACTCACTCTGTAGACCAGGCTGGCCTAGAACTCACTCTGTAGACCAGGCTGGCCTGGAACTCACTCTGTAGACCAGGCTGTCCTGGAACTCACTCTGTAGAGCAGGCTGTCCTGGAACTCACTCTGTAGACCAGGCTGGCCTGGAACTCACTCTGTAGAGCAGGCTGTCCTGGAACTCACTCTGTAGAGCAGGCTGTCCTGGAACTCACTCTGTAGACCAGGCTGGCCTGGAACTCACTCTGTAGAGCAAGCTGTCCTGGAACTCACTCTGTAGACCAGGCTGGCCTGGAACTCACTCTGTAGAGCAGGCTGTCCTGGAACTCACTCTGTAGAGCAGGCTGTCCTGGAACTCACTCTGTAACCAGGCTGGCCTCAAACTCACTCTGTAGACCAGGCTGGCCTCAAACTCCAGAGCTCTACCTGTCTCTGCCTCCCGACTGTTGGGAGAAAAGGCCTGCACCACCACCGCCCGCTCCAGTGTCTAGCTGAAGCACACTGTAGGCTACCTTTCAGGAAGAAACTGTGCCGGCCATACTTCTACCAAGTGTGCTGCCACAGCTCAGCACGGGTGGCCTCGGGTGGCCTCTGGGCACCCGTTCCTTCTGGGAGCTGCTCCTCTGTGTCCTTCCCACTTTCCTACTAGATTGTCGGGTTTTTCCCCTCTAAGAGTTCTTGGGGACTTTTGACTTCAACTTTCTCTCTAAAAGAAAAAAAAGGCTATAAATAAATATTGCTTTCAGTTTATTCTGGTTTCCATTTTCCAATATGCCTTTTAGTATTTTGTGTACTTTTTTTGTAGAGAAATCTTTAATCTTTAGCTGGTTTTATGAATAAGTCTTTCTTACTTACTGAGTTCAGGGTTACATAATCTTTAATGCCAAAGTTTTAAGAATAACTAGATATTTTCTTCTCACACTTTTAGTTTGTTTGTTTTAAGACAGGGTTTCTCTGTAGTTTTGGAGCCTATTCTAGCACTAGCCCTGTAGACCAGGCTGGCCTCGAACTCACAGAGATTTGCCTGCCTCTGACTCCCAAGTGCTGGGATTAAAGGCGTGCGCCACCACCACCCAGCTCTTCTCACACTTTTATGGTTTTATTTTTTTATTTGCTGGGGTTTGTGTTGTTTTAAAGGCAGGGTCTTGCTATATACCCCAGTCAGGTCTCAAATTTGCCATGTAGCCAAAGCTAACCCCAAACTCACTGTCTTCCTGCCTCAGCCTCCTGAGTAAACAAGTGAGATTACTTGGTGTAGCACTGTGTCTGGCTAGTCACCGTTTTATTTGTGTATGTGTGGAGGCCAAAGGCCAGCAACAGGGCTGTGACTCAGGAGCTGTCTACATTAGCTTTGTTTGTGTGTTTATATGTGACAGGGATTTTCACCCGCCTGGAACTTGCCGGCTCAGGAAGGCTGACTGGCCAGTTAGCCCTAAGAATCCACCTCTCTCTGCCTCCCTAGGGCTGTGACTGGAAGCTCACACACTATACTTGGCTTTTTAAATGGGTTCTGGGGACCTGAACTGGGACCTCATGTCTGCTAGGCAAGCACTTCCTGGCTGAGCTACTTCCCTAGTCCTCGTGGTTTTATTTATTTATTTATTTTGGTTTTTTTTTCTAGACAGGGTTTCTCTGTATAGCCCTGGCTGTTCTGGAACTCACTCTATAGACCAGGCTGGCCTCAAACTCAGAAATCTGCCTGCCTCTGCCTTCCAAGTGCTGGGATTAAAGGTTCATACCACCATCAACTAGCCTATGGTTTTATCTTTAATAGTATTTATACTTTATAATAATATATAGCCCTGATTACACTGCATTACAGGAATATCCAGGTTAATATGTAATCTGTCTTTCATCCATTTCATTATCTAGGTGAAGGTGTGTGGAATGATTCCACCAGCCACTCCATCTCCACTAGACCAGTCCCCAAAGAATACTTACTCTAAAGCCGATATTTTCACATGATTCTTTTCAACTCTTACTATTTTTATGCTTTGTATAATTTGCACAAACCCCATTTAGCTGACTTTGGTACCTGGAATCCTTTCACTTGGGAGGCTGAGGCAGGACAACCCGAATTCAAGGCCAGCCCGGGCTACTTGGTGAGATTCTGTCTCAAAAGGGAGGGAGCAAGGGAAAAAATTTAAATTTCATGTTTTTTGTTTAGATACATAATCTGAAAAAATATCAGCTCAATGTCAGAAACCCAAGTTTGGATTCCGCCCACACCCATCCCTCCAGAGTGGACCGCGGTCTTCAGACTCACCTGCCGGACCAAGTCCAGGTATCCAAGTTTAGATAGTGTAGGTCATTCATTCTAGTTTGCTGAAATAAAAAGCATAATGATCGGACAGCGTTTTAACTCTTTTATGGAATAAAATGTTAGTTTGCAAACAAGTTCAGATCAAGCACGAATTGCCCTAGTCTACTGAGCACTGGAAGCTTAAATAATGGAAATCAATTCCAAGGATTAAGAAAATTAATATGGAGCTCCCAGAATAATGTGCCAGAGAAGCAAATGGAAGAGATGGTTTAAAGTAACAGCTTAGATGTTAAGAAACTAAACATTCCTGACCCTGCACGCGAGTGGAGGGTCCTCACTAAAATACGATTAAAAATCATCTATGACAGTGTGGAGGGTCTCTTTGGGAAACAGAAGACAAATACAAATTAGCACTAGGTGCAGCTTAATCTCTTAGGTTATGTGAATGTTCAGATGCTCCACAGAGTCAGAGGACAAGTTTTGATAAACATCACCCATGAAAATATCATTTCCATTGAAAACACTGACCAAAACGCGTCCGCCAAAGATATACCCTTTATTTCCCAGAACTGCACATGAATGCGCGGCTCGTGGCTGTGGCGGAACTCCACCCTGCAAGCAGAGATCAGAACAGAGGCAGACTTGAGGCAGCTGTACCAGCCACATCCTGTGCTCAGTCAGAACTACAAATAGCTTCTTCAAGAAGAAAACGCACCCCTCTGTCCTTAAATGCCCACCCACCCCGACAAAATGAAAGTTCATATGAGTTTAGCTTGAAATATAAAGATTTTTAAAATCAGATTAAAAAAAAATCTCTCTTCTTTTCTTCCCTTCCTCCACACCAAAGATCTAATATTACATCACAGAAGACTAAGAATTTCCTCATGGCCCCCAAAGTCCTCAAATTCACAAAAACAACTTCATTGATGGTTTAAGTCAAGCTTAAGCCCTTCTCATTTCCTAGGCAATATTGGATTTTAGAAGTTGGGTTTTTTGTTGTTTTTCTCTTCCTAAAATTCTTAGACTATAAAAAAAAATACTTCTCTATCCTTTATCTTCAATGAAGCTCAGCTGATGTTTCAGGCTCACTTGAATAACCGTACTGAGATCCAACTGGTATAAAGAATTAGCATTTAACTCTGTAACTGTTAAATTGAGAAAAAATCATTTTAAAAAGTTGGTCCCTAGAGCTAGAGGGATGCTCACCGGCCAGGAGCACTGACTGCTCCTGCAGAGGACCTACTTCAGTTCCCAGCACCACATGGCAGCTCACAACCCTCCGTAACTCCAGTTCCAGGGGATCCAACGCCCTCTTCCAGGCTCCTCGGGCAATACGCACGTTTCCCACATATCCATGTGGTCAATACACCCATTCACATAAAATAAAAATAAATCTTTAAAAGGTGTTGATCTGTTTGATTTCTATATACTGTTTAAATGAATCTGAATTTATGTTTGGTTCAGAATAAAATAATAGTGATAATATGTTTTCTCTTGGTAGAATCGCATGTAGCTCACGGGTTTGTAAAAACACAGGTGTTGAGCTGAGGGTACAGCTCCATGGTGGAGAACAAGCCTAGTACGTATGAGGCTGTTCACTTGATCTAGCACTGGGGAAAAAGAAAGAAAAAACTCTTGGACTCTGTTTTAAAAGGGCTTTGTAAGAGAGCTGCTAATTCCACAGACACGTGGGGTGAAGAGCGGCTGCAGAGACCCACGCCTGGAATAGCTGCACGGGAGGCAGAGGCAGGCGGATCTCTGTGAGTTCAGGGCCAGCCTGGTCTATAGCGTGAGTACCAGGACAGATAGGGCTTCACAGAAAACCCTGTCTCAGTAATTGTAACCTAGCACCAAGGATGTAAAGGTCAGGGAGGATTGCAAGTTCTAGGTCAGCAGTCCACATCAGTATAGTCCACATAGTGAGACCCTCTCAAAACACCAAAGACAGAAAAGGGAGGGAAGAGGGAGAATTATTTTTCATGCAATTACAAACCCAATTACTAAAATCAAGTACCTTAGGAAAAAGGCATTTTAAAAATATCAATGAATATAAAAATAGCACTCCCACGCAGAAACAAACACACAAAAAGAGTTTATCAAGAAAGGAAAAGCTGGTAAGAATGAGAGTGGGCTGGGCTCAGAGGAAGGGCTTCGGCTCCGGAGGCTCCAGGTAACTTAGCGCTTACTTTAATTTCAGGTTGAGACCAAGTCCTTGTCTTCGTGTCGAACACATGGACATCATTGTGCCAGCCCCAGAAGATCTGCTCTTCCTAAAACAGAAACCATCAGTTAGGAGCTCTGTGGCTGAGACACCAGCACAGTGAAGTGACAGGCAGCGTCGCCACGGTGGCAAAGCCCGGCCCACGCCACACCCCACAGCTGCCCTCAAGCCCACGCGCGCTGCTGCCGGCCTCCAGTACCGCAACTCCCTCACTCAGCCGGTTTTCACTTCCTCAGTTGTATGAGACAGAATGAACATTTATATTTTGAGACCTATTTCAAAACTTATCTTTGCTATAATAAACTTTAGTTGGCTGTTGTTTGCTGCATTAAAAAAAGTACTAACTGGGGGTGGGGGAGGGGAGTGGGATGGAAAGACTGCTCAACATTTAAGAGCACTGACTGTTCTCCTGGAGGACCCAGGTTCAACCCCCAGCACCCACAGGGCAGCTCACAACTGTTTGTAACTCTAGTCCCGTGGGATCCAACACCCTCTTCTGGCCTCTGCCTGCACTACACACACATGGTGTACAGACATACATGCAGGCAGAACATCTATACACATAATATAAAAATAAAGGTAAAAGAATGTTAAATTCACCAGGCATGATGGTGCAAGCCTTTAATCCCAACAATCAGGAGGCACAGCGGGGGATCTCTGAGTTTAAGGTCAACCTGGTCTACAGAGTGAGTTCTAGGACAGCCAGGGCTACACAGAAAAACCCTGTCTCAAAAAAAAACAAAACAAAACAAAACAAAAACCCAGTAAGTAAGTAAGTAAATTTAAAGTTAAACTCTAATTGATCCCTTCTACTTTACCAAAAATTTGGTTCCCCTTTCTAAAAAATGTTTTTCATATCTGGGCATCAATCCCAGTACTTGGGAGGCAGAGGCAGGTGGATCTCTGTGAGTTCGAGCAGAGCCTGGTCCACAGAGTGAGTTCCAGGACAGACTCCAAAGCTACACAGAGAAACCCTGTCTTGAAAAACAAAAGGGAGGGAGAAAGAAAGAGAGAGAGAGAGAGAGAGAGAGAGAGAGAGAGAGAGAGAAGAGTGGGGGGGGGGAGAGCAATTCATTATTCCTAAGGCTTATAGTGATGCTGAATTAAAGAAAAAATTAAAGAGTGATTACTTCCTTACCCAAGATGCATCATGTACATCAAAACAGTCTTGAAGTTCACTGTGCCTCCTGTACCCATAACCACCAAAATATATTAATCTGAAAAACAAACGCAGAGGACAAACTTTAGGAGTCTTGTTTCTAGTTTGCTCAGATAGTTGAAATAGCTGGGCACCGTTGCTCAGGTCTGCAATTCTAGCACTCAGGAAGCTGAGACAGGAGGATTATCATGTGTTCCCAAGTCAGCCTGGGCTACTTAATGAATTCTAGGCCAACTCCAGAATGAGACCATGCAGCAAAAGTCACATAAACAAAAAGAATTTGAGGGGCTGAAGAGATGGTTCAGAGGTTCAGAGCACTGGCTACTCTTCCAGAGGATCAGGGTTCAATTCCCACATGGCAGCTCACAACTCCAGGGAATGCAATACTCTCATACATGCAGGCAAAACACCAATGCACATGATATAAAAATAAGTAATAAATCATTTTTATTTTATTTATTTATTTGCTTTGGTGTTTTGAGACAGGGTTTTCTCTGAGTAACAGCCTTAGCTATCCTGGAACTTGCTTTGTAGACCAGCCTGACTTCGAATTCACAGAGATTTGTCTGCCTCTGCCTCCCCACTGCTGGGATTAAAGTGCACCACCCCCCTCAGCTCCATAAATCATTTCTTAAAAAAACAAATTTGAAATTGATTTCTTCTCTTACCTTACCCACCTAAACAAGCCAAATAAACCACACAATTAGGGTTTAAAAAAACAAAGAACTCAGGGAACGAGACATGAAGGAAATAACCACAGCAGGTGATGAACCTACAGTGGGAGAGAAGAGATCCACAGGCTTCCTCATGCCTCCTACAAGGGCAGGAGAAAGGTGCCACTAGGTACGTGGGGACGTGCAAAGAAAAACCACCACGCTGCCAGCAGTCATGCTTGGGCTGGGATGGCAAAGGAGTCAGAGGAATGTCAGCCTCAGGGGATTGAACACTTGTCCGACTCTTGTAGTCTTTAGGGAAGCTCAGTATGGCCTTCAAAAGCTGGACCAGGGCTTGCGGGATAATTAGTAGCAGAGTGCTTGCCTAGCTGGGTTCACTAAAGAACTGAAAGGGAAAAAGCTGAAGTTCAAGAGGACAGGTGAGCAAATCCCCTGGAGATAATTTAAACTTTCAACTGCTGGAAGCACCTGGATCAGAGCAAAGTTGTACCCAGGAATCATCTGAGGAATCTGAAAAAGTCAGACCACCAGGGACTGTGCTTGAATAGCGTTTGGAGCTTTAGAAGTTTCCAGTAGCAGATGTGTGGAAGCCACACCCAAGAAGAAAAGAAACACAGACTTAGGGGCTCTTTGTGGTGGGGGCAAAGGGGCCATCATGGTGACAGGGTAGACAGAGGAAGCTGGCCTTCCGTGTGCACTTTTAAATATGGCTTCAGATTTTAACAGGTCAGTGTGATAATGATCTAGAAACATAATAAATTATTCAAGGTGAAAAATCCAAACATCGTTTCTTCCATGTTTTTGTTTGTTTATTTGGTTGATTTTTGGTTTTGGTTTTTTTTTGGGTTCCTTTGTTTGTTTGTTTTTTGACGCTGTTTCTCTGCAGCTTTGGATCTTGTTGTCCTAGAACTAGCTCTTGGACAAGACCAAACTGGCCTTGAAGTCACAGAAATCCACCTGCCTCTGCCTCCCAAGTGCTGGGATTAAAGGAGTGCACCACCACTGCCCAGCTCCCATGTTCACTTTTATGACATGGTTCTTACCAGTTTTAGGGCGCTGTTGCCACTGACATCAAAACAAATTATAATTACTGGAAAACATGGTGATTCCTCAAGCTTGGCCAAAGGCTATATCCTAATCTAAGGATATTAAAGTTCAGGTGCCGCTTTACCTGTCTTTGAACACCCAGCAGGAAAGTTTGTCACGTGGTGTGGGTGGTTGTCCATCAAACTTGGTTACTTTTTCCCAGACATAAGTTCCATCTCTTGTTCGTAAGTTGACAAAGTAGAGCTTTGAAAAGATGACGGTAACATTAGGAGCCAACACATCTGGAAATGAACTCTGTATGCGGGGAGGGGGGGTGGGGGGGTGGGGGGGTGGGGGGGTGGGAGGGGGTGGGAGGGGTCTGCCATCCAAAAACTAACCCAACTTTTATTTCCAATAAATACCCATTAGAAAATTATAAAATTGATGAAAACAAGACGGGATTACAGAAGCAATGGTGTGGAGAACATACTGCAACAGCCCCTTCCCCCCTGCTCTTGCCTGTGGGCAACAATCAAGAACGCAGCTCCCTGAAGGAGGGACACACAGGAAGAACACGGCTGCTGCACCCTCCATCTAGCTTTAAAGTCTAACGACTCTAAATTTAGGATGCCCTCCAGCTGTATTCTCCTTAAAGGATTTGCAGATGTGTGGCATGAGATGGCACATTAGGGACTCATGTAGCCGCACTCTTGAGGTAGGAGAAAGGATTACTCGGTTGCTGTAGCCTTTGTCATCATAGCCTCCAAAAACGTACAGCCTGCCGTTGATGCAAGCCCCACAGCTTCCCGACATGGAGGTGGGGAGCTCTCCTTCCATCAGGTGCATTTTCCTACAACAAGGACCACAGAGAATCTCTTACTTTCCTAGCAGACAGAAGCTCCCTTTAAATTCCCTGAGTACTCTTCCCATAGCCAACTGGAAGCAAAATGTATAGCCAGGTGCCATCACACACACCTGTAATCCCAGCCCTGGGGAGATGGAGACAGGAAGATGAGAGTTGGGGACCTGTCAGAGACAGTGAAGGCTTTGAAAGGGATGGGGAGGGACAGAGGGAGGGAAAGAGCTGTAGAGAGAGGAGGGAACACTGTGAACGTAGGGTGTGCGAAGCCTGCTCTTGTCCCCTAGGGTCTACGAGGGCTCTGAGTTAGACGACTCGCGTTTTGGGCTATGACTACTCACCACAGCCCGCTGTCAATGTCGTAGGTCCAAAGTTCATCGCTCGGCAAGTACACCTCATTGTCTTCAATAGACTAAAAACGAAGAACGCACAAAAATTACCACTTTTATTATGTTCTTCACGTATAAAGTTCAAATAGTTCCTTGGGGTGAGAAAAACTGAAATCAATGTTTAGAATAAAACGAGAAATATATGAGTCTCAAGAAGAAGGCTCAGGGTAGCTAAACTTTCACCTAGAAAAACAACGAAAGACACAGCAGAGCATTGTAGGTCCCACATTACAGAAGACTGCTTGGGGTGAAGAGAGCTAGGGAAAGAAGGGCTTTTCTGAAGATATAACCTTCACACACTGAACACATTTGGAGTGTGCTGTGGGCTATTTGTACCCTGTGTGAAGATGGATTGCTGTGATTGGTGTAATAAAGGTCTGAACGGCCAATAGCTAGGAAGGAAGAGGTTAGTTAGGTGGGACTTGCAGGGGACAGAGGACTCTGGGGAGAAGAAAGGCAGAGTTACCACCCAGATGCCGAGGACGCAGGATGGGTAGTGTGGGGAGGTCAAGGAGACACTGGAGAGGTTGGGCATAGGGTGCAAAGCAGAGGTAGCCGGGCCACATGGAAGAAGGGAGATTACTAAAGCAGGTTAAGTTATAAGAGCTAATGGGACAGTGGCTGATGGCCAAGCTGTCACAATTAATGAAGGTCTCCATGCGGTAGTTTGCAGGCTGACAGTTCTAACATCAGAGTACTGCTCTGAGTGCCTGCCGTGTCCTCAGCATCGCCGGCTCTGAAGGCTGTTTCACGCCTGATTCCCCGTCCTGGACACTATTTCCCCCAGCAGGCTGGAAAGCTCTTATCTCAGACCTCATTACACCTTTAAAAATTATTTGGTTTTTCTGTTTGTTTGAGAAAGGGCTTCACTTTGTTCAGACAGGCCTGCAGCTCACCACAAACACCACAGGGGCAGAAGTCACATCTACTTGTTATAGTTAATTTCTCAGAGCTTTGGACAGTGTCCTCATAGAGACAGGTGGACCTAGTGCCAGAACGCCTCATATGTAAAAGGCAAATGGAATTTTTTGTTTGTTTTTGAGACAGGGTTTCTCTGTGTAGCCCTGAATGTCCTGGAACTAGCTCTTGTAGACCAGGCTGGCCTCAGACTCACTGAGATCACCCTGTCTCTGCCTCCCGAGTGCTGGGATTAAGGTGTGCACCATCACCGGCTGGTTATGGCAAATGGAATTTATACTGGATAGCCAAGCAGGCTAATTCCTGAAGAACTGACTGCAGCTTCGCTTTAGCCAGGAATTGAAAAGCTCTGTTTGACTAACATTTCACAGGGGATACAGAAACACAAGTGAAGCCAAAGTCAGAGAAGTTGGCACTAGTTGCTCAGAGCCTTCACCCCCGCATTACACCTTCTTAAATGGAGCTTAAAAAAATTTATGCGTATGTGCGTGTGCGTGTGTGTGTGTGTGTGTGTGTGTGTGTGTGTGCATGTCTGTGCAGGTGCACATGAAGGCCAGAGGCATGGAATCCCTTGGGGCTGGAGTTACAGGTGTTTGTGAGCCATCCGACATGGCTGCTGGGAACCGAATCAGGGGCTTGTTGAAGAGCAGGAAGCACTCTTAGCCACTGGATGGCTCTCCAAACCAATCTCCTCTCTTCTAAATCAAGTTTCCTTTTCCATTGGATCATCCCTATGAATCGTCCCAAATATGGATCTGACCCATCTTTTAAAACCCGAACCATTCTCGACTTCCTCTTTTTCCACTCTTCTGCTCCCATCACAGAAAAACCAAAGAACCAACCAACCATCCGCACTGAATTATCTGTAGTAGATGCTGTTGTCACAGCCTGTGCCCGTGGCTTTTGTGCAGGCTATGCAGGTACTCTAGCGGCCAGCTGTGCTGCACCCCTGGCTTGACCCTTGACCTTTGAACTTTGAGAGTCAACACAAAGATTTAACGAGGAAAGGAGTCCATAACCTGAATGACATCTCTGGGGACTGTCATGGTGGAAGAAGAGAACTAATTCCTGCAAACTGTCTTTAGATCACACACCCCACCTGGCAACACAGACACATACAAATAAACAAGCACAGATTTTCACCTTGAACTTTATGAAGCGTTCCTATGAATGTAAGTAGGGGAGCAATAAAATGACTAAAAATAAGTTGCGTAATTTCTACGTAAACAAAAAGAAACTGAAGAAGAACAAACCCTTCTGAAGCAATCCTCAAATTGCAAAAGTTAAGGAAGGAGGATGAGGAACAGCCGAGAGGAGAACACAGAAGACACGTTCGGTGATGAGTGCACCAGGCCAGTGTGGTGGCACATGCCTTTCACCGCAGCTCAGGAGGAAAGGCAGAAAATCTCTAGGATCTCTGTGAGTACGAGGCCAGCCTGGTCTACGGAGAGAGTTCCAGGGCTAGACAAAGAAACCCTGTCTCAGACAAATAAATAAATATAACAATAATAATATTTAAAAGAATACTGTTGTAAGTACAGAAATTTTGAATGCTTCCTTAAGTAAACTATAGGTCCAACAACTAACGGAAAATACAAAGTATGCGAGGCACTGATGGCGCACGCCTTTAATCCCAGCACTCGGGAGGCAGAGGCAGGCAGATCTCTGTGAGTTCGAAGCCAGCCTGGTCTACAGAGAGAGTTCCAGGAAAGTCAGGGCTACAAACCAGTCAGAGAAACCCAGTCTTGAAAACAATTTAAAAAAATTAGAATTGTAAAAAGACAAAATATTGCTTACCCAAACTTGTAGCTAAAGAGGCATTTGTAAGAAAATGCACAGCCTCAAGTATATTAGCCAATTTAAGGGAGCAACCTAAGAACCCAACTTCAGCAGTTCAAGAAGGAGATGAGCCTGGTGGAGCAGTCTGCAACTGTTACTCAAGGAGCTGAGCCAGGAATAGTTCAATGCCTGCCTGGGCCTTGGAGTGAGTTCAGTTCAAGGGCACCTGACCAGCGTGACACACGGACCCAAAGTAGAAAGGGCTTGAGACATAGATTAGAAGCAGAGCTTGCTAGCAAGATCCTAGGTTCAATTCTCAGTCCTGGAAAAAAAAACACCAAGAAATTCAAGAACTAAAGCAGAATAAGGGAGGAGGGGAGGAGCCTGGTAGCCCACACTTGGGAGGGAGAGGCAGGAGGATGACTACCAGTTCAAAGCCAGTCTGGTCTATATGTCAAGTTTCAGGACAGCTGGGCCAACAGAGTAAGACTCTGTCCCCCAAACAAACAAAAGCAAACAAAAACCACTATATAAATCACAGAATACTAGAAGTAATAAAAATAGATACTAATAACAGAAAAATAAAGTATAAAGGATCCAGTAAATTGAGCTTATTATTCAAAAGGTTGATAAACCTCTGACAAGATTATCTAAGGGAGAAAGATGTCACCAACAACAATTTTTAGAGTGGAAAAGGGGACATATGTATGTAGTGATATTTTATTTGTATTTTAATAAATAAAGCTTGCCTGAAGATCAGAATGCAAAGCTAAGTCACTAGAGGTCAGGGGGTGGTGGCACACACCTTTAATCCCAGGACTCAGGAGACAGAGGCAGAATGATCTCTTGTGAGTTCAAGGCTTCCCTGGGCTACACAAGATCAATCTAGAAACAGATCCAGGTGTTGGGGGCTCACACCTTTAATCCCATCATTAGGGAGGTGACAGGAACTCACAGGAGTGTGGAGTCTGAGGATTTGTGGAGACATGATCTCACCCTTTTGGTCTGAGGTAAAAGGTCTCTCTAGTTGTGGGTTGCTTTGCTTTTCTGATCTTCAGCTTTGAACCCCAATATCTGTCTCTGGGTTTTTATTACTTGTGCTACATCGAATAGTTTAGGTAGGTAGGTAGGTAGATTAGATAGATAGATAGATAGATAGATAGATAGATAGATAGATAGATAGATAGATACAAAATCCCTTACACTAAACCAGACCAACAGCAAAAATCAACTAAAGAAAGATTTGAACATGAAAGGCAAACTAAAATGTTTAGAAAATAATAATGGGCACAAGATACAGAAAACACAGAGCACTGAGAAAAGGGCTGGAATTAAAATTATATTAGAAAATATTATATAAAACTTTTGGCCAAAGAAAGAACTATTGAGAAAGTACAAAAACAAACTTCAAACTGACATTTTCTTTTCAATTTGTATTTATTTTTAAATGTGTAAGTGCTTTTGTGTGTGTGTGTGTGTGTGTGTGTGTGTGTGTGTCTGCACACCACATAGCTGAGGAGGTCTGAAGAGGGTGTTGGATCCCTTGGGCCTGGAATTACAGAAGATTGTGAGCGACCTTGCGGGCACTGGGAAATGAATCCCAGTCCTCCAGAGCAGTCAGTGTTCTTAAGCACTGAGCCACGTCTCCAGTGTGCGAGGCTTTTCCTTTTCTTTTACGTTTAGTGTGTGTGCGCCATAGTACCCATGTGGAGATCAGAAGACACAAATGGGTGTTGGTTCTCTCTTTCCACAGCGTGGGTCCCAGGGATCCATCTGAGGTCATCAGATTTGACACTAAGTACCCTTACCTGCTGAACCATCTCCCTGGCCCAGCATTTTCAATTCATATAACTATACACTGAAAGAATTCATGTAAATCTTTAAAAAAAAAACACAACCCAACAGAAAAATGCATAGACCAGTATTTTCACAAAAGAGAAAACACAAATAGATCACAAAGTTATAAAAACAAACTGATACCTTGACCACCAAGCTGGTTCTGTGGGTAAAAGCACTTACCACACAAGCCTGGGAACCTTGGTTCAGCGCCCCAGATATGGGGCAGAGACAGGAGAATCACCCAGAAACGAGCACCAGCTCGCCTGGAATCTGCAGCAGCAGCAGGCAGCATGGCGAAACAAAGGGAAGGAGAGAACCAATTCCACAAAGTTGTCCTTTGACCTCCACATATGCACCACAGTACACGTCCCTGCACTTCTACACGCGCGCACACACACACACACACACACACACACACACACACACGGCAAACATCATTAATCTGAGCAATGAAATACCATGTCACCCTCATTGTGTTGGCAGAAAAATTAAGGGCAGATGGTAGCAAATGTTGTTTAGGATGTGGAAGAATGAGGAGGCTGGTGGAAATGCAAATTAATACAAATATTTTGTCAACAGTCTGAAATCTCCAATTCAGTTTGCCTGACAAGTCTTTGGTACAGGCCCTAGAGAATGAACACGCCCTGTGCATGTGTGATAGACAACGTAAGGGTGCTCGCTGCCGCTGCTCATTACAGCAGTGAACAACAACAACAGTCACCAAAAGTGGACTAGCTGAGGAACAGCGAACTTACACAGCGCAACACTGCATAGGATACACTTCAGTAACGGACCGTGGCTTGCAGTGTACTTGAGAACTATTTGGTGATATTTAGCGAAGTTGTAGCACAGGTCCTGAAGAAATGGAATGGATAATAAATAAGAGGACTAAGAGGGGGTGAGGTGGGGTGGTGCTAGTGGTGATGGCAGTGGACAGCTAAATCTCTAGGTTTAATCCCCGCACTCGGAGGCAGAGGCAGGTGGATCTTTGAGTTTGAGGTCAACCTGGTCCACAGAGAGAGTTCCAGGATAGCCAGGACCTCAGAGAAACCCTGTCTCTAAATTCCTACATTCGTACATACATACAAACATACACAGTATTTGCTGCTCTTCCAGAGGATGACCGTTCAGATCCCAGCATGCAAGTCGGGCACTTGAGTGGCTCACAACTTGCTATTCCTACTTCAGGGCATCTGGCGCCCTCTTCTGGCCTCTGTAGGTACTCCCACACACAGCAGCCATATACATACATACACATAGCAATTTTTAAAAAGAACAATTAAAACTGATTTTAAAAAACATGTGTCTCGAGGTGGTGGCACAAGCCTTTGATTCCAACACTCAGGATACAGAGGCAGATGAATCTCTGTGAGTTCAAGGCTTGTCTGGTCTACAAAGTGAGTTCTAGGACAGCCAGGGCTACACAGAGAAACCCTGTCTAGAAAAGCAAAGCATAAACCAAAAAAAAAAAAAAAAACAAAAAAACAAAAAAAAAACATAAACCTAAAAGGGAAAATATGCTATAATTAAATTCTCAGATCAAATACTATACTGCTTATAGATGTATGCGTGATAGTGTCAAAGAAGAAATTCAAGATATTGATCATATCTACTCTACAGGTAGGTAATGGACTTTTATGTTTTTACTATTTTATTTCTACCTTTTCAAATCTTCTTCTTTGACAGAGTCTGGCCCAGACTGGTTATTAGCTCCCTATTAGCTCACCCAGGGGTGAGCTGCACACCTGCTCCCTCTGCCTCACCTCTGCAGCGCTGGGATTGCAGCGGGGACCACACGGCCATCTTCCCAACCCAACCCAGGACTCTACCTCCTGCGTCCTCCACTTCTTTGAAACTCACTTACCAACTGCTCTTGGTTTTTGTAGGACTTGAGTCTACCATATACATTACACATATTTCCTCATTTGGGATTAGGGTTCTCATTTCACGGTGCTTTTATAAAAGCTATTTTAAAAACTTTGAACTGCCAATTTTTTCAACTCAGATTTTCTTTTCTCGACCCAGAATTTTAAAATAGTCCTCTTCCTTCCCCCACAGCGAAGTTCTGTTTTCCTGTTTAATTGTCAGTCCTAAGGCTCTGATGGAATTTTCCTCTAGCTATCTTAGAAGAAGCATTTATTGTATAACTAGTTATCCAGATTTAAAATGCTGCTTTTACAAACAAAACAAAAACAGTTGCATAGCCTGACTCTCCGTGCGATCTCTCTCCCAGCCTGTGGCACTGATTGCTTTAGCGCGCCGACACACTTTAGTCTCTGGCGCCAAAGTCCTCCTCCCTTCACCCCCTCAAACATTTTCTAAACGGATCTTCCATACATAACAGGCAAGATTATCATATTTATAGATTAAATTTTCTAGTAGTTCAGAGAAAAACTCATCCTTATCAGTCCTGTTAAGAAATATAAGTGCCTGATTGAGGTCCCGAGAGAAGATCCACCATCTATGGACAGACAATGACTCTTCCTTCACGATCTCGGAAACCGCCCACATTTCACGGCCCTGCCAGCTGCATTGACAGCCTGTGTGGACGCCAACAAACTGGGAAAGGCACAGGGGAGCAGAGAACAAGAGTATCCTAGCCCGACCTGCACTGGCCTCGTGAGACCAGCTTCAGTTCCATTGCTCTTCATTACTCAAGCAAGAAGCACCTTGGACAGCTATCTGTTTTCAGGCAGCGCATCTGTCAGCTTCCACACAGGCACCGCTTGCATTAACGAGGAAAACTGGAATATAAAACAGACGACGCCAACCATATTCCTAACCACCGACTGCTGGAATACCTCCAGCTGCCTGGACCTTTCAGCCGTCTCCTGCTCCAAAGGTCCTTCTAGGACAGTTGATGAAAGAATACTGCATTTTCTGGAGATAAGGCATGCGGTCTTTTTGGCTTCCTACTTTTATTCCCCGTCCACTTATACCTGAGGCGTTACTGCACTGATGATGACTTCCCCCTCCCACTTACACCTGAAACCTTACCACACTGCTGATTCCCCCCACTTATACCTGAGGTATTACCACACTGCTGCTGACTCCTGGGGTTTAGAAAGGAATAGACCCAGTACTTAATCTGAGTTGTATTTTTCAGGGTTGTGTGTGTAGTGCCTCTGCTCTTTGAAATATTCTGGAGAACTGGACTCTTACTGATAACAATTTTCAAGAGTAAAATAAAAATTTAAAACATTCCAACATTTCCTTTATAACGCCAAAGAATTCCACACTGGTCTTTTGCATTTATGGAGTTAAGGTGAATCCATATAAAGATGAGATATTTGAAGATTACTATTATTTTTGAGGCAAGGTCTTGTAGTCCAGGCTACCCTTGAACTCACAATCTAGCAGAGAAGGCCCTTCAGCTCCTGCTTCTCCTGCTTCTGCCTCCCAACTTCAGGCCTTACAGGTATGCTGCTACACAAGCTGGCTGGAAAGATTATTATTTTAATTTTTTCCATTTACCTTATACCATTATCAAGACAACCCGATAATAACACAGCATATAAAATTTAGCAAGTCTATATCTCCAAGTGGTAGATCTTTAAAAACATTATTTAAAAACTTCATGTGCACACAGCCATCATTTGTATATGTAATATGTGCATACAGCCATTATCATGTGTTATGAAGCCAGGCCAGGAAAGGACCACTAGTAATCCCAACACTCAGGAGGTGGAAGGTGGAGGATCAGGAGCTCCAGGGTGGTACCTGAGACCAGTTTCAAAACAAAACAAACAAGCAAACAAAAACAGATAAAGCCAAAAACAATGGGAGAGCTAGTTGTGGTCACTCCTGCCTGTAAGTTTGAACACTGGGAGGCAAAAACAGGAAGCTAGCCCGAACTCTGGAGCCAACCTGGGCTACACAGGAAATTCTAGGCCAGCCTGTTTGAGCTGCAGTGTTGAGATGTCTCAGTTAATTAAATTAATAAAACAAGGCTCCAGAAAGCAGTCCCTGGTGTCATATAACCATCAAAGGGTCAATGCCTTTCTTTATAAAATGGAGATTTGGGGCTAGGGAGATGGCTCGGTGGTTAAGAGCCCTGGCTGCTCTTGCAGAGACCTTGGATTGGATTCCCAGTACCCACGTGGCGGCTCACAACCATCTGTAATGCCAGTTCCAGGTATCCAACACCCTCTTCAGACCTACACGGACAGCAAGCACACACAAGACGCAAAGACATACATACAGGCAAAACATTCATGTACATAAATCTAAAAATATTAAAATAAAATGGAGACTTGTTGGCTATACAGATTAGACCATAATCTATGATCCCATTGGTTAAGATTGAGAGTTCCTAGGGACTCTCAAAAACTAATTCTGATTTTTTTTTCTGATACTGCACTACATTAGGAATAAACACACAAAACAACAACAAAAACCCACTTGGACCTGAGAATTCTTAACACACACATTATGCACTTTATTTCATTGTGAGTCACTCGGGTTACAGGTCTGTCATATAAAGGTATAGAAAAGCCAGAAGATGTAGCGTCTATTTCCAGTAGGGCTTCCGTGGGGCTTATTTTCTAATCCGTAAACGAACGGGGTTGGCGTGGATAACCTGAATTATTTTTCCAATTCGATAATCCTTGCTATCATCCTCCGATCATAGAAACAAAACAAACTCACATTCCAACAGCCATGGCAATACGAATTTTCAACCACAGAATTCCGTGTGCGGTGTTGCGAATACAAATCTATTTTTGAGACTACATAAGTACTTAATTAGCAAAGAAATGCCACTAAAAATAGCTGATACATTTAACTGCTTGGTGACTTGGGTATTTTGAGTCGCACCGTGGCAACAGAAAGACAGTAAAACACAGCACAGCGTCCTGGGGTCTTCTCCAGTCCTGCGCCACGGAGGCTGGAGGAGGCACGCACCCCGGGACCCCGGTTGGGTGGTTTGGGGAGCCGGGGAGACCACGGGCGGCCCGCGGCGAGTGGGGTGCGCTGCGCAGGCGAGCCTCCTGGAAGCCGCTGGGGGTGCCGCGGTGCCGGCAGTCATCCCCCAGCCGCCGCTCCCGCGCCGCCCCGGCGCGCCCGCCCCTTCCCCTTACCACGTAGCCCCCCCACACGTAGAGGAAGTGTCCGTCCACCACGGCGCAGTGGCCGCTGCGCTCCTCGGCCACGCAGAAGGCCTGCGAGTCCGCCATCCGCCCTCCGCGGCCCAGCCAGCTCGGCGCCCGCTTGCACGCACGAACGGATCGCGAGGAGGGTCCAGATTGGCGGAGGCGGAACCGGGAGAGCTGCGCGGCTGCGCGGCCGCCGGGTGCGGCGGGGGGAGGGGGGAGGAGGGGAGGGGGATGGAGGGGGTTGGGAGGGGCAGGATGCTCCCAGGAAAGCTCCTTAGACACATCTCGCTCCTCTACCTGAGCCTCTCTGCAGCCACTGTCTGGACTTCTTAGGTCTTTAGTCATCTGGAACCGTTTCTTCACTTCCTTCTCGTGACGTTCATTTATTTTTAAAAATTATTTTATGTGTATGTCTGTGGATCATGTACATCGTGGGCCTAGCGTTATGGTTGTGAACCTCTATGTGGGTGCTGGGAATCCAACTTGGGTCCCCTCAGCCCTTCCTCTCCAGCTCCATGATGTTCATTTGTGAAGTGAGCTTGCTATTTTCCTGCACTTGGGCCAGGTGCTGGGCTTAATGAACCTCACCTGGGCCAGCTCATTGACATGTATCCTCTCCACTTTTTTTGTAGTTCTGGCAGTACTCCGTCAATCCTCCTGCCTCAGCCTCCAGCGTGCCCACACTACAACGTCCGGCTATAGGTTGGAAATCACATCTGAGGTTTTTGCTTTTGTAGTGTCTGAGTGCTTATGGGTTTTTTTTCTTTTTTTTTTTCCTTCACGTGTACTTACTCTAGTGCTAATCACAGTAGAAAGCATTGGCGCCTGAGGCACCGAGTGATACTTTCTAGTGTTTCTTTGTGGTAACGTGTGTGAACACAGGCACAATTCCCCTTAACCCAGAAGAGAGCATTATTGTCTGCCCGGCTCTGTATCTTGCTTTCCCCACTTGCATAAACTTTTTCTGGTGAGAAGAACAACCTTCTGTTCAATAGACCGAGGAAACAAATCTGTCCAAGTCTCGATTGATGAACTAATGAGTTTAATTACAGTTACAAGAGCATGGCCTATATCACTGAATAAAAAAATGTCTCTGCCAAGCAACTGTTAACTGCGTACAAAAGCCGGAGGATGGGAGCTCGTGAACCTTACTTCCCTCGCACCTGTCAACTGTCTACAAATCCACTGGTGGCAGGGAGCCCCTCCTCCCCCCACAATCAGTGCTGATCGCTTTCTACAATGGTCTACCTCTTACCATCCTTCCACCTCCCTCTTCCAGGTTGTCCCCTGAGACTTGGATAGGCTGTACCATTCGGGCTGGGCATTCAGAAACACCTCTACCGGTTGAGTCTCTGCAGTAACAGAAACTTCGTTGACCAAGATGACAGCTGTACTATGGTTGGGCAATTAGACAGATACATATCACTTAGCAGCCTTCCAGAAAGTCTATGGTTTCCCCAGCCACGGGCTTTTGACCCGGTTTACAGAACCAGCCACCAATTCTCTCTTATGAGGTCCATGAATCCAATCAGAAAATAATTGGTTGTAACAGTAACAGTTTCACCAATGGGCACATCAGGCCTGTTGATACTGTAGCTCCCAGAATCCCCAGCCAAGTGGGACCATTGGTTACAATTTTCCCCTAAGCAGCCTGATTAGTGCCTTCCAGAACTATGAAAGCTAGCCTGGAGGGAGGAGGACCAGTTCAGTCCGATATCGATTTCTCTGTGTCTTTTCACCAAAGCATGTGGTATGTGATTGATGTCTTTGGCATCTATCTGTATTAGGGCTCTCTAGAGTAACAGAAATTATAGAATAAATCTCTATATAGGTAGGGGGTTTATTAAAATGATTTAAAACTAATCCAACAATGGCTGGCTGTGAACCGGAAGTCCAAGAACCCAGCAGGTGCTCCGTCCACAAGGTTGACTGTCTCAGCTGGTCTTCTGTATGTGCTGGGACCCTGGAGACTTAGAAGTAGGCTCTAACGCCAGTGCCAGTGAAGGAATGGATGTGCTGGCAAGAAAAGGGCAAACAGGCAAAAATCAAAAGCTTCCTTCTTTCATGTTCATTTATGGAAGGCTTCCAGCAGAAGGCATGGCCCACATGCCTTGGATATGGGACTGAACTGGCCCTTCCTCGCTCCGGGGCTAACTTTCCTAGTTCTTCCCACCTCAAGATCTGGATTAAAGGTGAATGTCTTCCTGACTCAAAATCCATCTGAGAAGTGGGTCTAGCAAGCCCGGCTATGGTGGCATGTACCTTTAATCCCAACACTCTGGAGTCGGAGGCAGGCGGATCTGAGTGCAAGGCCATTCTGGTCTACACAGTGAGTTCCTGGACAGCCAGGGCTGACAGAGAAACCCTGTATTCGAAGATAAAGAAAGTGGATCTACCCATGTCAAATTAAGCAAAAGTCCCTCACAGGTGTGCCCTCCACTTTTGGATTTTTAGTTAATTCCAGATGCAGTCCAGTAGACAACCAAGAATAGCCGTCACAGCCCACCCCTTGCCAACCTGACAGACAATCACCTTCTTGTATCATAATTAATTTCCAAATGAAAACAATAACCAGGTCATAACACCCACATACAATCACAAACACATCATCTATTTAACCAGGTCATAATTACACCCAACATATATACTTATCCCTTAGATAACCACAAATGTATGATAAATTTAGAATAGGTGGCAATGTCCCTTGAGAGACATTCTTTTAATGTCTCAAACTTAAGTATCATAACCATTGATCGTCTCTTAATTTACATTATATCACATGATAAAGAAACTGAAGAAAGAAAACACAAATATCTGTACAAATGCATTCTCACCAAAATACAACAGAAACATTCATGTGAAGTATAATCTTTGTTTCTGTAGCTGGTCACATGGCCTCAGCTGGTATTTAGAACTTCCTTTACTACCCATTCTGTATTTCCTTGGCAAGAACCTCAGCAGGTCTCGGCTCTTTACCTGGAGGAGTGACCCATCTCTTCATTCCAGACGTGCCTGTGCCCTGCCTGGAGGAGGCTGCTTTAGTTTCCCATTAACTTTAATCACGGGACACGGTAGCACCAAGAGATGCCTTAAAGGATCTTCTGCACTCCCGACGTAATCTTTCTTACCTGCATTGTGGAGAAGTAATCCAATTTCCCCATGGCAATCTGGATCATTCGCCCCTCCTGACAAACACTGTTATTCCCTTCTTAGACTGCTGGTTTAAGAGCATTGGGAACAGGGGGCTGGAGAGATGGCTCAGTGGTTAAGAGTACTGACTGCTCTTCCAGAGGACCTGGGTTCAATTCCCAGCACCCACATGGCAGCTCACAACTGTCTGAAAATGCAGTTCCATAAGATCTGACACCTTCACACCAATGCACATAAAAATGAAGTTAAATAAATCGTTAAAAAATTATAAAAAAAAAAAGAAAGAAAAAAAAGAGCATTGGGAGCCCAAAGTGGCCAGAGAGAAGTCTGAGCTTCCAGTTCAATGGAATGTTTGTCGTGGCTCCTGGCTGGAGCGCTCCCTCCTCTGAAACCAAAACTCCTAAGTCAACAAAACTTAAGCTTGCAGAAACAGGAAGCAAAAGTTTTTCTAGGGGTTCACTGGAAGTGTCAGTAAGTGGAACTCTTCCCTTTTCCACCCCCTTGATTTCTGAACCCATGGATCCTGGCTATGGAAGAAACTCTACCATATACTAGACTCTGATTCAAAGCCTGTGCTGCCTTCTAGAGAATCCTACCCCAGTCTTCCATGCTGCCACCTAATTGGTTCTGTAACTGTGTCTTCAAAAGGCCATCCCATCTTTCTTTCAGGCCAGCTGCTTTAGGATGGTAGGGGACATGGTAAGACCAGTGAATCCCATGACTGTGGGCTCACTGTTACATTTCTCTGGCTGTGAAGTGACTTCCTTGGTCAGAAGCAGTACTGTGTGGAATACTGACTGTGGATAAGGCATGCTGTAGGTCCAAGGATGGTGGTTTTGACAGAAGCATTATGTGCAGGAAAGGCAAATCTATAACCAGAATAAGTATCTACTCCAGTAAGGACAAAGCATTGCTTTTTCCATGGAGGACGTGGCTGTTAACGGTCACCCTGAGGAATGGCCCCGTATCTAAGGCTCAGTGTTGATCTCTGCTATTGGCAGATCTAGCACCCAGAAGGAGCTGTAGTCAGGTCAGCCTTGGTGAGTGGAAGTCCATGTGGTTGATCCCATCTCTGCCAAGATGGCCCCTTTGTTCATGGGCCCAGTGGGCCGTGATGGAATTGCTGGGGAAAGAGACTGACTGTCCACAGAATGAGCCATCCACTCTTTGCTTCTCTACTGCAGTCACCTTTTGACGAGCGTTTACACGACACGCAAGCATCTTCACATCCTCCACCCATCTGGAGAGATCTATCCACATATTTCTTCCCCAGATGTCTTTCTCACCAATTTTCCAATTATGATCTCTCCAAGTCCCTGACTATCCAGCTAACCCATTGGTTACAGCCCATGAATCAGCGAACAATCGCACATATGGCCACTTCTCCTTCTGAACAAACTGTAATACCGTGTGTACTGCCTGAAGTTCTGTTCATCGTGAAGATTTTCCTACACTGGTGTCTTCAGGGTTGTCCCAGGAAAGGGCTGTAATATTGCAGCTGTCCACCTCTGGGTGGTGCCTGCATCATGTATAGAACCATCAGTAAACCAGGCCCCAGACTTCCTCAATCAGTTGATCCTAGGGAATCTCCTGTGAGGCTAAAGGTATATACCAGGCAGCAGAAGGCACTGGAATGAGAGACACTGGGGCAACTTTTTCACGTAACTGCTTGTGCCTCCAGGACCTGCTCAAGTATAGAACCGCCGGATCCTGCACAATTTCATATGTACCACTTGCATCTGATAATAGGCAGCTGCTGTGCATGTCCTACTTTATGACGTGTTGGACTGATAACACGGAGCTCATGAGGGGCTCAGTGCACATGGTAGCTTGGTGGCCATTGTCAAACTTCAGTTTCCACTAAAGCCCAATAGCAGGCCAAGAGCTGTCTTTCAAAGGGAGAATAGTTGTCTGCAGATGATGACAGAGCCTTGCTCTGAAATCCCGAAGGTCTCCTCTGTGACTCACCTATGGGGGGGGGGCCTGTCAAAGGCTCCAAAGGACAAAGAGCAAAAGCCTCCTTCTTCCTTGTCCTCATATAGGCCAGAAGGTGCGGCCAGATTAAAGATGTGTCAGCTCGCCTCAAAATCCAGTCTAGAAGTGAATCTTCCTACTTCAAACTGAGATTTTAAAAAAAAGTCCCTCACAGGTGCCCTCCACTTTTTGGATTTTAGTTAATCTCAGACGTGGTCACGTTGACAACCAAGTATAGTCATCACACTGTCTAAATATGGTGAGCAACCAATAGCAGTGGCAACAGTCCGCACTGTTTGGGTGACCTCAGGTACCTCCTTGGCAAACAACTCATAAGGTGGTAAGCCAGGACTAACACTGCTATTTTCCTTTGTTTATTATCTATGACTTGTGTGAGTGCCCTACCCTTGCAGGGTATCTTCAATCATTTTTTTGTAACTGCTGTTTTAGCAACACATTTTTATTTTCAATTTACCCAGGCCCTGTAGGGCTGCAAGGTAGGTGGAAGTACCATTGGAGCTGGTTGTCCCCAGGCCTGTTCTGCACACCAGTATTTATGAAATGAGTGCCCCAGTCGCTGTCAATTCTCTGGAGTGTTGTCGGAGGCTGTTAGTACATTCCTGGCTGCTCAGCCCCAAAATAATCACACAGAAAAGATATTATTTGCAATACTGTTTGGCCAGTCACTTAAGAGTATGGCTACCTAGTTTTTATATCTTTGGTTAACCCGTTTCTATTATTTTATATTTTACCATGAGGCTTGTGGCCTACCGGCAAGGTTCCATCTAGCAACATGTCTTTCTTCTCTGGTTGCTCCATGCCTTCTCCTTGACTTCGCCTTCTTTCTCCCAGCATTCAGTTTAGTTTTCCCCACCTAGCTCTACTCTGCCCTACCACATGCCAAGGAAGCTTCTTTATTCATTAATCAATAAAGCAACACATATACAGAAGGACCTCCCACACCATTTCCCCTTTTCTGTTTAAAGAAAAAAGGAAAGTTTTTGTGGCTGGAGAGATAGCTCAGAGGTTAAGAGCATTGGCTGCTCTTTCAGAGGTCCTGAGTTCAAATCCCAGCAACCACATGTTGGCTCACAAACATCTGGGGCTCACAACCATCTGTAATGAGATCTGGTACCCTCTTATAGCACACAGTACATACTGTACATATAATAAATAAATCTAAAAAAGGAAAGTTTTAACTTTAGCATAGTAAAATTACATATAACAAAACACGTATCGAGCAAGAATTACAGTTATAATATGTGCTCAATAGTGCTACAAGGACATGTGCTCAACTATGTTCATAGCAGCATTGTTTGTCATAACCAGACTCTTGACCAAAGAATGGATAAGGAAAATGTGGTACATTTACACAATGGAGTACAGAGCATAAAAAAAAAACAGCATCTCGAAATTTGCAGGCAAATGAATGGAGCTAGAAAACATCGTATTGAGTGAGGTAACCCAGACCCAGCAAGACAGTTATCATATGTACTCACTCCTAAGTGGTTTTTCAACATAAAGCAAAGAAAACCAGCCTACAAATCACAATCCCAGAGAGCCTAGGCAACAATGAGGACCCTAAGAGAGACATACATGGATCTAATCTACATGGGAAGTAGAAAAAGACAAGATCTCCTGAGTAAATTGGGAGCATGGGAACCATGTGAGAGAGGGTTGAAGGGGAGGGGAGAGGCAGGGACGGGAGCAGAGAAAAATGTAGAGTTCAATAAAAAAAATCATTTTCAGCTGAGTGGTGATAGCACATGCCTTTAATTCCAGGACTCAGGAGGCAGAGGCAGGCACTTCTCTGTGAGTTCAAGGTCGGCGTGATCTACAAGAGCTAGTTGCAAGACAGACTCCAAATCTACAGAGAAACCCTGTCGCGAAAAACCAAAAAAGAAAGAAAGAAATCATTTTCATGTTTTGTTTTTCGAAACAGTGTTTCTCTGTGTAGGTTTGGAGCCTATGCTAGAATTTTCTATGTAGACCAGGCTGGCCTCGAACTCACAGAGATCTGCCTGCCTCTGCCTCCTGAGGTCTGGGATTAATGGTGTACGCCACCGCCACCGCCACCCACCTCATTTTCATGTTTTTTGCTTATTTGTCTCCCTCCCACTAAGTCTCATATCCCAGGCTTGCCTTAAACTTGCTATGACATCGAAGTTGGCCTTTAACTCCTGATCTTTTGTATCTCCCCTTTCTCAGTGCTGGGATTACAGACCTGTGACATCATGCCCAGCGCTTCCTTGTGTCCCATAAAGTTGCAGGCTTACTTGTAAGCACTCCATGCTTTTTTCAGCTCACCGGAAATAGCATTTTATTATTTATGTTTTTATTTTTATTTAAGGTCTCACTGTGCACCACTGACTGGTCTGGAACTCACTATGTAGAACAAGTTGTCCTGGAACTCACAAGAGATTTGCCTGCTTCTGCCCTCTGAGTCCTGGCATTAAAGGCATGTGCCGCCACACTCAGCAAGAACAAACATTTTAAAATGTGGCCTACCGAAGGTACCTTCCTTCAAATTACAAGTAAGTCACTTGTAATTGTTTGTTTCTCCATACATAAAAAAAGGCTGCAGTAGAAGAAGTGGGGACACTGCTAATTAATGTGTGAAACACATCAATTAACACACTTATATTGCTAATGACAACGCATTGTGAAGAGGCCCTCAGCTAAAATGCTGGTTGGATGGGGGTGATGGAGAGAGTACCTGCTGGAGGAAACAGTGAAGACACAATATTTCCCAGGGTCTGTGTAGAACCTGTAAAAGGGACGGTCCTACACCTTCCATAGCCTTGGAAGGAAAGATCCTGGGTGCGGGAAGCTTGGCTAGAGTCAGAGAGAAGCCCGAATGTGAGAGCGCCGAGTGTTCAGAAATGAACTTGGGATGAAGGAAGCTTGTTCCCACTTAGATCACTCTTGCTTCACTCCCCAGGCAAGGCGGGCGCGCCGGTGGGTTTCTGCTTCAGGATTAGAATCTGAGATTTTTCAGCCCTTGCAAAGTGAAGGGACAAATGTCCAACTCACCAGTTCAAGAATTTGGGGGCGGGGTAGGGGCGTGTCTAGCCGAGGAGGGGCGGGGCCCCGGTGGTGGCGCCAAATCGCGAACATGGCGCCGGAGCGGCTGCGGAGCCGCGCGGTCTCAGCTTTTAAGCTGCGCGGCTTGCTGCTGAGAGGGTGAGTCGTAAGGTAGCGTGTCCCTCCGCAGTGCCCCGGGCGCCCAGAGACCCTTTGAATATTCTGTTATAAAAGGAGAGGTCGGTCTTGTGCTTTTGAGGGTGCAGATCCTCCCCGGGCTTCCGCGACTCTCGCGCCCTGTGCAAATGTTACTTCCACGCTGGGCGGAGCTTGCGCTGCCGGGGGCTCAAGAGAACCCGGGAAAAGAGGCTTGAGGGCCTCAGATCAGCGGAGGTCCCCGTCTCTGCTGGGTGCAAATCGTTTCAGTGTTACTTCTGGAAGTTAAAGGGAGACAGGCCAAAAGAGCGGCCTGGGTAACTCCGTCTGCATGTCTGTTGGCGCAGACTGTGAGCCTCCCACCCATCTCGGTTTGGGATTCGCTTTATTGTCTGGACGATTAAAAACTGAGTAAAATTTAAAGGTGTTTTAGGTATCTTTTTATTTTTATTTTGTAGATTTTCTAGTTTACATCTTGCCCAAAAGGCAGTGTGCCCAAATGCATTGTCTTTGCATTTTATAATACAGTAAACGTTTTAAATACCTACTGAGCACAGTATACAGTTTGAATGATCTTTTACATCTTTTAACTTTACCTTTTGCCTATTAGTGTCCAAGGGTCAACCTGGGTATATCCTGGGAGAAAATGATGGATTTAGTTGTTAATCTCTGATATTTGAAAAGAAAAATAATTCATCAGTTAGCTCCTTTCACTATAAGCGAACTTTTATTAAGCTGTCGGAAGCTCATTGATTCAGTGAGACATATATTCACATCTCTTAGTTTCAAGGCACCATGCGTAGAATTAAACACCATAGAACTTTACTATAGGAAGATGGTGTTAGTTACCTGTTGCCGTGAAAGAGATTATCCTGAGGTTTAGAGACTAAAGCTGCACTCTTGTTTTAGCCAACGTTTTCTGTGGGTCAGGAATCCAGAAAAGACTTGAGTTGGGGTTTCGGCTTTGGTCTCATACACTCTGGTCAAGATGGGGTCATCTCCGATGTCCAGGGTATCCTGCTTATTTTTTTTAAAAAAGGTATTTTAGCATGATCTGCTTGCAAGGATATGTTGTTATTTTAATTGTTTGCTCTTTTTGGGGGTGGTTAGAGACAAGGTTTCTCTATTTTTGGAGCCTGTCCTAGAACTCACTCCGTTAACCAGGTTTGCCTTGAACTCACAGAGATCTGCCTGTCTCTGCCCCCCAAGTGCTGGGATTAAAGACATGTACCACAGTCATCACCTGGCTTTGTTTGCTTATTTTTGAAGTTTCAAACCTTGATAGTTCAGGCTTTAGAGAGAGAACTGAGTTTTCAGTTACATTTTATAAAGCTTGAATTTTATAAGATTTAAACAAAAGTTTGCAGGTACTACTACCACCAAACAAAGCAGTTCTATTAGCCAGTTGTGGTGGCACATGCCTTTAATTCTAACACTTTAGAGGCAGAGGTGGGTGGATTTCTGTGGGTTCAAGGCCAGCTCTGGTGTACAGAGCGAGTTCCAGGACACCCATGGCTACATAGAGAATTCCTGTCTCAAAAACAGCACAATAAAAACAGTTTTCTTAGCCAGGAATCAAAGGATATAGTTTTGTTCAGAAACTGTAGGCAAAATGAGGACCGCTTGGTGGGAGGAATGAATGGGCACTTTGTGAAATTCTTGGCCTCTTTGTTTCCTTCTTTCTTAGGGAAGCCACCAAGTATCTCACTGAAGCCCTTCAGTCTGTCACCGAGCTAGAGCTTGAAGAGACCCTAGAAAAGATCATCGATGCAGTTGAAAAGCAGCCCTGTAAGTCACATTTTCTGATAATGCTTAAGTTGCTGTAGCTTTGTGTCCTCAGATCTATATTTAAATGGAAATTGAGGCTCCGTTTATTAAGATATTCCAGAGTTCTGCAATACACACTTTGCAGTATCTTTTCCCAAAGGCTTAGTTCAGTTGTGACCTCTGGGTATTTTATTCCTTAATGGCCCTTTTGTAGCTTGTAATCCCTGGGGAGGTGGGATTGCCATGGTCTCTTTTCTATATTTAACTCATAAATCTGATCTTGTCCTTTAAAGGATTATATTATTACTATTATTTTGTGTGTGTGTGTGTGCGCGTGTACACCTGTGCCACAGTATGTATGTGGAAGTCAGAGGACAACTTTGGAGTGGGTTCTTTCATTCTACCATGTGGATCTGAGTATCAAACTCAGGCATTAGAGTTCTGTGCCAAGGGCCTTTATGTACTGAATCATGTCGCTGACCCTGATCTGATCCTTAATGGTCACTTATTTCTCTCTTCACACCTGTGACTGTCTTATTAAATCAGATACTCCTAAATGTTTGCAGGGGTGAGTGGGGGAGACAAAAGTGAGAAGGCTTAACTTGCCTGGTGTGCTGGTTAAGCACTTCATCTGCTATTGCAGGCAGCAGCCTGAAAAGAAGGAATGTTCCAATGTTTTTACCGCCCACGGGTCAGGGATTGTAGCCTTCTCTCGTCTTTCTACATCACATCTTCAAAGGCAGGATTTCCGCACATTCTGTGTCTTAGTGAAGGTTTCTATTGCTATGAAAAGATACTGTGTCCACAGCAACTCTTACGAGGAAAACATCTAATTGAGGGGGCTCTCTTACAGTTTCAGAGGTTCAGTCCATTATCATCATGACAAGGAGCATGGCAGCATGCAGGCAGATGTGGTGTTGGAGGTGTAGCTGAGAGTTCTACATCTTGCTGGCTACAGGAAGACAGCTGACTTACTGGGAGGTATCCTGAGCATAGGGAACCTCAAAGCCCGCCCCCACAGTGACGCACTTCCTCCAGCAAAGCTGCATCTCCTAATAGTGCCACTCCCTATGCGATTATGGGGGCCAATTACATTCAAAATACCAGTCTTCCTTTAGAAAACTCCTTTATAATAAACAGTTTAGGAAATCATAATGATTAATCATTGTATGTTAGTTTCTAATGGCATATGGTATTTTTGCCTGAAAACAGTGATTAAGGGTGCCTGCTTTCTGATCAGGCCTAAGTTTGTGCTGCTTTCTAAACTGTTTTAGCTGTGTTCTTGGGCTGATACTCAAGGTTGCTCTACCATCAATAAGAAATGGGTACAATGAGGATTTTTTTTGTGTGTGTGTGCCTCAAAGGTGTTGTGATTACTGCTGTGTGCTTCTATATCTAGGGTCTCGTGTAGCCCAGGCTGGCCTCAAGATTCTCTAAGTAGCCCAGGATAGCCTTGAACTCATGTTGCTCTTGCTTCCAGTACCCAAGTGCTAACCTGTATGTTTTGTGACTTACGCCTTTACTAACCTTAGAAGGTGGGTGCTGTGACACCGGAGTTTTCAGCCTTGTTCTAAACTGTGACTTTGAACTTGCCGTTTCAGTGTCATCAGACATGATCGAGCGGTCCGTGGTGGAAGCGGCCGTCCAGGAGTGCCGGCAGTCGGTCGATGAGACTATGTATGTGGGTCACATCGGCTCCTTCCTGTGGGAGCCTTACCAAGGGAAAACAGTGTGTGGTCAATAGTTCTACATTAGAAGCCATCGTTATTTGTTTCATTTTAAGTGAGCCCACATTATAAATTTGATTGCTAAATGATTTGTCTTTACTGTTTTTTTTCTAGTGAGATTATAGTATTTGTTTATTACTGATGTGGTGTGTTCCCAGTCTATTTCATAGTCTGTGCGTTATGAATGAATTAAATTGAACATCAAAAGTATAATTTACTGTTTGGTTAGTTTGAGACAGGTCTCATTATATGGCCTAGATTTTGCCTTCCTAGTGCAAGGATTATGGGGGGCACCATCACACCTGTGACTGTTGTATCTCTCGAAAGTAGTGGAATGTACAAGCTAAAAACTTTATCCTCTTATTTGTAACACTATAAAAAAAATTGGTCATGGCTTGAAGAAAATATGCAGAGTATTATATGCAAAAAATTATGATGTGAAATATTGCTATTTATAATTCTTGTGTTTTAATAAGTTTGATCTGTGTTTTATGGGTTGCTTTTCAGAGAGCATATTTTCAATATTATTGGAGCTTTTGATATTCCGCATTTTGTGTACAGTTCAGAAAGAAAAAAATTTCTCCCGTAAGTATACCACATATCATTTGTTGATTTAATTTTTTAAAGATTTATTTATTTTACATGCATGAGTATTTTGTCATGAGTATATGAGTTTGACCACCTGTATGCCTGGTGCCCATGAATCTCAAAAGGGGGCACTGGATCTCCTGGAGCTGGAGTTACAGTTTTTAGCTTCCATACGGGTACTGGGAGTTGAACTTAGAACCTCTGCAAGAGCAACAAGTGCTCTTATCCACTGGGCTATCTTTCTACTTGTTGATTAAGTGAATTTCAATTGTATAATTTTTCACAAAGTTTTATGTTTCACTTTTGATTGACCTTTGTGTTAATTTTTTATAACTATCATATATATATAGTTTATATATATGCACATATACACACATACATACTTAAATGGTATTCCTTTTCTTCTAGTCTATCAATGACAAATCACGCTGCACCAACCTTATTTGGAACAGCACGAGATAAAGCTGAGCTGTATCGTGAACGGTATACTATCTTACACCAGGTAAGTTGGGAGTGGGGGATCTCTAGTAAATTGGGGAGAAAAAGAGCTTTGGGAAATCCCAAGGATGTTTAAAGGATGCAATTTTGTAGATTAAAGCTGGTCATTCAAATCTGGGTTCCATAATTCCAGTATTTAAGATTGCAGAGGCAGGAGGATTGCTACAAGTTTGAGGCCAGCCTGGTGTACACAGTGATTTCCAGACCACTGGGACTTTATAGTAGGACTCTGTCCCCAAACAACAGAGAAGGTCACTGTAGACTGTTCATGGGTTCTGTGGTTGACACCCCATGAGAACACAGGGATATGATGTACATTTCCCTTTAGATGTTAGGGAGTGGCCAGCACTCAGTACCTGGTACTGAGATGTCAGGCTTGTTTAGTGCTTTGCATGCATTTCCCCCTCATTTAGTTTACTAATGTGACTCTGCTGTCACCAGTGGTTAATTTTGTTTGTAAGCCTGACTGGATTATTAAATGCTTAAGAATACAGCCGGATATGTTTGTGAGGGCGGCTCCGGAAGGATAAGGGAATTATCCTCCCACCCGCTCCAGTGTGAGCTGTGCCATCCCCTGGCCTAAAGACAAAGGAAAACAAGGAAGCAAGCCAAGCAGCTGAGCCCGGTGTTTCCCCTGCACCTCTCCATGGTTAGCATGGACTGTGGTTCTCAGCCGTGAGCCAAGTAAAGCCCTACCCCCCTAAGCTTCTTTTTATTGGACATTGGGTTGCAGCAGTGGATGAGAGAATTAACTAATACAGAGCTTCCCACAGCCTTCTTCCTTTGGATACCCCAATTTCTTAGCCTGAAGCGTCTTGGCTCACCCTCTTTTTATCCCTTCCGTATTCTCTCAGTTGGGTCTTGGGTCTCTTTGGCCTGGTATATGGCCAGCGCTTACAGTACTGTGTTTATGGTGGTGTCGTAGTCAAGATTTCCATTGCTGTGAAGAGACACCGTGGCCATGGCAAACATTTCATTGTGGTGGCTTGCTTACAGTTGAGAGGTTCAGTCCATAATTGTCATGACGGGAAGCAAGGCAGCATGCAGGCAGACGCGGTGCTAGAGAGGTAGTTGAGATCTTGACTCACAGGCAACAGGAAGTGGTCTGAAACACTGGGCATGACTTGAGCATCTATGAGACCTCCAAGCGCATCTCCACATACCTATTCTAACAAAGCCACGCCTCCTAATAGTGTCATTCTCTTTGGGGGCCGTTTTCTTTCAACCACAGTTGACTTTTCTCTTTTTCACTAGCTTCCAAGTTCAGGCTTTTAAATACTTTTTGTTTTAGAAACTGCCATAGGGGTTGGGGATTTAGCTCAATGGTAGAATTGCCTCGTGGGTACCAGGCCCTGGGTTTGCAGTAGGGGAATTGCTAGGTATTTGCATTAGGGGCAGTGTTTTGTTTTCAGAGTTTTAATGACTCTTTTAAATGTTTATTTCAGTAATTCATAGGGATCTCTCTTTTTTTTACAGAGGACACACAGACATGAATTATTCACTCCTCCGGTGATAGGCTCACACCCCGAGGAAAGCGGAAGCAAATTCCAGGTTTGAGCATTGTCTTAATTATTTAGGGGCTGTATATATTAATACGAGTACAATATTTATTGCTATGTTTTTTTGTACACTTCTTTCTGTGTCTGCTCGTGTGTATATGGAAGTCAGAGCAACTTGCAGGAGAGGTTCTTTATTCCACCACGTGTAACCTAGGCATGGAACCCAGGTCATTAGGCCTAGAGCCAGGTGCTTTTCCCTAGTCAGCCATCTTTTTTAATTTTTGCTTTAGACAAGGTCTCACTATGTACCCTGGCTGACCTGGCACTTGCTGTGTAGACAGGCTGGCCCCAGACCCACTTACCTCTGCTGCCCAATGCACTCAAAGGCATGCACCACCATGCCTGGTTAATTCCTTGGATTTTAAATGAAAATAAAGACATGTACCTGTTAAACTGGCTGTGGGCCTGCCTACACGACTGCTGTTGGTAAGGGCCATGCCCAGTGCTGGGGGTTCCGTAGCTCTTTAATAGAAGTTACTTCATCTTTGGAGCAGGCCTGGTGCCGGGGGGGGGGGGGGGATATCTATGTAGTCTCCAGCCCTCAGACCAGCGCTTGTCCTCCCGTGCCCTGCGCTGGCTTCCTGACCAGCCTTTTGTTACCTTTTGTGTTCTCACTCAAAACACTGATTGTCGCACATCCTTCTCTTGATCACCAGACCTGTGACACTAAAATGTGTCATATCAGTTGTAAGGAAAACGTAGTGTATCAAAGGACATTGGTTTCGGTACCCACCGCCCAGGTGTGCTGAAGAAGCCTTGAAGAATGAGGGAGAACACAGATGGCCCTGCGGGGGTAACTTGAGTGGAGGAGAGCTGACCTGTGTGCACCTTCCGCTGTTGTAGTTTGGAAGATGATTCCAAACAACTCAGATTTTTGTTCAGCAGTAGGCGTGGCCTCGCCACCGTTTGTCTGTGGCTGTCTCTTCCTCTCCAGTACTCGGAACCCTGCTTAGAAGTCCTTGCTTCTTCTGTCTGGGCCTTGCCAGCCTCCTGAGGGTCAGATGGATTTTGAAGAAGTCCAGCCTCTCCAGTGTTCCTTAGGTTCTCTGCCTTGGTAGATCAGTCCTCATGCTGAGTAAGGACTCTGCTAGAGGCTGAAACAGTAGCCCTAGATGACGTTAAAGTCATGTTTGAGAGTGTGGTCATCGGGCCTGTGATCCTCGCACTTGGAGGCAGGAGAGTGAGAAATTCAAGGTCATCCCCCTTCATTCTCAGCTTGGTTGTGAGTTCGAAGCCAACTTGGGCTGCATGAGACTCTGTTTCAAAAAACCAAAAGTAACGTTCAGTGATGGCACACAAAGAGAAACCACTAATAGTTATTTGATAGTTTCTGCACTTAACTGTATCACAGCGTGATTTGTGTCGTTTTTGAAATCGATGCTACTTAGTCTGTGTCACGTGTGTTAGGTTTCTGACGTCAGCTTGCGTGTCCACAGCCCAGAAGCAATGCTTTCTCTCCTCTTTGACGCTTGTGGCTCCATAATGTATTGCTCTTTTCAATCTTCCTGTTTAGTTCTGTGTTTGTGACGGTTTGTTTCCTATTTAAGCAACACTTAAGAACAAGCAGAACCCCAAGTAGGCTATTTATAGAATGTGAGCGGAAAATTCCTTTTATCAACTACAAAAATAGTGTGTTTCATGCATATTTGGAGGGCTGGGGGTGGAGGTGAGTGATCGGACACTTGCCTAGTGTATCTAAAGCCCTGGGTTTGATTCTAAAAACAACAGTGTTTGCCATGCCTTTGTCCTGTGTTGCCTCATGATGATGTTTTGAAATGGCATTCCAAACATCTACCGTCAACCAAACCCAGGTCCTCTGCAAAACCAGTAACTATTCCTAATTGCTGAGCGATCTCACTAGTTCCCCAGACTCATTAAGTTTTAAGTTGTCTTCCGCAAACAATGAAAGTGGGCCAGGCACGACGGCACCTGCCAGCCTGCCTCTCAAAGAGCTGAGGTGCAAGAGTTGAGAGTTTTAGCCTAGCTTTAGCAACATAGCCAAGACTCTGCCTTGAAAAGTAAAAACAGGGCTGGCGAGATGGCTCAGTGGGCAGAGGAGTTTGTCACCACCTTGCCCACCACAGTTCCATCCGTAGGACCTCCATGGCAGAAGGACAGACTCCCTTATAGTATCCTCTGACTTCCACAAGCACACCACACCACACCACATTTCCTCTCTCCAGTATACAAATGTATGTAAGTGTAAAAAAATAATTGAAAACCATATAAATAAGTCTGTCAGTACGACTGAGCAGGTAAAGTCCTTGCTGTCAAGCCTGATGACCTGAACTTGATGCCTTGTGGTGAAGGAGAGAAGGTCAAGTTGTTCTCTGACCTTCACAGACTCCATGTAGATGTGTGCCCCTTGCTCCAGTATGAAAGTAATATGGTGTATGCTTATGATTCCTGCCCTTGGGAGGCTATGCTATACAAGGAGTATCGGGCCAGCTAGGCCTATACTACAACAAAACAAGCCAGAGGCGGTGGCACGCACCTTTAATACTAGTACTCAGAAGGCAGAGGCAGCCTGATCTCTGAGTTTGAGGCTAACCTGGTCTCCAGAATGAGTTCCAGGACTACACAGAGAAACCCTTTCTTGAAAAACCAAACCAGACCAAAACAAACAACAAAAACACAGTAAAACAAAAAATATTTACTGTCCACAGTGGTACATCACGAAGCTTTAGTCATTGATAACCATCTGAATAAATTATATTAGTCCTCTTTAGTGTGTGTTGTTTTGTTTTAAGATTGTGTATTTGGGACTGGAGAGATGGCTTAGAAGTTCAGAGCAGGGGGCAGCTCTTTCAGAGGTCCTGAGTTGAATTTCCAGTAGCCACATGGTAGCTCACAACCACCTGCAATGAGATCTGGTGCCCTCTTCTGGGCTGCAGGGACACATGCAGGCAGACCACTGTACACATAATAAACAAACAAAACAAGGTTTAAAAAAATAAATCAAAGATTGTGTGTTTATAGCTGGACTGGTGCCGGATTCACTGTGGTCCAGGCTGGCCTCAGACACATCTTTCCTCCTTAGATATGGATCCCGTGTTTGACTTCTTTGGTTACATTTTTGGTCATTACACATTTGACGTTTTAGCTTTTTGTAGGACAAAACTTGCAGATTACTCTTCCTACTGTAAAGCAGCCGTATGTAGTAACCTTTACCCAGCATTTGCTTGTCTATAAGAAAACGAGACCATGCTTTTCATCGTTCAGGATTTATTCTCTTTTCTTTTAGCTTAAAACAATAGAAACTCTACTGGGCAGTACAAGCAAAGTCGGCGACGTGATTGTCCTTGGAATGATAACCCAGCTGAAAGAGGTAAGTTAAGACTGACTTTTTACTCCTTTTTTTTGCTCCTTTTTTTTTTTTTTTTGCTCCTTTTTACTTTTGGACTTGAGTTGGCCTTGCATTTTCATAAAAACCTAGCAACACAGTCTCCACAGGAAGCACAGAAGTGAACCTTCTCACCTGTGTCCGCTCCTGCGACCTTGGTGGGACAGACTGACCAGGTGTTCAATTTGCATAGCCTCCAGGCAGACCCCAAGTGACCCCTGCTTGAACTGGCTCTGGGTTTCTGAATGAGCCAGCTGCTGACCACATCCTGGTACCCTGGAGGTGCTGGTCATTCTCTTAGCTGAAGGCATCTGGGGAGGCCGAAAGGCAACCACCCAGGTTGTCCTTGTCAACCTGTGGTCTGCAGCAGCTGTCCTTAGCACCCGTGAGTCTCCCGTAAGCGACTAGTGAGTCTGAGGTTGCCAAGAAATGAACGCAGGGGTGTGGGCTCGGTTTTACGCCTACAGGATCCACTTCTCTCTCTTTCTCATATGCTGTCGTATTCATTTTTACACCAATGTGAGTCTGTTTCGTTTCATTCTGTTTCAGGGGAAGTTTTTCCTGGAAGATCCTACTGGGACAGTACAGCTGGATCTTAGTAAAGCGATATCCTTAAAGAAAAAAAATTCTGACCATTTTTGGTGATACACGCCTTTAACCCCATCACTTGGGAGACAGAGACAGGTGGATCTCTGAGTTTGAGGCCAGCCTGGTCTACAGAGCGAGTTCCAGGACAGCCAGAGCTGCACAGAGAAACCCTGTCTTAAAAAACCAAAACAGAAATTCTGAGTCAGGTGAAGTGGCATGTGCCTTGGATCCCAGCTCTCTGGAGATAGAGGCAGGTCAATCTCTGTGAGTTTAAGGTCTATATAGTGAGCTCCAGGCCAGCCAGAGCTACATAGGGAGACCCTGTTTCGGGGCTAATGAGCTGGTTCAGTGGTTAAGAGCCTCTGCTGCCGTAGGATTTGGACTAAGTAACCAGCACCCACATGGCAGTGCACAACCATCTGCAACTCCAGTTCCAAGGGATCTGCCGCCCTCTTCTGGTCTCCTCAGGCAACAGCATGCGTATGATGTAGAGACATGCATGCAGGCAAAACACCCAAGCATATAACACAGACTAAAGTAATACGTTTTTGAAAATTTAAAAAGAAAACTCTGCTAGAGGCCTGGGAGTTTACCTCCTTGGGAGAGCACCTGCATAGCACCACAAACATATTAAATACATAAGTAAATGCAATTATTAAGTTACGTGAACTGGGGAAATTGCTTTTATATCGTTTTTCAACTTCTCTTTTTGGGTTTCCACTGTGACTTACATGTGCTGGAAACATGGGAATGTAGACATACTCTTAGAGATTAAAATCCCTTAAGAATTTTATTTATTTATTATGTATACAATATTCTGTCTGTGTGTATGCTTGAAGGCCAGAAGAGGACACCAGACCTCATTTCAGATGGTTGTGAGCCATCATGTGGTTGCTGGGAATTGAACTCAGGACCTTTCGAAGAGCAGGCAGTGCTCTTAACCTCTGAGCCATTTTTCCAGCCCCGCCCTTAAGAAATTTATAGCGTGCCGAGAATGACCTATACATCCGTGTGGAGTTTTTAGTTTGTTATTATTATTTAATTGAAAATTACATTTGTGTGTGTGTGTGTGTGTGTGTGTGTGTGTGTGTGTGTATGTCAGGGTGTGTATGTGGACATCACAGGACAACTTGCAGGGGTTTGTTCTCTCCTACCGCACGGGTGCTGAGTGCTGAACTCAGTCTTGCCAGTGCGTGTCTTTACCTGCTGAGCCATCTTTTAAAACTCTTTTCAGGGCCTGGCATGGGTGCTCACTTGAAATCCTAGCACTCAGAAAGCTGAATTTTAGGGGGTCTGAGGCCAGTCCCGGCTGCATGTCTCAACTTTCCCTTGCAACAGACAAATAAGACCTCTCCCGCTCCCACACCCTCCACCCCACAACACCAGAACAACCCCCTAAGAGAAGTCTAAAACAACCCAGCAAAGCTAACTGAGCCTTGGGGCTCGGGCTGTGTGTTGGCGTCACTACTGTTCCCAGCACAGTCTTGAACTTCCTCAGCTACTCTGCACCAGTTCCACAGTGGCTTATACACGGAGGCGTGCTTTGTCCTGGCTGAAGGTAAGCGCACACGTCCTTTCCATGTCCTTGCTGGACAGTAAAACTTCTGCTTGAGGATGACCCCTCATGATAGAATTCCAGCCGGCAGTCACAGTGAGCTTGTGACCTCGGCATGATGAGCAGGTGACTTTTAAACAGGCCATTAGAAAGCTTTCTGGGCTGAGGAAAAGCCTTGAGGTTAGACAGTGGAGGAACTGCACAACCGCGTGTACTGGAAACCACCCTTGTGCAGGCTGTGTGATGCGTGAGTCACAGCTTGTAAAACTGAAAACCCTTTGAAAATCATGTCTCTCTGAGGGGCTGCTCTCCCTGCACTCCAACGTGTGCTCTGAATGCCCCCGCACCCCTCTCCACCCTTGTTGAGAAATGTAGCTTCCCTTATAAAATTTGGACTGTCTGTGGCTCTAGAGTTGGCTATCTCAGTAAGGTCGGTGACTTCTGTAGTCTAATTCATTGCTTTATGCGGGATGGATTTGTCTTTTCAGAAAAAGGTAACCGAACAGATAAAAGTGAGCTGTTACTCGTTTATTTTCTTGTTTCTTTAGGTTGGTTTGAAGATCAAGTGTTTCATGTCAATGCCTTTGGATTTCCACCCACCGAGCCCTCTAGCACCACAAGGTATTAAATACTTGATTTCTGTGCCGCAGGAATTTATATACTGGCAATGGTGGACGTAGATAGCGTATCTCAGCCACTACAAGGCGTCAGGCTTTGTGTTGAAATGGAACAAGCAATAGAAGCTGACCTGTCTTAGTCTAGGAGATCCCATGCCTTCTTCAGGTCTCCACAGGTACACTCTCACGTGGCATACATTCTGTCTGTCTGTCTGTCTGTCTGTCTCTCTCTCACATACACACACACAAACATAAATACTCAAATAAAAATTTTTTAAATGAATAAAGGGAAAAATAGAATATAAAGGCATAAAAAGAAAAATGAATTTAATGAACCTATTCTTTGTGTTATTATTTATGTAGCTATATAAATTACCTACATAAATAATTCTCCTATTGATGGAGTCTAGTCCACATCTCTGTCAGTGTGCAGTGTACGGCCCCATGGTGCACAGAAGAATGAAACAAAATGAGTTGGCAGGCATTGGTGAAGCCCAGGTAGACAGTAACACTGCCCTCTTGTTTAAGACAGAAGGGGTAGGGCCAGGACCTCAGTCTGGGGCCAGCTAGGGGAGCAGCTGAGGGGAGACTTGAACTGCTCCGTTGGCACTGACGTGTGCTGTTGTCTTAACCTTTCCTGAGGAGACTTGATAGGGCGGCAGTGGCAGGCCAAAGTTACAGCTGTGCTCACAGCTGCCCGGTGCAACATGGGTCACCCAGCCTGGACGATGACTTCCCCATAAGGCTTCCCCATAATTGCACAGATAGAGTCTGTTCTCCCCGCTCTCCCCAGTTAACTAACTTTACACCTCCCGTGTGTGCTGGCACCGCCCGAGACTGTAACCGGGGCAGGATTACATACAGCGGTGAGCAGTGTCTGTTTCCTGTTTCACAGGACCGCCAGTAGACCCGACCTTGTTGATGGTCTCTTGACAGTTTTGTGGATGGATAATCTGATTAAAATGGAGGTGGCTGCTGTGCTCTGAGGACAGCTTTTGAAGTGTTCATACTGAATATTCCTATTATAGCCTGTTTTCATGTATATGTTTTAAATAATTTGCAGGCAAAATGCTTTGTCTCTGGAATACTGTGTTGGACAATTGTGTGTCTGGCACAATTTTACTTTCTCGGTGAACAGACATGGTATAGGTGATAATTGTGTTATAATTATATAGGGCGTACTATGGAAATATTAATTTTTTTGGAGGGCCCTCTAATGCGTCAGTGAAGACTTCTGCCAAGCTGAGACAACTGGAGGAGGAGAACAAGGACGCCATGTTTGTGTTTGTGTCTGATGTTTGGTTGGACCAAGTACAGGTGTTGGAGAAGCTTCACGTCATGTTCTCAGGTACGTGTTATTTCTGTATTCCCTCCTGAACTGTGCTGAGGGATTGTGTCCTAAAGCTAAATGTTTGCCATTCTGTGGTGGTAGAGTGCATCTGTGGGCCCTGAGGCGTGGGAGCCTGAGGTGGGGGAGTGAGCCAGTACTAGAGATCAGTCTGGGCTGAGTAGGCAAACTTCTTCTAAAAAGAAAGAAACCAACCCAAACTTTCACAGTTACGCCAGCCAGACGCCCTTAGTCCCATTGCTTGGAAGGCGGAGGCAGGCTGATCTCTGTGAATCGCAGCCTAGCTATATAGCAAGATCCTGTCTCAAAAATAATTAAATTAATAAAGCAAAATGTTCTGCCATGAAAATCTATGTTCTTTTATCCGCTAGGTTATTCACCGGCACCTCCAACCTGCTTCATTCTGTGCGGTAACTTTTCATCTGTACCCTATGGAAAAAATCAAGTTCAGGCTTTGAAAGGTATTGAGGATCTCGTTTGTTTATAAGAGTGTTTCTAAGATGGTGGTGCACACCTTTAATCCCAGCACTTAGGAGCAGAGGCAGACTCATCTCTGTGAGTTCAAGGCCAACCTGGTCTACAGCGTGAGCTCCAGGACAGCCAGGGCTTCACAGAGAAACCTATCTCAAAAACAAAACAAAACCCAATAATTATTGAGTGTTTCTATATTTATATAAAGTATATTGATAAATTATATATAATATTTTAATTTTGTTCAGGAGATATATGGCTGTGTTTAATTAACTGTAACTTTATGGACATATACAAATGAAATATCTCTAAATTTTTTTAGACTCCCTAAAGTCTTTGGCAGACATAATATGTGAATACCCAAGTATCCACCAAAGGTAAAGATCTCTCTGGCTCCCTTTTTTGTTTTTAACCCAAAATAGTTTTGTTTTTTTTTTTTAAACTTGAATAATGAAGTTTATATCAATGGCATAAAGAAATTGCCTGTAGAAAGAGAAAGAGTTGAGAGTATTAAAAGATCCCGGGATAAAATTCTCACATGATCATGTTTGTTACACTGCTCTCTGGATTTATGGTGAAATAAACGTAGACGGGAGAGCGGCAAGTGCACTGTGGGCTGTGGTGATGCTGCTTGTTCGGAGCTGGGCCTTAGTGTGACGTCAGTGTGCGGTGATATTGTTTGTGTTCCAACAAATAAAGCTTGCCTGAAGATCAGAGTGCAGAGCTAAGCCACTAGAGGCCGGGGAGTAGCGGTGCACACCTTTAATCCCAGACTCCAGACAGAGGCGGGCGGAGCTCTGTGAGTTCAAGGCCACCCTGGGCTACACTAGACTGACCCAGTCTCAAAGAGAAACAAAGCAAGGCAGTGGCTCACACCTTTAATCCCAGCTCTAGGGAGGTGGAGACAGGAGTGATGTGGCTGGGTGGAGAGAGGAATATAAGGTGGGAGGAGACAGGAGCTCAGATGCAGTTTGAGGACAGGATTGCCTTTTTGGTCTGAGGATTCAGTAGAGGTAAAAAGTCTCTCTAGTGCCTGGCTGCTCTGCTTCTCTCTCGGCTTTCACCCCCTAATATCTGACTCTGGGTTTTTACTAAGAACAGTGAGAATTTGGGCTATGCTCATGTGCCTCTGTAAAGATAACTACTGGGCTAGCAAGACGGGTAGAGGTGCTTGCCAAACCTAGTAACTGTTCAGTTCCTGAGACCAGAAAAGGAGAAAACCAACTCCCACAAGATGTCCTCTGAATTCCACATGTGTGCAATAGCAGACATTGGCTCGTACACACATACATATACATGGAAAATGTACACACACATGTAAAATTAAATGAGATCCAGTCCATCAGCCACACTAGCCACAGTAAGAGCATACTCAGTGACTGGACGGTGCAAATGCAGAACACTTGGTCATCACAATAGTATTACATGGTTTGGATTGGAGACTTTTAGCAGTTTATTGAAATGTTTGAAATAAAAAATAATTGTAGGTAGGCATAATGGCATCCAGTACTGGGGAGACTGAGGCAGGAGGATTGTAGATTCAAGGCTAGCCCGGACTATATAGCAAGGCGTCTGTGACTCACCCGAAGGCAGTGACTTGGGGCAGTGTTGCAGGCGTCATTTCTAATGGCTGATGTTGCATTTCCCTGCAGTAGCCGCTTTGTGTTTGTTCCTGGTCCTGAGGACCCTGGATTTGGTTCCATCTTACCAAGGTAATCTTTGTTCACATTTTCCCCCCTTTTTTGACAGTCAAGAGAATTGTATAAACTTTGTAAACACATCCTCTGCCACGTTGTCTTCCCAGGCCTCCGCTTGCCGAGAGTATCACGAAGGAGTTCAGGGAAAGGGTGCCGTTTTCCGTGTTCACTACTAACCCGTGCAGGTAGGTAGCAGCGTTTTGCGTTGAACTTCTTTCGTTCCATTTAACGAATATTCTAATTTATTTCTAAAGTCTGAGTAAGTCTAAAAAGAAAATTCAATTTTGGGATTCTCAAGGTTTGAAAAGTATTTTAACTTTGTTCAAATCCTTAACTGATAGTGAATTTATGGTCTCTGGGTTGGCCGACATTATTTCTAGCTGTCTCCTGAACCCCTTGCTTGTGGGCCCAGATGTCCACCGAAATCTCTCTCCGGATGTCCAGTAGATAAATGACAGCCCCGATCCTGCCTCAAGCTGCCGTCTCTCACCTATTCTGGGGCCATAACCATAGAAGTTTCCCTTACACACAGTTTTTGAGGTAGCCCTATCTACTTCACGGCTCACCTTTGACCTCTGTGACCCACCGTCTTCTATAATCTGGATCAGTAACCTCTACACTGGTCTCTGGCTTCTACTCTTCCCCCTGTGTGGTCTGTTTTTAACACAAGAAACCCTATCATGTCGTCCCTGAAAGATGGGGTCTCTGCTGCCATTGGCAAACAGTCTGCATCCATGCAGTGTCCTCCTGCGTGACCTGCCGTTCCCACTTAAATTTCCTCTCCCAGTTACTGCCTTCCCTCCAGCCTCTGCGCCCCTAGCCTGCGAGCACACCCCAGTCTTAGGTGCTGAGTTATGCCTCTTCCCCTGCCCTCAGTGCCCCTCTTCCAGAGGTCTTAGGTCACTGCCTGATGAGCCTTCCCCGCTTTAACTCTGTCTTAATCCCCAGCCTTCTGAATCCTTTCTTCCCCAAGTACGATTCCACTGTGCCTTTCTCTCCTTTCCAGTATACATCAGTGTCATGTCTTTAATTTCTCTGCCCTCTTCCCCCGTGAGAATGTCAAGTAGAGAAGACTCATACCTTTTTCTTCTGTTCTGCTCACTTACCTTGTGCATAGCGTTGGGCACACATTAAGAGCTTAGTAAAGGGCTGGGAGCACATCTTAGTTGTAGAGTGCTTTATGGCAAATGTAAGGACTTGGCTCAAACCCTAGCGCTGTGTACACACACACACACACACACACACACACACACACACACACACACACGCATTCCGAGAGAGAAGAGAGATAATAATTAAATTGGAGAAGAGATGAGATAGCCTGGTTGTATTTCTGCTGTGGTGACCATTAAGAAGACTTTTAAAATTATTTTTTTTCCTGAGGAAGTAAAATATTCAACTACTGCTTTATTTCAGAATTCAGTATTGTACACAAGAAATTATTATCTTCCGTGAAGACTTAGTAAATAAAATGTGTAGAAACTGTGTCCGTTTTCCTAGTAGCAATTTGGATATTCCTACTCATGTAAGTAGTCTCCTTGACAAACTATCTTTTGCTTTATATTTATTTATTAATTTGCATATATGGGTGTTTTACCTGCATGTTGTGTACTGAGCCATGGTTGTGCCTGATGCCTATGGAGAGGGAGGGCATTGGATCCCTTGAGGCTGTAGTAGGGTTGTGAGCCTCCATGTGAGCCTCCATGTGGGTGCTGGGAATCGAACCCTGGTCCTGTGCAGGAGCCACAGTGCTTCTAACCACCGAGTCAGTACTTGGTGTTGTTAAATATTTACTTTTTAGTTCTGTCATATGTGTGTGTATGTCTTTGTAAGCATATGTTCACATGCATGTGCCAGTGCCCACGGAAGCCAGGAGAGGGCGCTGGGCCCCTTGGAGCTGAGTTACAGGTGCTGGCAAGCAGTCTGACGTGGCACTGGCATCTGAACTTGGGCCCTCATGATTGCTTAACCACTGAACCATCTCTTTGGCTCTTGTGGGTTTTTGTTTTACTAAACTATTTTGTTTGTTTTTGTTTTTAAGACAGTTTCTTTTTGTAGCCCTGGCTGGCCTGGAGCTCACAGAGATCCGCCTGCCTCTGCCTCCTGAGAGCTGGAATTAAAGCGCCACCACCGCCTGACTTATTGAACTATTTTAAATGTTGCATTTTATGAACTTTGTTAAGCTACTTGTTTTTCGCTTATAGTAATGGAGTTCTGTTCTTCTGTCAGTGCTGTAGCTTTCTACTGAAGAACCTCGAGACAGATGGAGGCCGGAGCAAGCCAGGGCTTTCCCCTAGCTCTTAGATTTACTTTAAATATGTGTATTCTTTTCAGAGATATTCGTATTTGGGGCTGGAGAGGTGGCTCAGTGCTTGAGAGCACTGATTGCTCTTCTAGAGGACCCGGGTTCAATTCCCAGCACCCACATGGTGGCTCACAACTGTCTGTAACTGACACCCTCACACAGACATAACATGCAGGCAAAACACCAATGCCCATTTTAAAAAAAGGCATAAAGATGTTTGTATTTCTCGTGTTTATTATGTATTTCATATGGTATGTCCACATCAGGAGGATATGAGTGTTTATCTTGTAAATTCATAGTTCCTAGGTATACAGTTGTCACTGAGAGGTATGGAAGGAAATTATTTTTATTCTTTGTTATAAAGTGTTTTTTGTCTTACCGGGAGCCCAGGCTGACTGGCTACTGACTTGTGCCTTACACTAGGAAGGTGTTATTTTTACGTGTGTGTGTGTGTGGCGGGGGTGGAAGGAGTATGTACGTGCTGTGGCACACGTGGAGGCCAGAGACCAGCTTTCCGAAGTCAGTTCTCTTTCTGCCTTTGCATGGGCAGTGCACCCAGCTCAAGTCACCAAGCTTGCATTGTGGGTGGTGAGTCCTGTACCGGTACACTGAGCAATCCTACCAGCCCTGAGATTGTTAGAATTGTGATTTTTCTTTAAGAGATGGGTCTTACTGAGTTACCCAGGCTGGCCTGAACTCCTAGGCTCAAATAGTCCTCTTAGCCTCCTCCGTAGCTGGCATAGCTACACTATCATGTCCAGCAGTATCAAATTGGTATTAGTATTATTAGTTATTATTATTTTAGATTTTTGGAGACAAAGTCTCCTGCTGTAGTCCAGGCTGGCCTTAAATTCGTGGCAATACTCAGCCTCGTAATTGGTGGGAGTTCTGATAACCACACCTTTTTATTTTTTTATGAGTTGGATTGGTAAATGACTTTATATGTGTACTTCATTCATAATGACTAGAGGGGGGCGGTATTATGAACAGTGACATTAAATGAAAACTTAGATTGTTTTTCCTAGAATATGTGATAATTTCATTCTAACAGCAATGTTTATTGATGTTCTGTGATTCCAGACTTCCTTGTTTCGTAAATATTTTTGTAAAATTTTTACAAATTTTGTGTATTTTGTAAAATTTACAAAAATTTTGTAACTAGATCTTCATGAAAATCAATGCTTTATTTAAACTCCTTGCTCCACTGTTTTTGTGTGCACTGATGAGGTGTTTTGCTTTGTTTGTGTTCTGTTGTAGTTTGTCAAGACAGTCTTATCTCAGGGACATCTGACTCCTCTGCCCATCTATGTCTGCCCCGTCTACTGGGCATATGACTACACTCTGAGAGTGTACCCTGTGCCCGACCTGCTGGTCATCGCAGACAAGTATGACCCGTTCACTGTGACCAACACGGAGTGCCTCTGCATGAACCCTGTAAGGATGTCGTGGATGGTCAAGACTATAGTGCATTGTCTTTCTTCTCTCTAATTTTCAAACCTACCTCTTGTGTGTCCGTGTGTGTGTGTGTGTGTCTGTGTGTGACAGGGTGTGTGTGTGTCTGTGTGTGACAGGGTGTGTGTGTGTCCGTGTGTGTGTGTGTCTGTGTGTGACAGGGTGTGTGTGTGAGACGGGGTGTGTATGCCATGGTGAGAGTCAGTTCTCTCCTTCCACCATGTGGGTCCCAAAGATGGACCCAAGGTTGTCAGGCTCAGCAGCAGGTCCTTTACCTGCTGAGCCACTTTGCGCCCTACAGCACATTTCTATGAATTTATATAGAGCATACAATCGTCATTGTGATAAAATATGTAACTAGTAACGCTCCTTATAGTGTAGTATACGTAGAAGATTTCCAGATTCTCAGTATGTGACACAACTATAGTATTCTAATTTTCTCTTGTTGTTTTGTTTTGCTTTTTGTTTTTTAGAGACAGGGTTTCTCTGTGTAGCTCTTGCTGTCCTGGAACTAGCTCTTGTAGACCAGGCTGGCCTCGAACTCACAGAGATCCGCCTGCCTCTGCCTCTTAAGTGCTGGGATTGAAGCTGTGCACCACCACCACCACCTGGCTTAAATTTTTAAATAACAAGCAGACCAAAATATGAAATCAAGCCGGACGGTGGTGGCGCACGCCTTTAATCCCAACACTCGGGAGGCAGAGGCAGGCGGATCTCTGTGAGTTCGAGGCCAGCCTGGTCTAGTTCCAGCTAGTTCCAGGACAGAAACCAAAAGCTACGGAGAAACCCTGTCTCGAAAATCACACACACATACACACACACAAAATAAACAAAATATGAAATCAAATAAGTATTTTTTTCCTTTCAATGTAGCAAAGTCACACACACTGTGCAATCCCCTTTGGGAACTGCTTTCAGATCCTGCAGCCATTTCCTTAACCTTGTTGATGCTTCTATTTTGAGAACTGTGACTTGTAGAAACTGCCCAAGTGCCCAGAATCCAAGCCTGGATGGATGAGATTACATTATGATGCACTGAATTTCACCTTAAAACTACTCTAGAATGTTCAAACTGCTTCAGTGTCTGGATATATGATTGGCTTTAGGCCTTGGAAAATATATACCAACCACACAGATAATCACATAAACTTAGTTTATATCAAACAAAGTATTATCTTTACTAGTGCTGTGTTTGTTTTGTTAGGAGGCAGGGTATCATTGTGTAGTCCTGGAACCCTGTATAGACCAGGCTGTCCTTAAACCCAGAGACCCGCTGGCCTCTGCTTCCTGAGTGCTGGGATTAACAATGTGCCCTACTACACCTGGCTCCTTTGTGATTTTTAATCTGCATGCTGATTCTTAGGAACTTTAAGTCTGAATACTTCTTTGTTTCATCCGGGTCATGTCTAGAAGCATTATGACTTGGACTGGTTGTTTCTGGCACATGTACATCTGTGTGGCTTTCTCTACACAGGACTTATCAACCTTGGCGCTTTTGCATCTTGGACCAAGTAATTCTTGGTTGTAGGGGGTTTCCTGTGCAGTGTGGAAACTCAGCAGCATCCTTGCATCCCACTGTATGCCGATACATCTTTCATTTGTGACGATCATAAGTATCCCTAAATGTCTGAGTGTCTCTTGAGGGACGGTGACCCTTGGTTGGGAATCATTCTCTAAGGATCAGAATATTTAACTCACTTGACTTCATTGCATAACATTTGTGGTCTGGTTTACCCAGTCTTTTTCTTTTTTTTTTAAAGATTTCTATGTATAAATGTTTGGCTTCCATGTATGCATGTGCACCATGTATGTGACTGGTGCCTGAGGATGTCAGAAGAAGGCATTGGACTCCCTAGAACTGGAGTTATGGATGACTGTGAGCTGCTATGGGGTGCTGGGAATTGAACCTGGTTCCTCTGCAAGAGCATCCAGTGCTCTTCACAGCTGTGCCATTTCCCTAGCCCCTCAGTCTTTATTACATTCAACTATCCTTTCACAGTGAGACTATTTCCTCATTGGATAGTCTCTTCAGACATTTGTTATATCTTTGAACACTTTTGTAGTTGATGCTATTTTAAAAACAAGTTACCAAAGAATTTCCCACTCTTTGAAGTGCACGAACAACCACCTACAGCATCATTCTCTTATTCATACGTTTTGGTCAGCTTCAAAGCTTGGCTTTGATATTGCTTCGTTACTTTTTTCTTTAAAAAAAATGATTTTTTTTGGGCAGTGGCAGCATATACCTTTAATCCCAGCACTCGTGAGGCAGAGGCAGGTAGATCTCTGTGAGTTTGAGGCCAGCCTGGTCTACAGAGCAAGTTCCAGGACAGGCTCCAGAGCTACATGGAGAAACCCTGTCTCGAAAAACAAAGAAAAAAGATTCTTCTTATTTTTTAAGTTATACGTGTCTCTGGCTATGTGCATTTGAGTGCAGGTGCCCCCAGAGACCGGGGGGTGGGGGTGGGGGGTGGGGGTCAGATGCTCCTGAAGCTAGAATGGTTTTGAACCACCTGAAGTGGGTGCTGGGAATTGAACATGGATTCTCTCTAAGAGCAGTATATGTGCTTAACTGCTGAGCCATCTTTCCAGCTCCAAATTTTCTTTGTTTCATCTTGGTACTTACATATAGTATCGAGTGCTTACTGTAGGCCAGACATTGAATCAGGGCTTCAGACAGACTGAAAAACTTGAACCTCTGAGGTAACATTAGGGCTTCATCATAGACAGTCGCTTGTAGTTCCTGCTCAGTGGTGCCGGGGGCACTCTGGAATCCTGCCAACCCGCCATTGAGGGGAGAGGCAGGGAAGACTGCTTGAACACAATGTCTGTCTTCTGTGTGTGTTTAATATTTCACAGTACTCCTTGTTTCCACACTGAGCCATGCCAGAGCATTTCCAGGGACACCTACTGCCAGAAAACTGGTCAACTTAAAAAGACGACTCGATTGTGACATTTTATAGTAACCTCTAAAAAAAAAATCACGCTAACATCTTCTATTTTATTGTCACATCTTGTAATTTTAAGTTATGGCTAAGAAATGTGATTCTGAAAATAGGGATTATTTTTTACAAGTCAAATAGTCACTTGTGGACATTTTTGTCTCTCTAAAGGGCTCTTTTCCAAGAAGTGGATTTTCATTCAAAGTTTTTTACCCTTCCAGTAAGACCGTGGAAGACAGGTGAGCTTGGCTTTCTCTTGCTTTTCTATCGCTGAAAGTCATATTTGCTAGGTATGCTTAGATTTTCTGTGTATGTCTGCAGCGGCTCACTGGGAATGCTTTAGACTGAACAGTAGTCAGGCTAAGTTCTTGCTTGTTTTGTTTCTGTTGATAAGAACTTTTTTAGTGACTTCTCAGGCTGGGGACTGAGGATGCTTCCTACTCCTCCCATAGGTCAGCCCTGTCTTCCACGGGACTGTTTCTCACCGCCTAGGCAAAGTAGTAGCAATGTAGAGAGATGCTAGATGTGTGAAGGATGGGTTCAAAGGTCAGAGATGAGAACTTGTCACCTGGTGAGCGCGGTGCCAGAAGAGGGCATCAGGTCTCCTGGGTCTGGAGTTACAGGCCTCTGGGCGCCGCCTGATGTGGGTGCTGGGAACTGGACTCTGGGCCTCTGCAAGAGCACCAAGTGTTTTAAGCCATTTCTCCAACTCCTAAGCCACTTTTTTTTTAAAGGGTCTCACTATGTAGCTGGGATTAAAGGCATGTGCCACCATACCCTGTTTTTTGAGTACATTTTTTGTTTTGTTTTTTGAGACAGAGTTTCTCTGTAACTTTGGAGTCTGTCCTGGAACCAGCTCTAGTATACTAGTCTGGCCTCGAACTCAACAGAGATCCACTTGCCTCTGCTTCCAAGTGCTGGCGTTAAAGACGTGAGCCACCACTGCCTAGATTGTGTGTTTGAGCACGTATTTTTAAAGCACACCCTTCTCCCCCAGTTTACACTGCTGTAGATTGGCCTCGGGGTCTGGACATACTAGGTGAGCATTTTACCAGTTAGGTGTGTGTCTACCCCTTGTTTTTTGAGGGTGGTACAGGCTGGTTGGACTCGCAGCTCCACCTCAGCCTCCAGAATGCTGGAGTTGTGAGTGTGTCTATTACACTCGGCTTTCATTTCCTGTGAGTATTTTTGTTTGAACCAGTCTTAGCTGGCTTAAAACTTACTGTGTAGCCAGGAACTTGAAGCAGTTCTTCCTTTTTTTGACTAGACTACCTTCATAAAGATGTACCCTTTTAGGAGAACAGGTTCGATGTGAGACATATGTTTAGTGTTTTCTCTTGAATTTGTGTATGTATTGATGGACCTGTCTTTAAACATAACAGAACTAAGTATTAAGAAATGAGTGATAATGTTTAATTTAATTTTATTTTTCTATTTCAGCAAACTTCAGGGCTTTTGAGACTCATGAGAATAAAGGAAATGAATTTTCTCATTTTTTATCTTGTGTAATTTGTATATTAAATTGTAATAAAGTTATGGCAAACCTTAGAAAGTTCAGCACAGGTTGTATTTAATAAAATTTGATGTTATATTACACTTCAGAAAGTTTTATAGAAAACTATTTTCTCTGCAGTCTCTAAAACATGTAGATATTTTCAGAATGTAGCAATTACATATTTGTGTTTGTTTATTTCCATGCTAGCCACAATCCATTCATTTTAGAAAATAAGTATTTTAACATTTTGAGAAGCTTTTCAGTCTGACTTGGGTTATTGGCACCATAATTGTAATAATAAATTCACACGTAAAAATTCTTTTTACAAAGTTGAGAAAAATCTGTTTGGGGGTGTTGGTATTTACAATATAATTATCCATAACTGTTTTTTGGCAGTGGAAAATTTTAATTATCATTCCCATAGTTTTTATACTTATAAAACATACGGTTTTTGTTTAGTCTTTTGCTTTTCTGGGGATTGAACCCAGAACCATCCACACTGCTAGGTAAGCACTGCACTACTGAGTGACACCTGGAGCCAGTGGTCTGCTTTGAATCACACTGTTCTGTGCGGAGACAAACTGTGAAGTGGCTGGACACCAGAGGGGAGCAGTTCATTACAGAAGCCTCTGATGGACATGGTGACTCAGACCAGGCGTGGAAAGCAGCAGATAGTGGGGCCACAGTAGGACTTGGTAGCTGAGCGGCAGCGAAGGGTAGGTAAAGAGGAATCAAGGATATATTTAGATACAGGCCTAAAAGCCAGGGAGGTATTTACCAAGACCTCAGGTTTGAGAGGTGTCACGGTTTCTTTTCTGAACATGGTGAACTGCCTAGCCAATGTTCAGGTGGAGAAATCTAATGTGTGGGTCTCCAAGGCTCAGTGGTCAGGTACGAATGAAGGTCTAATCTTGTAGGCAATAGTTACCCCAAAGTAAGACCCACGAAGGCATCTTACTTGTTTTTAATGAAGTTTGGTTTTGAACTGAGTTTTCCGTCTTTCCTCCTACGTGGTAGATTATAGATATGCACCACCCTACCTGGCTCAAGGTCTTCCTTCCAAACAAAATTTGAAGCTTTCGAAATACAAGATATAAAGCCCCTCATTACCACACACACCTCGGTGCATCGTTGCCAGCTGTATACTGTTTTTCTGTGGCACAGAGACTGCACCTGAACCTACCAATGCCTCAGCTGCCTCCACATAGGGAGGCAAATGTTGTTACTAAGTCCCTGTATTTTTATCAATAAAGACTCGGGAGCCAGATGCTGGGATGAAAAACCCACTAGCTAGCTCAGAGAGGCAGAGAAAGCCCTTAGCTGCTCCGCCCTCGGTTGGAAGAAAGAGCTTTCTTCTACCCCTTGTCTAAAACACAGCCTTCTCCAAACAGATGTCCTCTTCTACTTCCTGTGGCTCTCTTTGACTTCCTGGCTTCACCTCACTCTCTAAGGTGACTTCCAGCCAACTGGTTGCTCTGCCTCTTGACCTATTGTTGATTTATTTACATAACGCAATCTCCGGGTTATCAGTGTGATCGAATATCCCGTGACAGTATACCCAATATAACAATGTACCGTGATTAAGAAAGGGGCCTACCCTGGAAGACCACTCTTGTTCTTTTCTGGGCCCAACACTCCACTCCCCCTTTTCAGAACAACCATTAGTTTGGCATTTTCTTATTGACATAGTTGTATAGCCCAGATTCTACCAGTGAGGTTTACTTAGCCACATTTTTATTGACTGTGTAATGGATTATTCCCAGACATACGCATTATTTTGTATCGGTTTCTTTTATATAACATTACAGTAGTGGTATTCATGGGTATTGCTGTATAGCTTATGTGTGCTGGATATATGCTGTTAATTATCCATTTGATTACAAATGAGTTAAGCTATTTTCTAGTATTTGAGGACTACTAACCAATAGTGCTGTTAATATATATATATATATATATATATATATATACACACACACATACACACACTCTAAGGGGCTCAGTGGATAAGATTGCATATTGGTCTTCTAGAGGGTTCAAGTTCAGTTCCTTGTACCTATAGTGGGTGGCTTACAACCACTACAGTCCAGCACCAGGGACTTACTCTTCTGGTCTTAGTGGGCATCTGTACTCCTATGCACGTACACACACAACTGAAAATAAATCTTTTTTTTTTTTTTTTAAATAGTTATTTATTTATTACGTATACAATATTCTGTCTGTGTGTATGTCTGCAGGCCAGAAGAGGGCACCAGACCTCATTCCAGATGGTTGTGAGCCACCATGTGGTTGCTGGGAATTGAACTCAGGACCTTTGGAAGAGCAGGCAATGCTCTTAACCACTGAGCCATCTCTCCAGCCCCTGAAAATAAATCTTTAAACTGTGTGTGTGTGCAAACACATCTAGTACATATGTTGTGGTGGTGTTTCTGCTAGGTGTATACCTCGAAATGGAGTTTTTCATTATGTGCATTATGTTCAATAGTAATCTCTACATGTGATTATTCAGCATGTTTCCCCAACATTATGTTCAATAGTAATCTCTACATGTGATTGTTCCGCATGTTTCCCCAGTGGCTTGGGGTCCTTAGAGCACAGTGATTTTATTTTCCTAGTGCTTTAGCATTAACTTAGCAGGTTGGCAAGATGGCTTGGTGAATAAAAGCATTTGCTGTGTGCAAGCCTGACCACAGCCTGAGTTGGATCCCTGGTACCCACAGCGGAGATAGAGACAGACTCCCAAAAGTTGTCTTCTGACCTACACATGTGCGTTAAATACAAGTGCATAAACAATGAAATAAATTCCCCAAAGAGCATTAGCTTACCTACATAGTAGGCAGAGTAAGGGGCTTGGTAAGGTCGTGGAAGAGCTCTTTAGACCGTGATAAAGATGGAGGGGTGAGCCAGCACTGCGGTCCCATGTACAGGGAAGCTGGCTGGTGCGAGCAAGGAGAGCAGAGAAGAACAGGAGCTTTGAGTACTGACATCAAGAGAACTACGCATTCCAAGCCAGGCCTGCGACTGCTAAGAGATGAAGGAAGGATAATAGTCCAGAGTTCTGCTTTCAGCCATTTCAAGCCTCCAGGATTTGATAATTGTTACTCAAATGGAGACATCAGATGCATAGTTGGATGAGTCTGGAGTTTAGGAGTTGAAACAGAAGTTGGTTATTTGTGAGTTTATTTATTTATTTATTTTGGAGACAGGGTTTCTTTGTGTAGTCCTAGAACTCCATCTGTAGACCAGGCTGGCCTTGAACTCAGAGATCCACCTGCTAGGATTAAAAGCATGCACCACCATGTCCAGCTGAATACATAAAATATTTATATATTTGTGGAAGAAATGATGTGGGCTGGAGAGATGACTCAGAGGTTGAGAGCACTGACTGCTCTTCCCAGCAACCACAAAGTGCCTCACAACCATCTATAATGAGATCTGGCGCCCTCTTCTGGTGTGCAGGCATACATGCAGGCAGAACACTGTATACATAATAAATAAAATCTTAAAATAAGTAAAATTTTAAAAAAAGATGATGTAATGGTGACAAGGTGCTATCGCAGTCTTGGGACATTCTTGAAACCTAACAGAGGAAGACGTGCAGAAATGACTGGAAGAACAGCTGGAAGGCTCGGGTGCAGCTCAGTGGAAGAGTGCTCGTCTTGTCTTGTATGTGCCAGGCCCTCCCTCCCCCACACAAAAAAGGATGAGTTAAGAGAAAAACTTAGAAACGGTCTTCTAATGCCAATGTAAACTGTGCTAAATGCTGCACACATAAAACTGATCCTGGACTGGCCAACTATCAGTTCATAACCTTTCTCTGGACCTGGGGGTGTGGCTCGGTGGTAGAGCAGGCGTGAGGTCCTGGGTTCGGTCCCTAGCACCATAACTAAACAAAATTCCTATAAAGTCTGGCGGCATAAAATTCCATTGTATTACTACCACACCTGCTGTATCAATTCCTTGTAGAGCTTCTATTTTTACCTTTAGAATCACCCTGTTAGAAATTACTGAGTCGATCTAAAGATATGTGGCTTTATTTATTTATTTATTTTTGTCTGCATCCGTTGATGCCTGGCACTCTTGGATCCTCTGAGACTGGAGCTGCAGTTAACTGACATGTGGGTGCTGGGAACTGAACTTGCGTCCTCTGGAAGACCAGCTAGAGTTCTTAATCATTGAGCAATGGCCCTGGATATGTGGTTTTAAAAAGATGTGCAGTTTTAATTTTATTCTTAACCCAAGGAAGCTGGTCGGGATAAAGTGTGTGATTTTGCTAAATGATTTATGGATCTTATATTTACATTTGAAAAGTGAATAACGTTTCCCTGATTACAGGGATTTGAGATTTTCGAGTCCATCCTTTGCCCCCAGGAGTTGTTGTGGGACAATTATAAGGTGTTATACCTGAAAATGGAAGTAACAAAAATTAGGGCTTAAATGTCAGTTTCACAAAATGAAAAGACCCAGATAAAAGTTAGGTTTGTGAATTGTAACCTTGGCTAGAAAACTTCTCATTTGTCTGTAGAAGTGAACGGTTAATAAGATAAAGACACAGTGCTGAAAATGAGGACAGTTATCACGATAGACTGCAAAGTGTGCCCAGGCACAGAGATCTCAAACCTGCAGCAGGTAGAATGGCTGCCTGGTTCGGAGAAAGGGCCTAGTTCTAGCAGTTCCACGAGATCACTGCCCCGCCTCCGAGGTGTTACTATGGCAACAAAGCACGCGCTGCCCTGCCATCCAGCCGTTACCTTCCTAAGGCTGGTCACTTGTGACACCAGACGCCAAGTGCGCCCTAAGACACTCCAGTTCGGGCTGATCCTTCACCCGGGTGAGGGGCCGAGTGGGACACTATGGCCAAGGGGGCGGCCTCCTCAGCGCTAGAGGACTTGGATCTGAGTGGAGAGGAGGTGCAGCGGCTCACCTCCGCCTTTCAGGACCCAGAGTTCCGCCGAATGTTCTCCGAGTACGCCTCGGAGATCACCGACCCTGAGAACCGGAGACGCTACGAGGAGGAGATCACAGCACTGGAGCGGGAGCGCGGGGTGGAGGTGCGGTTCGTGCACCCGGAGCCGGGCCACGTGCTGCGTACCAGCCTGGACGGGGAGCACCGCTGCTTCGTGAACGTGTGCAGCAACTCGCTGGTAGGCAAGCCCAGCAGCCGGCCGGGCCCAGGGAGCGGCGGCACGGCAGCTGGCAGCCACTGGTCCCTGCCCTACAGCTTGGCGCCCGGCCGCAAGTATGCGGGGCGCAGTGGCTCCCGCTACACCGTCTACGACGTGGTCTTCCACCCGGACGCGCTAGCGCTAGCCCGGAACCACGAGCGATTCCGCGAAATGCTGAACGCCACGGCCCTGGAGGCGGTGGAGCAGCAGTTCGGCGTCAGGCTGGACCGCAGGAACGCTAAGACCCTGAAGATCAAGTACAAGGGGGTGCCCGAGGCCGCCGTGCTCCGCACGCCCCTTCCCGGGGGTGTCCCTGCCCAGTCCGAGGGGGAGCCGCCCGGGCTTCTCCCGGACCTGCAGTACCCGTACCGCTACCCCGCGGCGGCGGCGAGCACGGCTCGCACACCGGCGCCCCCGGCTCCCCAGGCCGAGCAGCGGCCGGAGCCCACGGAGCCGCGCTGTACCGTGGTGCAGCGCCACCACGTGGACCTGCAGGATTACCGCTGCTCGCGGGACGCCGCCCCGAGCCCCGTGCCGCACGAGCTGGTGGTCACCATCGAGCTGCCGCTTCTGCGCTCGGCCGAGAAGGCGGAGCTGGAGGTGAAGGGGAAGCTGCTGTGCCTGGACTCCCGGAGCCCCGACTACCGCCTGCGGCTCTCGCTGCCCTACCCGGTGGACGACGGCCGCGGCAAGGCGCAGTACAACAAGGCGCGGCGGCAGCTGGTGGTCACGCTGCCCGTGGCGCTGCACATCGCGCGCCGGGACCTCCCCGCGACGCCGGAAGAGTCCGCGGCCGAGACCGGAACTGACGGCGCAGCCTGCGCTTCCGAGGGCGACCCTGCTGCCGCACGGGCAGAGCCGGCCGAGGGGACCCGAGCTGATCGCGGGGACGACAGCGGCGTGGAAGCCCCAGGGTTCGGGGCTGCAGACGCCGAAGGGGAGCGAGACTTCGGTGGGGACTCGGTGGCGTCTCTAGGCCTCCGGGAAGGTCCCCCTTCTGGGGACCGAAGCCTCCCTTGTTCTGAGTTCCCGGGCTGCGACACCGAGCCCCCTGCGGGAAGACGGGGATCGTGCGGAGACCTCAGTGCCCAGACGAGTGAGCAGCAGGAGAAGACCCTCCACGACGCCTCGGGCCCAGCCATGGGTGGCCCCGGAACCGAGAGCATCGAACCGTTGTGCCCTCCTTTGCGGTGTAATCAGGACGAGGACTCCTTGACTTTGCTCATTCAAGTGCCTCGGATTCAGCCGCAAAGTCTTCACGGGGACCTGAGTCCCCTCCGTTACAAATTGTGCTTCTCCACACCAGACTCAGGCTACTCCTTCACTTTGCAGTTTGCTCCAGAGAATACTTTGAGTACCAAAGAACCCGAGATTAGCATTTCTTTAAACAATGCAGTGATAGTCCTGGCAAAATCTCCGGAGAGCCGTGGACGCTGGCGAGAATGGTATTGTGGCTTGAACCATGATTCTTTGGAGGTAACCGTTTTCACTATTAGAAATATTCCATCTTACTTTAAAATTTTTTTGGTTACAGGCACGTACACAATGTTTCCCGTCTATTCATATTATGAAAGATAGCGCGCGGTAAGTGTGTTCTCAAAGCCAAGTGTGCACATATCCAAAGGTTGCAAACTGTTTTAAATATATAATTTTTCTAATTATTAGTTCACTTGCAAATTCAAATACTGTTTAATCAAAGAGAATTTGAAACATTTCTTTGATTATGTCCCCCTCTTTGGACCACGTAATAATCTTTACTTTATAATTATAATATGTCATTTACTTATATAAGCACAGAAGATAATCTTATTTTGAGTAACAGTAAACTGATCTTATAAATTAAATAATTTTGAATATCGTTAAATGGTTGTTCCTCACTTGAATGCATATAAACAAGTTATGTTGTGGTTGGATTTGGGTGATTCTGGTTTAAATTTTCTAGTAATAGTTGAGAAATTTGTTATTGTCTTTTTTTTAATTTTTTTTATTTTCGAGACAGAGTTTCTCTGTAGCTTTGGAGCCTTCCTGAAACTAGCTCTGTAGACCAGGCTAGGCTGGCCTTGAACTCACAGAGATCCACCTGCCTCTGCCTATGGAGTGCTGGGATTAAAGGCCTGCGCCACTACCGCCCAGCTCTGCTTACTTTTAAATAACTATATACACGCAGCACACTAAAATATATCAATTCTTAAAAATAAAACGTGGTGACGTTTTTGGAAATCCTGCCCTGTGTTTGCACGTGTGTGCCTGTCCTTCCTTCCTCTGAGACGTGTCTCTGTGTTGTCCTGACTGGCCTGGAACTAACTCTCTTTGCAGACCAGGCTGGCCTGGAACTCAGAGATCTACTAGCTTCCTTTGTTAAACTCTGACACTGCTTCTAAAAATTAAAAATAAATAGAATGTACTTTTAAATAAAATATTGTAATTGGCTCTTAAGTGGCCAAGAACTTTTTCTGTATTTTGTTTGAGATGCAGGGTCTGAAGTGGCCTAAGGTAGCCTTGAACTCTTGTGTAGGTGAAGGTGACCCTGAACATCTGATCTTCCTGCCTTTACTTCCCAAGTGCTGGAAATACAGTTTTGTACCACTATATCCAGTTTGCATAGTCAAGAGTTTAAAAGACATATTCTGCTTATTTCTTAGCTGGTTCATTAGGAATTATTAGAAGGCTGAACTGTAATAGCTAGAATTGCACTTACAGCCTTGAAGTGATTATTCCTAATACCAGGGGCACCAGTTATGGTGATGCGTGCATAATCCTAGCACTTAGGAGGTGGAGCCAGGAGGATCAGAAGCTGAAGGTCACCTGCAGGTAAACAGAGGCCAGTTTGGGCTACTGAAGACACTATATATTTGGAAAATAAAAAAAATACTATTTGTAAGTACAATCATCTTGGTAGGGAAAGCTTACCTCTACTTTAGTAAACTTAGAAAAAGCATCAAGACTTCCTTTTCTCTTTTTAGGCGGATCTCGTGAATACATGTTTTTCATATTATATTTTGGACAATACTAGAATTCCTCTTTTCACGATAGCACTCACTGTTGGTGAGATAAACATTAAAAAACTGTAACAATGAACTATGTAGGAACTTTTACAGTGACCTGTAAGATGGAACATTTTTTCTTTCTACTTTAGGAAAGATTGTTTCTTGATGAAGAAAACGTTAATGAGTTTCTTGATGAGGTCCTGGGCTCCCCGTTGACACAGGCAAGGCCTCTGGTCCCACCGCTGATCGAAGTTCTTCAGGTTACAGACGAGAAGATTCGGATTCGTGCAAAGGTAGTATCTCGGTGGGGTTTAAAGGGTGGTGACTATTGGTCGAATGACTTCAGTTCTTGATTTTTTTAATTTTTAAAATTTTTTCAAGTTAGGGTTTCTTTTGTAGCTTTGGCTGTCCTGGAACTCACTGTGTAGACCAGACTGGCCTGGAACTCACAGACATCTGCCTGCGTCTGCCTCCCTAGTGCTGGAATTAAAGATATGTGCCACACCATGCCTGCAGATTTTTCTGCATGTTTATGTATGATTAAAAACTCCACTCTTTGTTTTCATATTATTTTTTAAAAAGTGTTCGTTTTACTGTAACTAACAAAGAAGGGATAAAAATCAGACAAACTTGATGTTCTGCCAGAGAGTAGTGAATTTGCAAATGAACCTTGGACTCAGAATTTTACATTTAGACAAATTTAGCAATTTGTCTTGCTGTTACTTGAAATTCAAAACCTTTTTTTCCTAAGATTTATTCATTTTTATTTTATGTGCATTGCTGTTTTGCCTGCATGTTTGCTATATGAGGGGGCCAAGTCCCTGGAACTGGAGTTACACAGTTGTGAGCAGTCATGTGGATGCTGGGAATTGAATTCAGGACTCTGGAAGAGCAGCCACTTAACCACTAAGCCATCTCTCCAGCCCCACAGAATCGTTTATTCTGAATAATATTTATAGAAACACCACATCAAAAGCATTGAAAGGCTCACACATCTCAAAAGAGACAATCGTGGCTCCCCTGATAAGAATTACACCAAAGACAATTTAGTGCGACATGGGAACAACTTGTGCGTATGCATTGTGTCGCATATGATCCAATGCGTATGCGTGTCCTGCTGCATGTGTGACTGTGTGCCACATATGTGCCTGGTGCCCGTGGAGGTGCCTCTATGGTAATGACTTGACGACATTTGTTTCAACGACGATGTTTGAAAGGCTGATCCTTGAAGCTATCGTCAAAGAGATGACAAATAATTGAAAGGATTTTTTAAAACTTTTTTTCCCCCTGAAGACAGGGTTTCTTTGTGTAGCACCGACTACCCTGAAACTTTGTAGACCAGGTTGGCCTCGAACTCAGAGATCTGCCTTCCTCTGCCTCCCAAGTGCTGGGATCAAAGGCCTAAAATCTAGTCAATGGTGGTGGCCGCACAGGCCTTTAATCCCATCACTTTGGAGTCAGAGCCTGATCTCAGTAAGTTCTGAGATAGCCAGGGATGTGTAGAGAAGCCTTGTCTCAGTATGACAGAGAGGGAGGGAGGGAGGGAGGGAGGGAGGGAGGGAGGAAGGGAGGGAGGGAGGGAGGGAGAAGGGGAGGGGAGGAGAGAAGAGGAAAGAGAAAAATGCTAGTATAAAGATTTTATTTTGGGCTGGAGAGATGGCTCAGCAGTTAAGAGCACAGGCTGCTCTTCCAGAGGTCCTGAGTTCAATTCCCAGCACCCACATGGTGGCTCATGACTATCTATAATGGGATCTGATGCCCTCTTCTGACACGCAGGTGTACATGTGGAGTACTCATACATAAAATTAAATAAAGTTTAAAAAAAATTTTAGAAAAGATTTTATGTGTATGCAGTATTTTGTCTGCGTTTATCTTGCTGTGGTACCTGCCAGAGGAGAGGAGAGAGCACCCTACCTGCCATATGAATGCTGGGAAATGAAACTGGTCTTCTCAGCAGGTGCTTTTAATTGCTAAGCCATCTCCCCAGCCCTAATTGAAAGGATTTAATCAGAAAATTAAAGCCACAAGTCATTGTGGCTAATCCCGGCATTCAGGAGGCAGAAGCAGGCAGATCTCTTGAGTTCTAGGGCAGACCCTGTCTAAAAAATTTAATAGAAAAAGAAAACTGAAGCTAGTTTGTAGTTCAGATTGTTCAGTAGATGCCAGTGCTTCTGTGCAAACCTGGTGAGCTGAATTTGAAACCATGTAGGTGAAAGGAGACCTCCAGAAAATTGTTCACACCTCTGAGCACCCCTGATCGTATCCCTCCCTGCTCACACACACAGTAAAGGCTCCAGTGCCAAGCTTGATGAGTTTGCTCCCAGCACCTATGTCGTAAGGTGAGAACCAACGCTCATAACTTGCTCTCTGACCTCTCTGTATGTGCTGTATCATGCGTGAATACACAAACATACACAAAATTTTTTAAAATATGATTTTCAGAGAGTACTATGATTCAATTTCTGTTGCTTCAAAGAATTACTAATTTGCTGTTTCTCTTGATACAGTCGCAAGAATGTAGTGATCCTGATGGGCTTCAAGGAATGGGAAAAGGAGGCAGTGAAGGATGCCCTCTAAGTGGAAAGGGAAACACAGACCATTTTCCCTCCTCTACAACTGACTCCCGTTCATCTGCAGCAGTGGAAGCATTAGAAACAAACCCCTGTGGCTCAGCTGTGGGCCCTCAACACATTTGTTCTGACGCTCCTCACGTGCTATCTGGAAAACCCCAGCAACCAGAGCCAAACACGGATCCTGAGTCTATAAAAGAAAATGGTGCAACCTGCTCAACCGAGGAGCAGGAAACTACAAAAGAGCCAGTCGTGACTGAGGAAAAGGAAGTAGATGGTGATCACCTGTCTTCAGTACTGAACAAAACTGTAGCACAAAACATACCTGACTTGGACAGCATCAAGGAGACCAATACGGAGGAGGGCAGTGTGCAGATCATCAAGGAGACCAATACGGAGGAGGGCAGTGTGCAGATCATCAAGGAGACCGATACGGAGGAGGGCAGTGTGCAGATCATCAAGGAGACCGATACGGAGGAGGGCAGTGTGCAGATCATCAAGGAGACCGATACGGAGGAGGGCAGTGTGCAGATCATCAAGGAGACCGATACGGAGGAGGGCAGTGTGCAGATCATCAAGGAGACCGATACGGAGGAGGGCAGTGTGCAGATCATCAAGGAGACCGATACGGAGGAGGGCAGTGTGCAGATCATCAAGGAGACCGATACGGAGGAGGGCAGTGTTCAGATCATCAAGGAGACCGATACGGAGGAGGGCAGTGTGCAGATCATCAAGGAGACCGATACGGAGGAGGGCAGTGTGCAGATCATCAAGGAGACCGATACGGAGGAGGGCAGTGTGCAGATCATCAAGGAGACCGATACGGAGGAGGGCAGTGTGCAGATCATCAAGGAGACCGATACGGAGGAGGGCAGTGTGCAGATCATCAAGGAGACTGATACGGAGGAGGGCAGTGTTCAGATCATCAAGGAGACTGATACGGAGGAGGGCAGTGTGCAGATCATCAAGGAGACCGATACGGAGGAGGGCAGTGTGCAGATCATCAAGGAGACCGATACGGAGGAGGGCAGTGTGCAGATCATCAAGGAGACCGATACGGAGGAGGGCAGTGTGCAGATCATCAAGGAGACTGATACGGAGGAGGGCAGTGTGCAGATCATCAAGGAGACCGATACGGAGGAGGGCAGTGTGCAGATCATCAAGGAGACCGATACGGAGGAGGGCAGTGTGCAGATCATCAAGGAGACCGATACGGAGGAGGGCAGTGTGCAGATCATCAAGGAGACCGATACAGAGGGCAGTGTGCAGATCATCAAAGACCACACGACTCACTGTGCGTTCAGTTTTCAGAACGCTTTGCTGTATGACTTGGATTAGTTGTATATAATTTTGAAATTTAATTGTTGTTTAAAAAATTTGGGACCTAAAATAGCTTCTTTGTGTTTTTAACTATAAAACAGGCAGAGGCAGGTGATCTCTGTTAGTTTGCGGGCAACCTGGTCTACAGAGTAAAATCCAGGGCTACACAGTGAAACCCTGTCTCAAAAAACAAAAACAAAAAATAGCTACTTAAAAAAAATGTAAAAATAAACATTTACAGTTGATCCTGATGGCGAGCCAGCAGCCAGGTAGGTGCCTGTAACTGCAACTCCTAACACTGGAGAAGACTCATGGTCAGCTCAGGTCAGCGTGGGCTACATAATGAATGAGGCCAGCCTGAGCTACGTAATGAATTAGATGCCAGCCTGGGCTACCTAATGAATTAGAGGCCAGCCTGAGCTACCTAATGAATTAGATGCCAGCCTAGGCTACGTAATGAGTTAGAAACCAGCTTGGGCTACATGAGAGGCTGCCTTAAAAACAATAATGCCAGACAGTGGTGGTGCACGTCTTTAATTCCAGCACTTAGGAGTGCAAGTTGTTAGAGGCCAGGCTGTTCTATAAAGTGAGTTCTACAACAATCAGGACTATTTTTCTCTCCCCCCAACTCAGAAACACTGTCTCCAGGGGGGGAAAAAAACACAAAAAAAACTGGAGATACTTTTTTTGAAGTTTCCTTAATTATAAGCTTTGTGATTTTTCTAATAGAAATATTTTTCTCAAGGAGAGTAAAATCGTTTTTAAAAAACAAAAAACTGGATGGAGAGATGGCTCAGAGGTTAAGAGCACTTCCAGAGATTCTGAGTTCAATTCCCAGCAATCACAAAGTGGCTCACAACCATCTGTAATGAGATCTGGTGTCCTCTTCTGGCCTGCACTGTATACATAATAAATAACCAAAGGAAACAAACAAACAAACACGTTCCTTATTTGTGGGTGGGGGGTGGACTGGTAGGCCACAGCATGAACGTGGAGGTCAGGGAACAAGGTGTGTCTCAGGGATTAAATCCAGGCCACCAGCCTTGGTGGAAAGGGTCTTCATCCACTGAGCCATTTCTCTGGACCCTTGGTTTTGTAAAATGCAGTTGGCTCATACTCCCTGTAGTCAGGCTAGCACCAACTTGTGACAGTCTTCCTGCCTCAGTTTCTGAGTGCTGGGATTTTAGGCATGCACAAGCAGGCCAGACCTTTAAAATATATACTTGAGCCAGGCGGTGGTGGTACAGGCTAGCACTCGGGAGGTGGAGGCAGGCAGATCTTAGTTCCAGGGCAGCCTGGGATACCCAGGGAAACCCTGTCTTGAAATGCAAAACAAAACTACATAGTTGTATTACAAGTACATACTGGCTTTTGTGTTTAATTTTGTGTTAATTTTGGTACCAATTATATATTTTTATATAAGTGTCACATATGAGTTAAAATAATTTGGGGGAATGGCTGGATGGCTCAGCAGATAAAGGTACCTACTGCCAAGTCTGACAACCTGAGTTGGTACTGCTCGGATGGAGAGAACCGAAAGAACCGACTTCTGCAAGTTTCCCTCGGACTGCACACCTACTGTGGCACACAACCTTTATACAGACATAAAAATATAATTAAAACTATATCTTAAGGTGGTGCATGGCTTTAATCCCAATACTCTCCAGCTTCAGGTAGGTGGAAGTCCAAAGACAGAGCTGCAGAGAGAACCTGCCTCAAAACTTTGGGGGCTGGAGAGATGGCTGAGTGTTTGGGATACTTGCTCTGGCAGAAGACTGGGGTTTGATTCCCACCACCTACATTATAGCTCACAAGCATATATATAAATGTAGGCAAAACATCAATACATATAAGCTTTTTAAAAAATTTTTATGTGTTTTGCCTGCATGTATATTCATGTGAGGGTGTCAGATCTTTGAGTTACAGCTAGGAGCTCCACGTGGATGCTGGGAATTGAACCCGGGTCCTCTGGAAAAGCAGCCAAGTGCTCTTAACTGCTGAGCCATATCTCTAGCCCAAAGTTAGAAACTTTTAAACATGATCATTTTCAAAATTAATTTTAAATAATTGCGTTTAAGATTTTTTTTTAGAGAGGCTAGAGAGACAGCTCAGTGGTTAAGAGCACTGGCTGCTTTTCCTAGAGGACCCAGGTTCAATTCCCAGCACCCATGTAGCAGCTCACAACTGTCTGTAACTCCAGTTCCAGAGGATCCAATGTCCCTGCGCTGGTCTCCACAGGTGGTGCAGATATGCATACAGACAAAAATACCTATACATATAAAATGACTTAAAAATCCTTAGAACAGAAATTAATTAAAAACCTAGCCATTTGTTCTACAAAAAAATGTCTTTTACGTGAGAAACCATTATTTTGGAATAACCTTAAAATGTGGTAGAGGAGACCATCACAGGTTCCCCACACCGCACGCACACACACACAATTTATAACAGGATGAAAGAACACAGAAAAGAAAATCTCTCTTGATGTCATTACTGGTCCCAAGGCCATGAACTTAAGTATCTCTTTCAGACAAGGCTGCTAATTACGAGCAACCTTCGAACACTCTTGGAAACATCTACTTCCTTTAGTCCTTTGAACTGGTGATAGCAGGGCAGGAGACTCTGACTACAACGGTAGCACAATGTACTGGGTAGTCCCTGCCTTGCACGCATGAGGCTTTGTAATCCCAGCTAAAGACTGAAGGGTTACAAATTCAAGGCCAGCCAGAGCGTGCACACAAACCAATCTTTTAAACAAGCAAAAAAGAAAAAAGTGAGACAGCCCAGTGGGAAAGCACCAGCCAAGCACCTGTAGTTGACCCTGGGACTCAACACCCTCTGACCTTCAGCATGCACCCTGGATACACACGTGTACACCCATACAGGTGCACATGGGAAACGAATGTGGTAAAACATTTAAAAAGACAGTGATAGACTGAGAGGTACGGGCAATACAAAACCACACAACTATGCCTCCCCTTTAAAGAGAACATCCATTTCTAGTACAAAACTGATGAAAGCAGTAATTTTTTGAGGCTTTGGCTCAACGGGTCTTCTAATTTTTGGCTGAATATAATTACATTATGGAAAAGTAATATAAAAATATGCAGTAAATCTAAAGCTTGCTCCCTGGTACTGTGCCTGTTCTTTTAAAAGTATCTCAGTCACAGCTGGCACCAGACCTGCTGCACCTTGGCAAGATTGAACTTTGTATCATTTCTGGCCTTCAAAAAAACAATTTAGGCAGTATTTCCCTTATGCAGCAGTTTTTTTTTTATTGTTCATTATCTATGCCTGGCTAATCTGAAAGCCGAACAATTTCTTCCTGAGAGAAGGCACTGTCATGAGCCAGCTTCATTTTAGATTCATATGATGCATAGTTAGTAAAAACTGAGCTACGATGCTCATGCTCAAAACTTCTACTTTACTTGTACAAATACAACATTCTGCAAAATGACTAGGGAATATTTTATGCAAAAATGAGTATTTTATTTTGGCAGCACTAGAAAGGAAAATAAAAATCAAAACCACTGTATTTCTACATTGAGGTGAAAACAGTGTTTAAACTTTCTTATTAACCAAATACATTCCAACAGAAATCATGTAGTATGAAGGCCGAAAGCACAGGCAAACCGTAACAACAGCACAGGAATCAGTAACACTGAAATGACTTCTGACAGGGTGCTGAACAAACGGAACTTGGGTTCTGAAACCATCAGGCAGTTCCTTCCTAAGAGCCGTCCCAGCAGAGCTCTAACGGTTCCTTCCACTCAAATACTGTTACTGCCGGGACACTTTTAAATAAACCTTGCTGTACTTAAAATAAGTTCTGAAAGTGGAAACGTATACATACAAAGTTTTAGATAAAAAGATTAACAGATGCAATTTAAATAAAATTTTCTTTTTTTAATCAATAATAATCGAATCATTACCCTTAAGCAGATACAGACTGAATTTTAAAACCCAAATCCCAAAATGAAAATTTCAGTTTGAAATTTTAATCAAGACATAACGGAAAAGGATTACTATATATTTGGACACCTTTAACAAGAAATTTATGTATTAAAGCAGAAACCAGTTCCTATACCCTTTATTCAGTTGTACATCCCATTGAGAGAAATATAAAAAGGAGAAGACTGTCACTTCCGCAACGGTGATGTTTTTTTCACTGCAGTCTTCTATAACTTTTACAGAGTTCATGGTCCCTAATATCTCCCCACCCTCCATTTTTCCTAGGTGGGGAAATGGCTACCATAGAAAACTTCTCACTGATAACTAGAGTTTCTGGAAACAGGTACTGTTGGTTAATTTTTAAGAATGACTCAATCTGGGCACTCTGGGTGGTCGGCCTACATATTTTCTTGTGATGCATACCACAGTCTCCAGCATGGAAAATCCTAGGAGCTTGAGGAACTAACACTTTCCAGAATTTCGGAAGACAGGAGACAGTCAAATACTGAAGAGTCCAGTCCCAGTTGTAATCATCGTAAGTACAGAAAGTGTCTGTGCACTCGATCAGCTTCTGATAGGCATCTCGGGTCAGGGCTAAGCCCATATTGTGCTCTGTGGATTTCCAAGTTTTCACATCTACCTTGTCAGCAATGCCATAGAAACTCCGGCTGGCAGTGTAGGTCCCTAGGGAGAGGACATCACAGCCAGGACACTCCTGCTGCTTCAATTTCCACATCTTTTTGAAGACGTGGTAAAAGTCTGGGGCTAGATAGTGGTCCTCTTCCAGGAAAAGGATAAGGCCAGTGTAATCTTGAAGAACTTTGACTCTCTCCCACACAAAATGCAGCTTCCACCACCAGTGATGTTTGGTTTGCGAGAATTTGGCTTCTCTGTAATGGCCGAAGGAGTCAGGGTATTCGGCATTGATGCACCCCAACTTCAGGGCGGCATTCTTCTTTAGGTCTCTGGGGCAATCTCTGGGGTCACTACCCGGAAACTCACTCGGGTACAGCTGAATGCTGAACGGAAAGAACACTTGCAGAACCGGGCAGAAATTCACCCTAGCTATCATATTGTTGATCTCTGCGGACCAGAAGTCATGGCTAAAGATCACCAGGACTTCATTAATGCCCTGGGCTTTTCGAAGCGAGTCCAGCAGTAGCCTGAGGTATTCCGGCCGGTTGTGCACCTGGACAACCAGCACCAGCTCCCCGGGGGTCCAGGTGCCGTCATTATCGACATTCCTCAGCATCTGATCAAAGTTCAGCTGGTACACCAGGGACCGGTACCGCAGCGTGAGGTTGTCCACCTCCGGGCGCGGGGCCGCGGGGACCAGAGGAGCCGCCGACTCGTTGGAAACCCTGCGGATGCCTACGGACACGGCGAGATGGCCCGCATCCCGCGGGGGCTCCGCGTCCAGCAGCGGCGGGGCAAGGGCGTCGTTCTTCCTTTGTCGCCCATTGCTGCTCCAGAGGACGAAGCCGCAGGCGGCCACCACGAGCGTCAGGATTAGCACCTTCCGTTTGTAGATGCGGAACCTCATGGTCTCCAGGGCTGGGAGCGCGGGCGCGGAAAGGAGCTGGCGGCCTCTGCACGGAAGGGGCGGGCGGGCGGCGCCGTCGCCTTGGCCTGCAGCCCTAGGAACTGGCCCCCGCTAACTCATCCCGGGCCCCGGCGGCCTGGGGCCCGAAGGCTCTCAACTGCCTCGCGCCGCCCGGGCTCCGCACATCCTCTCTGGCAGTCGCAGCTCGGGCAGCCGCCCCGCCGCTACGAGCCGCGGCTCAGCGTCGCCTCGGTCCTCTCCATTCAGCAGCCCGGGTCCCGGAAGAAAGCCAGTCCGCGGCCGCCGCACCCCGGTTCCGTTACCTGCGCTGCCCGCGGCCCTGCGTCCTCCGTGCGTTCATCCTCGCTCGCGCGGCCGAACGCCGCCACCGAGCGCCGCAGCCTCGCCCCGCTCCGCCGGCGACCGTTCTGACAAGCCGCGACTGGCTCCGCGAGCGCCCGGGCCCTCCGGCCCACACCCTCCACCCCGCCCCGCCGGCCTCTGGTTGGCGCTTCCCAGGAGCGTCCGGAGGCGGGTCTCCGGAGGCGGCCGCCGCCTATTGGCTCGTGGTCCCGTCGCTCAGACCCAGTTCCGACTTCCGCTCGCCTCGGCCCTTTCCCGTCCGGCTCGTGCGGTGGTGGCGGCGGTTTCGGACGCCGGCTCTCTCGGTAAGTCTGGAGCTGAGCGGGAGCTGGCTTCTCTGGGACCGGGGCTCCCGACGCGGGGGTCTGCCGGGCTTGGGTCGGTCGTCGCGGGAAGCGGGCGGGCGCTGCCCGGCACGGCTGAGGTCAACAGCCTGCGGCCCTCTCGGAAGAGGCGCTCCAGCATGGCGGCTCCCGGGCCGCGGGACACGCGGGCTGCTAACGACACGTCAGCCTTCGGGGCCGCTGGCGCGTGACGGGTAGAGGGGTAACGGCGAGGCGGACCGACGTGGTTCGGGAGAGCGAGGCGGGCCGTAGCAGGAACTCCGCCAGTCATAGATAGCCACGAGCCAGAAAACGGAGTCGGTGTGGGGTAGTCGGAAAGAAGCTGGCCCCTCCCCGGACCCCAAGTGTCCGTTGTCTTAGTTTCCTTTGGAGACAGGATTTCTATGTGGACTGAATTTAGCAATCTCCTGCCTCGGCCTCCCGGAACATAATCCGTCAAGTGTGTTTTTGCAGTATGTCTCAAAAGCTAGTTTTTCTTTAGGCTTGCAGTGTTGGGGTTTGAACCTAGGTTGTCAAAGCCCTATTAGCAAGCTTCAGAACTGAGCTGCATGCCCAACTCGCACTTGAGGCATTCAAACTGGTGTACCCGGGCATGGCCGTGTATTCATATGGAAAATGAGTACTTGGTGGGTTTACACATAACTTCTCCCTCCTACACCCGAGACAGGGTTTCTCTGCCTTTGAAGCCAGTCCTGGAACTCATTCTGTAGACCAGGCTGACCTCGAACGCAGAGATCCTCCTGCCTCTGCCTCCTGAGTGCTGGGATTAAAGGTGCGCACCACTACCGCCCAGCAGGCTACACATTTTTGATGAATGTTTTTATATAAATGCCTAAAAATTATATTTTTAAAACCATAACACTTCAGAGTCAATGTCTGAAACTTCTTTTTTTAATTACAGTTTCCATCGGGTAGACGCTCTACTGCAAAGATGGTCAACGTACCCAAAACTCGAAGGACTTTCTGTAAGAAATGTGGCAAGCATCAGCCTCACAAAGTGACCCAGTATAAGAAGGGCAAGGATTCCCTGTACGCCCAAGGGAAGCGGCGCTACGATCGGAAGCAGAGTGGTTACGGTGGGCAGACAAAGCCAATTTTCCGGAAGAAGGCCAAAACCACAAAGAAGATCGTGCTCAGGCTTGAGTGTGTGGAGCCCAACTGCAGGTCCAAGAGGATGCTGGCCATTAAGAGATGCAAGCATTTTGAACTGGGAGGAGACAAGAAGAGAAAGGGCCAAGTGATCCAGTTCTAAAACTTGGGTTTTCTGAGACGAAAATGCTGAAGCAGCAGGAAAATTACCTGTTAGAAAATAAAAGTTATTGTTATTGATACCTAAGCCTTGTGCTGTTTTGATTCTAACAATTGCATATTGAGGGTTTTTTGCTTTTGTTTTAAATGTGCTTAGTGACAGGGTCGTCTCTACCTCCTGGGTATTGTGATTACAAGAATTGCACCATACCCTGTGTTTCTGGTGCTCTGTTGGATTGAAGCCATGGCTTCCTGTGCGCTAGGTTAGGCATGCACTCTACTTGCTGCCCCACAAGAAGTATACAGAGATAATACAATTGACTGCTAAATAATGGGCACAAAACATATATTATGGATATGTCACTCATTTCACAGAACGGGTGGGAAAGATTTCATCCTCAGCCAGGTGGTGGTGGTGCACACTTTTAAATCCCAGCACTCAGGAGGCCGAGGCAGGCAGATCTCTGCGAGTTCAAGGTGTTTATCTGGATGGATCTCTGCGAGTTCAGGTGTTTATCTGGATATATATCTGTGCACCAAGTTTGTGCTATGCCTGAGGACATCAGAAGAGGGCCTCAGGTCCCTGGGAATGGGGTTATAGACAGTTGTGAGCCACCGTGTAGGTTCTGTGAATTGGTGGTCTTCTGAAGAGCAACCAGTGCTCTTAACCTCAGTTGTCTTACTCTATTTTGTAGAAGTTATTTTGTATGCATATGTGCAACTTGCAGAAATCTGTTTTCTCCTAGCATGTGGGTGCCAAGGATCAAACTTAGATGTTGTCAGGCTTTGCAACAAGCACCTTTACCTGTTGAGAGCAAGAACATTCTTATGATCTGTGTGATTGGAATAAGTATCTGTTTAACTTTGTTAAATAAAGATGTGGCAAGGACTGGAGAGATGGCTCAGCAGCATTTAAGAGCACTGACTGCTCTTCCAAAGGACCAGGGTTCAATTCCCAGCACCCACATGGCAGCTCACAACTGTCTGTAACTCCACTCCCAGGGGACCCAACATCCATAGCAAAGTTACCAACGTACATAAAAAGAAAAAAAATTAAAAGAAAATGAGCCGGGTGGTGGTGGTGCACACCTTTAATCCCAGCACTCTGGAGGCAGGGACAGGTGGATCTCTGAGTTCAAGGCCAGCCTGGTCCACAAGAGCTAGTTCCAGGCCTGGCTCCAAAACAAAAACAAATCCTGAGCTATGCTCACACACAAAGCCCTGGCTTTGATCCACCATGGGGGTGGGGTGATTAACTACAGCACATCCTGATACTGGAGCAGAAACTAACACTGCAATCATAAATCTGTTAGCTTCATAATAAGATTAAAGATTCATTTAGTATTTTGTCTGCATATATATATGTGCATCTCATGCATGCCTGGTTCCCTGGAGGTCATAAGAGGGCATTGAATTCCCTGGAACAATTTGTACATACACAATTGTACATACAATTGTGAGCCATAATGTGGGTGCTGGGAACAGAACCCCAGTTCTCTGCAAGAGGGTATTTGCTCTTAAGTGCTGAGTATGAATCCACCCCCCAAAAGTTAAGTTTTAATTAAATTCCAGAGTCAAATGGTTGAAGATAAATATATTTTCTCCTCCATGAAAATATACAAAGCTTCCCTTTCTCCAATTTGTTACTGTTAAAACACAACCATCTACATCTAAGAAACTTTATTTTTGTTATTAATAATTATTTTAACATACCAGAAGAATTCACATAACAAGTTAGAGAACAAAAGTAAGCGATAATAGGAGCTTCCATTCTATCCACATTATCTACTAAGACCACGGTGTGGGCAACAGAGTGTAGATTAATTGTAGCAGTTCCTTGAATGAAAGAGTCTAGACAAAATCTTCCACAAACACAGGTTTTGGCAGTATCCAAATCTCGGCAAAGATGGAAAGGAATGATATCAGGGCCATACAAAATCCTAAATGGGGGAAAAACATAATGTTACTATATTGTGAATTTCATGTGTTTAGACAAGAATTAGAACACTGGATTATAATGAAATAATAATGACGGAACTCAATCTAACCATTTTATTTTTCCAACTGCTAAGAATAGGACGAAGAGATGGCAAAAAGACAACAAAATGTCCCTTGGTTTTCCTAGGTATAATCCTGAAGGTACTCTGGAGGCTGAGGCAGACTGGAGTTCAGGCCAGACAGGCCTACACGGGAGACATCTCAAACAAACAAAATGTGCCGAGGAAGCTGAATGCATGAGACCCTGTCTTAAAAAGCAAGGCTGGGTTTACTGGCTGTAATCTCAACTTCTTTGGAGGCTGGAAGAGAAAGATCCTAAACTCAAGACCTGACTGAGTAGAAGGTATAACTCAGTGGAAGGGTACTTGCACCTTAAGGTTCAAGTACCATTTAAAAAAAAAATACAGGGGCAGGTAGTTTGAGTTTGAGGCCAGTTGTTGATTTTTTTTTTAAAATATCATCTTACTATTTTATAAGCACTAAGTATTCCTGCTCTAATTACACCCTAAGTTATGACAAACACCCTATCATAAAGCAACTCAGGGACAGAAAAGGCTTACTTCACGTTATCCTTCCAGGTCACAGTCAAAGCAGTGAGGGAAGTCAGACAGGAACCCAAGCAGGAGCTGGGCACAGAAACCATGGAGGACCACTGCTTGTCGCCTCACTCATGGCTAGCTCAGGCTAATGTTCAGCCAGCTTCCTTATATAGCCTAGGACCTGCCCAGAGACAGGGCTACCCATACTGGGCTGAGTACTCTAGTGTGAACTACTAATCAAGGCAATCCTTCACAGACATGGCCACAAACCAACCTGATAGAGAAAATTAATTATTCAGCTGACACTCTTTTTTCCAGGTAATTTTAGACCGTGTCAAGTTGACAGTGATGCTAACTAGGCTAGTTCACTTCCTAGCTTCCATATCTATATGAAAGAAACATGAACAACAAAAGAAAACAAAAGCCAAAAGCCAATCAATGAATAAAAATCAAGTCAATGAAGTTCATTCTCATGAAACCAACTACAGTTAGTGTTTAGAGCTAGGAGGAAGAGAACCATCAGTTACTGAATCCTTCCAAGTCCTATATGTTTTGGTATAAATTAGCTCATTTAGCCTCAAAATTCTATAAAGTGGATATTATTCCAATTTCAGATGAGATTAAAAATTTAACTAATGTGCTAAAGTCATACAAATGGGTGAAGCCAGTAGTCCAATTCAAGTCTGGCTTAACGAACCACACTTCATCATTGTGCCAGATTGAAATCCTCAAATTTCTGGGTTATCAGAGCTTTTATTACTCCACCCCCGAGATAGGGTCTCTCTGTTTAACAGCTGTGGTTGTCCTGGAACTTGCTTTGTAGACCAGGCTAGCCTTGAACTCACTGAGATTCGCCCGCCTCTGCTTCCCAAGTGCTGAGATTAAAGACATGCACCTGGAGATCTTATTAAAACAGAGCTGGTCCCCATTCTGAAAATTCCTGGTTCAGTAGGTTTTGGGTATACACCAAGAACTTGCAACTTTTAACTAGTTCCTTCCTGATCCACCTGATGGTGTTTCAGCTGCTCAGGACACTGTATTTTGAGAAATGGTGCTATACACTCATCCAGCCATCAATGTCTGATATAAGCCAGACATGTGATAGCATATTTAAAATAAGATGTATCTATTTTTATTTTACGTGTATGAATGTTTTGCCTAAATATATGAATGTGCAATGTATGTGTGCCTGTGGAAGCATGTGCGGGTGTGGATGCACCCTTGTGCAGTGGACCAGATCCTCTGGAACTAGACTTACAGGTGATTGTGAGCATCCCTAAGTGGGTGATGGGAACTGAATCCGGATCCTCTGCAAAAGGAGTCAGTACTCTCTGACTATAAGTCATCTCTCCAGCCCAAAAATAAAACATTTAATACACAAGTAGGAAATAGCGAGAAAAAAAAGTCCATACCCTTGCTAATCTTATATTATGGGGAAAACTGATAGCAAATAAAATGTTAGAGAAAACAAGACAAGTAAAAAGTACTGTAACAACAGCAAAAAATAAGTAAGCCATATAAAATAGAGAAAAAAAATCACAATAGGAGTTTTTGGGTTTTTTGTTTTTGTTTTTTGAGACAGGGTTTTTCAGTGTAACAGGCCTGGCTGTCCTGGAACTCACTCTTTAGAACAGACTGGCCTTGAACTCAGAGATCCTTCTGCCTTTGCCTCCTGAGTGCTGGGAGTAAAGGTGTAGGTCATCACGCCAAGGAGTTATTAAAACTTGACTGTTGAGATGTTGAGATGAGGGTGAGATGGCTCAGTGGGTGAAGGTGCTTGTTGTCAAGGCCGATGACCTGAGTTCAATCCCAGAAACTAACATGGTGGAAAGCAAGAACCTGCTCCCACAAGTTGTCCTCTGGCCTCCGAATGCTGTGGCATCATACATGCCCCACTATTTCCCGATTCCACCAAAAAAACTTAAAAAAAAAAAAACAAAAATACTCTGTGTTTTAATCTGCTGGCCTAGTGTATTATAACTTATCTATACCCGAATAAACAGCCCTTGACTGCCCAAAGATCTGGGGAACATGGCATTTAAATGTTTAATTATTGAAAGATTTTTTCATAACAGAAAGACAGGTTAGCTCCTAGCAGCAGCACTTTATTTCCTCCAAAGAAAATGAAGACAGATGGGCACAGAACAACGTCCATCTGCAATTCACTTCATCAAGTGAAAACACTAATCACTGTGCGAACTGCCTTTCATCTAAACTGAAGATCTCCAGATGTGGACAAAGATTCAAATGGAGTGACTGCCTAGCTGTCTCAGGCTGAGGTAGGTTTGTCTTCCTACAGATTTCCTAATCCACAGACCTTCTAAAACCAGGCAGGCCCTGTGCTAAACAGCAAAGGCAAATATTACCCTCAATGACCATGGAGGACCCTGAGGTAGACAACTGGGTAAGTTCTCTGTCATTTTTTAATCAATAACTCCCCAATTAAAATTTTATCCTTCTCAAAGATCTCTGATGTAGTTTGACAGCTGAGAGGTTTTGTCAGTTTCAAAGGACAACCTCACCAAACAAATTTCAGTACAACTTCTTAACATGTTCTTTTTAAGATATACAAATGCAAATTATTAAAATATGTACCTGCAAGTTATAAGGTATGAGGACAAATACAAGTTATCAAATTTCTCATGTTGTATTTCATAGTCTTAAAGATACTTTTCATTGTGCAAAACATGTCAGTCATTCTGACATACATATGCTGCTGTTTGCTGTTTTCTAAAACTTATGTTTTCACGAACTCAAAGAATTCTTGTGAGTTCCAGGGAGCTGAATTTAAGGATTCACCTTAAACAGGTCAGATACAACCCTCTCAATTCCTTGGTCCTGAAAAAATTTTTTTCTTCCTAAATTGTCCTCTTCTGCCAGGTCTAAGAGACACTGGACAGTTCCACACCACAAATCCTGGACAGGAGTAAAGTGACCAACCACCCCAAGATGTAACCAGCACTCAGCTTTCTCAGGTTCCCCAAGAAGGACTTCACCGCCCACAAACAAGCAGGAAGCAGTCTTGAGACCCTGCCATCCGAATTCCTTCAACCTACTATGCCTAACTCCCTGCCTTTTTATTATAAGAAAAAGATGGGAATGTTGTTATCTGCGGGCCAGGTCTGTCACTTGGGTACCCTGTCCCTTTAAGAGACAAGCTTTGCCCACTCCCAACCCCCCCCCTTCTGCTGAGGCAAGTGTATCTCCCACCTCTCCAGTGTGTCAGGCCCCCATCTGTACTCCCTTCTCCCCTCCCCCTCCATAACCCACTGAATAAACTCTATACCTGAGCTCTCTCTGCACAGCACAGCGTATCCCTCTGTCTCCTATGTGGCCTCAGGCCACCTGCTAGGGAACCTGCAGAGGATCCCAGTGCCTGGGGCCACCTCTTTATGAATGATAACACCCTGAGTTTCATCAGACTGTCAGGATGCTACCAAAGAACCATATTTATGACTGAAAGTCTTACCTATGGGATAGTACAGCTCGAGCAGAAAACTCCAGTAACGTTAATGGTACTTGAAGCTTTACAATTGGAAGGACTTCTGGTTTTTCAAAAATATTTCCAAAAAGATCCAAGTACTCTAGGGATAGCATTTTAAATTCACAAGGTAGTTTTGTAAGTTTGTTACGAGCTGCTGCTAGAAAACGGAGATTTTTCAGTTGTCCTATCTTGAAGGGAAGCTGAATCAGTTCATTATCACTAAGGGTTAAATTCATAAGTTCCCGAAATTGGCAAAACTGCACAGGGAGTGCCCTGAGTTTGTTCTTGCTGAGATCCAAACTCTGAAGTGACTTCTGGAGTGTGGACTGGCACAAGGACACACTAAATGACTCCAAGTGATTGTCACTAAGGTTAAGCTCTTGAAGGTGAGTGAGGTCTCCAATTGTGGCTGGAAGCTTTTTTATACAGTTGTGACTCAGGTCTAACTTCCTAAGGTTTTTTAAGCAGAGCATTCGCATATCAACTCGGGCCAGCCTACAGTGAGAAACCTGAAGATGTTCCAGAGAACACGGAAAGCTCTTGCTCAGAGGATAATCCTTTTGGGATGCGATAACCATCTTGGTTTTTAAATTCTCAAATTCTGAAGTCTTCGCCGGTGTAAGTGTTGAAAGTGGTATATTGACATCACAGCCTCTGTGAGCCATTCTTACAGCTGAAAGTAAACTCTTTAAATTGCCAGGATTGGCCTGAAAAAAAAGTTACACAATTTATAAATCTCATTTTAGATACTTCATGCTTGTTTAGTTCTTCCCTTAAAAAAATCCTACAGTTGCATACACAGGCTAGTAACCAGATTTTGAAATCAGCTGCAAAAAATATTTTAGCACTTGGTCTAAATTTTAACTTTCAAAGTTTGGGGGGCAGTGAGAGGGCCAGTGGGTAAAGGTGCTTGTTGTTAAGCATGACATCCTGAGCTCAGTCCCTGAAACCCAAATAGCAGAAGCAGAGGACCTACTCTTGAAGGTTGTCTTTAGACCTCCACCCATGTAGACACATACATACACACAGAATAAGTAAGTGTTGGGCTGATGAGAAGGCTCAGCAGTTAAGAGCATTTGCTACTCTTGCCGAGGACCCAGGTTTAGTTCCCAGCAGCCACATGAAGCAGCTCACAATGGTCTCAGTCTCTCTGCCTACAGATCAGAGATGAAGATGTAAAGGCCTCAGATACTGTGGCAGCACATATCTGCACGCTACCATGCTCTCTGCCACAATGATAAACTAAGCCTCTGAAACTGTAAACAAGCTCCCAATGAAATGTTTTCCTTTAGAAGAGTTGCCATGGTCATAGTGTCTCTTCACAGCAATAGAACAGTGACTAAGTCAATGTATTTACACCAGGAGTAAAGACAGATTCTAGAAAGCTATAAGTGGTGGCTTAGGTCTGTAATACCAGCACTAGAGAAGTTGAGGCATGATTGCTGTCAGTTTCAGGTCAGCTTGGGCTACCTAAGACCCTATCTCAAAACAAACAAACAAACAAACAAAAATACACCTGCAAGAACTGTTTCTAATTGTTATTTGGGCTCTCAAGATGCTTTAACAGGCAAACATTTTGTTTTCAGTATTTGTGATATGGTCTCCCTGTGCAACCCTGGATGGCCAATAACTTGACACGTAGATCACACTAGACTTGGGCTTATAGAACTCCTCCTGACTTTGCTTGCTGAGAGCTGCACCTAGCTTGTGTATGTTTTGCTATAGTTTTCAATATCCTACCTTACTCAGACAGATGTCCACAGGAGGTTCCTTTAACCGGACAGTGGCTTTCCCCTCATCCACAAATTTGTTGAAGAGCTGCTCAATGTTTTCTTTTAGCTAATTAAAATCAAAGGAGAAGGGTAAGGGAGAGGACAAAACTAGTCATGACTATTCAATAACACTTACTGCAACTAGAATGTACCAGTCTTCTTCCAGGTTTTAGTTGGCTTTCAGTCCCAAAGTCTAAGTGTTTTATGAAGTTTTTGTTTGGTTGGCTTTTCTTTTTTCTTTAAAGCCAGTGAATAGTTATAGCTTCCAACCAGCTGACACTGGGTACTACTTTCCTTCATTTTAAGAGAATGTTCCCCTTCTCTCAACCCAGCTACATGGCTATAGAAAGAAGTGCCAGCAGTAGCTCCCCACCTTCACAGCCTCAGTCCCTTATTCCGGGTGAACATGCCTTTAGCTAGACTGTATGCAAACTCCATGAGAGCAAAAAGTCTGTCTTGTTGCTATGGTAACCTCTGAGCTAGAACAGTGACTGATATAATTGGTGCTCAAAACTTTTCATAACTGATGCTTTAGCCTTAGACTTCAATAACTCTTTGCTGAGAGGCCGCTGTGTACTAGGCACCAAGATAAAAAGTTGGAGCAGTGTTGAATAAGAATGGTTAGCTAGGCGGTGGTGGCGTATGCCTTTAATCACAGCAGAGGCAGGCGGATCTATGTGAGTTGAAGGCCAGCCAACAGGGTCGACAGCAGCACAAGTTCCAGGACAGTCAGGGCACAAAGAAAAACCCTGTCTCGAAAAACCAAAACCACAGTCTGAGACAATAACCACAGTTATTAAAAAGTACAACAAAAAGCTAAGTAGGGGTTACTATAACCTAGGCAAGGAAGCCTCACCCAGTTTAGGAGTAGAAATGGGATTGTAAGGTGAGAGAGTTGAAGGACTAGAACACATTGGGTATGTAGTAAGGGGAATAGGAGGAAATAGCATTCCAGGTGGAGGCAACATATGCAAAGCCAGGAAGGGAGAGCTGGTAACTGTGAGAAGCCAATAACTCAGGAATTTAACAAGGAGAAAAGGTGGGAAGTGGGGAGGAGAGCAAATATGTATGGAAAGAAAACAGACACCTAAGAGTGAAAGAGATAAGAACCATAAAATTCACTAAGGATTTAAACTGAGAAGCACAATTAGATCTGCATTAAAGTTTTTCCTGGGAAGCCAGGTGTGGTGATTCACAACTCTAATCCCAGTACAGGCAGAGGCAGATGGATCTCTGTGAGTTCAAGGCCAGCCTGGTCTACAAGAGCTAGTTCCCGGACAGGCTCCAAAGCTACAGAGAAACCCTGTCTCAAAAACAAAACAAAATCCAAAATAAATAAGTATGTTTTTTAAAAAAAACTTCTCCCAGAACTAGAACTGCAGTTAAAGTCTTACCTGAAGGAGAGAAGGACAGGATAAAGGAAGGACAACAGGAGACGTGGACTCCTTAACAGTGGGTAAACAATTTAGACTACAATTTACAATTTAGCTGGGACGGAAGAAAATGTAGTTCAGAGGGTAGAACGCTTACCATGAACCTGTGGTTCTATCCTTAACTCAGTAGTACAAACCAGGTGTAATGGTTCTTGTGTGTAATCCCAGCACTTGCGAGAGAGAGGCTCGAGAATCAGGAAATCAAGGCCATCTTTAGTTACATAGTGCTACAGCTAGCCTAGCATGCACAAGGGCCTAGGTTCAATCTCCAGCACTTCAAAAGTAAATAAGTAAATAAAAATAAATAGCTTCAAAAAGTTAGTACTGTAGCCGGGCGGTAGTAGCACACACCTTTTAATTCCAGCACTCGGGAGGCAGAGGCAGGTGGATCTCTTGAGTTCGAGGACAGTTTGATTTGCAAGAGCTAGTTCCAAGACAGGTACCAAAGAAATCCTGTCTCAAAAAAACCAAAAAACCAAGCAAACAAACAAAAAACCCTCTCTTTCCTCAACTAAGTATTTGCTATGAACTATAACATATAAGGGAAAGAATCCTAGAAAACGTATAAAATGCACTAAAAAAATCAGATAAAAAGGGTAGGTGATGAATCGTTCCTTCATCTCCATAGTGGACACAAAGACATCCTGTTTTCATCAAACAGCAGTGTCTGGTAACGGAGGAGAGCGGATTTTATAAATCTCCTTTTCAAATTTCGGTTCAGTGACGGGCAGACGACTCCAGAGTTTGCCACCCTACCTACAGGTACAAACAATCTCGGGACCGCGCGCGGGCCAAGCATTTATGAAGTAAAGCAGAGGACACAGGTAAACAACTTTCACAACAGCGACAGCGAAGACAATGACAACGACTGTCAGATTTAGCGCAAACTCAACTTTGGCTAGTAGTCCCCGGCACATGCATTCTGCCTGTGTGTGCTGCAGACTGGACCCAGAACCTCAGGATTTATTGCCAAGCTTTTCACAACTGAGCTCCAGACCCAACCCCTCTTCACCATCTCCTCATGACATCTATTGTGAAAAACACCGGGGCGGCACGCTTGAATGAACGAGGCTGTGGGGTCCCTCCGCCCTCACATCGCTGTCAGAGGCGGGCGGTACGCAGGCCGCGTCGCTGTCACCGAGTCACACCCCCGGGGGGCGGCGGCGAGAGGAAGGAGGCTCAGGGCGGCCGGGTCGCTCACCTCGTAGCGGGTCCCGCGCTTGTCCTTCATGGTGGAGACCAGCAGGCAGGCGCGGCCGCCCGACTCGGCGTGCGGCGCCTGGCACAGGCTCACCACCGCTCGCACGCCCTTGCCGCGGCTCTTGAGCCCCAAGACCGGCAAGTGCCGGCTGAGGACCTCCACCTCACAGGGCAGCCTCATCTCCCCGACAGCCGCCTCCCGGCCGCCCGGCCTTTGAAATTTGGCGCCACCCGGAGGGCGGGGCCTCCGGGGGCCTTCACGCCAGGGCTGCCCGTGACCCGCCTGCGTCCGCGGGCTTTGGGACTTCCCGGAGTTCCACGGCAAATTCCCCGTGGGACGGGTGGAATGCCCGTGTTTAGCATTGCCTTATGTTTTCTGAGTGAATCCCTGCATGCTCGGTGCGCGCCGGAGGACCGTCCGTCAGGCTTCGGACAGGCGATCGCTGAGGACGCCATGTTTTCCTTGACAGGTGGTGGGGTGGGTCCCGGGGCGCGCGGGTCGGGCTGTCCGGGCGCTCCTTGCAATTCTCCTCACACCCAGGGCTGGGGCTACCCGGGAAGGCAGGGGTCGCCCTGTTGACCCGGTCAGGCATTTGGGACGTGCGCCGCTGAGGACGAGCTCTCGCCAGGCAGCATCAGTCAAGTCAGAGCGCAGCTTTAGGTGACGGGGGCGGGCGAGGCGATGCTCGCCCACAAAACTTCACTTTGTGGCGGTGATCGGCTGCTGAGCCTTGGAAGGACTTTGACACCCACCTTCGCTTCTCGTTCCTTTATCCAAACTGCACTTTTGTAATTATGAAATCGCGTTCAGAAACACGGATTTTCAATTTAGCTGTGGTAAAATTATGGTTAAGCAATGAACATCCCTGCTTACATATAGCGTGTTGAAGTTTTTGCGTGCGTTGATTTCGCATCCTGAAAAACCACAGGAGAGAGGCAAAGATAATAAATTGTCATCCACACCCCACACCCGTTTAGTATTCCCTCATACATTCATATTTTTGATTTTTTACCTTTCTTCCGCCCAGTATTGTCACCATCATGCCCGGCACCGGTTTTCCTTCTTGAAAACTCCAATAACACCTAAAACTTCCTTTCATTTATTTTCCCGAGTTTCTGCCACATACTAGGCATTCGACTGATGATAGACTGAATGTCTCTGAATGTTCTCATCTGCTCCCATAATCAGCCTTATTCATTGTGGAGTGCAGGGACCAGAGACTGAAGCCAGTTGGCAAAGACTGGCAGCCCTTGCCCACTTGTGCTTCATATAGCAAATAGAACACAGCCAGTGTGCCAAGAAAGACCTCCCTCTCCTGGGCTTCATGGACCTAACAGAGCAAGTACTTGCAAAAAGAACCCCTGTGGTACAAATTTGGGAGAGGCCATTACTATGTAAAAGTCCCATGAGAACCAATCCTTTTTTTTTTTTCAGCTTCCTCGTCCACTTCTATTCTCAGCAGTGCTTTCTTTTTCTCAATAAATTGTGTTTATTATTATTTTTAACTATGCGTATTACTGGGGCAGTGCTTTGTCTTGGAACACAAAGGCATCGAATCCTAACACACCCGGTTATGGTTAGTTATGCCTGTCTTAACCTCTAGACTACCGGCTTCTGGGTTCTGAGTCATCAGTGTTATCTACAAGACTTAGCTAGTGTTTATACAGAGGAGGCACTCAGAGCATATTTGCAGAAAGGATGAATCGATAGTACGTGTAGATATGCTATTTAAATTATAGGAATATGTGCTATTTGTTTAGCAAACAGAGCAGGCTCATCTTAAATTCATATTTCTTTTAAAAGTAGATAGCCATTTAGTCTCTCTTCTGATTCAGTCTTCCTCTACCTTGGGAGTGGGACAGAAAAAGTTAGCTTTAAATGGATTCAAGTTTTAAAATGTAATGTGAAAAAATAAAAGTATCACAGGGAAATTTATTTTAAACTACAACCACCACCAAAACAAAACAGTGAAAGGACTTGAGCCCAGGGCTTCGCAGCAGCTAGACAAGTCCTCTGTTATTAAGCCATATCCCTAGTGACTCTATGGCTGACTTTCTTAAGGATTCTCTCTCACACATGCACACAAACACATGGACACACAAGAATTTTAGAATAAAACCTAAAAGCAGTGATTTAAGACATAGACAAAATTTAAAGTACATAAACTTTTAACTCCCCCCCCCACCTAGCATATTAGATATCTTAGAATATCTAAGGTATTCCTAAAGGTGCAATAGTGGTACTTATCTCTTGGGAGTTAATCAACAGCTGTCTTATTGGACACGAGAACCATTCAGCTAGAGGGAAACCTTGCCTGGTACTGAAAACTTGGCCGACTACCCGTGGCTAGCGAGGTCAAGGATCTTAAAGGAGAATCGTCATCCATCCTAAACCAGAAAAAATCCCAACCTCATTCTAACCCTTATCTCTGTACCCAAACACAAGCATAGCTCCTTCCGTCCATCAACGCTGCTCCTCTTCCCAGCAGAGGGAGACCTTGGCAGCAAGCCACAGCTGGACAAAATGAAGAGAACAGCTGACTCTGAGACGGATGCCCAGCCCCTCCTGGGCATCTACACCGCAATCGCTAACACCTAAGACTCAGGCAACCTCCCAGAAGAGGGAGGTGGAATGGTTCTAAGAGCCAGAGGCCAAGCACATCTGCTTCCGGATTGTATCTCCTGAATATGTCAGGCAAAGGACACTCATGGAAACAGTGTAGCTGCCTTAACAAGACCTAGAGAATAGCAACAGCAGTTGACACAAAAATGGGATTGGGGGAAATCTCATAAGGAAACATTAGAGGAAGAGCTACAAGGTAATTAAGACTGCTGTGTGTGTGTGTGTGTGTGTGTGTGTGTGTGTGTGTGTGTGTGTGTGTGTGTGTGAGAGAGAGAGAGAGAGAGAGAGAGAGAGAGAGAGAGAGAGAGAGAGAGAGAACTAGTCTTCCTCAGCGTGAGTCCTGTAAATGGTTATCCAATCCCAAGTAGTCTGCCCTGAAAACATATGCAGATAGACAACACTAAATAGATTCAGCGGCTGCATTTTTATATTTATTTACAAATATATGACAGTAATAATGAAAGAAAATGGGCCATGAATTTGAGAAGAAGGGAGGCATGAAACAGGTTTAAGGGAGGAGAGTGAAGGGGGAAATGATATAGATACAGTATGCATATATAAAATAAAATTATAAATTTAATTTAAAATTGATACTTTATATTAGCATGTACATGATTACTCTCTATAACTAAATTCAATTTTTAAAAAAATTTGCATGAAACAATATGCTTAATTTTGGATATCAGTTGATTGGTTTAAAGAATATTGGTGGATAGTGGTGGCCCATGCCTTTAATCCCAGCACTTGGGAGGCAGAGGCAGGTGGATCTCTGTGATTTTGAGGCTAGTCTGGTCTACAGAGCAAGTTCCAGGACAGCCAATGCTACACAGAAAAACCCTGTCTCAAAAAACCAACAAACAGGGGCTGGAGAGATGGTTCAGTGGTTAAGAGCACTGTTTGCTCTTCCAGAGGGCCTGAGCTCAATTCCCAGCAACCATATGGTCACTCACAACCATCTGTAATAAGATTTGGCACCTTCTCCTGACCAGCAGGCATACATGTAGACAGAACACTATATACATAATAAAAAATTAAAAAAACCAACCAATAAAACAAACAAATTACATCACTGTTCCTGAAGGTGTCTATGAGGGTTCTTCTAGAGAAGACAGATGAGAAAGCAGAGTAGTGAGGAAGATCCAACTTCCACTACATAGGCACCAGGAAGCGGGGTGTGTGTGTGTGTGTGTGTGTGTGTGTGTGTGTGATCTTTCTAGTACTTTTAACAGGACACCCTCAGTTGTCAAGCCTTCAGTTTCTGAGGCCTTTGGATTGGACTGAGCCATGCTACCAGCATCTTAGGGTTTCTAGCTTGCAGGTGGTATGTAAGCCAATTTTTCTAATATAGTATATTAGAAATATAATATATATTATATATATACCTTAACAATATGGATATCACAATATGGATATCAATCATTTATCTAGCTATCCATCTACCCACATAGTGTATTGGTTCTGTCCCTTTGGAGAACCTTGAGTAATACGAATTTTAAAGTCAATAGTTGTTCTGGCGAGCACAATCACTGTCATCATTATTATTAAAGATAGGATCCTTTTATGTGGCTCAGGCTGACCTGCACCCGCGCTCTATAGCTCAGCTGGCTTTGAATTCACATTTAAATTTGATTCTCTAGCCTTATCTTCCCAAATGCGCTACCACACCTGACTCAAGAAAGAAGTTTTTTTTTCTTTGACAGCATCTTACTAAGCAGCCCTAGCTGGCCTGGAACTTTCTCTGTAAACCAGGCTCCAATTCACAGAGATGTTGGGATTAAAGGAGTATACCACACACCTCGCCAACAAACAGACTTTTACTGAACGTTGTAAGTTGGTTTTGGCATTTCTAAAATTTTATTTTTAAATTTGATTTAATTTAGAGACAGGGTTTCATAATATAGCCCTGACTGGCCTGGAACTTGGTATGTAGACCAGGTAGGCCTCAAACTCAGAGATCTGTCAGCTTCTGCCTCTCAAGTGCTGGGATTAATTCCACACCCAGGTGGAATTGGTTTTCTATCTGATTTTACCTAAACTGCTAGGCTGTCTAAGAGCACAGAGAACACCGATTGTCGCTGAAAGTAGTGAGTGTGAAGTCAGTGATAGTGCTTCGCTAGCAAATATAAGACATATAAATAATATAAATACAAATATAGAGTCAATCATTAGCACCTTCCCAAAGGTTGGGACCATAACTCTTTGTTTAAAAATTCTTTATTTATTTTTATTTTACGTGCATTGGTGTTTTGCCTGCATGTGGGTGTCAGATCTCTTGGAACTGGAGTTACAGACAGCTGTGAAGCCACCATGTGGCAGCCGGGAATGGAACCAAGGTCCTCTGGAAGAGGAGCCAATGGTTTTAATCACTGAGCCATCTCACCGATTCTGGAATGATGAAGTCTATCCAATATAATAATTTGGCAATTATCAGCAAATTGGCAGGTGAGTACACGCAAGCCTGCAAGCATACATTTTCCAGATTGGCCCAGACTCACTGGCATAATGCTAGCCAGTCTCTCAGAGGCGGCTAGGAAAACACAGATGCTCTTTGGATCCCAAGAGACCTGATCAAAGAGATCTGCCAGACTCTTCGAGAACGGCCGACTAGCTAGGAGGAGTGGGCTACTACTTTCTTTGGTAAAGTCGTAAAGTCATTGATCCCACCAATAGCAACCAGGGCCGCATAGATGAACCAAAAATAAGGTACCGAGAAGCCAGCATGCTTTGGCACTATTGACTTTATTCTTTGTCTAGCATGGGGAGTATTTCAGGCCTGTGTCCCAAATGCTTGCTTAGTTGTATTATACGTCATCAAAGCTAAAAAGGAAAACAGAAGTGGGATTGGAAGGATTCTCATAAGAGCTATTGTTCAGAGTCGTGTCGTCCCCCCCCCCCCCTTATTGTTGCACACCGCGCTACACCCTGTAGAACTAGTTAAAGCTTTTATTTCAGGACTATGTACAATTTTATGTTTCTGTGGAAATATGGCATCTAGATCAGATATTTACTTGCATTCTGAAATTTATTGTTAGTTGTTTTGGTATCAAATTACCTAATCCAAAGCACCCTTTATTTCAAATTACTTCTTTCTTCAAATTTAGCCACCTAAACTGCTGTTGGTGGTCCAAGCCCAGTACTTGGAATGGAGGCAAATGTAATTCCACTCTGGGCAGATAGCAAGTTCCCGGCGTGCCTAGACTCCACAGGGAGACTGTTACAAAAACAACAAACAACAAAAACAACAGAAAAAAATTATTATTTTTTTACATTTATTATTAAATGTACCAAGTACTTTTAGGTATGAAGTATACTAAAGGTGATATACTCAAGTATATTGAAATATTGAACACCTTAACATTGTTCGCCAATCTCTAGAAGTTGTTTTATCTCTCGGTGGAGCGTATCAAATCCAAAAACGGAAAAGCCGTTGTTTAATAAGAGGGAAAGAGACCCCTATCGTTGACGCCTGATCATTGCAGTTGTTTTAAGTTGTTTTATAAATTCACGCCAGTAGGTGTCAGTGTTGAGCGATGGCTAAACTCGGTTTTCTGCCTCAAAAAATTTTTAAAAGCTTGCGGTCTTAAAGAAAAATCTTTAAGAAAACGATGTAAAATAACGTTGAAAACGTAAAAAGAGACGGGGTCTCGCTATGTTGCCCAGGCTGGAGTGCAGTGGCTATTCACAGGCGCGATCCCACTACTGATCAGCACGGGAGTTTTGACCTGCTCCGTTTCCGACCTGGGCCGGTTCACCCCTCCTTAGGCAACCTGGTGGTCCCCCGCTCCCGGGAGGTCACCATATTGATGCCGAACTTAGTGCGGACACCCGATCGGCATAGCGCACTACAGCCCAGAACTCCTGGACTCAAGCGATCCTCCTGTCTCAGCCTCCCGAGTAGCTGGGACTACAGGCGTGCGCCACCGCGCCCGGCGATCGGCACCGCGGCCGGGAAGATACTAGAGGTTTGCCTGCGGTGACGTCAGCCACTGTGCCCGCCCCGTCGTCTCGAGAGCTGTCACTCAAACCGCCCTGCCCCCACCAACGCCGCTGCACTGCGCACGCGTCACGCCTGAGCGGTGTCTTCTGGGTAAAGTGTGGCTCCGGAAAGTTTGAAGAGCGCATGCGTGCGTTGGCTCGCTCCTTTTGGCTCGTCGGCCGTCAGTGAGGCAACATGGGTCACCAGCAGCTCTACTGGAGTCACCCGCGGAAGTTCGGCCAGGGATCCCGCTCCTGGTGAGAAGCGGATGGTGGGGTTGTGCGTAGGGGAAAGGGCCGCTGTGGGCGGCGGGGCTGCTGGAGGTGACGGCGCCCGCGGGCGGCGCGCAGGCCCGGCGTTCGGAGCCTCCATGGCGGCCGCCGCCATCACGGGCCCGTGCAGGACGGACTGGCGGGCGGGGTGCGGGCGGTGCGCCGTCCTCGGTGAGAAATGGCCTGACTGGATGCCCTCTGTTTCTCTTCCCCCGTGCAGCCGCGTCTGCTCAAACCGCCACGGTCTGATCCGGAAATACGGACTGAACATGTGCCGCCAGTGTTTCCGGCAGTACGCGAAGGACATCGGCTTCATTAAGGTACGCGCCCTCCCGACGCCATCGTCCCCGTGCGGGCGGGAGCCTCGGACCGAGACCCACAGGCCGAGGGGGCTGGAAAGGGCAGGAAAACCCATGCTTGGCCGGGTTTGGGTGTCAGCTTGGTAGGAGAGCCTGCTCTTTCTCCGTAGTAGCTGAGGATTTGCTAATCGACTACGTGTCTTAAATGTCCTGCTGGGGGCGTTAGATCATAGGTTGGGAAGAGCCTTAGATTGGGGGCCCGGTAGACTTGTTTAGCCAAGGTATTTTGTCTTTTGTGGGTTTTGGGGTCGTGGTCACATTATTGCTACTTGAAACTTTGTTGATTGCCCAAGTCACTTTTTTGGTCAAAAACAATTTGCTTTTTGGCATAAAACCACCAGCTTTCTCTTTAACTGGACCAGTTTGCTTTTTCAAGTCAGGGTATTTCTGTGTCCCTGGAACTCTGTAGGCCATGCTGGCCTTGGAGGGCTGGGATTAAAGGTGTGAGCCACCACACCCGAATTCGGGACCAGTTTTTAAAAAGCTTGTGTTTAATGGGCCTACATATTTTATGTGGGCTCTCCTGTGCAGCAGGGACAGTTTCTAAGTTCAAAATTCCAATATTGGAAATAATTTTCATTATACTAATTATTACCGCAAGCCTAGTAATATACAGTGTGGAGATCTGAGTGACTTAGTGTGAGAGGATCGTAGATTAGAATGGTTCAGGCTCCCTGACAGCTTTGTCAGACTAAGATGAGCTGTGGCAAACTGCTTTGTAGCTCTGGTGAGTGAACTAGTAAAATATGGCAGGATCTAATAAATTCTCTGCTTTTTCTTTGCAGTTGGACTAAGCGACCTTGAATGGATTCTTCAAGACTCTACCCAGTGGAAAAGATGAACGCCAGTCTTTGTACATAAGAATAAAACAAAGTGAAGACCTTCAAGTTGTGTTGTTTTTTTCTTTCTTTCTTCCTTTATTTTTTTGAGACAGGGTTTCTAAATACAAGCTGGCCTCAAACTCAGATCTATTCATCCACTTCTGCCTCCCTAGTGCTGGGATCAACAATTTAATTTTTTTTAGTGTTCTTCTGCCCCCACCCCCGTTTTTTGAGACAGGGTTTCTCTGTAGCTTTGTAGCCTTTCCTGAAGTAGATTAGGGAACTCAGAGATCCTCCTGCTTCCGGAGTGCTGGGATTAAAGGCGTGTATCTCCTGTCATTAGAGCATTTTATCAGTTGATCTAAATTCCCAGTCCTGATAGGTGGTGTTTTACTGTGTCCAGAAATAATTTTAAAAATGCCTTAGGGGGGGGAGTGGGAACTTCCCTCCTGAGGTATGTACATATACTGATATGTATGATGAAAAAGATTTTCTTTTTAAAAAAAAAATAAAATGCCTTAGGGCTGGAGAGTTGTTTTTTGGGGGGTGGTGTGGTTGGAGGACTTCTCTAACTCTGGCTGTGCTGGAGTTTGCTTTGTAGACCAGCCTGGCCTCCATCTGCCTCCTGCGGGTTCTTAAGTGGACCTACATTCTGATTTCCTGCATGCGCGGCTCATAGCCATCTAGCTCCAGTTCAGGGAATCCTTCCTATGGGTACTGCACATATGTAGCTTGCAGACAAATGTTTGCTGATAGCTTCTGCAGATCTAGGAAGCTGGTCAATGAAGGCTAACTCAGTGAAAGATACAGTATGAGTTTTTAACTTGACCAGGTAAGTAACAGACCAGAAAGTTATTTTCACTAAAGTTTATGGTCTGGACTTGCCATGAGTTTGGGAATCTGTTAGATACAGTGTTTTTAGCCAGATGGGTGTGCTGTACACCTTTTGATCTCAACACTTGGGAGGCAGAGCCAGACCAGGGCTACATGGAGACTAAACAGAATACAGTGCTCTTTGGTTGGTAGGGTTTCACTGTGTAGTTGAAGTTTGTCTTGAACTTTGGCTCTTTGAATTAAAAGTACATGTAATTATAGTTGGTTTGCAGTGGTCTTAGTTACCCCCCCTAGAGGTAAGATGGGGCCAGCCTGGTTTCCAGGGCTACATAGTGAGACTGTCTAAAGGGCAGAGGAGATGGTTTAGTGGATTAAGGTGTTTGCCAAGCCTATAGAACCCACATGATAGGAGAAAGCCAAGTCTTGCAAATAGAAAAGTATTAAGAGATGGGTCCTGGAGGTGACTCCAGGTTTGAGAAGCTATTCGGTCTTGGGAATTCTGTACCAAATTCAGATGTGCTGAATTGGTGGGTCAGTAGTATGTGAGTGGAAGCAAAGTGCTGGCTGTTAGGAGGCCTTACTCTATACTTGTGTTGAAAGCATGGCCAGAGCTGTGTTTATGCACTCTAACCCAGTGCTTAAGAGGCTGGGCCTAGAGGAAATGGGACCGAGGCAGTGAGAATCTAAGCAGGTGATCTTGGACCGGCACTGGCTGGAGTGGTTTAGGTTCTGTTGAAGGTGGGAGATGGGAGCAACTGGGAGAATTGTTGGTAGGATGGAAAGCAGGTTTGGAGAAAGTATTGCCATACTGTTTCCAATCCCATTAGACTAGTGCAGCCTTCTAGGAAGTGCTTTTTTTTTTTGGTTTTTGTTTTGTGGAGCCTGTCTTGGAACTAGCTCTTGTAGACCAGGCTAGCCACCTGCCTGCCTCTACTACCTGAGCTTTGGGATTAAAGGTGTGTGCCACCCCTGCCCAGCTAAATGCTTGTTTATTTTTTTTATTTTTTTTTTTTTGTTTGGTTTTTCGAGACAGGGTTTCTCTGTGGCTTTGGAGCCTGTCCTGGAACTAGCTCTGTAGACCAGGCTGGTCTCGAACTCACAGAGATCCGCCTGCCTCTGCCTCCCGAGTGCTGGGATTAAAGGCGTGCGCCACCATCGCCCGGCCAATGCTTGTTTAAATTATGGAGTACAGTAGGGTGAAAACTGGAAACAATTTTCACTGTCCTTTAGAGTGTGGAGGCCTGTATTTTCAGGTCTCTTACACGAAAGAAAGGATTCTTGGGTTATTCGGGGTTTAGGGCTGAGCAAATCAGGATGAAGGTGGAGATCTAAGCAGGGTGTGGTGTGTGCCAGTATGCCAGCTTTCAAGGTGGAGGCAGGAGGATCAAGAATTGAAGGTTGGTTTGCCTTCAGAAGTTCAGACCAGCCTGGGCCAAGTGTGGGATCTGTTTTAAGCAGGGAGTGAGCTATATCACATGCATTTGACAAAAAAGCAGAATTGATGTCTCCACTGTTTGATGTGACAGGGAAAGTGACAAGAGAAGAGGCTGGGAAAAAGCTGATTGGATTTTAACTGCAGTTAAATTGCCTATTGTTTTTAAAAGCATTGCTGGTGAACTTCCCAAAAGGACTTACGAGCTCATGGGATCAAGAATCCTGAAATCCAAAAGTTAACAAGCTTCCTAGTGCTCCATCTTGACCTTTAGAGAGATCAGTTGCAGTTGTGATCTAGGTGTGGTGCAGGCTAGAGCTCTCTATTTGGTAGGTGGGGGCAGGAGGATCAAGAGTTCAAGGACAGCTTAGGGGAAGTAGTGAGTTAGAGGCCAGGCTCACCAGCACAAAATCAAAACCATGCCTCAGCTGCTGTCAAGAACCATCTAAGAAAGCTATATTTTAGCCAGGGTGTAGGATGTTCTTTTGGCAATGGAGTGAACTTCATGTTGTACATTGAGGATGGACAAGAAGTTGTCAGTTGAGCAAGTATAGAGAGAATCTGGGAGCTGAAGACGAGAGAAACTTAACACATATTTCATGTTTCAGTGTGAGAAGAATCTGACTTGATCATGCGTCTCCTGGATGAACCTGAGGTCTGTTCTAGTCTGATGGCCCTGAGTAAATTCTGTAACACACTCGCAGTTAGGGAATACGAGAGGGAAACTAGCCAGTCCCGACCCCTTGTGACACCGGAGGAAAGCCTGCTGTGGAAAGGTGGCCTGGCTACTCTCCCCGGGCTGAACAGGACTCTCAATAGAGATTGTTTAAAATTTGTTCTTTGCTAGACCGCATGTGAAGGGCTTTACAGACGTTTCCTTTTCAAGGTTTAGAGTCCCTTTCAGGAGACTTGCTCCTCATTACATAGCTCAGGAGACTAATGTTTAGACATAAGGGAACTTCCCCAAGAGATCAATCATGGATAGTTACCCCAAGGTAATCTTCCCAAGAGATCAATTATGGGGTAGTTACCCCAAGGTAATCTTCCCAAGAGAGACAAAACAACCAAAACTTGAGTCTGTCTGACATCGTTGCTTAAGCTCTTAACCGTCACAGCACACGGTAAAAGAACTACCTCTATCTCCAAATGTCATTTATTACATATGCTAGTGTGTTTACAACAGCACAAGCAAGATGCCTTGCATTAATTAACAGGGACCCCAAATAAACTTTGATGGCAAAATATCCTCGCTAGAGAGCCAGTGGAGCACAACTTTTAGGCTGGGGTCTCTGGTCTGTTGTGGCCTTTGAAACAATGCTGAATGCTTGGACTACTTATTTCTCAACTTCTGGAGACTGGGAAGTTAAAGTCACGGCACTAGTGAAGGATATGCTCTGAGCTGTGGCTCAGATAGTGCTTTCTTAAGTGTCCTCATTGTGGGTGACAAGTGAGTGCCCTTGGGATTCACTAACCTCCCAAAGGCCTTATCTGAAATCACTGCCTTGGGGACTAGGGCTTCAACATGAGTTTTGGGGTGGCTTTTCTCCAGCTGTGAGAACTCATCCCCATTTTACAAATGTAGTTGGCAGGCACAAGGGATTGCACAGCCAGTAAGGTTCAGACCAGGCAGTAGTTTAAAAAATCACTCTTGCCACTAAACTCTGAATGCCCAGCAGCAAGAGAAAGCTTTAGCAGATATCTGTAGTCCAACAAGCATAAACAATTTTCAGTGAAAGGTAGGAGACTGTGTATGTGGTGTGATTTCATTGTTACAGGAAAGCGGACATTCCATTATGTTAGCCACGCTCACCTCTGTGACAAATGTAGGTGCGGCAGCAGATTCGAACTCTGTTAGGCCTGGGATATCTGGCGACTGCTGTGAATAATATCCTTGATATCAGTATTGTTAGGCCTTTTCTCCTTATGTCAGCTCATTCTGTTATGACTATGATTATTATTGAAACTAGATTGTTTTCTCGTATAGTATATCCTGATTATACTTTCCCTCTCTCCCCTCCCTCCACTCCTGAGTTCCTCTCCACCTCCCTTCCTTTCCAGATCCACTCCCTTTCTGTCTCTCATTAGAAAAGAACAGGCTTCTAAGTGATAACAACTAAACACGACAAAATAAAATATAAGATGAAGCAAAAACTTACATTGAATTTGGACAAGGCAGCCAAACAGGAGGAAAAAGAGTCCCAAGAGCAGGAACAAGAGTCAGAGACCCACTCATTCTCCCATCAGGCATCCCATAAAAATACTAAGCTAATAGCTATAATATATACGCAGAGGACCTGGTGTAGGCCCATGTGGGACCAGTGCTTGCTGCTTCCGTCTAAATGAGCTCATAAGTGCCTTGCTTAATGGATTCAGAGGGCCTGGTGTCCTCCATGTCCCCCCACTCCTACAATCTTTCTGCCTTCTCTTCCTCGGGATTCCTTGAGCTCTGAGTGGGAGGGATCTGATGGAGACCTCTAATTTAAACTCTCTCCACATAATGTCAGCCAGCTCATTCTAACCTGAGAGTGCTCTGACAGTGACTTCTTTCAGGCATCCTTCTGACTGCCTTTGCTAATTTCATTTGTCACCCGAGCTCCACGTGATCCTATACAGAACAAGTCTAACTTCTGCAAGACAAAGGGTCAAATACGTAGGCATAAGGGCCCTAGAATGTTCTCATTTCCAGGATATCTATTGCTGGTATTTGTTTTGAAAAAATTATTTAATTTTAATTTTTTTTACGTTATGTGTATACGTGTGTTTGTGTGAAGTTATTGTGCATGTGTAGGTGCCCATGGAAACTATTGCTACAACTGGAGTGATGGGCAACTGTTTGTGAGCTACCTAATATATGTGTAGGGAACCAAACTCACGTCTTTTGCAATAAGGATAAATGCTCTTAACACTGAACCATCTCTGTCTGTCTGTCTGTCTCTCTCTCTCTAACACAGGTACTAAATTTTTATTTATTTACAAATATGTGCAAATGTGTGTGTGTGTTGGGGTGTTATGACATTACGAGTTCAAGTACTTGCAGAGGCAGGAAGAGTCCATAGGTTTCCCCAAAACTGGAGTCACAGGCAGTTGTAAGCCTCCAGGTCGGAGCTGGGAACAGAACTCTAGTAAGTAAGCAGTAAATGCTCTTAACAGCTAAACCATCTCTCCAGCCCCAGCTGCTCTCAGTTTGGTTTGCAGGGATTCTATTTCTGCATAGGCTAGGCTGGCCTCGAACTCACGGAGATCCTCCTGCCTCTGCCTCCCAAGTGCTGGAACTAAACGTGTGTACCACTATGCCCAGCTAATGAAATCTTTTTTGAAAAGTTCTTTGTAGGGCTGTAGAGATGGCTCAGACCTTTTGCCAGTACCCATGTCCAATATAGGTGTAGGAACTGACACCCTCTTCCGGCCTCTGCAGAAATAAGTACAAGACACACACACAGATACATAAATAATATTACCAACCAGTTATTTGTGCTGGTTACAGATGTCCTGTATGGAGTTTTTAAAACTCTAGGGAGTGACAAGCTGAATCTGGGTAGGTTAATTATTATGTAGTCTTGAATTTAAGGTGATTTGCTGTAGAAACACAGTGTAGAATAAGTGAAGGCGTAAGTCACAAACAATGCCACACCAACTTGGGATTATGATTAATAGGGTGATATTTATTTAAAGGGGAAAAAACTTACAGATCACTGTCAGCCCTCTGCGTAACCAGGAAGGAAGTCAAGTCACCGGCGGAGCAGGAAGTGAAGAGAGAGAGGAGAGGGAAGTGGCCGCTTTTTTAAAGGGAGAGAGACCACGCCCCAAGGGGCTGGTATCTCAGCGGCGATAGGCTGGAGGAGTGGGAGGACCTCCCGTAACACCTCCCCCTTTTGTTTAAATAAGAGAGTTCTAAACCTACTATGAAATTATATACAATAAGTACAAATATCCTATTCTAACTAGCTTAGGTCTTGTATAATAAATAACTTGGCCAAGTCATGAGAGAAAAGTAACTACATCTATATAGTCTTCAACCCCATCGAAGATCTGAGAAGGGAAATAATGTTACCTGGTTAATTAGGAAGTTCAGTAAAACAACTTCCAAAACATGCAACAAATCACAGAGACAACTAGCTACCTAGGCAATCACCCAAAGTCACATTAGCAGCGTTGAAGCAACCAACTTTGGCTAAGGCCTAACATAACTGACACACCATTTTCAAAGGCAAGCAACTTTTCAAAACTATCTTACCCTGTCTTGGCAGGATAAGACAGCCCTGTTTTATCCATTGATGCACGCTCTGTATCTTTGTCAGTGGTTGAGGTATGGGCATTTCTTTGCCCCAAGGCCAGTTCTGCCAAAAGGAAAGGCTCCAGGTGGAGTGTCTTTGGTGCTCAACATTCTCTCGGGAATAGAGTGGTGTTGCCAGGAGCAATTGTGTCTCACTACCACAAAACTCTGAGTTAGATTAAAGGCCATTTTCTACAGCTCTTTGAAGAAGTTGAAGACTATCTATCTATACTGAGTATAATCTCTATATATCTAAAGAACCTGATTAGTCTAATTATAAATGACAAACTTAGATGACTATTAGTCTATATAATTCTCAATATCTATCTAACTTAAAGATTAAGACAATAAACAACTGTGAAACAAATGAGGACAATGACCTCCAAATATAAACAATGTACAAATATACATTGCAGTAGGTAAATATATATCAATACACAAACATTATATAAGTATCTTAATCAGAGGTAGAAATGTACACAGCAATATGGTAAATACATACAATACAATATATGTCAATACATAAAAATGTTTTAAACAAGGTAGAAACATGCATGCATCCAATAGTCATTATAATTTAACTTTGTATCAATATACAAGAATCTATACCAATATATTTGTCTAAAAACAGTAACTCACAATTACAAATCTATTATCCCATCATCCCTCTTTTTTTTTTTTTTTTTTTTTTCAAAATGATCCCTGAGCTTATAAAATTCCTCCCCCAACCCTCAATCGTATACTAATTATAATCAACCCCTAAGTGATGTCCCTAAACCCAAGGGCAAACTTTACTGGGAGAGGGGACGTCGTCCTCTAGAATTACTTCCAGCTGTCATGGGGGCGACGTTCTTTCTGGGGGATCCTGTGAAAGTAAAATGATGGTTAAATTTCAAGATCAATGTCTTTTAAAACTGCAAATAGTCTCTGAGTATTTTGTGGAGGTCTGGCCAGAATGTTGTACAAGATGTGCACCATTTCAGCTAACCAAGTTGGAATTGTCTTGTGCAGCTGGTACCCAAAGCAGGTCTTGTTGTAGCGCTATCAGTATCTGACGTCATATCAACCAGGTGGAGTTGTTGTTATGGGGCCCCATCTTCTTCCTGGAAACTTCAAATGTCACTTCAGGAAAAACTCATTGTTCATTATGAAAAACTTAAGCATTAATCATATAGACATATATATATATATATTCAATGAAAGACATGATAGATATATTCAATGAAAAGTATGATAGATATGAAGAAAAGCAAAGATGTTTTCTAAACTCATATTTCTTTCTGTCCCACATCATGGCTCTTGACATGAGACAGAAACTCCAGAAACTCTGGGTTTTTCTCTTACTAACAGGCTTGGAATTGGAGAGGGACTGAGCCAGAGTCCAACTTCAAAACCAGCTTTATAAATTTAGAAATATGGTTTAATATTACTTACACAACCCATTCAGTTTTCTTGATATTTCCTATCGGGCAGGTATTTTTCCATCTGTCAGTATCCAAACATCCAGGGTCCCTTGAATTTTTCAAAGATGAGTGTTTTCCTGTGGAGATAAGAACAGAACCCTGCCCCCATTCTATATGTTTTTCTTACCATCTGTATGAATATCATCATTGTAGATAAGTTGTCATTTCTCCTTTCCAAGAGGTTTTTCCTCTTCAAATCGAAACTTTATTAATTTTGATGGTATCCACAATTTTTCTTCTCCTGTGGAAACAAGAGCAAAACCCCTTCCCCAACGTAGCACATCTCCTGGCTTCCACTGAGAGGTCAGCACATCTTTGAAATAAATCGGTTGATTTAGTTCAGCAGACTTTTCCATTATCCAATGTCTCTCTGCTGCTGTCGTTCCTTTCTCATTAGCGTTAAGAAAATTCAAGGTTAATAAAGCATTATGTAATCTATTTCTGGGGGTATTTTCGGTCCCTTTCTGTTTGTTCAGCATATCCTTTATAGTACGATTTGATCTTTCTATAACTGCCTGACCTGTAGGATTATTTGGTATACCTGTAATATGTTTTATATTATAATAATCAAAAAAGCGTTTCATTTTCTTAGATACATATGCTGGACCATTATCTGTCTTTATTTGCGCAGGTATACCCATGATGGCCATAACTTCCAATAAATGTGTGATTACTGAATCAGCCTTTTCTGAGCTCAGGGCAGTAGCCCATTGAAAACCTGAATACGTGTCTATGGTGTGGTGTACATATTTTAATTTACCAAATTCTATAAAGTGGAACACATCCATCTGCCAGATTTCATTTCTCTTAGTGCCCTTTGGGTTACTCCCTGCAGGCAACGGTGTTTGATTATAGAAAGAACAAGTAGGACATCTCTTTATAATGTCCTTAGCTTGTTGCCAAGTAATGGAAAATTCTTTCTTTAGGCCTTTACTATTGACATGATGCTTCTTATGAAATTCTGAGGCCTGCAACACACTTCCAATCAATAATTGATCAATCTCAGCGTTGCCTTGGGCTAGAGGACCAGGCAGACCTGTATGGGACCGGATGTGTGTTATGTACATCGGACAAAGCCTGTTCCTGATTATGTCTTGTACCTGGATAAACAATGAAGTCAACTCTGTGTCATCTGGTATAAATTCAGCGGTTTCAATATGCAAGATAACTCTTTCTGCATATTGTGAATCTGTAACTATATTAAGAGGTTCTTTAAAATCCCTTAGCACCATAAGAATGGCATATAACTCTGCCTTCTGGACAGAATTATAAGGGCTTTGTTCCACCTTACTCAATTCATCTGACTTGTAACCTGCTTTCCCTGATTTATTTGCATCAGTATAGAACGTACGGGCTCCAGTTATTGGAGCATCACGTACAATTCTAGGAAGAATCCAAGAAGTTCTTTTTATGAGGTTAAGTCTACCACTTTTGGGATAGTTGCTATTAATTTCTCCCAAAAAATTAGCACAAGCTCTTTGCCACGGTTCATTGTCTTCCCATAACTTTTTTATTTCTTCAGTAGTAAAAGGCACTATAATTTCTGCTGGGTCTATACCTGCTAGTTGACGAAGTCTCAGCTTACCTTTTATAATTAATTCAGAGACTTTTTCCACATAAGTTTTTAATTTTTTACTTGGTTTATTAGGTATAAATATCCACTCCAAAATAATATCTTCCCTCTGCATTAGAATCCCTGTAGGAGAAATTCTGGAAGGCAATATGACTAGGATGCAGCTAAGATTTGGGTTCACCCTATCCACATGTGCCTCCTGTAATTTTTCCTCAATCATTGTCAGTTCCTTTTCTGCTTCAGCTGTCAGTTCTCTTGGACTATTCAAATCTTTATCACCATCTAAGGTTTTGTTTAAATGAACTATTAGATCAGGTGTTATCCCAACAGCTGGTCGTAGACTGGAAATGTCTCCTAACAATCTTTGGAAGTCATTAAGAGTCTTTAACCGGTCTCTCCTAATTTGTGCCTTTTGCGTTTTAATTTTCTCTAACCCTATTCTGTAACCTAGGTAATTAATAGAATTTCCTCTTTGAATCTTTTCAGGGGCAATTTGTAATCCCCACCTAGGCAAGACTTTCTTTACTTCTTCAAACATCCTTTCTAAAGTATCTTTATTTGAATCAGATAACAAGATGTCATCCATGTAATGATAAATAATGGACTTGGGGAATTGTTTACGAATTATTTCCAATGGCTTACTTACAAAATATTGGCACAGTGTAGGACTATTGAGCATACCCTGTGGGAGGACAGTCCATTGATATCTCCTATTGGGCTGAGAATTATTATAAGTAGGCACTGTGAAGGCAAATTTTTCTCTATCCTTTTCTTGTAACGGTATAGTGAAAAAACAATCTTTCAAATCAATAACTATAAGAGGCCATCCTTTTGGTAACAGAGAAGGCAAAGGAATTCCAGATTGTAGTGAGCCCATAGGTTGAATTACTTTGTTGACAGCTCTTAGATCTGTCACCATTCTCCATTTACCAGATTTCTTTTTTACAACAAACACAGGAGAATTCCAAGGGCTGGTTGATTCTTCAATGTGGTGAGCATCTAGTTGCTCCTGCACCAGCTGTTCCAATGCCTGTAGTTTATCTTCAGCTAGAGGCCACTGTTTGATCCATATTGGCTTCTCAGTTAGCCATTTTAAAGGTAGGGCTGTTGGTACCTCTAAAGGTTTGGTATTTGCTGTATGTTCTTGTACAGCCTGAATGGCTAGTGACCTTTTTCCATAATACCTCATCATATACTTCCCAGAATTATGAGTTCCTGGAACTACAGGAATGTTAATCTGGGTATTCCATTGCTGTAGCAGGTCACGGCCCCATAAATTTATGGCAATATTGGCTATATATGGCCTTAGTCTTCCTATTTGCCCTTCGGGCCCTATGCATTCAACCCATCTTGTGCTTTGTTTTACACGAGATAGGGTTCCAATTCCCAGGAACTGAACATCTACCTCTTTAAGAGGCCAATTCGGATGCCAAGATTCTGGGGTAATGATACTTACATCCGCACCTGTGTCTAATAAGCCTTCAATAAAAGTGCCATTTATACAGACTCTTAGCTTTGGTCTTTGATCATTAATAGAAGTCTGCCAAAATATACGTTTACTCTGTCCAACTGGGTTTTTTGACTCATCCTCCACATGGATTTCATCATTTAGACCAGTATTACTTTTTACAGCAGAAATTGGAGCTTTTAATTTTCTTGGTGAGGCACGTTCTCCACTGTGACTGGGAATGACTGGGCCACTGTTGGCTTGGGGGCCTGCGAGAGGCCCCTCAAGGAGTTTCCCGACGGTATCGGGTTGCCTTGTTTGTCTGTTGTTGACCTGCATTCATTGGACCAATGTCGGCCTTTACCGCATCTCCTACATATACCTGAAGGCCTAGGTCTCCTATCTTTGTCATTCCCAGAGGAGATAATATTCCTAGAAATTCTGTGCCTGCAATCCCTTTTCAGATGTCCTAATTTACCACAATTAAAACACCTGGCAGTTTGATGTCTCCTCATTGCTGTGGAAATCGCTTCTCCTACCCAAGATTCATCGTTATAGCTAAACGTCTCAACATTCATCGTATGCTGAATCCATTCATCCATAGGTGCTGATCTAGACTTTAAAGGCCCAATTATCTTTTTGCATTCTATGTTTGCATTCTCAAAAGCTAGAGATTCAAGAAGTATTCGTCTAGCTTCTGGGTCTGTTACCCCTATGTCCAGAGCCTTAATTAATCTTTGCAAAAAGTCAATAAAGGGTTCTCTCTGTCCCTGCCTAATTCTGGTATATGATTCAACCCTTTTTGCTGGATCTTGTATCCTATTCCAAGCATTTAAAGCTGCTTGGTGACATAGACACAGTACTTCATCATCATAAAGAGCTTGGACCTGTGGATCAGCATATTCTCCTGCACCAAGAATTTGATCTTGGGAAACCTCAATACCTTTTGCTCTTCCTTGCTGTTCCATATGTTTGGATTCTTCTCTAAAATAAATTCCAAACATCAAGGAAGGTCCATTATCTAAAACTGCAGACACTAACTGATGGAAATCATGGGGGGTAGCTCTAGCATTAGAAGCCCAAGTCCTTATCATTTCCTTTACGTATGCAGAGTGCAAGCCAAAATTAACAATAGCTTGCTTAATTTCTTTTAGATCATTCATTGCTATTGGCGTCCATCTAGCTTCTCTGACTCCCTTTGAGCCTTTAGAAGTTGACGCTTTGTCAGAATTAAGTATAGGGTATGCTGCTAAAACCTTTGGTAAGCCAGTTCTAATAGCTGGTGTTGGCATTGTATCCTGTCCTTGTGCCTTATTACTCTGTTCACCAGCTCCAATCATTTCTTCAATCATTTCAAGTCTTCTTATTATTGTCTTTATTATTGTCTCTTTTGAATCCTGAATCTCCTGACCTGCATGAGTTTCTAGTAAAGATTGTATGGTTCTTAGGAGTGCCATGATCTTCCTAAATGATAGAATATTCAAAAGAATACTGAAACCTAGTAACCAGTAAATTAAGTTATCCCCATAGTCATATAAACCTTGCATGATATAACCCATTGTATTGGTAACCAGAACAGTAAAATTCGCGTTGGAAACGAGAACTGCCATATTACCTATTATCCAGCAGGTGGCGCTGTTGCCAAGTCTCGACGAAAACACGGTCCTGTTTCAGAGTCCGCCTAGTATTTGTTAAAAACTGGAAAATGTAAGTTGCTCAACAAAGTAAATGTAATTAAATCAATTCCAGAGATGGAACCAGAAACCTAGAATCCAGGGGTAGAGAAGAGCAATCTGGAAGCTACTTATGCCTCCACGTGACAGAGTCACCCTGAGGGGTTGCAGCTTTCAGCAACCGCGTGCTCTGGTTCGCGCCACTTAAGAGCTGTGCTTGCAAGGGAGATTTGAAAACGACTCAGAAAAGAGCAAATCATGCGGGCAGAGACTACGCGGGCCTGTGGAGTTTAAATCCACAGGCAGCAGCTGAGGAAGCAAGGGCTCCCGCCAAGCCGAACAAGCGCCCGCCAAGCCGAACTTGCGGCCGCCAAGCCGAACTTCCGGCCGCCAAGCCGAACTCGCGGCTGCGAGCCGGGAGAGGTTCTAAAACCAAACGTTGGGCGCCAAATGAAGGCGTAAGTCACAAACAATGCCACACCAACTTGGGATTATGATTAATAGGGTGATATTTATTTAAAGGGGAAAAAACTTACAGATCACTGTCAGCCCTCTGCGTAACCAGGAAGGAAGTCAAGTCACCGGCGGAGCAGGAAGTGAAGAGAGAGAGGAGAGGGAAGTGGCCGCTTTTTTAAAGGGAGAGAGACCACGCCCCAAGGGGCTGGTATCTCAGCGGCGATAGGCTGGAGGAGTGGGAGGACCTCCCGTAACAAATAAGCATTGGGAAACCAGGACTGTCAATCATGTAGACCTATTTTCTTAGGTTTCAAGGACTGTTTTTTTTTTTAAACTATAAACAAATGTTTAGTCCCATTTGTGAGATTCCCAGAATATCTGGGAAAATAGGCCATATTTGAAGGTCATATAGGCTTAGGAAATAAGCATGATTCATTGTTATTTTTTAACTTTAAATATATGTATATAGAGAGATTATAATATTATGACATCATTTCCCCTTCCCTTTCCTCTCTTCAAACATTCCCATTCAGGCCGGGCGGCGGTGGCGCACGCCTTTAATCCCAGCACTTGGGAGGCAGAGGCAGGTGGATCTCTGTGAGTTCGAGACCAGCCTGGTCTACAGAGCTAGTTCCAGTACAGGCTCCAAAGCCACAGAGAAACCCTGTCTCGAAAAACCAAAAACCAAAACAAAACAAAACAAAAAACAAAAAAAACATTCCCATTCACTCACTTCTTTCAAATTCATGTCCTCTTTTTTTTTCTTTTCTTTTTTTTTTTTGTGTGTGTATGCCTAAATAGATAAAAACAACTTGCTCCCTCTTTATAGTGTTACCTGTAATACATTTTCAGGGACCATTTGGTATTGGATAACTAAGCGGTGTGCTCTTCCCTGGGGAAGACTGTTTCTCCCGCTCTCAGCACTCCTTAGTTGCCTGGTTCTTTGTCTAGGGCTGAGGTCTGGAGAGCTTTCTCCCCTCCACATCTGTATGTCTACTGGTGTTGTCCTTGTTTAGGTAGTCCTGTTGCTAAGACTTCCAGGGTGTGGCTTCTGACATTTCCAGGAGTCACAATCTCACAATAAGCTTTTTGTTCCGCTGACTCTTGCAATCTTTTGGCTCCCTCTTCTGCAATGATCTCTGAGCCTTAGGTACAGGAATTGTGTTATAGTTGTATCAGTTGGGACTAGACTCCACACCTCTGAATTTTGATCATGTGTGGTTTTCTGTAACGGTCTTTGTTACAAAGAGACATTTCCTTGATTAGGGTGAGAACTTCACTATGGTGGTTTGGATAAAAATGGCCCCCATAGGCCCATAGAGAATGGCACTATTAGGAGCTGTGGCCTTGTTGGAGCAGGTGTGACTTTATTGGAGGAGATGTGTCACTAGTGGGTAGGCTGTGAGGTCTCAGAAATTCAAGCCTGACCAGGTTGTCACTGTCACTTCCTGCTTCCTGTGGAGCCAAATGTGGAGCTCTCAGCTACCTCTCCAGCACCATGTCTGCCTGCATGCATCCATGCTTCTCAAAATGATGATAATGGACTGAACCTCTGAGCAGTAAGCCAGCCCCAATTAAATGTTTTCCTTTATAAGAGTTGCTCTTGTCATGGTGTCTCTTCACAGCAATAAAACCCTAAGACATAATCCTATCTGTGGGTTTAAGGATAAATATTAGATTATTTATTATATAACCCCTAATTATATAAATATTAGTTAGGGGTTATGCTGATTTAGTAAGTGTGGTAATTCATCGCTTCTTCCTTCCTTCCTTCCTTCCTTCCTTCCTTCCTTCCTTCCTTCCTTCCTTCCTTCCTTTTTCTTTCTTTCATCACAGTGCTGTGCCTGCATGTATGCTGGAAGGCCAGAAGAGGGCACCAGATCTCATTTTAGATGGTTGTGAGCCACCATGTGTTTGCTAGGAATTGAACTCAGGTCCTCTGGAAGAACAGTCAGTGCTCTTAAGCACTGAGCCATCTCTCCAGCCCTCATTGCTATTTTATTAATATGTCTCTAAAACTTTCACAGAAAATGTTAATTTTGTTGGAGTTTTTGGTTCTCAGCTGAGGAGATTCAACTGGACTCTTTCCCCCTTTTCCAGTTCCCTCATCTCGATGGAATCTCTAGCCCAGGCTGGCATCAGACTCATTATGTAGTCAAGGGTAGCCTTGAACTTCTAGATCATCTTGCCTCTACCACCCAGCTTATTAGGAGTTGGTGATCAAGGCCAGGGCTTCTGCCCACTGAACGACAACCCCACCACCCTCACCCTCTGCCCACGTCCTTTCAATAATCTCTTCCCTCATACCGTCTAGTTATTCTCTTCCTGGATTACTGTCCGTTCCCCAGACCTTCCCATTTCTGTGCGGCTGACTCCTCCTGAACTTTAATGTCCCTGGTTAACTAATGAGAAGGAACCTGCAGCCACTAGAAGTTGACTGTGAACCTGAAGGAGAGTTAGAGCCACATAGGTAGCAAGTGCAGTCTCACCAAGATGATGGATCTTTTGTTCATGACACTGAGGTGAAAGGGCAGGATTAGAAAGGCACAGGGGTGGCTTCCTTTTCCTTCCTTTCTTTTTTCCTTCCTTTCTTTTTCCTTCCTTCCTTCCTTCCTTCCTTCCTTCCTTCCTTCCTTCCTTCCTTCCTTCCTTCCTTCCTTCTTTCCCCTCTCCTCCTGTCTTTCATCACCCCCCCCCCTTTTTTAAGACAGGGTTTCTCTGTGTATCTCTGCTGTCCTGGAACTCACTCTGTAGACCAGGTTGGCCTCAAACTCAGAGATCTGCCTGTCTCTGCCTCCCTGAGTGCTGGAATTAAAGGTGTCCACCACCACCACCAGACGGGGTGAGTTTCTAAAAAGGCAATAAAGAGAAGGGGAGAACCCAGGGTGCTGTACCATACCTAAGTCAGCTTCTGGGCATGGGATTCCTAGCCTTAGGGCCATTCCCATCTTGAAGAGATAAAGCTGTTACTTTCCCTGTCTTTGAGGCTTTGTCTTCTGTGTTTCACTAACATTCAATTCTTTGTGTCAGGGAAGTCCAGAAATCCCCTAGATCAGTGGTTCTCAACTTGTGGGTCATGACCCCTTTGAGGTTAAATGACTCTTTCACAAGGATGGCCTAAGACCATCAGAGAACACATGTAGCTATATTACAATTCATAATATTAATAAAATTAAAGTCAAGAAGTAGCAATGAAACAATTTTATGGGAGTCACCACAACATGAGGAACTTTATTAAATGGTCGAAACATTAGAAAGGGTGAGAACCAGTGCTCCAGACTTCTGACAGCACCCCTTTATAAGACAATTCGGAAGCTGGGCGGTGGTGGTGCACGCCTTTGATCCCAGCCCTTGGGAGGCAGAGGCAGGCGGATCTCTATGAGTTTGAGGCCAGCCTGGTCTACAGAGCGAGTTCCAACAGGCTCCAACGTTACAGAGAGAAACCCTGTCTTGAAAAAAAAAAGACAGTTAAGATAATCTTACAATATTCACATAAGATCCTGTACAAACAGGGAAGGAGTTTTTTTCCATTGGAAGACTGTAGTTTGTTGCTGAGGTTTTGAAGAAGGGGAGAAGAGTAAAGAAATATCTGGAGAAATAAGTGAGGAGCCCTTTTAAAAAGAGAGAGGAAAAAAACCCACCCCTTTCTTCTTGTATAGCACAATGATTCTGTCTGCTCCTGTGGATATAGGCTTATACTGACCAAGCTGAGGATGCGTTTGGCTCCAGCCATATTCAAGAGATAACTTCCTAAGTTCCAACTGTATATAATCTAAATGCAGAAGTGAGCGCTGTAGGTATGTTTAAGATTTCAAGTGTTGAAGCAGCAAGCGAGAAAAAAATGGCTTAGTTTAATAACACTGTAAGAGTGTAAGTACCAATAGCGTGATGTACATGTGCAACCCGGTAGTAATTACGCCGATTGTGTAAACAGCTCCCCTGTGTCGACACACTGAGACGCCACTGCTGAATAGCAAGCTTTAACAGCAACTGCTGGAAAAATCAATAAGTCTTTTCCCCGGGAACCAGAGATATATGGGTTGCTAAAATCCCTAACAATTGCCCATAAAGTGTAATAGCTCATTATATTAATGCTAAAGGAGGTTTGCATTTTATTTCCTAAATAATAACAAGATTGCAAATTAAAGGACTAGTTGACAGAGTGATAAACATTCACAGCAGCACAGACAAATCAATAAGAGAATAAGATAAAAAGAAATGGAACCTGGTTCTAGGCGGTGTATTCATTGACTTTCCCAGGCTGAGCCCTGCTCGCCCCGCCCCTTCCGTGTTCTCGCTTTCCCCTACCCGCAAATCCCGCTTCACCGGGCACTCGGGCATCTGCTCTTCCTCTGATGCTAATTAACTCATCTTATCATTCATGAAGATTGAGTGCGGACATTCGGCACAGATGATGCATCCCGCCAACGGTAGAAGGAGAAGGCTTGCGGAAACCCGCACAGAATTGGAACTGCAGCCACAAGATCGGTGGTTCTCAACCTTCCTCTTGCTGGGACCCTTTAACACAGCTCCTCATGTTGCGGTGACCCCCCCCCAACCATAAAATTATTTCCTTGCTACTTTAAACTGTAATTTTGCTATTGTTATGAATCATAACGTAAATACCTGACATGCAACTCTGAAGGGGTTGAGAACCACTGTACAAGACAAAGCTGGTTCATTCTACCAGCACTGACACCCTAGAGAAATCCAGGTAGGGGTAGCTAAGCGGTGGAGAAGCCAACTTTACCACTGCAGGACTTAGTTTTTTATATTATCATTGTTGTTGCTATTATATTTCATTTTTTGAGACAAGATATTGCTCTGTAAACCCAGACCAGCCTAGAGTTTTACCATGTAGTCCAGGCTGGCTTTGAACTCAAAGCAGTTCTCCTGCCTCGGCTTCCAAATTTCTGGGGTTACTGGCATGAGTTTATGCTCTGTTAAACTGCCTTTGGCCCAGGGTGGTGCTAAACGCCCAGTTAGGACTCATGTGCTGGTGCCCAGCCAGGACTCCTGGAGAGAACGTGTTTATCCAGCCTTCCTCCTGCTCCTGGACTCCTGGAGAGACTGTATTTATCCAGCCATCCTCCTGCTCCTGGACTCCTGGAGAGACTGTGTTTATCCAGCCTTCCTTCTGCTCCTGGACTCCTGGAGAGACTGTGTTTATCCAGCCACCCTCCTGCTCCAGGATCCCGTTTTCAGCACTCATTCCTTTATCTTCTCACGCCAGGGTAATTTTGCAGCCTATGGGGAAAAACACTACTGTTTAGCAACTCATGATGGCAAATGTCTATAATCCCAGCATTCCAGAGGCAAGAGGCAGGCAGGAGGCTCTCTGAGTTTGAAGCCAGCCTGGTCTACATAGTAAGTTCTAGGTCACCTAGACAGTGAGACTCTGTCTCAGAACAACACACAGCAAAACCAAAACCAAAAATCCAACAAAATACAGCTGTTACATCTGAGTGTTCTTTGAAAGATATCTTCAGACTCAAGGTTTTGTAGCAGCAAAGATTTCATATTTATTTAGTGCCATAGAGCAGTTTCTCACACACTGTCTCCACTGATCTTCTGAAAAGCAGATAACGGTTGTTACGTGTGTTTTATAGGCCATAAAACCGAGGCTGCTAGGGATTAAATGACTTGGAGATGCACAGCTAATAAGCTGTGTAGCTATAATTTGATCAACTGACTTCAAGGCCAGAGTTTTTACATTATGGGCATTATTGATAGTGCTACCTTATTTTTTTTTGTGTGTGTGTGGGGGAGGTTTTTCCTTTCTGTTGTTTTGCGTGTCTATGTGTGGTATGTGCGTGTATGCATGAATGTGTTTGGGTGTGTGCTAATCTGTGTGTGGTGGACAGAGACTGATGTCAGGTATCTTCTGTGGTTTTACTCTACCTTATATATATTGAGACTGGGACTCTTATCTGACCCTAGACTTTGCCAACTTGGCTAGTGTGGCTTGCCTGCTTGCTCTGGGGGATCCCTTGTCTCTACTGCTCAGGAACTGGTGTTACAGGTGGGCCTACCCAGCATTTGTGTGGACATTTAAGGTCTGCTTGTGCAACAAATGCCTACCTACTGAGCCATCTCTCCAACCCCAATATATTTATTTTCTCTTTATCTCTCTTTCTCCTTCCTCCATTTGTCCATCTCTCCTTGTCTTCTTTTTTCTTTTCCTGTCATAGAACTCACCTGTAGACCAGGCTGGCCTTGAACTCAGAATTCCTCTTGCCTCTGCCTCCTGAGAGCTGGGATCAAAAGTTACCACTACTGCCTGAGTTCCGTTTCTTTTCTTTTCTTTTCTTTTCTTTTCTTTTCTTTTCTTTTCTTTTCTTATGATACAGGCTTTTCATGAAGTCAAGACTGGCCATGAACTTGCTGTGTGGTAGAGGCTGGTATAGTCTTAAACTCCTGTGTTCCCAGCTCTACCTCCCAAGCTGGGATTACAAGTGTTTGCAAGCATGTTTGGATTGGCATATATGTGTGTGTGTGTGTGTGTGTGTGTGTGTGTGTGTGTATTCTCCTGTTTTAAGGCAAGCAAGCATAGAGAATAGTTTAATAGCCTGGAACTCCAGTTGATTTGGGTTATACACAGCCCCGCTCTGATATTGTACTTGACACTCTGACATCCTTACACTGCACTTAAACAATGTTCTTAGCAACCTGTTAGCAATCTAGGACCTCCCAAGCTCCCCCGCAACCTGCTTTGAGTTGCATATACACCTGACTTCAAAAGTGGAGCAGGTTTCTTTCTTCCTAATGACCATGACAGCTTCTAGTTAGTCATACTCCTAGTTATGTCTGGACACCATACAAGATGGGCTGATCTGGCCTCAACTGGTTTTGGGTACATGTGCAGTAAGGCAAAGCTATATCTTCAAGTGAACTTTTAGGGAGAATCTTCTGCCTACCATTTTAGGCCCATGAGTAATTGGGTATGCATATTATTAAAATCAGATCATTGGTTTAATTATAATTTCCCATTATAAGAAGGAACATGTGCAACAGAAATAAGTATGTGATATAATCAATCAAAACAAAGAATCATTCTCATTATGTTTCTAGTAACCAAACTCTTTTTGAACATCATAAAAAAAAACCTTCAAAAAACCATCAGGACCCTTGGGTATCTTCACCCTTGTGGGCTGCTGTTCCCTCTCAGTAAGTGTGCCAGGGCCCCAGACCTTACCCATGATGGAAGTGCCATTCGGGTTGTAAAATTCAGCATATAGACAGCACCACCATCCAAAACGAAAACAGAGATCTAACCCACCAAAGTCCATAGTTCTGGAAAGTGTCTAAATGGACTAATAATGCAATAAAAATGGGGGATATTTGACCACACTGTGAACCCTGAGTTTGCATTTACATTTATTAAAGAAAATCAACCTTGGGTTAGGAGGCTGAGTTAGCAACTAGTTGACAGAAAGTAATCATAGAGTATCAGAGGGCTTCTGGGAGAGATAGAGAGGCACAGGAAGTAGTAGTTTCTGGTTTGGGGGAGTGGAATCACGGGTTACCAGGGAGGAGAAAAGGTTGGCTTTTTGCTACTCAGCTTCTCTGAGATTGCAGGTTTTCACCACAGCCTTTGAATTTTAAGTTTTATTTGTAGGTAGAGCGATAGAGATTTCATTAAAGTTACCTTTAGCAGCAGGAACGGGGTAAGTGCCTGTGGGAATAGAACTCGCTCCAGGCTGTGGCCTGAGTGGTCAGCTGCCGCTAGCGGAGCAGGCCAGTGACTGGAGTCACGATCATTGGCTGAAACAACAGCGCAATCACAGCTGAAGTTAAAAGAACGTTTGGCACTCCAACACGTGGCGAACACAAGGACAGAGAGGTCACGCCAGCTGGCGCGGAGGCAGTGCCTGGGGCACTCACAGCAGGTGGCTGTTGCTCGCCAGGACTCCGGAAAGCAGGCTCAAATTGTGGGAGGGGTTTGAGTTTGTCAGCACTACTGAGACGTCAGCAGATTTTGTGAGATACCTGGGAAGTCCTTTAGGGGAGAGTTAAATAATACAGAAAGAAAATCTTTCCCACATTGAGAATGGGGAACATCACAATGCAGGGTGCTAGGATCCTGTGTAGTGTGACTATGGGTGGTTTGAAAATGAAAAACTTAAATGAGGGGATAAATGACTTAGCTGGGATCGACATAATGTCGATTGAAATTACTATCAGTTTGGTAATCAATATTTTCTCCTCGAAAAAGTGGCTTGATAACTGTGCCAAATATGATAATTTGATTGATAATGTGCAGGCATTAGAAAGACTTACTAGTGAGAATAAGAAAAATTTGGCTGATAAGATACAAGTCTTAGAAGGACTTATTACTGATAAGATATAAACTTTAGAAATAATAAGAAACTTTAGAAATAATAAGAAACACACTCCGACACAAACAGGAATTTAGAGCAGGACCTACCACCCCATTGCATTATGGAACTGCAGAAGAGCAGCCTACAGTTATTAGAACAACAGCCCTAATTTATCCAGTTACCATACAAGAACGACTACCAGACAATAGGCACCATCAAGGCTATGCAGAAGTTAGCTGGAGTCCCATAGAAATGATAGATCTGGAGAGATTTAAGGTAGCAGTCATTTCATATGGCATGAATTCACCCTTTGTGAAACAGATGTTAAATTTATGGGCAACTAGGAATAGAAAGAATCATTCCATAAGACTGGAAAGATTTCGTTACAGTAGTATTAAATGCTCTTCCTCAGTAACAATGGAGAACATGGTGGAGAGAAGGAACTAGAGTCAAGGAACAATGAGATAGGAATAGAGGTCATGAGATTTCCAAAGACCAGCGTCTCGTGGGGACCAGTATTCTGATTTGCAGAGAGTCTATATTTGATGATAATACCTTGATTCTATGCCGTATAGCAGCTTTGAATGCTTGGGACAAGGTTGAAGAATCAGGAAAGAGGATTAAATCATTAACTAAAATTATACAAGTCCCCAAAGACGTTTTCACTGATTTTCACAAAGATTGACTTCAGCTGTAAATAGGATGATATCATACCCAGAAGTTAGACAAATATTAATTGAAACTTTGGCTTTTAAAAATACTAATTCAGAATACAAAGGGGTGATTAAAGGCAAGATCAGCACCCATAGCTGAATGGGTCTGATATTGGATGTCAGGTAGCTGATACTGGATTGTAGAAGGAGCTGCGGGTTCCCGCCCGGATCCCAGCTAGTTTACCCTTGAAATAACAACACACAAATTGTATTCTTTTAAACACTGCTTGGCCCATTAGCTCTAGCCTCTTCTTTGCTAGTTCTCACATCTTGCTTAACCCATTTCTAATAATCTGTGTAGCACCACAAAGTTTTCTTTTTCTTTTCTCAATCTCTCCCTCCCTCCCTCCCTCCCTCCCTCCCTCCCTCCCTCCCTCCCTCCCTCCCTCCCTCCCTCTCTCCCTTTTTCTTTTTGTAAGACAGGGTCTCTCTATGTAGCTCTAGCTATTCTAGAACTCTCTATGTAGACTAACTAGGCTGACCCTAAAAATCACAGAGATCTACCTGCTTGCCTCTGCCTTCCTGGTACTGGGATTAATGGAATTAAAGTGTTTTGATGGATATAGAAAATAAATATTTTTTTTTTGGATAGGGTCTCTTTATATAGGCTATTCTCAAAATCAGAGTTCTGCCTGCCTTTGCCTCCCAAGTGCTGGGATTAAAGGCGTGTGCCACCACATCCAGTAGCCTTTTTTCCCCCCATTTAGGTTCAACTGAAAACATTTTCAAATTAGATGCATTTTTTTTTTTGGATAGATGCATTTTTTTTTAGAAAAATCTATTTATTTATTATATATACAGTGTTCTGCCTGCGGGCCAGAAGAGGGCGCCAGATCTCATCGTGGTTGTGAGCCACCACATGGTTGGTGGGACTCAGGACCTCTGGAAGAGCAGTCAGTAAGTATTCTTAACCATGGAGCCATCTCTCCAACTGCCAAATTAGATGCTTTTGCTGAAAGAGCTGTGAGAGAGAGTAGAGCTCCAGAGGGACATGCCAGGATGCCAAGACCTCCAGAACAAGCATGCACAAACCCTCTAGTAACAAAGGAGCATTTTCACAGGCAAACATCTGGCTCCCCATGTGGGTGAGAACAGCTGTGCTGCTGTTTGCTACTCAAGTTATTCTCATTCCATTGTTAACAGGGTCCTCGAGCCTGAGGAAGACATTTATTTCCTAATATTGGTCACTCAAGGAAAGGGCTGTTGTATGACCTCAAACACAGTTTCAAGCCAAAATAGAGAGCTCCCTTGTTTCCTTGGGGTACGTTATCATTGTCTAGAAACAATACAATTCCCATATTAATTGTTACTCTTGGTAACTTAAGAGTAGCAGGGTTGGTCAGTCAGATGCAGACTACTAGGGAAAACTTGGCCTTTTCGCCCACGTGTGCAGGACGTGGCAAACAACAGAAGGAAGGATGCTCGCTTGGTCTGTTGGCCTTCACATTAACCCGCAAAGCTTACGTCCCCAATCTGCATTCTAGATTCTTGGAGGAAAACGTGTGCTGTTCAATTGACCTTTATTTAACAAGCAGCAATCGTACCTGGCCCTGGGGTCTCTGACAACGCTATAGATTGACCTTTCAAATAAGGTCCGTTCCTTGTTTCGGAGGAGACACGATGCCTCCTGTTATCGTGATTTCTCTCTAGCATGATTGAACATTTGTTAAGGGTTCTAAAACAATGTACTTCGAACCAAAGCGTGCTCAGTCCTAACGTGGCCCAGGAGACTCTCAGGGAAAGCTATATAGAATTAGGAAGCTAGATGGCAGAGTGATCACACAGTTAAAAGCTTCGTATGCCATTGCAGAGAGAGCTAAGCCCTTGAATAAAAAAAAAGAAAGAAATTCTTGCTTATATGAATGGCAGAAACAAGGTGCTTTAATTTGATGGTAAAAAAAAGACATTTTTAAAGGTTAAAGTCAGAAAAATATATTGCAGATTTGATAATTATAACAAACTTCATGCATGAAACTTCTTGAAGAGTTAGAAAGCAGCTAATGTATATAATTTAATTTAAAAAGGGCTGGAGAGATGGCTCAATGGTTAAAAGCACTGACTGCCCTTGCAGAGGACCTGGGTTCAATTTCCAGCACTGACCTGGCAGCTCATAACTATCTGTAACTCCAGTTCCAGGAGAACTGACACCCTCATACAGGCATACTTGCAGGCAAAACACCAATGCACATAAAATAAGAATAAATAAATCATTAATATTAAAAAAAAGAATGACAGGGCTAGGTAGTGGTGGCTCAAGCCTTTCATCCCAGGACTTGGAAGGCAGTGCAGTTGGATCTCTCAGTTCGAGGCCACCCTAGTCTATAGAGTGAGTTCTAGGATAGCCAGGGATACACAGAGAGACCTTGTCTTGCCCCTGCTTTTACCTTCCCACAAATGACAGAGTTTATTGGAGATATGGATTTGGCAGAGGCCAGTACAGGGAGCCTCTTTTTATTTTCTCATTTTTTCCCTTTCTTCCTTGCTATTTAGACCGTTTTGCTATGTAGCACAGCTAACCTCAGACTTGACCTTGCCCTGCTATAGCCTCTGCAGTGCAGTGCTGGGATTACAGACCTTCATCACTCTGGGCAATGTAGTCCAGGCTGGCCTAGAACTTTTGATCTTCCTGCCTTATCTTCAGCTCAAGTGATTCACATATCTCTTTCAAGCCCTTCTGATGAAGTTCCTGTATTTAAATTTCTATCCATTGTATTCCTTTGTTCTCTTCACGGCTCTCATTGTGGAGTGTGCATCAACTCCTTTACATCGCCAGGATACCGACAAAAGCAGATATCTGAAGATGCCTAAGATATTGAACCAAAAGTAAGATAACCACTGGGCACTGGTGGCACACACCTTGAATTCCAGCACTTGGGAGGCAGAGGCAGGGGGAGCTCTGTGAGTTCAAGGCCAGCCTGGTCTACCAAGCAAGTTCCAGGACAGCCAGGTCTGTTACATGGAAAGAAAAACAAAGGTGGGAAAAGCATCAGGGACACAGCAGTATGCCCAGTGCTTTGTGTCCAGGCTACTGGGGTCCTGTGACCTTGGCTGAATTGCATAATTTCTCTGAACTGTGCTTTTCTTTCTTAGCAAACATGAGGTTTACAATCCTGGGCTGCAGAGCTGCCTTGCCGTTGTGAGAAATGACCGCCGTGGAATTGTGATATATTAGGAAATGCATATTTGGTCTGTGCCCTTAGGTCCCAGCGCATAGCTCCTGAGACCCTTGCTGTCACTCAGGTGATGGATGTTTTTGTAACCTAAATGAGAAATCTAGTGATTGGGAGTCCTGGGCAGGATGGTGGTGGTGGGGGACGCACTGTTTCCTGTGTTTGGAGGGTTGAAACATTCATCCCCCTCCCTCAACACACAGAAGGGGAGAAGTGCTCAAGACTGTTAAGATCAGTGGCTAATGTTTTTTTTTTTTTTTTTTTTCGAGACAGGGTTTCTCTGTGGTTTTGGAGCCTGTCCTGGAACTAGCTCTTGTAGACCAGGCTGGTCTTGAACTCACAGAGATCCGCCTGCCTCTGCCTCCCAAGTGCTGTGATTAAAGACGAGCGCCACCACCGCCCGGCTTAGTGGCTAGTGTTTTAAACAATATTTGCTTTTTAGTTATTTTATGTGTATGTGTGTATACATGCGTATTGGGTAGTTGTGGACTTATACATGTATCTGTGTGTATGTCACATGGTGTGGGTGTCTGTGGATCCACAAAAGGGTGTTACATTCCCTAGAAGTGGAGATACAGGGGGCTGTGAGCCACCTGACGTGAATGCTGGAAACCAAGCTTGTACCCTCTGAAGCAACAGCAAGCACTCTTAACTCTTTCACCCACTAGTGGTCAGAATTTAATTAACAAAACCTGTGTTGTGAAACCTCTCTTACAGACCCAAATTAGTGGTTCCAGGAACCTCTGGTCAGCTAGCTGGACATCTGGAGATGCCTAGATTTTTTTTTTTTGAGCCAGGGTCTCTCTATGTAGCCCTGGACGTCTCTCTGTGTTGATCAGGCTGATCTCAAACTCACAAAAATCTGCCTGTCTCCATCTCTGTCTCCTCCCTCTCTGTGTCTCTCTCTTTGTGTGTATGTGTGTGTCTGAATGCGTTGCACAGTTATTCATTAGGCCCCTGCATTAGCCTATTCCAGTTGTCATAGTAGAATACCGCAGATAAAGTGGCTTAGAGAAAAATTAATTTTCTCACAGGTCCTGGAGGCTACAAGTTGCAGACCAATGTGCCGTCAGGGTTAGTTTCTGGTGAGGCCTCTCCCCCTGGTGTCCACACAGCTGGCTTCTACCACTCGTGTGGTCACACAATCTTTCCTCTGCATTGATTACCAGTCACTTTTATTATCAAGACCAGTTCAGGGGGCGTGGTGGTGCATACCTGCCACCCCAGTACTATGGGGAGGTAGAGGTGGGAGGATTGTGAGCTGGAGGTCAGCAAGAACTATATAGGAGAACACTATCTCAGAAAACAAACACAACAGCAACAATAACAATAGCAGCAACAACAGGTCTGGTGAGAAGGCTGAGTGGGTGGAGGCACTTGCCACCACACCTGATCTTTGAGATTTGATCCTTGGATGCCATAGAGTGAAAGGGGAGGATTGATTCACACGGGTTGTCTTTGGACACACATACACACGCACATATGCACACACACACACACACACACACACACACACACACACACACACACACACACACACATTCACGGGGTGGGGGTAAGGAAGGAAGAGGAGAGAATAGTGAAACCTAATTCCAACCCACAAAGTACACCAGTTCTGCTGGATCAGAAACCTACCCTTCCGACCATATTTAACTTTCCTTATTTCCTCAAAGGCCCTGACTTCTAATACAGTCATACTGGCAGCTGGGAATTTAGCATTTAGATTTGGTGGGAGTAGGGAGAAGGTGTGGGGTGTGGTGGTTCACAGTTCAGTCTGTAACCACCAGTGTGGATGCTGGCTGAGACTGTTGAGGAAGTTTTAAGGACGGCATTTTGCTACATGCTGACTTTAGACTGGGACACCTCACTGGGGCATTGAGGCATCCTCCGTGCTCACCAGTTTTTCTGGAGGAAGCTGTCCTGGGACACAAGTTTGTTTCAGCTTTGAAGTCAGTTTTGGTTGACTCCCTTCTGAAAGTCTCAGTAACCAGGTTTCTTTCTTTTCTTTTCTTTCTTTCTTTTTTTTTATTTGGTTCATTCTTAGCCAAATATCTCCAAGGGTGGCTTGGCACTAACTGCACTTGGTGATTATTTTATCTATGAAGCGTATTCACACTTAAAGCTTCAGTGTTTAATTGCAAGACTAAAGGTCTTTTATTTTTAGAAGTCAGCAAACTCATCCTTGGGTAAGGACATTTAAAACTATCTTAGATTTCTTTTAGAAGCAAGCTTATATTATATTATAATATAAGTCTAAGCTTAAACACTTAATTGTCCTGCCTTGTTTCTTGAGTGTTGGAATTACAGGCATATACTCCCACGTCCAGCTTCTAGGCTTTTAATACTGACCTTGCTTTTGAGACTAACCCTGGCTCTGTCTCTTTGGATAGAGTCTAAAAGACAGGCAGGGGATATCTCCCCCTTCTTGACCCTCCTTGTAGTTCATGGGGCTCTGTAAACTCATCCTTGGAACCTGGGAAGCTCTACCCCTGTGTTAAGGTGGAGCTTTCCCCACCAATGCCCTTCCTTTTTTGCCAACCCTCTCTTCAACTTTACTGATTCAGTGTTTTTTTTGACAGGAGATATAAATCTCTGGGTAAATTTTAAGGAATAAAAGTTTATCCATTTCTGGAAGCTGAGAGGTTCAGCACTGAAGGGTGAAGGGCTGCTTTTGGTGGAGGAGTCTTTTGGATAGAGACTCTGAAGAGCCACAAGGTGGTGCAAGGCATCGTGGGACACGAGGCACCACTGAGAGACAGCTGGCTTTTTGTAACAGACCATTGGGAAGTATCCATTAATCCACGATTTAGCCTTTATGACCTAATCATGCCTTAAAGGTCCCACCTCTTATTAACAAATGACTTTAAAGTCACTCATGAGTTCTGGGCAGACAAACAATCTAACTAACCTTAACCCACACTTTCCCTGTATTTTTTAAAAAGATTTATTATGTATACAATGTTCTACATGCACGTATGCCAGCAGAGAGCACCAGATCTCATTATAGAGGGTTGTGAGCCACCACGTAGTTGCTGGGAATTGAACTCCAGAGGAAACAGTCAGTGCTCTTAACCTCTGAGCCACCCTCCAGCCCCACACTTTCCCAGTTTTGAAGATCAAGATTCCTGGGTATACATTTACTGGTCCCAGCCAGTTGCCGTCACCTTTCTTAAACCCTAATGGCTTTGTCTTCTCAAGCTTATCTCTCTCATGTTATTTTTTCCCTTGAATTTACTGACCAAGCTGTGTTAGTACTATATCTAGAGAACACAAAGTGAGCTTCAAGCCGTTTCACCTTAAAAAATGGCACATTTTACCAGGGAACCAGAGGCAGGTGGATTTCTTTTTTTTTTAATATTTATTTATTTATTATGTATACAATATTCTGTTTGCGTGTATGTCTCCAGGCCAGAAGAGGGCACCATACCTCATTACAGATGGTTGTGAGCCACCCCATGTGGTTGCTGGGAATTGAACTCAGAACCTTTGGAAGAGCAGGCGATGCTCTTAACCACTGAGCCATCTCTCCAGCCCCCAGGCAGGTGGATTTCTGTAGTGTGAAGCCAGCCAGGTCTGCATAGTGAGATCCGGTCTCAAATTCAACTAATTGACCAATTAACAAACCAACCAACATTTCTCCCTTCTGTGTTTTCCACTGCCTATACTTACATTTTGAGACTCAGGGTTTGTTGGATGTAGTAGCTCATGCATGTAATTCTAGTCCTTGGGGGTTGAAGCAGGTGTGCCGTGGACAGTCTGAGGTCAGGCTGGCCTACAAGTGTGAGTGAAACCTTACCTCAATGAAACCAGGAAAACACATTAGTGGGCCTGTGTGGAAGTCTGTCTGGTACTGATGCACATCACAGTACCAGCGATAAAAGCCACTTGTCCTGAATGAGACCAGCAGCAGAACAGTCCTTGCTTTTCTGTGTAAAAAAGTGCAGTGTACTTTGTGGATGAGTAGTGCAGACACAAGCTATGAGAGGCCCGACAAAGAAGTCCTTGTAGACTTCTGCAGCAGGAATGGCTTTGCCGAGGAGCCAGGCCCTGCTGTGGTCCGCTAGGAATGGCAGAGAGGAAGGGAGAAGGCGTTCTGAGGACAGAGGGGTTGTGAGGGCAGCTGGCTAGGCTAGGCCGAGAGAGGGACTGAATCCAAGCCTTGTGTGCAATGGCTCTGTTTGCTAGTTAACCATTACAGGTTGCTCCGTGGGGCATCTTTGAAAGTACTTCATGCAATGAAATTCACTTTGTAGACCAGGCTGGTCTCCAACTCCCAGAGATCTGCCTGCTTTCTCTCCCCGGTGCTGGGATAAAGGCGTGTGCCACCACCTCCCTGCTACCTTGAAGGCTAACACTGACTGTCAAGGACCTATGGTCAAGTTGGTGACATACCTCTGGGCATATCTGTGAGAGAGTTTGTAGATTGGGTATACTGAGGTGGATGACCCACCGTCAATGTGGGTACCATCATTCTGTGGGCGGGATTTAGTAAAGGAAGAAAGCTAGCTGAGCTCCTGCATTCATTGCTCCCCGTTTCCTGAGGACTGGTGGGAGGCGATGAGCAGCCTCTGGGGCCTGTTGCCACAACCTCCCTGTCATGGTGGACTGTACCCCCAAACTATGAGCTAGCATAACCCTTCCACAAGTTGCTCCTTGTCTGGTATTTGGTCACAGAGGGAGAAAAGTAACCAATACACTTAGGACGGAGAAGCAGATGGCTTCATTCTCCTGGGAAAACCGAAGCTTAGATCACTTGCCCATGGTGACCCAATCAGTTCTGAAACCAGTGTTCTTAATCATCAAATATTTCCCTGGGGGACGAAGATGTCGATTTGGGGGAAGCAAGTATGACCTTCGAAATTTAGACCACTGGAGAACACAGGGTTTTGGGAGAATGAGGTGTTGGTTAGAATTTAAGTTTTCCGGGTCTTCAGTGCCCCAGGCTCGCAGGAGCTCTGTTAATTTAGAGCTGACATTTAGGGTTGCGGCACTGCAGAGAATGAGTCTTCACTCTGCGGGTGGCACTTTCTCCGGCAAATGAAAATAGGGTGGGTCTCCTACGCTTTCCTCAAGGACAGGGCTGGCGCTTTTACTAGTGGGAAATGTCTCCCCGGTAAAGGAAACAGAGAGGGGGCAACAGGAAAGTCAGAGAGCGCTCTGGGAGAAGGCAGAAGTGAAAGAGAAAACAGCAGGAGAGAAAGGGAGGTAAAGGGAGGTAAGAGTGGGGGGGATTCAAAGGGGCGCGGTGATGCCACGCTCAAAGGGAGCGACGCTGGAGAGGAATGTCTCCTGATAAAAAATTTAAACTGACTGGAGGCTTGGCCCTAGCTGAGAGGCAGCCTTCTCTGAAAACATGGCTGCTAAAAGGAATTCTTTTCGGTTTGCACTGCACTTTACAGTTTGCCAAGCGCGTTTCCCATCTGTTATTTATCTTGACGTCAGGGCTGTGAAGGATGCCATTGCCAGCCGTGTTTGTCAAATAAGGATGCTCCAGAAACAGAAGGTCTTGGTTGAGGCTCTCAGGCTGGTTAGACAAGGCGGGCACCGGAATCCAAGTCCCGGTCCCTTGAAGCTTTACCCCATCACACTGCCAGGGAGGCACTCTGGGTCGATAAGGAGCTCTTGCAACTTTGGGAAGGAAGCTGTGGGGCTGCCTTGGAAAATTTCCAGGGAACCTATTAATGTACAATGGCTTTAGAAAGTTTATTGAAATCTCTCTAGCTAAGACTGAACCCACAGCAAAATCTTATTAATTTATATAGTCAGCTGACCAGAAAAAAAATTCTGAGTGAGTTCAAAGGGTTTGAATTGTCTGGAACTCCTTGTTCAGGTCACAGAAGACTGAAGATTAATCCCCGATTTTAAGAATAAAACACAATCATTTCCTTTTTCTGTTTCTATAACTAGAAAACTTTCTGTCTCCCTCTTAATAGTGACACTTTGCATCTGGCTAATATTTCAGTTTCTCCTGGTTTGGATGCCCCAAGGAACCTTAGACATCATATTTTAATACTGAGTTTGTCGTTGTTAATGATGTTTTTTGCTACCTTTTTCTTTTCATATTGCCATGCTGAAAATAGAGTTCTGCCCTTTGCCCCTCCTGGTGCTCCTCATCAGAAAGGGTGAGTCCACGCTAGTCCACCTCCATCTCATTCACAGTCTTTATATTTCCTCAATGGTTTTCAACCGAACCACCCATACCTGGGACCTCATCTTCTTCCCACATGACTAGGTACTTACTGCTGTGGAATGAGTTGTCCCAAGTCCGACAGCTAACCCAGCATCCTGCAGGCTCCTCAGCACAGAAGGGGCTTCTTCAGGGAGTCTCGGCTCCCAACCTTTGACTCAGCTTTCTCCTTTATCGCCACATAATGGCAACAAGTAGTCAGAGTGGCTGAGAGTTTTCTATACTTCAGGAGTCCAGCATTTGCAGGTAAACAGAAAGTCATTTTAAAATCTGGGAATCTTTCTGAGGTTCTTGGGAAGCCAGGGGGTTTGTGATTGTTCTCCGGCTCTTTAACATTGATGTGTATCTATGTGTGCACGCACAGGTGCCAACGGGGGCATGCAGACATGCATACGCCTTTTTTCTTTTTGCTTTTCAGTTTTCCAAGTTCCTGTTGACTCAGAAAGTCTCTCCCTGTCCTGTCAACAAATCAGCCTTTCAAAGGCATTCATAATTCATAATTATATGTTTTAATCTTCAGCAGATCTTTGGATTTTCCGTTTCTGTTGACCTCACCCATGGACTTGTGCGCGCTGTCTGCTTTATCCAGACAGCCCCTAACCTGTTTGTTTTAAATTCCCAGTTTGATAATTCCATACCACGCTGATTCTAACGCTTGCTGTGCCCCTAGACTGTATTCTTGCATTTTTGGTATGACCTATTTTTTGTTGTTGTTGTTGTTGTTGAAAGCTGTACATGATATATTGGCTTTATTTGTGATTTCAGAATCAGGCAACATTCCAGTTCATAAAACAAAGCAGGCGTTCCAATGAGCTGAGCAGGGGAGATTGGTTTTATAGGAAGAAAAGGGCTGAAGAAAGCAGAAATGAACAAACCGAAGACTGGCCATTTCGAAGTCTCTTTCCTTTCAAGGAGGAGTTAGGGAAAAATAAGGATAAAAAAAGAACTTATTGTTGACATCAGAATATTTTGGGCTATTTTTTTTTTCAAATTTAAGATCACAAGGTCCTTAATTGTCACTAACTGGAACAGGCTCACGGGGGAATTTGGTTTTCCCTCCTTCCTTATGACTGAGAAAGCTAGACAACTTAGTTTCTGTTTGGCAATGTGGAACTTCAGTGCTAGAGACTCCATTTTAGATTTCAGTCATGTTTATTGGGGCCTAGTGCAGAAGCACAGTTAAAAATAATGCTCTCAGCTGGGCAGAGTAGCCCTCACCTTTAGTTAGTCCCAGTGCTTGGCGGTGGGGACAGAAGCAGAAAGATCTCTGAGAGTTTGAGGTCAGTCTGATTACATATGATATACATAGTGAATTCCAGGACAACCAGAGCTACATAGTGAGGCTCTGTCTAAAAAAGAAAAAAAAAAAGCAAAAAACAAAAAGAAAAAAGCCCTTTTAACATGGGGAGAAGGAACGCTAACATATAGACCTTTATCATGTGGCACCATATATTTTAAGGTTTTAAGGCTTTATATTGCCGGGCGATGGTGGCGCACGCCTTTAATCCCAGCACTCGGGAGGCAGAGGCAGGCGGATCTCTGTGAGTTCGAGACCAGCCTGGTCTACACAGCTAGTTCCAGGACAGGCTCCAAAGCCACAGAGAAACCCTCTCTCGAAAAACCAAAACAAAAAAAAAAACAAAAAACAAAAAAGGCTTTATATTTTATGGCTTGCATCTCAAATGTCTCACATAGACTCAAGTTTTGGATTTTTTTATTTTTTTGGTTCTTTGAGACAAGGTTTCTCTGTATAACAGTCTCCTGGCCGTCCTGGGACTCACTTTGGAGATTAGGTTGGCCTCAAATTCACGAAGATCCACCTGTCTCTGCCTCCAAGTGCTGGGATTAAAGCTGTGTGCCACTGCCAGGATACAAGTGTTTTGGATACTTGATCCTCAGTCCTGGAACTCACTGTGTAGAGCTGACTGACTGACCTTGAACTGACAGAGGTCGCCTGCCTCTGCCTCCTGAGTGCTGGGATCGCCAGCTTTCAGAGGGCGGGCTTTTGCTGGGCATAGCACCCCCGAATCTGTCTAACTCTCTGCTTCCGGTGTGTCGTCTTGTGGAGAGCTTGGGCTCCACTGCTGTGGCCATGCCATCTGCACCACGAAGGACTGAAATCTCTGAAACTATGAGCCTAAAGAAATCTTTCTTTCTTGAGTTGTTTCTGTCAGGCATTTTGCGCACAGTGACATAGGTAATAAAGTGTAGAAGGATAGTTAGAAATCTTTCTTTCTTGAGTTGTTTCTGTCAGGCATTTTGTGCACAGTGACATAGGTAATAAAGTGTAGAAGGATAGTTAGAAATCTTTCTTTCTTGAGTTGTTTCTGTCAGGCATTTTGCGCACAGTGACATAGGTAATAAAGTGCAGGAGGAGGATAGTTAGGCCTCAGTCTTTTAGTGAAACCTGAATCTGGACTGTGAGTATCACCGTGCCCTGGACGGGATGGCTAGGTTGTGCTGACCTTCCCCTGGGTTGGTTAACCTCTGACAACAGTTAGCAGGTTGGTCTCTGGCTATAGGGGCCTCTCTCTGTCTGTCTGTCTGTCTGTCTCTCTCTCTCTGGAGTTTTTGAAACAGCGTCTCACTACATAGCCCTGGCTGTCCTGAAACTAGTAGACCAGGGTGACCTTGAACTCACAGAGATCCACTTGCTTTTGCCTCCCAAGTGCTGGGATTAAAAGAGTGTGTCACCATGCCCAGTTTCAGTGGTTTTCTTTTCAAAGATTTATTTATGTATAGGTGCCAGAAGAGGGCATCAGACCCCATTATATATGGCTGTGAGCCACCATGCAACTGCTGGGAATAGAACTCAGGACCTCTTGTAAGAGTAGCCAGTACTCTTAACCATCTCTCCAGCCACTTGTGGCTTGCTTTCTTTCTTTCTTTCTTTCTTTCTTTCTTTCTTTCTTTCTTTCTTTCTTTCTTTCTTTCTTTCCTTCCTTCCTTCCTTCCTTCCTTCCTTCCTTCCTTCCTTCCTTCTTTCTCTCTCTCTCCTCTCTCCCTCCCTCCCTCCCCTCCCTCCCTCCCCTCCCTCCCTTCCCTCCCCTCTCTCCCTCCCTTTCCTCCCTCCCTCTCTCCCTCCCTCCCCCTCCCTCCCTCCCACCCTTCCTCTCTTTCTTCCTCTTTCTTTCTTTCTTTCTTTCTTTCTTTCTTTCTTTCTTTCTTTCTTTCTTTCTTTCGCCCTTGAGACAGAGTTTCTTTATGTAACCTTGGCAGTCCTGAAACTCGATCTGGCCTCAAACTCGCAGAAATCTGCCTGCTTCTGCATCCCAAGTGCTGGGATAAAAGGTGTGTCTTACTTCAGGAAGGCCTTGTTAAGAATGTTCTGGCTTGGTCCAAAATGGTTTCCCTCTGATATTTGCTTGGAGAATCTGATAGGACTATTAGAGGTAATAGTCACAAAATATTGATGCTTCCTGTGTTTGGCTTCGCGAAAGTTTTAGACTCTCTGGGTTATCCATGCTGGGACTTCAGCAACACAGCGGTTATCCTGCCCAGAGCTGGCTCCTGCGGGGCTCTCTGCTGTGTGAGTTGTGATTCTCTGTATCTGCCTGTCTGTTTCTCCCACTTTGGGGGCAGCGGCTTGCTTGGTGATCTTGCTTCTCTGACAGATCCAAGAGGAACTGTTGATTTTTCAATTTGTTCAGCTTTTTACTTATTAGGGTGCATTGGCAGCTTCCCCGGGCCTAACCACTAGCCTGGGGTTTTATAACATCATCACGATCATTTATCCCATTCTTTCTGGCCTACTTTCTGCTCAGACCCACAGAGCGATCATAGTGCCAGGCATGGTATTCAGTTCCCACCTGAGAAAGCAGTGTAGACTCATTTTGAATTGTCTCGAAGCAGAGGCTGCGTCTGTCTGCTATGGACACAGAGCTTATTCAAATAATGCTTTTAGGAAAATTGAATAAGGGGAAGGAAGGATACTGCAAAACATTGAAGAGTGTCTGTAAAACCTGTGATAAAGGTGCTGAAGTGTGGTTCTTCTGGCAGGGGAGAGTGGGTGAGGAAGGACTTAGTTTTCTTTTTTTTCTTTCTTTTCTTTTTCTTTTTTTGAGACAGGGCTTCTCTGTGTAGCCCTGGCTGTCTTGAAACTTGCTCTGTAGACCAGGCTGGCCTCGAACTCACAGAGATCTACCTGTCTCTGCCTCCTGAGTGCTGGGATTAAAGGCATATGCCAGTACCACCTGGCAGGACTCCGTTTTCTTTAAGGGGCAGGCCACTAGGAGTTTGACCATGCTCCAGTAAGTATATGGGCAATGGAAATTGGACCTGTGTAATTTTCTGTTTTTCTTTTTTTTTTGAGAGAAGGTATGGGGTGGAAGGGTGGACCTGGGAGAAATGGGAAGTGAGAGATCAGGGTGCATTGTACGAAATTCCCAAATATTATGTTGCGAAAAAGAGAATGGAGTCAGAGATGTGACCTCAGCGTGTCCCGTGGTTTCTCTGGGGGTGCAAATGATATCAGGTTTTACTGTTGAAAAAGGGGCAAGATGTGGGTTAAAATGAATTTTCTTTGTTCTAGAATAATCTTTATGTATGCTGTGAAGATATGAAGGTGCCTTCTGATTGGCTTAATAAAGGACTAAATGTCCAGAGGCTAGGCAAGTAGAGGTGAGGTGGAACTTGCAGACAAAAAGGGAGCGAGGGGAAGAAGAAGAGAAGACGGGGTTGCCGTACAGATGCAGAGGAAGCCGGAGATGAACATGCTGGGCTGAACCAAGGTACTGCCACGTGGTAGAGCATAGATAGAAATATGGTTTAGTTTATGATAGAAGGGCTAGTAAGAAACAAGCCTAGGCTACTGGCTGAGCATTTAAAATTACTAATAAGTCTCTGTGTGGTTATTTGGGGAGCCAGCTGGCAGGGCAGAGCTGACTGGCAGTCCCAACAACAACAACAACAACAACAACAACAACAACAAAACCTGCCTACATTTCTTGTGTAGGGATTTTTAAAGGATCAAAGGCAAAGCTGAGGCTCTTAGGAGATTGGTTGGTCCTTTGGGCTACCTTGGGCTGAGCCAGTGGAGGGTCTGCATGTCTCCTTGACCCAGCCAGGGAGATAACCATATGCTGTTTGTGCTCCGCTCATCAGTTAGGGCTAGCTGAAGCCCTGCTTTTTTGTGTCGGATTCTGTCTTTGCTAGATGTTGACCTTTATAGCTGACCACTAGCCACTTGGCTGGCATTGCTGTCCTCTGGCTCTGCAGTTGTCTCAAATGCTAATGACTTCCAAGCACTCTTTGCTATAATAGTTGCATGATCAACTTTTAGCTCGACTCTGGCAACTATAGTTAGCTATCACAGCCACTAAGATGTAGCTGTAGTCTTTCTGGGTTATCTCACAGTTAGCGCCTTGTCTGTGGCATGCTCTACTACGTGGGAGCTTCTAAGTTAGAAGCTATGCTCGCTAGAAGTAAGGTTGTGTGTGCCTCACGGACTCTGGGGACTCGCGAACACTAGCTGGCCAGCTCACTAACACTGGCTTTGTTTTTCAGGGCCTCTCTGTCTTTTATGAGGTCTACTTGACTATCTTCTCTCTAGTGTTCTTAGCCTTGTGGTTTTAACCCTCACATCCATTTTTACTGTACCATATGTGAAACTAGAGATCTTACTTTGGGCACTTTCCCCATATTACCTACAGAAAGCGAGCTCCTGCCTCAAAAGCTCGCCTGTTTTCGCTTTTTGTGGTCGTCTCCAGTCTCTTGGCTCCCTTCTCCTGCTTCCCTTTAGCCAGCCCCTGCCTGTGGTTTCATGTTGTTATCACTTAGATGAAGCTTCATGGTACATTTTGCTTTTGCTGCTCTCTTTCTAGCATCCTTAATTCCTCTGTTCTCTCATGAGCATGCTCCACCCATTCTGCAACCTCCACCTTGTACCTTCTTCTCTAAGATGCTTCCTCTCCCAAACCTGAGCTGCTCAGAGATCACAGAGGCAGTCTTGCAGCATGTACGTGCGGTGGCCCTGATGTAGGTCATGGACGTGGTCTGCTCTGCTTGGCGATTCTTTCCGCGTGTCAGAGCTTTTCTCACTCCTTAGGCTCCTACCTGCAGGGCAGCTACTTCACTCTCTGCAGACGACATTTCCTAATATCTTCTAGGAACAAGATAGAGAGCAATTGCTTCATGAACGAATGTACCTGCATCAGCACCAGCCTGTGTGTGTATCTTTCTTCCTGATGCTCTGATACTGAGCCTATGTAAGGTTGGATTTGTGAGCTGAGTTAAATTCTCTCTTTCTCCCTCTTCAGTCTCTGCCCTTATCTTTTACTGTCGGAGTTCTCTTCTTTCCTTTTTTGTATTTTTACCTGTTTCATCCCAGGTAGATTCTTCCACACAGGATAGAATCACCTTTACATCTTTTTTATTATAAAGAAACAGCAAAAGTCATATCTGCTGGTGGCTCAGTGCCTATTCTGGATGTTTCTCTTCCTTCTTACTGTCCAATGAGGAAGGTCATTGGTTAAATAAAAAGAAACTGCTTGGTCCTCATTGGTTAGAAGATAGGTGGGAGGAGTAAACAGAACAGAACGCTCCCAGGAAGATGCACGCACGCGATGAAGCTCCGACCCAGGATGGACGTAGGGTAGAATCTTCCCGGTAAGCGCACCTAGCTGTGCTACATAGAATATTAGAAATGGGCTAGTCCAGGTGTGAGAGTTAGCCTAGAAGAGGCTAGATAGAAATGGGCCAAGCAGTGATTAAAAGAATACAGTGTCCGTGTAATTATTTTGGGTAAAGCTAGCCATGCGGGTGGCCGGGTGCGGGGACACAGCCCTGCCGCTCCTATTACTACATTTCTCCACACATTAAGTGTAGTGAAAGGGCCATCAGCACTGCCTCACTCTGGCTTTTTAATCCTCAGTAATCTATTTTCTGCTTCTATCATGAAAAAAGACTTTTTCTTTCTCCTCTCTCTCTCTGTCTCTCTCTGTCTCTCTGTCTCTCTGTCTCTCTCTCTCTCTCTCTCTCTCTCTCTCTCTCTCTCTCACACACACACACACACACACACACACACACACACACACACACTTTCTTTTAGATAGGGTCTCATTATATGTTTTTGAATGGCCAGGAATTTGGTATGTTCTTGTCGACCAGGCTGGCCTTAAACTAACAGAGATTTGCCTGTCTCTGACTCCTGAGTGCTGGGATTAAAGGCGTGCACCATCATGCTTAGCTCTACCTGGAAAATTTTACTAATGAATTCCCTGTTGAATTGAACAGACATTTCAGTTGACACTTACAGAATAGTTGGCTTTTTTTTTTTTTTGATGACTCCATTCCTGAAAATCTTCTCCTAATTGCTCTGGTATTGTCTCCTGGTTAATCCAATGTCTTGTTTCTTATTTTTATTTTTTTTTGTGTGTGCTTTGTTTATTTTTACGTGTGTGTATGTGTGCATTTGTGTCACTACACATGAGGAAGGCATACGACAATCTGTGGGAGTCAGTGCTCTCCTTCTACTGTGTGGGATCTGTGGATCAAGTTCAGGTCATCAGGCTTGGTGGCAGTGCCCTCACCTGCTGAGCTATCTTGCTAGCCCTGTGTAGTCTGTAGATACTGTTTTCTCCTAGGGTCCTCCTCCCAGTGTCTTCTTCATCTTATTCCACACCCTGTTCTGGAGCAGTCGCATCCCTTCTCATGACTTCATTCATCACTTACGTGTTATTTGAGAGATTCAGTCCACTGTCCCTTGGACTCCGGGCTGTTCTTCATAGTTAACATATCCTGAGCTGCACGTTCCAAAGTCACACAAATGCAACAATTTCTTTAAAAGTATTTTTATTTTTTAAATTTTAATTTTTCTTTATCCTTGACAATTTCATATACATATACAATGAAATATGATCACACCAATCCTCCCATTTTCCTTTCTAACTCCCCCAACATGACCACATGACCCCCTCCATAGGTTCATGCGTGTGGGGCCATCCACTGAGTGTGGGAAACCTACCAGAGGCTTCTCCCTCTAGGAAGAATGAATTTCCCTCCCCCAATTTCACCAACTGCCAGTAGCTGCTCAGTAAGGGTTGAGGCCTAGGCGCACCTCCCCCACCCGTGCTGAAATGACTTGATCCTATGCAGCTAACCACAGCTGCTATGGACTCCTGAGTGCCATAGCCACATCGCATTCAGAGAGGAGCATTTCCCAGCCCTTCTCCACATCCCCTGACTCTGACCTTCTTTCTGCCCCCTCTTCTGTGATGTTCCCTGAGCCTTGACTTGGGTTGACAGGGGTTGAGATATGATATGTGTTCTATTTGGGGCTGAGCTCTCAGTCTCCCCTCTCAGAACTTAGACCGGATATGCATCTCTCCACTGAGTGCTACTCATTGGAAAACAACAACGACCCTCTCCCCACAAAAGCTTCCCTGAGCAAGGCTGGCAGCAGTTCAGGTGTGTGGAGGGAGCGGGAGGAGGGGAGAGAGTAGGAACTGGGATTGGTATGTAAAATTTCAATTAAATAATAATAATGAAAAAAATCACGTCTCAGAAATATTTGTTAAAATTCCTAAATTGAAACAAATCAAATATGAAATATAAGAGAGAGAGAGAGAGAGAGAGAGAGAGAGAGAGAGAGAGAGAGAGAGAGGTAAACTTGATAGCATGGCTATTTGGCAAAAATCCCAATAAGAGGCACTATCCTAGGGCCTCTGACCTCTGTAACTATTGATTTCTGACAAGGGTTACACTGAAAGTCCTTCCTGTAGATCAAGTTTCAAATTCAACTATGCAGTGGTTAGTTACCAGCAGGGCCTTCGTGGTGCAGGCTTTAATCCCAGCACTCGGAAGGCAGAGGTAGGTGGATCTCTGTGAGTTCGAGGCCAGTCTGGTCTACAAAGCGAGTTTCAGAACAGCCAGGGCAAACCCCGTCTTGAAAAACAAACAAACAAAAAACGATTAATTACCCTATAATAGTAACCCTACTATTGCAGCAGGGGATGCATCTTGCTTGGAGGTTGGTGTGCATGCAGCATGCAGTCTGGCCCTGCAGAAAAGCCCTGATGTCTTTTCACGCCAGTAACCCGCACAGCACCTTCTGGAACCGTGAAAGCTGGTCAGCAGGAAGTAAATCCATTCTCTCTCCTTCTAGCGATAGCATCCTCACTTTACCTCCTCGGACTTCCCTTCATCATCCCTGCTTTCCATGAGGTCCATTATCAAAGCTCATACTCCACTGGTAAGAAAACCTAGGCACCGTGCCTAATTCTTTAACGTTCTGGGTATACTTCCAATTAGTTACCCTGTATTCCAGTTTCTAAGGTGCGTATCCCCTCCTCCCCCCACCTGCATTGCTTCTCTTCTGGGTGTGGGCTTTTCTGGCTGCCTCTTTTCAAAAGAAGTTTCTTTTGAAAAGGTTTCTGAAACCCTGGGACCTGTCTTCCTGCAACTGTCTCCCTGCCCAGGGCTGAGCCTGCTCAGGGTTCGTGGTTCCCTCCTGAGCACCACATACCAGCCAAAGAGCAGTGTTCAAGGCTCCCGAGAAACCACCCATGGAAAGCTTTTGACTAAAGAAAAAAAAAATCTGTTGCTTGACTTTTTCAGAGATCAAAGAGGCCAGCAGAACTGCTGAATGAAGCAGAGTCTTGGGTCCTTTGCTGTTGAAACCCAATTCAAAGGCTTAGGCTCCTTAAGACCCCTGCAGGGTGATCTTACTGTTGACCCCGAAGTAGAGCCAAGTGGGGTGCCACTGTACTAGTCCACACCTTCACATTCTCCCGCCCCCCTTTTATCTTAGTGGGAGAGACTGCTTGAAATTTAGGTTTGCAAATATAATTTCTTTATCATGTTCCTTCTTAAATCTTAGTCACCTATTGTCCTGTTCTCCTGTCATCTCTTTGTGTGGTCTCCCCCACATTTAATCAGGGAAAGAGTACACTCCCAGTGCAAACTCGAGAGCTCTGACATATCTTCTTTGATGCCATCGGGCAAAGCTCCGGTCCTTCTTCCTGGGCCTCCACAATAACCCTTCTAGCGTGTCACCTCCGGACCCCAATCCTCAACACTGCACCAGCTTCTTTTGCTTCCCAGGGACCACTGTTCTTCGCCTGGGTGTTTTGTTGTGGTAGCGTAAGTTCCACAAGGACTGGGACAGACTTTTTATGATGATGCTCTTGAGGTCAGCCATGTGCTATGAACTTTATTAAATGTGCCCAGTGAACAAGTCAAACTTCCATCTGTCCATGATAGCATCCTTTCTCATCAGCTGCATCAACATCTGTCTTGTTACCTTGTTAGAAATCCTCAAACTCTCCTTTCCTTATTTCCCATATCCCAAACCAAGAGTCTTTGTTTTTTTCTCCTCCTTTACAAATGGTCTGGAATCCCTTCTCTGTTGTCTCCGTGGTATCAGTACCACACTGCATTTATCCAGGCTCTGATTTCTCTCTCTCTTTTCCCTCCCACCCCACATGGACATGAGAATTCCATCCACCAAAGAACAAAGAAGAGAAAATTGGCCTCTGGTTGGCCATGTGGTTAAAGTAGGACTAGCTGCAAGACTGGGTCCCTGCCTTGGTCCCGAGGAGTCAGTGGCTATGGTAGAATTTCAGGCAGCCTGGAAAGCGAGCAGATACTACCCTTGCTTTTGTGAGTGTTCATTATGTCCGAGGTGTGGGTCAAAGCACTGTGCGGGTTATTTCATTTGATCCTGCAATCCTGTACGCTAGCATCCTCATAATTTAAAGGAGGAAACCAAGAAACGAAGTGGTTAAGAAATAGCTTTTCTGAGATCACACATGCATTTTATTAGCGGTTGAGCTGGCCCTGAAGCCTGCCTAGCCACTTTTGAGCAGCAGACCTAACTTTAGTCCTCAAATCCACCCCATAGGCAGTTGCCAGGCTTGTAAATCTGGCCTGAGGGCATGCTTCAGCCATTAGGGCACAGAGAATGCTCAAGGCAACGTTACCATCTTAGTAATGGGATTTGTGTTCATTGCTCCATATTCTCTGTTGCTTTTGCAGCCCTGCCCCAACTTCCTACCTTGTGCATGACATTTGCATTAGATATTGGAAAGGCAAAGACAGACAGGGGGAATGTTCAGAGAAAAGTAACAAAAATGATTTGGGAGAGAAAGGGGTTGACATACCTGGGAAGATAAAAAGAGACAGATTTACCTGACTGGGCTGGGTGATAGCTAAGAAAGGAAGCGAACACCCAAGAGGGCAAATAATAGGCTAGATCTATCTGTTGTTAGGCACCTTACAGCTGCAGCGTCAATAGTTCTCTCGGTGTGTTCTTAAGTTGAAATCCAGCAAGGATTTATCGGGTGTAGGCAGCTTTGCTTTTAGATTCAACGCAGAGGCTCCCTCTTAAGTGGATCAGTTGTACTGCGGAAACCCGAGGGCACCTTGCTGGTGCCCTCATCTGAACGGGTGTGCTTTGGCAGCAGTGTCGCAGGCCACCAGGTGAGCGGAACGAGACGACAAGATGTGACTTTCATGCCTGAACGTCCTCATTTTATAGATGTGCGACCTAAGGCTCCGAGCACTCACGGGAGCTGTGTGGAGTCGAATGGTGGAGTCAGAGACGGGGAGGCAGGCAGGTGCCCTGACTTGAAAGAGTTTGAAAGAGCCAGGATCAGCCCAAGGATGTATCGAGGGACCCAGGATCAACCCAAGGATGCATCGAGGGACCCCTTTGATCTGCTTAACCTTTGAGAATCAGCTATAAGTCAGACAAAGGTCCTTCCCTCACGGTGCTTATGTTCTCACAAGGAGGACTGTTGATGAAATCTATTGTAAACAGACTGTCTTCCTCCTGGATCTATACCCAACAAGCCTAAAGTCAACTTCCTACCAGACTCTTTGATTCCTGCCCATGAATCCCTAAGGAACACCCGTGTAGCCCTGACATTTCCTCTGTCTCCTCTTCTTCGATATTTCTTTTTTTCTATTTGTAGTGCTTTAGAACTACTCCTGCAAATTCTTTGACATTTCTTACATTGAGAGACCACTTACACCCCTTCCCGTGAGTCTGGGTAGGACATCACCACTCAGAACCAAAGTCCTTCCTCTGCCATGAGTAGACTGCAGCAGAACAAACGGCCGTGACTTCCGAGGCCAGGTTAAAAAAGGCCACAAAGATTCTGCTGGTTTTGCTTGGGCTGTTGGGAGTCTTCCATTTCTAAGTGAATATACACATAAATATCAACAGTGTATAGACGTGTATATACATACATGCACGCATGTATGTTATGCATGAATATACAAGTAAAATAAATATATACACATTGTTAGGGTTCAAGAAAAAGCCCCCAAAGAAGGCCAACAACCACATATGCAATAACATTATTAATAACAAAAATGCAAGAGCATTTATTGATTCCAATGTTGGGGTGGCAAAAGAGCGACTCCTAAAGAAGGTCACAGGCTCCTTCTAAGCAGAGTTAGGGGAATTCCAGAGAGGAGGGATTAATCTGGAGTTGATTGGTGGAAGGTCCTAGTGGTTAGGGACCTTCCAGCAGCAGGGTAGGGAAAACTATCTTTAGCCTACGGAAGTCTGGGGGGCATCTGCTGAGCTAGCAGAAGGGCTTGTGGGGGTGCTTGCTGATGATGGTCACCCAGAAGTTATGGTTTTCATGAGACCTGCTTGCTCAGCTCTGTCCATTGTAGTGAAGTGAAACTAAGGTCTGGGCTCTGTCAGGGCTGTGGTCTGCTGCCCCCCCACACCCCAACCTTTTCATACATGTATATGTATATATATGTAAATTGAGAGAAAGAGGGAGGGGGAGAGAGAGGGAGAGACTGTGAGGTGCTCCAGTGTTGCCTTCCTAGCCCAGGACTAGAATTATATCAGAACAACCCTTCAGGATGATGTCGACTCCACCACCATCTCACTGTGATCGTATGAAGGACCGAAAGAAAACGGACAGACTCATGGGAAAATAAGTGGTTGTTGTTTTTGCAGGCTACTGTTTTGGGGTAGTTTACTATGTGGATCACTGGAAGACTATCCTCTGAAGTGCTAGTCCACACCCTTTCTTTCCTCGAATCTCTAATACTGTCTGCTTACTTCTGCATTGAGAAGACAGAAGCAACCAATCAGATCCCTTCGTCTTTCCCCTATACCTGGCTTCCAGGTGGTCCTCCTGCGGCAGCCAGTGAGGGAGGAAGATATTCCTACCCCACAGGTCCTTCTTTTTGGGCAGTAATCTTTATCTTATTTGACTGGCTGGTCCTGCCCTGAACTTTGAACCTTGAGTTGTGACATGGAGACAGAGAAGGCTTAGCGTCGAGGATCCAACGTATATGCTAGTGCATCAGTGTGTGGGGGGGATCATCTGTGGCAGCATCCTTGCCCTAAGTTCCTGTGTCGTCACGATAGCAGCTCAGGGTAGCCTTGAATTCAAGTTTTGGCTCATCTCCCAGCCCCCACGTGAACTTATTATTAACAGCTGGTGTTTAAGATGTATTCCTCGGCTAGGGCGATGACTCAGTCAGTAAAGTGCTTGCCGACAAGCGTGAGGACTTGAATTAAGATCCTCAGCATCTATATGCAAAAGCAGAGCCCAGAAGGTGGAGCACACCTGTAATATTAGTGATGGAGAGGCAGGCCGTAGACTCCCTAGGGACTTACTGGCAGGTCAGTCTAACTAAACGGTGAGCACCATGTTCAGTTAGAGAGCCTGTCTCGAACAATAAGGTAGAGAGTGATTGAAGAAGCCCTGTCGTCTTCTGCTATCCACACGCACATATGTGCACTTGTGCCAGCACAGACATGATACATTCTTTACCTATTTAATGTAGCTAGAGCTTTATTGTTTTTTAAAAATGAAGACTCATGTGTTTAGCTCTACCAGTCTTGGGCACATACCAAAAGAACTCTGTAGCCTATGACAGTGATGCCTGCCCAGCCGTGTTCATTGCTGTGCTACTCACAATAGCTAGGAAATGGAACCAACCTTGATGTCTGTCAGCTAATGGATGGAGAATGAAAACACAGTTTCTGTACACAATGGTTCCTGTACACAATGGTTCCTATACACAATGGTTTCTATACTCAATGGTTCCTATACACAATGGTTCCTATACACAATGGTTTCTATACTCAATGGTTCCTATACACAATGGTTCCTATACACAATGGTTTCTATACTCAATGGTTCCTATACACAATGGTTCCTATACACAATGGTTCCTCTACACAATGGTTCCTATACACAGTGGTGCTTATACACAATGGTTCCTACACACCATGGACTCCTGTTCTGCGTTTGAGTGAGAATTTCAGGAATTGAGTAAAGCTGGAAACTATCATACTGAGTGAGGTGACCCGGACTCAGAAAGAAAGAGGCTGTAAGTTCTCTCTCATATGTCATTCTCAGCTTCAAACTTCTGGATTCCTGTGTTTAAACTGGAGTGTCTGTGGAGGCCAGGAAACAACAAAGGAACCAGGAGGGAGCAGTTAAGAGGCCTTAAAGTTAAGTGTCTCAGTCAGGGTTTCTATTGCTGTGAAGAGACACCATGACCACAACAGTTCTTACAAAGGAAAACATTTAATTGATGGGGGCGGCTTACAGTTTCAGAGGTTCATTTCATTACCATCACCGGGGAACGTGGTACTGGCTGCATCTTGATCAGAAGCCAACAGGAAGGTACTGGCTACATCTTGATCAGAAGCCAACAGGAAGTGGACTGTGAGGCTGAGAGAAGTTTAAACAAAAGTCTGCCCCCCACAGTGACACACATCAAGAGGCCACACCTCCCAATATGGCCACTCCTTATGAGCTTATGGGGGCCAATTATATTCAAACCACAGTAAAGGAATTAATAAAGCATGTGTGGCCAGGCGGTGGTGGCGCACGGCTTTAATCCCAGCACTCGGGAGGCAGAGGCAGGCAGATCTCTGGGAGTTCGAGGCCAGCCTTGTCTACAAGAGCTAGTTCCGGGAGGGGCACCAAAGCTACAGAGAGACCCTGTCTCAAAAAACCAAAAAAAAAAAAAAAGAAAAAAAAGCATGTGTGATATGAAAATGGGGGAGAAACACTAGGGGAGGAAAGGGTTAAAAGGGGGTGGAGTGGATGGAATGGGGGTGAGGTGTGAGCGGGTTACCCAAAAAGCACACAGAAAGCTACTACTTTATAAGCTAACTAGAAATATAATTTTTTTGAAACAGGGTGTTATCATATAGCCCCAGCTGGCCTACTAGACTGGCCTTGAACTCATGAATATCTTCCTATCTAATCCCAAATGCTGGGATTAAAGGCTTGTGATACCGTGTCTGGCCTGCTACAGCATATAATTTTTAAGAAAAGAGTTTGAATGAAGGTATTCTGCATGGTTGAGTAACATGCTCCTCTCAGAAGCCACGGGTTTTAAAATGAAAACCCTAGAGTCCAAGGTATGGGGTGGTACTTCCCTATGAGCCCAATCAGATTCTCAAAACAATACAGGCTATGCCTTTGCTCTTGGTTGCATGCTGGGATTTTATGGTAAGACATTGAACACTTTGCGTACAGGACATGGAGAAATCAAACTGAACCCGAGATGGAAGCTCCACCAACCTACACCCTCTTTCACGGTGTATGGGGACAGTTACAGGGTACAATACTGTGCAAAGCCTGCTTCCGATGACTCCGATGGTGCTCCGTCCATTTATACAGAATCATAGAGGAGATAACAGGATCTTATCTAACCTCATTCCTACGAAGAAGCTGTTCTGATTTCTAGGGCACAAATGGTGAGATTGGAGGCAAATGCCGTTAACTACCCCAGGTCACAGAGAGGTAAAAGGCAGAGATGGCTGGAGCCCTGGGCAGTCTTGTTCTTCCCGCTCTGTCCAGACCCTCGGACACCATAGTGCTGTATGGTAAAAGGCTGTACAGAAGGAAAGACTGTAATAAAATAGCGGTGTTGTAGGATGTGTGTATTCTTTGGAGCAAGGCTGTGCTTTTACACAAACGTTCCTGATGATACGGGGTACGGAAGCATCGCTAACAATGTGTGCTAGGTTTAAGAAGCACCGCTAAATAAAATGTTTTCCAAAGATTTGCATGAAACATCAGCTGGGTTTTGATGCTCACCGCTTGCTTAAAATGTTTATTCATGTTGAACAATGTTTATTTATTGAAAGTACCATCTATTTAAATCAAATTATCTCCATAGCTGAATATTTATATGAATGCTTTATTGAATATTCCTAAACATTTCCCTAAACCACAAACAATTTATTCACAGTTATAAATGTTCTTTCTTTAGAGTTAAAAAAAATTGCTCAGAAGGCGCTCAGAAGCAAATGGACGTTTCTGCAGTTTGCGAACATCTGCGATGCTTTCTGCACGCTAGTCGTCAGGTTCCTGCCCTGGAAAATGGCTAGATAGTCTAATTATTTATATTCAATAAAATATTTAACATCCACATAGCATCTCTTTTACTGTGTCATATAACAGCCGCAGCTCTTGGCTTTGGGACAGGCCAATAGATGGATTTTGAGGTTTCCCAAGCACCTCATGTTATTCAGGCATTTAATTAGCTGGACCTCCATTCGTCTCACGGTACACTACAGCACCACAGACATTAGGCCTCAAATAACCCTGGGCTCAACAGATGCCAGTATGAGGTGTGAAAAAAACGGCACTAACCAAAGTGATGGAGAGTCTCACAGTTTTATTCGCCGTGCTGATGGTTCCAAGCACCCGCACTTGGAAAGTTCACTGATATCAATAAAGGGATCATTGACTCCTGATCGATGGATACTACCTAGCACTTGACTGGAGATCTGGAGGTCTCGTCATGGATCCTTGATGCTCTCATCTGTAGGACTGGGTACCAGGGAGGGTGAGTACCTGGGTCATGTCCCCGCCAGTCCCCCTTCATCCTCCCAGCTATGGTTCTGTGACTCTGAAATCATTGAGTGCAAAGGCTGAGAAGGGCTTCAATGCTCTTCCTTTTCCTGCTTCTGCCAGTTACTGTTATTATCAGCATCACTGCTGTTTGCAGTGCCGGGAATTGAACTGATGTCATCATATCCCAGGCAAGTGAATGGTTGAGCCACATTTCCCCTCCCAACTGCTCGTTCGTGTTGTCTCAGTGAACACTGTTCTTCCATTCTTCTTCTTTTTCTACTTTTTCTTCTCCTCCTCTTCTTCATCATCTTTGAGACAACATTTCGCTATTCCAGCCCTGGTCTGGAATTCTCTGTAAAATGAGTTGGGCTTGTACTCCTAGAGGTCTTGCCTCTGCCTCCTGAGTGCTGGGCTTAAAGACACGTACCATCATTCCTTGTTGTTGAACTTAGTGGGGTGTCCCATTTCAAGGAACACCTGCATAGACACATTTATTCCTATGTTTCACCAGCTCTCTGAGCACCATTTAGTCCAATAAGTTGATCCATAGCAGGAACCAATGCACCTGTGTTGTGGGTTGAAACCTGTTGATACCTTCAGATATCAGACCAGACATCTGAGATTATGGCCATATAGAAATGGGATCGTACGAGAAATAATGGACTCAAAATGAGGTCACGAGGGTCCGGCCCTAAAGGAGAAAGATAAAAATAGGAATGTAGGTATACACAGAGGGAAAATGATGTGTATAAACACAGGGAGACTGCAGTGTGAAAACAGGACTCAAGGGAAGACAGCCATGAGAAGCTAGCAGAAGGCAGCAGAAGATCACCCCACAAGTTTCAGGAGAACTTGGCCCTACCAACATCTTGACTTTGGATTTCTTGCCTCCAAACCTGATGTGAGACAATTCTGTATTCTGCCAATTATGTTTTAAATAGACGCTGATTGGTCAGTAGCCAGGCAGGAAGTATAGGCGGAACAACCAGACAGAAAGTAGAGGCGGGTCAAAGAGAACAGGAGAATTCTGGGAAGGAGGAAGCCCATTCCTTCCCAGTCCTGTCCGTCCAGATACCGAAGAAGGAAGATGTGACCTGCTCTGCTGAAAAAGGTACCTTTTCTTTGGGGCTTACCGGCTGTGGGAACTGGGCAGGACAGAAACCCCAACCAGCAGGCCTTCGTGTTACACAAACCTGTACAGAGACAACAAATGTAAGCTGCTTTTTAAGACACCCTGTGTGTCGCTACAGCAGTGGGTGAAGGCTTGACACATCTTTTCTAATGTGTGGTATACAACAAACATCTTCAGATATCCCTCTGTGAACATCCAGTGTCACCAGCAATTGCCTTCATACCAGACATATCACACCCTGTCTCTAATGGGCCCTGTGTATTAATCTTTTCAAAGCATATTATCAAGAACTTTCAAGCTTTTTTAAAAACAAAAGCAACTTCAACTTGTCAGCAAAAATGGAAAAGATGTTTCCCCCACATACTTTTACTTGACAAAATATTTACAATATTCCATTGTTGCTGTTTGACAGCTGCCCTGCCCCCACCTTAAAGCAGATTCCGGGAAGAAATAATCAACTCTATGTTCTCTGCAGACAAGAACAAAGACAAGCATGTTCCGTGTATTGAAAGTTTCACACACAGTTTTACATCAAATACAAAGTCGTTGCTCAATATAATAAACCCCTCCCCTCCCAAATCTATGCGGGTTATTTTTAATTTTTGCACAATGGAAAAAGATAATTACATTAAAAACATTAAAGGTTAAGTAAGTGATATAAGCATCGAATATGAATATTTTGTTGGAGTGGGGCTGGAAAGGAGGCCCAGCTGTTAAGATCATTTGCTATTCTTGCAGAGGATCATGGTTTGGTTCCCAGCACTGGCATGGTGGCTCACTGTAACAAGGGACTTGATGCCTTCTTCTGGCCTCTGTAGGCACTGCTTGCCTGTGATGCCTTCTTCTGGCCTCTGTAGGCACTGCTTGCCTGTGATGCCTTCTGCTGGCCTCTGTAGGCACTGCTTGCCTGTGATGCACTTATATGCAGACAAAGCATTCACTGCATAAAGTAAAATATGTTAAGAAAATAATACTTTGGGGCTAGATAGATGGCTCAGAGTTTAAGAGCCCTTGTTGCTCTTGTAGAGAATGTGGGTTTGATTCCCAGCACCCACATGGTGGTCATAACCTTCTGTAACTCTAGTACCAGTCAATTCAGTACCCTTTTCTGACCTCTGAGGGTATGGACATGGTGGGCATGCACCTTCAGGCAAAACAGCCATGCAGAGAAAATACAAGTAAATACATCTTAAAATTTTTTTTTCGGAAAGAAAAGTGACGTCATTGACATAGGGTATACTTTTCAGATGTAAGAATATTTTAGATAACTCATTTGCTTGAGCTAAGTTGTTTTGCCTGGCTTTTTATTTGTTGGTTTTTATCTTTTATTTCAAAAGCTCATTTGAGATGCTGGGGATTGAATTGAGCCGATGGCCTGGCACAGGCTGAGCACATCCTCTATCCTGAGCACAGTCCTGCCTTTGACTGAGGGTTGTTTGTTCAACAACTAGGAGAGACTGTGTCATGAGTCTGTTTGGTTTTGAAATCCAAGCATGGTGGTGACACACACCTTTAATTGCAGCACTTGGGAGGCTGAGGCAGGAGGATCTCTGAGTTTGAGGCCAGTCAGATCTACAGAGTGAGTTCCAGGACAGGCCGGGCTACACAGAGAAACCATGTCTTGGAAAAAAAACCATCTTCCCCAACCCCCTGCCCCACAAAACCCATACTGTTTTGTCTATCCACGTCAGGGTTTATTGTTCATATAGAACTGGAACTCCAGAGGCAGGCAGACCACAGCTGAAGTACTGCTGGAGGACATGGCCAAGGGTCCAGGCTTCCACGGTCCTGCTGCAGCATCTACAATACATGGCTTCTGTTCCCATCATCACAAGATGGCTGTGGACCCTCCAGGCCTTGGGACTTCCTTCTAAGGAAACAGGAATGGCAAAAGGGTCAAGATGATGGCTACTGAGTTGTTCTCTTTACTCAGAAAAGGACCATTTTCCTGGACATATAGCTCACAGTCCATAATTCTATTCCTCTGTCTTTGAGGAAATCTAGTCTTACACTGTTCTATTATTGCCCCAAACAAAATGTAGGTAGTAAGAAATATGGAGAACTATACTGGGCTGAGGGGGTCATCAGGCTTGTTAGAAGAACTTACTACAAAGAATAAGAAAAACCAGACATGTTTGGTCTTAAACTCCCAACTCTCTGTTGCTTTTGGAGACAGCGTCATACACGCTATATTTTAGCCTTAGGGTGAAAGCAAAGCATTTAGGCAAATGGACTGGAATTACTAAGAGTGGTTTAGACTGGAAATAAGCAGGAACTTCTTAACAAAGAGAATAAAAATCACAATGAGCAATCTATGCTTCTTCTCAGATGAGATGGGAATCTTATCCTACAGGAATGTTTGTAAATGTCCACGGGGACACATGAGCAGGGAAGTTAAATCTAGCACTCTTTGGGAAAATCTAAAGTTGTTAAAAACTTTAAATGCTATCAATACAGAAGTAACACTTCATTTTTTTGGTATGTGTGATCTGTGTGTGTACATGTTCCTGAGTGTGTATGTGAGGGTGTGCTTGTGTGTGCACGCATGTGGAGGTCGAAGGTGGGCGTTGGGTGTCTTCCTCAGCCACTCTCCACTTTATTATTTGAAGGCAGGGTCTCTCACTGAACCTGGAGCTCACCAACTTGGCTAGTCTCGCTGAGCAACACTCGCCAGCAATCCTGTTTCTGCCTCCCCAGAGCTAGGATTCTCACCATGTCTGGCCTGATTTGTGAGTGCCTTCACGTGGGCATGGCAAACACTTTAACCTCGCTATGCTTCCGTCTCTCCCTTTGGAACGGGAATGTTGACTTTGTGCCACTGTGGGCTGGAAATATGTGACTTGCTTTGTGATGTCATAGGAACTTTGTGACATCATAGGGACTTTGTGGTGTCATAGTTAAGAGATGGCCTGTGGCTCAGAGGAGACTGCACTTACATTTTGAAGAGGGGACTTTTGAAGTTGGACTAAATGCGTTTGGTTTATGAGATGGTCACAAACCTATGGGGATGAAAGTTATACCCTAAAATCAATGTTTCGGTGGCAAGGTGATGGCTAGTTATGGTTAATATTGTCTACTTGAGGGATCTGTAACCACAGAACAGACAAGCGTCTGGGCATTCATGTGAGGGATTATATAGGAGAGGTCCATTGAGGTGGGAAGGCTCACCCTAAATGTGGAGGTCACCATTCCATGATCTGGACTCCTGGACCAAATGAAAAAGAAGCCAGCTGAGGACCAGCATTTGTCACCCTTGGCGTCCCGACTGTGGAAGTGATCTGACCACCTCTTCCAGCTCCTCCATCATGCTTTCTCTGCCAAGACCAACTGTATCCTTTGGAACTGCAAGCCAAAATCCCATCCTTAAAAAGTAGAAATTGAGCCAGGCAATGGAGGCGCATGCCTTGAATCCCAGCATTTGGGAGGCAGAGACAGGTGGATCTTCTGCAGGAGTTGAAGCAATTTCTTTCTGGAGTTTTGGAGCAGGAAAGCAATACAGCATCTGTGATGCATTTTACTGTAAGGGTTTTTTCTTTTATTGCACTGTTCTGTTTCTTGCTGCCACACTCCTCTGATGTGGGAGTCCCCTCTGTGTGCTGTCATTATCGTTAATGAATAAAGAAACTGCCTTGGCCTGTTGATAGGGCAGAACTTAGGTAGGTGCAGAAGATGGAACTGAATTCTGGGAGGAAGAAGGCAGAGTTGGAGAGATGCCATGGATCTGTGGCCGGAGGTAGACATGCTGAAACATTGCTGGTAGGCCACAACCTTGTGGTGATGCACAGATTAATAGAAATGGGTTAAATTAAGATGTAAGAGTTAGCCAATAAGAAACTAGAGCTAATGGGCCAAGCAACGATTTAATGAATCCAGTGTCTGTAGTGGTTATTTCGGGGTTAAGCTAGCTGGGCGGCCGGGATGAACAAGCAGGCCTGTTGGGGACGCAGGCCTGTTGGGGACGCAGCCCCGCCGCTCCAATTACTACAAATGGTGCCCACGTGGACAACTGCTTCCACATAAAGCCTGAGACAGCTTGGGAAGTAATTCTAGAACAAAATGACAGCTTTGTGCATGGTTTCTTGGAAGCAGCACTCTCTCGGGTCTACTCTGCTTGCTAGAGGCAAGCAAGCACCTCATCTAAGAGAGGCTTCCTGACTCAGCTTTAGCTGCAAAACCCTGCAGCTCATTAAGAGGTCCTGCCACAAAACACTTAAATGGTGTTGACGAAAAGCTGAATGCATGCTTTTCGGTTTTCAGCCGTAGCAGGAAAAAAGCTGCGCCGTTTAAAAATGCCAGCTTTCTGGGCCATCCTGCCAGGGCAAACTCTGACTGTTTGAGGCAGGAGGGCCGGCTACAGAGAGAGGACTTGAGTGTTGTCTGTTGTAGCTTGCTGGCTGGCAGGGACCTTGAAACGCCATAGAGTTGTGGCTATGAACATGGCTACAGCCAGTACCTCAGCCATGAGGCTGGAAAGCTAAGGAATGGGCTGGATCCAGCCGTCAAAGCCACAGCTTTAGTCCTACTGAGATTGCTTGGTAAATTAAAGACTCATGTGGTCAGAAAAAGAGAGAGAGATACAGTAAAAAGAGAGATTCAAAGACAGAAAATTTTTAAATGATTTACAGCGTGTTAAAAATATATGCAGACTAAAAGTTGAAGTTCTTAAAGCAAAAAACAAAAAAAGGAAGAGAGTTGTTGTGTGTGGTAGTACACACCTTTAATCCCAACACTTGGGAGGCAGAGCGAGATAGACCTCTGTGACTTCAAGGTGTAGTAGCACATGCCTTTAATCCCAGTGCCTAAAAGGCAGAGACAAACAGATCTCTGTGAGTTCAAGGTGTAGTAGCAAACACCTTTAATCCCAATGCCTGGGAGGCAGAGACTGATGAACAAGTCTGATGACCTGAACCCTAGAACCCATGTGTGTTAGAGTGATCTAGAGGAACAGCTGATAGAATGGATGGATGGATAGTTGACTGCCCAAGCGTGAGTTGAACAAGGATGACACCAGTAAACATGTCAAAATGGACAGGGAAAAGCCCAGGAGGCCTCAGCCCTGCGTAAGGAAGTGCAGACAACCGAGGTAAGCGGGGAGTGGGAGAGGTGGCCCTCCCTAGGGAAGAGCACACCAAATGGTTATCCTGTGCCAAATGGTCAGCCCTGAAAATACATGTACATAAACATTATATAGACTTAGCAGGGCTAATATATCCATGCATAAACACACATATATGCATGCAATAACAATGAGTGAGAAAGAGGTTATGAATTTGAAGGAGAGTGGAGAGGGGTATAGGGAAGGGCTTGTGGGGAAAAAAGGGAAGGAAGAAATATAATTATATTGGCCTCAAAATAAAAAAAAACTATTAAAAAATACAGCTAGGTTTAAAGGTGTCTCTGCTCTTGCAATAGCCCTGATTATACTAAGCAGCCCAAACGGAACACATCAGGTTACATATGATTAAAAAAAAGACCTAAAAAATAGAGAGAGGACTAGCTAGGAAGAGATGGCTTCTGGCACTCTTTGGCTGGTGGACACATCTCATTCATTTTTATTTGATCATATTTTTCTTCTGTCCTGTATTACGTCAGATCACCTGCCTCCTAAGGGTACTTGTCATTCATTTAAGGTACACACACAGATAATATGGCAGAATTCCCCACTCAAACTCCTTGGCCAAGTCTACAAAGCCTTTGTTGTACATGATGTGACTTACTGGTTCCATGGATTTGGACCTGATGCCTTTGAATGATGTCACCAACCTTCCAACAGATAAACGTGTGACAGGCATGCGATGCCCTCAGAACCCTTCTCCCACTGGGCTTCCTGTCCTAGATAAGCCTTGTAACAGAGTGTGGATCTTCTCCCTGCCGTTAGGGTGTCTTTTGTATTTTCCTGGACAGTGATGTGCTGGCAGAAGGAACTCAGATTTGATCTTCACATTGCCAGAGGCCTCTGACTTTTGAGTAAAGCCACAGTTACCAACAATGGCAGACTAGAGGATTTTGGTTAATTGCTTCAGCCCCCAGAGGTAACCTGAAGGGTGTGTGTTGGGATTGGACATCACCATGTCTTTGTTAAAGAGAAATGTACTATGAATTTGAGACTCAACTTTCCTTCTACCACGTGGGTCTCGGGCACGGAAGGAGGGCAGCCAGGCTCTGGGCAAGCATTCCTCCTAGCTAGTCTCTTGCCAGCCTGAGAAATATTGTATTCTCCCTTCAGCTTCAGAATGTCCCATTTGCTTTGGATTCAAGGACAGCAGGGTTCTGATTGCAGAGGGGCTCAGAACACTCTCACCCCGAATCTGAAGTTCTTACTGCTCAACTGTGGAATAAAAGACCTTAAGATTCTGGTACCCTTAGCTTTTCACTGCCTGGAGGCCTCAGTGGAGAGGACCACACCACAAAGTAGGCTCAGCTGATCTGGGCCCTAGCTTGGCCCAGTAACCTTTAGCTCAGGGCTGTGTGGGCCACTGGGGTGGGGGTGGGGCTTTGGGGTTTCAAGTCTTCCTTGAGGTCTGTTATGTCTTGCTGAAAGCGTCAGGATACCTGATGTCTTTATCTCCATTCCTGAATTTTGTCTGTGCTCTTTGCTGTCGATAAGGCTTTGTGTGTGTGTGTGTGCGCTTGTGTGTGGGATGGTGCAATTTAACAAGGCATATTGGCTTTATTCCCAACGGGCTTCTTTAATTTTGCTGTCATCAAACAAGGCAGGGTTCTGACACTCAGAACAGGGTTAGAGCTGTAGTTAGATCCCAACTTTGAGTCACTAAGGACCTAGGAAGTAACTTTCCGGTTTCCAATTAGCATTTACATTTGAATTAATCAATTTGGCTCACAGCATGGAGAATGTCCCCTTCATTGTACCTTTTCCAAACAGGAACCACAAAGGCGGTGAGAGTTACTAGTAATGTTACCAACAAAAACAATAATCCCCCTGCCCCACTCTTGTTCCTGGCCGCTCTGGGTCTGGGTTCCCCCTCTTCTTCCCATTCCTGGACAGTCACTCAATCCATAGCCAGCGGTTATGTTTATTATGTAGCTAATACCCAGAGTACCCAAATATTGTCTTTCCAGGGTCGCTTCTCCTCCCCAGGTGTATCCCGCCTGGATTAATTAGTCAGTCATTGCCTAACTGCATTCCGGACACGGTTTCCATTTGAGACCTGTAACAAGTGAGGACACGGAGCATGGCGTGTGAGCTGCAGCCGCTCTCAGGCTGTGGTCCTGGGAGACCCTGGAGCTTTACCTCTGACCACAGATAATAGCCACCATAAACAAGTGGATGGAGAGGATTCTCTCTGTCTGAAGCCCTCCCAGTGCTTAAATCATTAACATCTGCCACTGCCAGAAAAACAGCAGCAAGTGATGGACAACGGAGCCGGCGAGCGTCGGTGAGCCTGAGACTCCTGAGCGGGTTTGAAATTGTGCACGGGGTCTCCTGTTGACCCTGGCATTCGCAGCTGTGGTGTTGCCGAATCACAAACACCTGGTATTTATAACAGGACCGTTTAAAGCACGTGACCAACATTACTCAGCCCACGCGCATCAGGGAAGCCTGGTCCCCCAGCACATGGCCACTCCCATGGCGAGGCAGAGGCAGAGTTCAGAATCCAGAGGGCACAGCTGAATTGAGTAGAAAAACTTGTTAGGGCCACAAGTTGTCTTGGGAGTTTTAAGGGAGACCTGCAGTTGAGGGTTCTTATTTTCATGTCTTCTGTTTTGCGGTTTGGTGTTTTGCGAGGTTTTTTATTTGGTAAGCTTTTCAGTTGATTGGCTAATGAAATTCACGGGTTGGGGGAAGTGGGGGGAGAGAGGGAGGGAAGGAGGGAAGAGAGAGACAGAGAGAGAGAGGGAGGAGGGGGGAAGAGGGAGGGAAGAGAGGAAGGGAGGAGAGAGGAGAGAGTCAGTGTCAATCAGGGCAGAGATTGAGTGTGTTGTACCATGTTTGCATTTTTTTTTTTTTTTTGCTGTAGTCCTTGGGGAGACCCGCAGAGAATGCCAAGGCCCACAGTCACTTTCCACTCCTCCATCTTTGAGAGATGTAAGGGCACACGGCTGACTTTCAGTGACCAGCTGTGGGAAGCTATTCAAGAACTTACCAGACCCAACTGTTAGGGTGGAATCCTTTTGACTGCATCAGACATTCAATATATCCTGAGAACAGAGGTATTGCTTCAACCCAGCTCAGCATAAGTGATGGAATCTTAATGTCCACATTTAATGAACATCTATTTCTGTGCTAGGAAACTTACATCTATTTTAAAGATGACTTATAGTCTCTGCCATTGTGGACCAAAGTGCTGAGCAGGGCAGGCACAGAGACAGCGCCTAACAGGTGCATTGGAATTGCTGGATGACAAAAGCCATTCCGGCATCTGCAACGTGAAAGGCCTCATGCAATTCCAGCTCCGTGCTGGAGTCACAAAGAGGGGTGCAGAGGCTTCGATAAACTCGGTGCTTGCCAGGTCCTGGATATCCACCACTTGGCCCGTGGGAATATCTGCAAATGTTAGGTAAAGCGTTTGCATTTTTTTAATATTAAAGATGACTTTTATTTGCAACGTAAAAAGCCTGGTTAACACTCCCCCCCCCCCCTTTTCTAGATAGAGTCTTGGTATCTCAGGTTGACTTTGACCTTGAATACAGCTGGAGCACCTTAGCTCCTGAGTGCTGGGATTACAGCTGTGCACTACCACCCTGGGTTTATGGTGTGATGAGCTGGATCCCTAGCCCTGACCTTCCGACTCGGGTGGAGACAGCAGGGTGGTTTTCAAGTGCTTGCAATTGGCAGTTTTCACCTCAAGATGGTGCTCACGGTGTCCCTGACCCTTGTTTCATTTTCTGTACTGCACAGAAATGTATTTCATTATATACATTATTTTACAATTTGTAGATTTATTGCCACTTTTTTGGGGGGGAAGAATTCTATTGTATGTTTTACTCTTCCAAAAGTTATGTGTCTCTTTTGGGCCTGACAAAACATTACCTTGTCATTGTCCTAGGGGTGTAAATTGTGGTCCTGGCTCCCTCTTTTTATGACCTGTACCTCTGATATATGCAGCTGATGGAAATTATCGAAACACCTGTCTTCTAAAGAGATCCCCAGGGAGCGGGCAGTCCACATTTATTCTTCGCGGTTGTTGCCTAAACATAATAGGATCTCCGAGTCTGCCTGCAGAACTAGCATGAACTACATGTGTTTAAAAATCCAGTCTCATTGCTTTATGGTCATTTGGATGAGGAAGTAGTTTTAATAAGCTTCACTGTTCCCATTATTTACACCCTTTGTGGATTCTATTTCGCTGTTCTCAGTCACGAAATTCTTTAAAGGAAAAATAGAATGGAGCTACTTAGGACAAAGGACATAGTACAGAGCCTTGGAGGCGGCTTTATGCAAGAATCTCTGCAGGTTTTTGCACATCAGCAGGTGGGCTACTTTGAAGAAACTCAGACACACATGTGCACACATGCACACACACGCACACATGAGCACACAGGTCCACCATAAATGAGGCTTGGGGTGTGTATAAGTCAGGGTTGTTGCGTTGCAGTAGAGTCAAGGCCAGGAAGGGAAGGACAAAGGCTAGACGTTCTGTTTTGATTATAGTGAAACATGGCTTTGGAGGAGGGAGACAGAGAAGAGAGGATGGAATGGAGAAACACAGTACTGGTGGAGGTTTGAAAGAAAATGGCTACATAGACTCTCAATGAGGGGCACTATTAGGAGGTATGTTCTCATTGGAGTAGTGTGGCTTTGTTGGAGGAAGTGCGTCACTGAGGGTGGGCACTGAGGTCTCAGATGCTCAAGCTGGGTTCAGCATCTCATTCTCTCTTCTTGTGTGGATCCAGATGTAGAACCCTCAGCTCTCTCTCCATCACATCTGTCTGCAGGCAGTCATGTGGCTTTCTGCCACGGCAGTAATGGACCAAACCTCTGAACTGTAAGCCAGCCCCAGCTTCCTTTGTAAGAGTTGCAATGGTCATGGTTTCTCTTCACAGCAATAGAAACCCCCACTAAGACAGTATCCCTTAGGATTAAGGCTCTGGGGATAGTGAAAGCTCACTACCACATCAGCAGATTTGCACATGTGTGGTGTCCCTGTTTGAACGTACTAAACTTGATTGAAGGGTGTAAGTGAAAGGGATTATTTAGCCACATAAGAACACTGATTCAAAAAATAATTTCAGTTAGTGACACACACACACAGGTTCTAGGTCACTCTCTTAGTTACTGTGCTTTTGCTGTGAAGAGACACTACGACCAAGGAAACTTATAAAGGAAAGGATTTAACTGGGGGCTTGCTTACAGTTTCAGAGGGTGAGTCCATGGTTGTCACGGCGGGGATTGTGTTGGTGGACAAGCAAGCAGGCTGGGTGCTGGAGCAGTAACTGAAGACTTGCATCCTGCTCCTCAGGCAGGAAGCAGAGGGAGTTTGAGACCAGGCCTGGTGTGGCCCTTTTGAAACCTTGAAACCCTTCCCCAGTGACACACCTCTTCCAACAAGACCACACCCTCTAATCCTTACTAAACAATCCGCCAACTGGGAACCTGACATTCAAATGTATGAATCTAGAGGAGCGTCCTCAGTCAGACCACCACAATCACTAAGAGAAATGAATCTTAGGATCAAATCTGAATTGAAAACAAATAGTGCAACTTTTTGGACGATTTTTGAACAATTGAAAGGTAATAGTTCAACTTTCTTGGGTGAGGCCACTTGGGAACCCTGTTGGCTTTGCAGACCCCTAGTAAATAATGAGGACCGCTTAGGGTGTCACAAATTCTTTGAGCTCAAAGGGGAAAAAGTTATATTTAGGAAATGCTGCCATTTAATGCAACAAATCACTTCTTTCCCCATCATTTCCAGGTGTGATTATAAAATTATATGGCAAAACTGGTCTTGAAAAACTACAGCTGTTGTGAAAATTACTGAGCTTTGAATTGAAATAACTGTAGATTGACATGCAGGTCTCAGGAAAGACAGAGAGATCCCAGTAGGCACGTTGTCAGGTTTGTCTCCCAAGGTCACAGTCACAGAACAGTGGCACTCTTTCCCAGCAAGGCTATCGACACTGATGCAGCCCACTGGTCTCGCTCGGGGTAGCCCAGTTCTGCTTCGGCTGTGCTAATCTGTGGCTTTGGATCTAGTTCCCAGAGCTCCCCCATTCTTTTTACAGTTTAAGGGTGTACCATGAGTGGTTTTCAACATTTCACAGTTTTGCGACAATTCCCGTGATCTGATGCTTGCTCTGTGAAATGTTAGCACGTGTGTAGGCTTGTGCGGCCTCAATTGCAGTCAAGATACTAGAGGCATATATTAGGCTGTTGCCCTTTTATCGGCCACCCTTATCTTCCTTCTTCTACCCATCCCAAGTCCCGCCCCCAATGAGCACCACGGCGTCTTTGGTAGTTTCTGAAAACTGAACTCTGACTGCTTTTTCAGGAAAGGCACTGAAGATCTGCCTCTGTGTGTGGCTCTTATGCACACTCCTATTGGGGCTTTAGGCACTGGATCTGAAAACGACTTTGTAACGGGAACCTTTGTCTCCCATGGGTTCTGGCCTCCCAGAGCTTTTTGCTCTCACCCTCTGCTAACAGCTTACTGCTAAGAGCCTACTGCTGAGTACCTCTGTCCGGCGAGTCAGCCTTCCTGGCTGCGGTGACAGGCTGTGAAGGAGGGCACTGTGTGGTCACTGCTACAGATAGACCTAAAGTCCACTCCATGGTTTGCAGCTCAGGGAGCCGGGTCTGGTAGCCCATCTAGGTGTTTGCATAACACCGTGGACAATTACCGTGGGCAATTGGCTTAGAAATTGTAATTGACTTTTGACTGGTCTATATGCCCCATTAGACTAAGTGCCAGGAGGTCAGGCCCTGTGTTTTAAAGCTTAGCTCAGTGCCTATAACACCTTGCCAGTAACAATGGCAGCACTGTTGTTATATATTATATTATATTATATTATATTATATTATATTATATGGCACTTGTTGAGCAGTTACTATGCAACAGGCTGTGCTTCACATTCCTATGACGTCACCTCACATGTTTGCTATAAGATATCACCTTTGCTGATTTTTTTTTATTGAGAAAAGGAGAAAAAAAAAACAAGTTTCCACCTCCTCCCCGCCTCCCATTTCCCTCCTCCCACCCTTCTCCCCCTCCTCCCACCCTTCTCCCCCTCCTCCCACTCCTTTCCCCCTCCCTCTCCAGTACAAAGAGCTGTCAGGGTTCCCTGCCCTGTGGTAAGTCCTAGGTCCTCCCCACTCCGTCCATATCTAGGAAGGTGAACATCCAAACTGGCTAGGCTCCCACAAAGCCAGCACATTACGTAGGATCAAAACCCCTTGCCATTGTCCTTGGCATCAGCTCTCATTGTTCGCCATGTTCAGAGAGTCCAGTTTTATCCCATGCTTTTTCAGTCACAGTCCAGCTGGCCTTGGTGAGCTCCCACTAGATCAGCTCCACTGTCTCAGTGGGTGGGTGCACCCCTCGTGGTCCCGACTTCTTTGCTCATGTTCTTCCTCCTTCTGCTCCTCATTGGAACCTTGGGAGCTCAGTCCAGTGCTCCAGTGTGGGTCTCTGTCTCTATCTCCATCCATCACCAGATGAAGGTTCTATGATGATATGCAAGATATTCGTCAGTATTGCTCTAGGATAGGGTCATTTCAGGTTCCCTATCCTCAGCTGCCCAAGGAACTAACTGGGGACCTCGGCTTGGGCACCTGGGAGCCCCTCTAGGGTCAGGTCTCTTGCCAACCCTAAAGTGGCTCCCTTAACTAAGAGTTGTGGTTCCGTGCTCTCCTGTCCAACCTTCCTACCTTTGCTGATTTTATAGGCAAAAAAATGAGTGCTTATAAATTCAGTTACTTGTTCATGGTTGCTTGGCAAACTAGAAACAAACTAGACTTTTCTGTCTTCGCTATTAGCATTTTTTTTTGGTTTGTTTTTCAAGCTTTCTCTGTGTAACAGCCTGACTGTCCTGGAACTCACCTTGTAGGCCAGGCTGGCCTTGAACTCATAGAGATCCGCCTGCCTCTGCCTCCTGAGTGCTGGGATTAAGGGCGTGCACCACCACCACCCAGTTTATCATTGTTCCTACAAGCCCCAGTTGTGGCTCAGGTGGTGATGGTGAGGCAGAATTATTTCTCTCAGGAGCTGAGACTGTCCTTCAGCGTCCACTGCTGTGTCCCATAGTTAAAGCAGAGCTTTTCAGTAGCAACCTAAAGTTTTGTCAGTATTTTTTTTTTAAAAGACAGAGCCTTATTCTCTTATAGCTTAGGCTGGTTTGGAATTCAATATGTAGCCCAGGCTGGCCTTGAGCTTTATAAAATTCTCTTGCCTCAGATTTCCAAATGCTGAGATTACAGACATGAACCACCATGCCTTGCATACAATCCATTTTTTCTGTTAAAAGTATAATTTTATCTGACTGTCTGAATTTTGTCTGTTTTTATTATTTATTTGTATTTTGTCTATCTATAATCTATCTATCATCTATCTATCTATCTATCTATCTATCTATCTATCTATCTATCTATCTTTCCATCCATCCACCCATCCACCCATCCATCCATCCATCCATCCATCCATCCATCCATCCATCCATCCATCCATCCATCCATCCATCCATCCATCCATCATCTGTGTGTGTCTTTATGTGTAGGCATGCATATGCCGTGGTGCATACGTGGAATTCAGGACAACTTGAAGCGAGTCTGTTGTCACCTTCTACCATATGGGACCTGGGATATAAAACTCACATTGTCAGGCATGTCAGTCAGTGTTAGCATTTCATGGAGCAAGGTTGTTGGGTGTTACAACACAAACTCACAGAAGAAAAAAAAAAAATAAAGCATGAAGTTCCAAATCCAGACACTAGGGGGTGCACTTGTAAGGCAAACGTAGGCTTCCCTACTGAAGCTAACAGTCTGTTGTTTGAAAAACATAGTCACCAAGTGGATGCTCTCATTTAGTAGTGAGATGTTCAACCTGCTAAGCATGAGAAATAGAGAAGAAATGATTCATTCGGATTCTTGAAAAGAGACATTACAAGGAGTAATCTTGGAGCCCTTAGGAATGTAGGACTTAATGGGGCACCATATTTTGTAGATTGGGCCCAGAACACAAGACATCATCAGGCACTCTGAGGAAAGTGGGTAGGATTCAACCCTGCTGAACATTTTAAGCTCAACATGCATACACACATATGTGCTTAGAATATTTTTTCCTTCAAATTGTGGGGAAAACTGAGTTTAAAATGGTTTTTTCTTTTCTTTTGTGGAGAACACTGAGATGCTGTGCAGGCATGGAACCTTGAGTTCAGCCCCCAGCATCCACGGAAATGCATGGTGTGGGCTAATGCACGGGGCAGGTGGGGAAAGGAAGATTCCTGGGGCCTGCCCAACTACTATAGTGCAATCTGCCAGCCCCAGGTCCCCGTGGGAGACATTGTCTCAAAACACAAGATGGGGATGACACCGGAGGCTAGCGTCTGTTCTCCTGTGCAGATCCACACAGATGGAGAGCGTGAATGTGCACCCAGAAGAATCTGCACACACACACACACACACACACACACACACACACACACACACACACCACACACAGACTCAGACAGGCAGGCACGGACACACGGAGTCAGAAAGACAGGCAGACATACACATAGAGTCAGTCAGTCATTCAGACAGACAGACAGACAGACATATAGACACACACAGAATCAGACAGACAGCCACATAGAGTCAGACAGACAGCCACAAACACACAGAGTCAGTTAGACACACACTCACACAACACACACACACAGAGTTAGACAGACAGACATAGAGTCAGACAGACAGACAAAAAGACACACTTTTTCTTCCTTCTCATTCGTACCTTCACATTTTACTGACCCTGTTTGGAGAGTCTGGGTGGAGGAATGCAGTCTGAGAAGCTTCCTCTCCACTCAGTCGCAATGTGCGCCGCATCCCTAGTTTGGGAATAGTTTAGTTGTGTGTATTGCAGAGTGCTGCAAGGGATCAGGGCAATGGCCGAGGCATTTGTGGATCTGGAGTCTTGGGTTGGAGAAAAATGCTCATTTCCACTTGCCTTCTCCCTCCCATTGCCCATGGATGCCATCCTTTCCTCTCAGTCAGCACACGAGGCTCAGGGTCCCTTCTTCAGTCAAAAGGATGGGCACTGGTGTTTTTCATGGCTATGAAAGAATCGTGACATATTTTAAACACATTAAAGTAGAAGAGAGAAGAAACTGCACTAAAGTAATCAAACTAGCCCCGTTGAGTGTGTGTGTGCACATGTGTGTATATGTATGTTTGTAGTGTGTGTTTGTGCTTGTGTGTGTTTGCAGTATGTGTGTGTTTGTAGCATAGCCCAGCTTTCTGGCTCTCCCCCATGTCCTCTGGGTACCTGGTTTGGCCCCACCTTTGGATGCCAGCAGTAAGAGTTTTCATTAGCAGTTTGCATGGTTTCATGTGGACCATCTCATGGTTTAGACACCGTGACAAAGCCGAGTCAGGGGCATTCCAGCTGTGGGCAGCTGCCTCTGTATCTCCAGGGTGTCTCAGACTCTGGCTGCCCCCCATTTCAGGCTTCCCCGACTGGAGCCGGTCCACTCTTGATTTCCTCCAGCCAGCCGAAGCTCCCATCGGTGAAGTTATTTTTCTTTTGCGGTTTCTCTCACACAGCTGAGACTCGTCCTGAGGCTCTTGGCTGGTTAAGGCTGCTCCTGGGAGGCAAGGGAGAGTTTAATTGGAAAAAGATCCCTTGCCTCTGGTGGTGATTATCATTCCTTCATCCAGGGGCGCGGTGCTGACCTCAGGCTGCCCCCCATTTTTAGTGCTTTGTAGGAGAAAGCGGGCATCAGACCACCACTGCAGTTCAGGCTTCCTTAACTGCTGCTCCGTGGTTTGAAGCCGAAAAGCACCCCCTCCCCACCTCCATCCCTTCAGCCAAACTAAATGGTTCTGAGAAAGGCTTTAAAACCACTCTCCAGTGCTCCAGGTGAGGTCAGGGAGAGGGTTTTTAGCGAGGATTTTATTAGCCCGAACTTGGAGGCTTTCATCGTATTTACCAGGACCCAGGGCCTTCAAAAGCACATCCTCCCTGGGTGCCTCGGAGGTCGCAGCTGCTGAAGTGCACAGCCAGGGCTCACAGTTCCCTTCCTCTGATTGAAAGTGGGTAGCTGAAGGCTAAACATTTCTAAAGATGCAGCTCCTGTGCTTAAAGAGAACATCTGGGCAGAACAGGAGGAAGAGAGGTCTCTAGGTCTGGGGACGGGGAGTCATAGGTCCTGCCTCAGTCTTGCGTCTGTGATTTATAGACTGTGCACTCTGTCTTTTATGTTATTTTTTTTTTAAAGATCATGTAAAATTGTTGTAAAGGAGATTGCTTAACTGCTTGTTGGCCCAAGCTTGAGCTCCTCAAAGGCAGCTCAATTTCTTCTGAGCATCCTTTCTTTCTGAATCCTTGTCAGGGAGACTACCAGACCGGGGCTCTCTGGGAGAGGCCCCAATGGGTCAGCGGCTACTGAGAAAAGATCTTTCCTTCGTATCTCTGTAAATCTGGGTCTACAGCAGATTTCCATGTTCACAGTATAGCAAACCCACCAGGCCTGCGATCCTGACATGGGCCTTTCAAAACCAAGAGGCTTAAATGAGATATAGGTCAGGGTGTGATTTGCTCAAAAGCCCCCGGTGTTCTGTGGGTCATGATGAGGCTTTCGGTGGAAAGCTTTCAGGTTGTCCGTCCCTCATATTTCCAGTCTGCTTTTTCTAGCAGAGCATCAACGGCTGCCTATGTATCGTGTTTTGAGAAAAAGGGATGTTGCATGAATTGTTTGGGGAGATTGTCTACTAAGCACCGATATGGCACCAATGACAGAGCAAAGTGTCTCTAGGTTTCTCTTAGTGAACCAATGAGTTTATTTGGCTTATATAGAGATGCTCGGATGGGGGGGTTACCTACAGGAGTGTGGGTGACCTCAATGCTCATATATCACCAAAAAGACTCACTCAAGCACACCTGCAGAGGTGGGTTTGGTTAACCTTCCATCTTGTATACAATTGTCTAGTTTCTCATGAGACCACAAACCTACATACAGCTAGAACAGAATTACACAGGGCTGGGAGGGAGACGTGGGAGCAGGAGGAGGCCAGACTCCCTGCAATCCTTGACACCTCCTACCCTCCTCCTGGGAGGGAGAGCCAACACTGTGGATCTGCAGGGTCACTTTGTGTCACCCAAGTTGCTCTGATTAAGATGATGGTGGCTATGTCCAATCAGAGGACATAATTTTGCAACAGGGAAGCTCTGAATATCTAAAGAGATGCACTTCTTCTCCTCCCTTTTATAGGCTCTTGCACTGATAAAGGAATTGCTTTTTCCAGGGAGCAGCTGAAAATTCTGGGACTGCTGAGGGGTAAAAGACAAACAGTTACCCACTGGTATTCATGAACACTTTAGGCTGAATTAGTTTGGCTTCTAAGTTTTGCTTGGTAGCTAGCTGAGGGCTAGCAGAAAAAGGAACATTTATATTGGTGTGTGCACAGACAAATGGTACCTGTGTTGGGACCGGTGGATGTTCCCAAGGAAGTTTCTTCCTCTGAAGCAGTTTTCCTCTAGTCCCTCAAAGGTCCACAAGCCATCCTTATCTCTCTACTCAACTCTATTGAGTCGTGTGTGGCCAGCTAATTAGAGCAAGCCCCAGCGGGAAGCCTTCCATTCCGCCTGTCTCTCTCTGTACTTGAGAATGACCTTTCAAGTCACTAATTGTGTTGTCTTCTTGTGGCTTTTCATCTTTTTGCTTTATTTATTTATTTAGTTGGTTGCAAATGAATAAGTTATTTTCTTGTTTAGAGCCTTTTGGGAATGAGGATAGGAAAAAAAATTCTCTCATTTAAGAAAGATTAAAGAATTAGTCTCTTCCAGGGATGTGTCCCCTAATTGCTTGTCCAATAATGAGTGGTCAGCCATGAAATCATATATACACAACCAACACTACACAGATGCAGCAGGTTGTATTTATATAGTTATTAGTATATATATATATATGTTTATATACACAACCAACACTACACAGACTCAGCAGGTTGTATTTTTATAGTTATTAGTATATATATATATATATACATATATATGTATATACACAACCAACACTACACAGACTCAGCAGTTTGTATTTATATAGCTGTTAGTATATACATATATATATATATATATATATATATATATATATATATACACACACACACACACACACACGTAACAATAACAGAAAAAATGAGTCCATCAATTTGAGAGGGAGTTGGGGGCATAGGAGGGGTTGGAGGGAGGAAAAGAGAGGGGGAATATGATATAATTATGTTTCAATTAAAATAAAATAATTTTTTTCTAAATCTATTTCTTGGTGTGGTATCATAATTTGGGAGTCCAGGCTGTATTGGGCTGTTGTTAGCTGGCACTAATCATCATGATTCTTAAATGATAAAGTTATTATAATGTTGGTAACCAAAACCATAGTTTGTATGTATGTGTCTTGCATGCATGCATGTCTATGCACCACATGTGTGCAGTGTCTCTATGGAGGCCAGAAAAGGTTATCAGATCCTCTGGGACTTGGATTCAAACCCACATCCTCTGGGAGAGCAGCCTCCGCTCTTAACCAGTGAGCCAGATCTCCTGTCTGACTTTTAGTACAGGCTGGTGTTTACCCACTACCAGAAACTCCCAACTAGGGCACTGATTTTTTTTCTCCAAAGCCATCATAACCACACAATTCAGTAATAGAAGGGTTAAAGCACTCAAGGGCCCTTCCACCTGTCCTAGGTGTGTGGTCAGTAGAAGCCTTGGGGGGTGGTGTTTTTTGCGACTCTGCCTTTCCTTGCTGAGCAACCGCTATTTAATGTCTCACTGGCAGCAACCCTGGAGTCTACAGGCAATCTGGGCCCCCACTACCCTGTTTTTATAGCAGTTTTGTTTGAATGCAACTGCGTTCGGGTAGTGCTACGGATGTATTGCTATTAGAAAAGTGGAGTTGAGATTTATGCCGAGATCCCATATTCCAAAAAGCCTAAATTATTTATCATCTGGCTGGTTTGTAGTAAAAGTTCACTGGTCTATTTATGCATCCCCCAGCCCACTGTCAGGGCAGAGATAGTTACAGGTGGACGGTTCTGTAGACACAGAATCTGTGACCTGTTGGGTGGTCTTCTTGTCTTCATCGCTCTGGCTTCTCCTTTGGTCCCTCCTAGCCTTGCTTCTCGTAGCACCCCAATACTGACTATACATGAAAAAAGCAACCGAGGGGAGCTGGTAACTGTTCTTAAGAAATAAGCAAATATATAGAAAAACCCTTTGAGTATTTCTGACATTAAAAAAAAGTTCAACAAACGGAAACAAAAAGCAAAACACAAGAAAACAATAGGAACCAAACCGGATTAGTGGCTCCTCATTTGCATCGAGCTGTCTGTGGTTCAAAGAGCCCATCTGGGATCCAGCTGACGTAAAGTCCCATTTGTCACTGCTGTCAGGATGGGAAAACACATTTGAAACCTTTTTGCTTTAAGAAAAATAGAAAGCTTCGCTGCACTTGACATTGAGCTGGGACTTTGCCACTCTCTGAGAGATGGCAGGTCTGAGAAAGACGTGCAAAATGAGAGTCAGACAAAATAATTATCCTCGGAGAGGGGGTTAGCATTGTGCTCAAACTGGATCTGCTTTCCAGAAAACCTGCAGGTCCCTAAACTGTGAGTAGGTTAGTGTTGGGGTCACCTTTAGAAGCAGTCTGGACTTCACTTACCCACTTAATAGAGAGATCCATGTCAGGGACAAGCTAAAGGAAACAGAGCTCGGCAGTTTTCACTTTTAGACTAATGACTTTATTAATTTATTAGCTAAAATTGGCCACTGTTCTCTATTAAAAAGAAAATGAGACACCTGAAAATACAGGAAGGCGCTGGGCAGTGGTGGCGCACGCCTTTAATCCCAGCACCCAGGAGGTAGGAGGCAGGAGGATCTCTGTGAGTTCAAGGCCAACCTTGTCTATAAAGTGAGTTCCAGGACAGGCTCCAAAATTACAGAGAAACCCTGTCTTGAAAAACCAAAACAAACAAACAACCAAAAAAGAAAATACAGCAAGGCACGACAAAGAAACGACATCAGGCCCTCCCTGGCCACCACCTTCCATTTAGAATAGCAATTGACACAGAAGAGCAGACACCTCATGGGTCAAAGTGTCCCCCTCATCTCTTGCCTTTCCTGGATGGGAGGAATGGTAGCTTTTGGTTGTAGGGTTATCTTTCAATCATTTTGTTTCACCACTTAAAGACCCTATTTAGGTCCATTCAGCAGTTAGGGACCCAGATCAGGAGACATAGTAGATATCCATGACTTAGGAGTCCCTGTCTCAGGAAGAGGAGACCAGCCTGCATACCATTTCCCCCGGTGTCTAAAATGAGCTCTCAGCTAAGGCTGTCCAAGTGCACTGTAAGTTAGACAAGGCACAGAGGGAACTGGCATGTGATTTATAGATGATCTGTATGCACCTAGAAAAAGGAAATCAGTGTCTTCTCTGGGAAGTGTTACATTATTGTCGCTTTTCTAGTGGTCCCTGTCACTGCCCCGGCACTGGAAAGATGGAAGCAGTAGGGTCAGTAGGATTGAAAAGTTTTGAGCTAGTCTGGGCTACATGAGAGTCTGTTGCAAAACAAAACAAAAAAAAAAAAGGATTAATAACAAATACGTACATTGTACAGGGTATTTTGAAGACTTGAAATAACACACTTGAAACACTTTAAAGCATTGCAGATCTGACACAGAATACACGGTTCCCTTCCCTCAGCAGAGCACAAGAGAGTCTCAGATCTCCTTCGTATTGTAGATCAAGTGAAACCTTCCACTGGACACATCCAAAGCGGCGTTCCTTATTTAGAGGAGATACAGACGGAGGCGTCGCCCCCGAGAAGCTGCCTTACACTGCTAGAACTGCAGAAAAAGATGACTGATTGGCTGAGTGTGAGGAGAAAGCAGAGCTTGGCCCAGCACACTTGAGCAGACTTTAGTACTCTTTAGTACTCCCGAGGATCTACTTGGTTTTGCTTGTGAAGTCCCTAGGGGTTCAGCTCATTGGGAACCTGAAGATGGAAAACACTAGCCAGGTCTCAGTACAGTTCAGCCCTGCAGGGGGCAGGGGTGGGGGAGTGGAAGGGGTGAGGGTGGAGAGGTGGGTTGAGCCTCAGGGTGCTGAAAGGCTTCTGCAGACCTGCTCCCACTTGATGTCCTTGTATCAGGGGACTCTGTCTTCACAGCCATAGGAAGTAGCATCCTTGGAAGCATTTATAACTCACTGACTTTGGTGTGCAGAGAGAAACGGAATAGTCCAGGAGGCTCCTTCCTTGTTCTCCTTCCCCCATGGAAACAATGCCAAGTTGTTTTTGGAAACTCAGAAAGCGCCATGAATCTGTTCCCGGATCCTGTTGGGCGTGTGCTCTTTTGCAGTGTTGATTTTAGATCTAGCATCAGGGACCTGTATTTAAGTTAGGAAAACTGGAAATGCTAAGAGCAAGGAAGGATGCTCTTCAAGAATTTTATGGCTGAAAATGCGTTTGGTGGGAGGCAAGAGCTCAGACTCACAGAAGGTTGAAGAAATATTTTTTTTTCTCACATAAGCTTAGAGGCTGACTTCTCCTCCTCCTATTTTGTTGGCTCAGTGATATCAGGCTGGCATCTCTGTTGATCTCCTAGCCCTTTTTTTTTTATTTTTGCCATTCTTTATTGCTTCTTGCATGCAAGACCAATCATCCTAATTCCAAAGATCTCCTCAACAAACCAGAAAAATCTCCTCAACTAACCAGCTGGAAAAGAGAGGTAGGTGCTAGACACCCATGTCTTGATCAGGGGAGCAGAAACTTTCCTAGCAGCCCCTACCCATTTCCTGCTTCTATTTGACTGACCGTGTCTATGTTGTATGATTCTCTTAGCATATAGACGAGGCTCAACAAGAGGACAGAGGCAGGTGTCAAAAACAATTTTCACAGAAGTTAAACCGTGAAAGAATGGGTATGTGCCAGCGTTTAATTTATTACTGAGGTAATCAGCGGGGTAAGTAAGGGAGATGTCACAGGATAGTTTGCTGAAATAAGTCTGGCAGCTTAGAAACAAGGCTGGATGATTGTCCAACAGGCCAGCAAAACCCTAACCTTTGTGTTACCTTCTCAGATAGACAAAATCATTGGTTTCTTGTCTATAAGAAAACACACAAGTTCTCAACAAAATCACAGAACAGGACTCCAATCACTAGTGTAGAAAATTAGTGCTCTAATCTGATAGGGAATAATCCAAGGTGAGGGCCAGGAGCCAGTGCTCCAGGGTGATTTTACAAAGATGGGCACTTTGCTTTATTATTTTGTTTTAGAAGAGATTTTTCCCAAGACCCCTGAGAGAATTGGTGTCTGGTCCATCGGCTCCTGTGCCTGCTTCAGAAACTATGTGCAGGTGGTGTGGCAGACACTAGAATTTGCTATTGGAATCTGAAGGTTCTTATTTGTTTCATCAAACATATCTGTTAGCCTAGGGCTACAAGCTCAAGTACTGGAAAAAAAATCCATACATTCATGCCCTGCTTTTGGAAAATGAAGCCCTCAAATCCAAACTTAAAACCATTAAATTGAAAGATATATTTTTATTAGAAACGGATTGTGTACCTCACGGAAGGATTTGCCATGAGTATTATATGTATTAATAATCACTTCTCAACTAATTTAAAATATTTGATTTCAGCTTTCCAGAGCTTGTGGCTCACCTGGACTAGCGTATGCTTGCACTCTGAACTCTATAATTGTCCAAAGACACATTCCTTTTTGCTGTACTTACAGAGAGAGATTGTGTTTGTAAGGCTTGCTTTGAAACCCCCGCAAAGCTCTTGGCTACAAAAGGTGCTATGGAAAGGATTTCCCATTGAATAAAGAAAGACATGTTCATCTGATGACTACTGGACTTTTTTTTTTTTTTTTTACATTGCAAAAGCTCACTCAACTTGGAGAGGCCTCTTCACATACAGAGAGAATAAAGTTAACCGAGTTATGATTTTTAAAAGTTATGTCTGAATCACGAATCATGACTATATAGTTCCAAAGTCATGAAGAGATACAAATCTTAATTAAATTTCTTCTAAGAGGACATTTGAAACAGCAACTGGATGGCAGGCTCATTGATTCCACACCTATAGGATCATTGCTTTGACAGAGCCCTGATAGGAATAGTTTAGATTCAATGGGATGCAGGGACATGAAACATGGAAGCTAGCCAGGGAAGGGAGTCTGTCCCTCTTGATTATGCAATGTGTAAAGAGAAAAGTGCCCAATAGAAATGAGGACGAGGGCCTGGAAAGATGGCCGAGTGACTAAGAGTCTTTGCTGGTCTAAATTCCATTCTCAACACCCACATGGGGCTAACAGCCATCTGTAACTCCAGTCAGGGCATCTGATTCCCTCTTCTGGCATCTGTAGGCACTGCATGAGCATGTGCACAGACAAATGTAGGCAAAATATTAATGACATTAATTCAAAAATAAATAAATCTTAGAAAAAGACAGAGGGCACAGTCCAAGCCAGACGTCTAGGAGTCAAATGAAAGGATTGTTGCTTTAAATGGAAATGCTGGGCTGGAGAGATGGCTCAGAGGTTAAGAGCACTGACTGTTGATCTTCCAGGGGCCCTGAGTTCAATTTCCAGCAACCACATAGTGGCTCACAGCCATGTATAATGAGATCTGGTGCCCTCTTCTGGCATCTAAGCATACATATGCAGAGAGAACGTTATGTAATAAACAAACAAACCAATCTTAAAAAAGGAGATGCTGAGAATTGACTTTTCATGAGTTCTAAACACTCCTCTGTAAGGGAAACCCTGTGGTTTTCAAGCATCTCAACTTCTCAGTTCAAAATCAGCGAACCAGACAGAGCTCTAAACATTGGACTTGGCATTGCTTAGAAGGAATGGTGGCTTTGGTTTTCTGGGCTCTAAAGTTTTAAGTCTTTCTTTTCTTATGTGGGGATTAAGTGCCCACAGACTAGAGAGGAAAGGCACAAGAATCTTCCATGTGTGAGCTGTCAGGAGTGGTCTGTAATGGGTGTCGAGGCGACTGAGAATTTACATTAATTTTTTTCAAAGCTGTCTGTGGTCCTTGTTTTCTGCTAGCTTCCGTGTGCTGTCTGTGTGGTTGGCACTTCCTTTTCTGCTCTTGGTCCCACGACTTCACCTGAAGCATTGTAAGTTTGTTTGGGAAGGACGGCCGAGAGGCAGCTCTGACAGATCCATCTGCTCCTGTTACACAGACCATCCACTTCTGCTGTTCCATGGATAGTGCATTAGTCTGTGGAGACGACCCCTCTCACTCCATTTTCAGCTCATGTGTTTTAAAAACGGAGCTTTGGATGGATGTTTCTAGAGAGAGACCCACTTCTTAAGAGTAGCTCCCAGGGAGGTACTTTTGCTCCTGCCCAGTGTCCTTTTACTTTCTCCTTTGTTTTGTTCCTATTTCCTCTCTGGAGAGCCCAGAGCATGCATATGTATATATATATATATATTACATATATATATATATTTATATATATGTACATATATATATTTTTTTTCTGTGAGGGGCCTAATTCCTCTACCTTCTAATTTGGCCTTAGGAGTCTCCCCTTTGGGTGGGCACCAGCGTGACATTATTTAGCTCAAGGGGTTGAAACACAGGTTAAGGACACTTTCTGAAGTCATGCAGGAAGTGGAAGACTGAGCATTCCAGAACTTGAACCTTCTGTCTTGGTCAACAGCTTTTGTGTTTATGATTTTTTTTTTTTTGCCACAAATATAGACACTTACCTATGTTGGCTAGTGCAACTCTCCTGTCAATTGTCATGTCTATCTAAAACCACATGGATGCCCGAGGGATGCTTTCTTGGGTTGGGAAGATGTCACAGAGAAAGCCTGGAACCACGAACATGAACCATGCTGGTGAGACAACAGCCCACAGGATGGCGTTGTGACTTACAAACGGATAGAGTAAAAATCGGATGTTCTCCGTGGTGTTTTCCAACTGGAAGACTGTGTTGTATGTGTACTTAGGCCACTTGAATACACGTTGCTCCTTTTGGGTGAGACTTTAAAATTTAAATTTTAAAATATTTTTAAAAGTGTTTTCTGTATGTGGGAGTTTGCTGCAGGGGCCTGAGGCTTCCTGTAATGCATCTGGGCCATGCATGCTCGTTGGTAATTTTTGTCCTTTGCTGTGTCTTAGTGTTTAGAACAATGTCCTGACAATACTAGGTGAGAATGCAGCAGATAATGTGGGGCTTATTTCCTGCCTTTGATATGAAAGAGAAGGCTTTTTAAAGAGCACTGGCTGTCTCTCCAGATGACCAGGCTTCAATTCCCAGCACTCACATGGTAGCTCACCCATTTGTAACTTCAGTTCTAGGGGTTCAATGCCCCTCTTCTGGCCTCCTTGGATACCAGGAGTACATGTGGTACACAGACATGCATGCAGGCATGTACCTACACATAATAATAAAATGATAATAAAATATCTATCATCTATCTATCTCTATCATCTATCAATCAGTCTATCTCTATTATCTATCTATCTATCTATCATCTATCTATCTATCTATCTATCTATCTATCTATCTATCTATCTATCTATTATCTGTCTATCATCTATCTATCTATCTATCTATCTATCTATCTATCTATCTATCTATCTATCATCTCTTTATATATTTATTTTTGAGACAGCTTTTCTCTGTGTAACCATGGCTGTCCCTAAACTCACTCTGTAGAGCAGGCTAGCCTCAAAGTCAGAAATCTGTCTGCCTCTGCCTCTCAAGTGCTGGGATTAAAGGTGTGCACCACCATGTCCAGCAATAATAAAAATATTAAAAGTAGATTATGTTCATGAAAACTGCTAAGAACAGAGCAGCAAACCAGGTTGTGAGAAGAGTTAAATTTAAGGTTTTAGATGAAATGCCCAGGGTGGCCTCATTGAGAATGTGCACCTGATTGAACATTTGAGTCTTCTTTCAAAATGAGCTTATGCTATTGCTTGTAGGGAAGCTTTAGCCGAAGAGGGAAGTGATGTGACCTAAAATTTAAACAGTATCACATGGTGGCCATCTTATAAGCAGACTTCACTCTTCAGATGTGCGCTAAGGACAGGCAGGAGGCTAGGGGGTGCTGTGGTAGCACAGGAATGGTTTGCTGGTAGCAGGTGAGGAGCGTTCATTTTCTCTGGTGGGTCTCACCTGTGCTGGGGGTTGAACTCCTGTCCTCGCACAGGCTGCTCAAGCTTTCCACTACTGAGCTAAGTTCCTTCCCTTCTGATGAGTGCTTAATGCTTTGACCAAAAGTATTTCAGGGTTCATTCCAGAAAGAACCTCGCCTTCATCCTTGACCCCTCCACAACAAGCTGCTCTGCAGATTCTAAAGGACAGCGTCTAGAAGCTTACATTTAACGAGCGAGGGTTCGAGGGAGGGGCTGCAGTAAGGATGGAGTGAAAGACAGAAAATGGCAAGACTTGTTCCAGTTCTGGTTCCAGACATTTCACCATTTGTCCAGGACAATGCAACCTCCTAGCAAGCTCTCTGGCTTTCAGCCTGCCTCCCTCCTTCCCTCCTTCCTTCCCTCCCTCCCTCCTTCCCTCCCTCTCTCCCTCCTTCCCTCCCTCTCTCCTTCCCTCTCTCTCTCCCTCATTTCTTCCCCTTCCTCTCGGCAGAAATCATTTAGCAGCCTCTAGAGTTAGGTTTTCATTATGAGTCTGGGAGAGTGAGCTATGTCATTTGTTGGCTAGTAGTGTGTGCCTGGTACCTGTTATTTGCTACTGATGTAAAGTTGACAAGACACAGCAAGAGCATCCAAGATGCTTGGGTCATGCAGGTCCCTATGCAAACAGTCTTGACTAAAGGTCATCAGTGTGCTGGGGATGAACGTTTACCTCAGCTCTGGAATGTCAGAGGGAGGGTCCTGGAGAGAGAAGGGCAGAAGAATGAGTTGCTTTGGTGAAATCAGAGGTGTTGGATGATAGTACCTCAGGCTAGAGAGCAGAGTGTGCTAAGGCTGGGAGGTGAGAAGAGATGCATCCGGAGTGCCTCAAGCCAAAGGTGCTGGGAAGCAGCTGAAGGCGAGGCCAGACTAGAGAAATAGACATCCACACTCCGCAGGACTCCACAAAGTGAGACTGCCATCTGCTTCCTATCCCTGGACCTTTTTATTTTGTTTGAGCTGCACGGATTTTTCTTGTCTTCTATCAGTAAATGTGTCAGAAATGAATCAAGAACAAATTTGGGCTCAGTGTCAGCTACTGCAGGTTTCCTTCTGGTTTAGAAACCGCTCTTCTTCACTTGCCTACTTGAAGTTTGCATCTATAGTTAATTCTTTCCTGGTGTATAGGAAGAGTCCTACCGCCGAGCTTCCAGCTTTTTGTAGGGAAGATGAGAACAAGACACAATTACATGTGTTACTGGTGAGTCTGTTTTCTTTTGGGTCTTTTATTTCTGTTTTTTTTTGGATTACTCTTTTTTATTTTTTGCATCAAAGGAGGAATTCTGCTTTGTGTGGGTCCTAGACAGACACAGAGTCACTTACAAAGACTTGAAAAAGGATGGGCACTCCAGATGAAGAAAAACGGCAAACTTCTTCAGTCCAGTAAAATCTAGTACAAAAACTACTTGAAAAATACTTAGCATGTTTTTTTTTTTAACCTTCCTTCCCACAATTCTCTTTGGGCTTCCAGTTCTCCTTCTTACCCCCCTGAAGTGAGAACAGATGTTCAGTTGTTAGTTTGTTGCTAGAGATTTTATATCTGGAAGCAAATTTGAGATTATATTTGGACTGTAGTTCATCATCTAACACTGAGCATTGCCCACCGGTAAGGAAGTAAACCTGGTGAGGTTTTAGAACTTGTCTAAGGACACTTGTCCTGCAGGATACAGAGCCCAGATGAGTCCTCAGAGGGAACTCCTGAGTCCTCAGAGGGAACTCCGTCTGATTTGGAGACGAGAGCACATTCTTTTCAATTGTTGACACTCTCCACCAAGTGATGAAAAATAATCGTCTCAAGATCCGGTGGGCTTTTATTTGACATGTTTACTTGTTCAAAGCACCAGGTAGTTCCAAGCCTTTGTTAAGGTAATTGATCCCTAGACATTTATCCAAAGTCACAAAGTAGGGAGAATGGTATAAATCCTAATGGAGCTTTGGAAAGTAGCTAGTCACTGGGCACTAAGTCTTTGCTATTTCTGTGACTTGCTCTTAGTCTTTGTATCTGCCTCTATGTACATAGGTTTCAAATAATAGAAAACTGTAAATATTTCTACCTGTAGATATCTCTCAATGGGTTTCTATCACTCATCTATAACCTCTTAATTATCTTATCTTTAATCTATCTTTATAACTATCATGTATATATCTGTCTATCATCTGTATCTATCTTTTATTACCTATTTACTTTTGTCACTTACCAATATATCTACCTACATATTCATCTACTTACCTGCCTATCTATCTATCTATCTATCTATCTATCTATCTATCTATCTATCTATCTATCCATCTATCTACCTACCTACCTATCTTCATCTATCCATCCACCTGTCTCTCATCTACTTCCTTTTGCTTGCATCAAGAGAAGCTTGCTTGTGATCCAGGATTTTATAACTCATTCTAGCTGTGTTAAAAGGCTCAATGAGAGTTTTTGATTTTCATGCTGAACTCTGCAGCAATTTACAGCAGGTCAATTATGGTTTATCTCATGGAGTTCCTGCTGAGGTAGGACTGAGCCAGCAAACATGGGACTTGGGTAGGAAATAGGAGATGCTTCTCTTTCGAGGGGGCGAGAATAGCTATGGCTTATCCTGTCATTATTGCACTCTGGTGTGCTTTTTTTTATGAAAGGTTGCTTTGAATCTTCAGGCCAGGACCTATTTTGTGATCATTAGAGCTTTTCAAGTCCTGATATCTACTTATCTCTTCAGTAGGCGCCTGTGTGCGTTAGAATTTTAACTCTTTCTGATACTGTGGTAAGTAGGCTAGCAGTGGGGTGCCATCAGAGCTATTTCTTCTTGGAGCGGCAAAGAGATAAAGCCTCTTAGTCTATCCACACAGTCTAGGGCCATATTAGCTACTGCAGGCAGGCTTAGAGCTTTAATTAAAGGTGCACAACAGTTTTTTAAACCTGTCAAAACCAAGCAAGGTTTATAAAATAGGCTTTACTATTATTTATAATAAAGGAAACAGAAAGCTCCCAACGTTAGGATGAATAACAAGGCTCAGAGGAAGCTGCTTATAGATGAACAGACCACAATGCAAAATCAATCGTGTCTGCAGTTTCTGCTCAGCACTTGAGATGCTGGGTGGTCCTTCTGGAAGGTTTGAGTGAGTCTGTGACATTCCGTCACCTTCTTTACAACATTCCACATCACTCTGTTAGGATAGACTAGGTCTGAAGCTATGGCAACAAACAGTCCTTATCAGTTGGCTGATGCAACGAACATTTAGTTTTTGTGCATGCTACACCATCAGTGAGACTCAACGGGGAAGCTCTGTTTGTCACAGTCCCTCAGAACTTGGGGCTGATGGGATTTCAATTCGGTGTGCACCTCCATGATCCCCAGGAAGGGTAGAAGGAGTTAGACAGAGGTTTGTGCTCCTGCCCAGCAGGGATGCATGCCATTTCTTGGGCAAAGGAAATTACAGGTTCACACTTAGTGGAGGGCTCAGAGAGACTTAGTCCCATCCAGATCAGGAGAGAGGAAAATTCCAAATGGTAGAATTATACTCTAGGTGGCTGGAAACAGAGTCTGGCCGGTAGAATCCTCCCCTCAAGTGTGCAAAGCCTTAGCCTATGGGCCCAGCATCATATAAACCAGATATGGTGGCCTGTCCTCCAGACGTTGGCAGGAGGGCCAGAAGTTCAGTGTCACCCTCTGCTGCATCGTGAATTTGAGGCAAGCTGGGTATAAGAGACCCTATTTCAAAAAAATCAGACAAAACAGAACAAAGTAGCAAAAAAAAAAAAAAATCCAATCACACCCTGGGAGCACATTCGACTGCCACGGTATAGCCAGCCATTCTTTGTTCCACTCCGCATGCGTTTTCCATAAATAAGTAAGAGAGCGATGTTTTCCCAGTGATAAGAGAATGATTTCATTTAAAAGGCCAAGTAAGTTATTTTAAAACACGCCCACTTACTGTTTCTGTGCAGTTAAAACATATTCCTTGAGTTTATAGCCAGCTAATTTATTTATGTCATGCCCAGAAAACATGGAATTGAATCATTGCAATTTCCAGTTTGAATTATTCTTCGTACAATAGGTTTCTTTTTTAAAAAATATTTATTTATCTATTATGTATACAATATTCTGTCTGTGTGTATGCCTGCAGGCCAGAAGAGGGTACCAGACTCCACCACAGATGGTTGTGAGTCACCATGTGGTTGCTGGGAATTGAACTCAGGACCTTTGGAAGAGCAGGCAATGCCCTTAACCTCTGAGCCATCTCTCCAGCCAACAATAGGTTTCTTTTAGAATCTTTTTAGGTTCAATACTTAATCTTTCCCAGAAATACCACCACCACCACCACCACCACCACCACCAACATCACCTCCACTACCATTGCTGCCGCTGCCAGCACCACAACCACCACCACGTACAACAATTAAAATTTTAAATGAGGGTTATTAGAGTTGGACTTTCTTTGGACCCCATGCTCCTGAATAACAACACCAAAGACTATTTTTAATTATGAAAGCTTGGCCTTAGTTTAGGCTTGTTCCCCAAACTAGCCCTTATAACTTAAACTAGCCCGTTTCTGTTAATCTGTGTTCTGCCATGTGCCTCGTTACCTCTCCTTCACAGTGTACATCTGACTTCCTCCACACCTGATTGGCGAATCCCCCACCTCTCCGATTCTTCCCCTGAGTTCCTCTCTCTCCATGGAAGTTCTGCCTGTCCTCTCCTGCCTTGCTACTGGGCATTCAGCTTTTTCTTAAACCGATCAGAAGGTCCTTAGGCAGATGAGGTAAAACAGAGACGTCTTCATACTGTACAAAAAGATTCAGGCCGTGGCTTACTGGACACTTACTATGTGAGAAGCGCATTGCTTTGTACTTTTATCTAGGTCATCTCATGCGGTCTCCACAGTAACTCCATGAAATAGTTCTCTGATTCCTGTTTGACCGTTGTGAAAACACAGGCTCGTAACAGTTAGTCAATTAACAGAGGAACGCGTAATTTGGGGACGCAGAGTTGGATGCAAACCGGTTTGACTTTCCCTCCCAGCTGCACTCACCACACATCTTCATCTCTGAGGGGCCATGCTCATGTCTTCCTAATGATGTATATACAGAGAGATCACACAGAATACCACAACTCTGAATAGAGCCCCTGATCTTCAAGAGGTGGCGGAATGTCTTACAGTTCAGAGCACGGACTTCGACTCCAGTACTTAAGCCTCTCTCAGCCTCAGTTTTCCTTTCTGTGAGGTAAATCACAAAAGCCATTTATCTAGCTAATCTCCTACGAGGATCCAACGAGCTGTTATTCACAAAACATACGTAGAAAGTGCCTTGAATATAGTAGGCATCTTATTGTTTTACGCCGGTGGACTCTCTGGCTCATAGGATGGTGTCCAGAGCAGACGGTATATCTAGTTGTCCTGTGGCTCTTTAGCCTGAGGCAAGATGGTGCTGTGGTTCTTTGACTACATAAGGTTGCACATGGGTACAGAGGCACGAGAACACACTTGTCCTAGATGGGAGGAATGGGTTTCTGATGAATCACATGGGTTGCCTGGGAACATAGAGGCTGAGGCACATAGTGAAGGCCACTTCTACTGAAGAGGCTGAGTCTGGGCTGGAGATACATCACTTTACTTTATGGGGGGAAATGCATGGAATTTTAAGGAGAGTCAGGTGAGTTCTCCCACAGGATACTGCAATGGTGCAGGTGCTGTTGGAGCAGCAGGTCCTGTGGGGACAGCATCTTCTTCACTAAGCTCCTGGCCACTGTCCTTAGTTTGTTTTTTCCTTTAATGGTCAGTGCATGGATAAAAAAGTACAAGGAAATACAGAGAGGCTATGGTCTTTTTTGCCAAGCAGTACTTTTTTTAAGGGTACATGTATATTTTAAGGAAAAACAAAACAAACAAGCAAACAGAAACAAACAAAACCCAAACTTCTGAAGTGGGAGAGGCTTCAAGGAAGGCATACCCACTAACTGGTATGATGAGTTCTGGGCATCTTAGAGCATGGAGGTTGGCATTTGAGATGCTGAGTTACTGTCCATGCTAAGCCGGCCATAGCTTTGCATCTGCAGAGAAGACAGCTGGTGTTGATGAGGAGCCAACTCTGAGCCCTGCATCCTGCTACCCTTACCTACACTATCATTTTTAGAAGTCATGATACCTTTATAATATACAGGCTGGTTTAGCTTAGCATCTCATATAATGAAATGTCTCTCTATACTTAGCTCATTTACAGTAAAAAAAAAATTAAAGCTAACACAACAATGTACATAATTCAGACTCTCTGTGAATTTTTCATTTTTATATGGCTTCTTTTTCTTTTTTGGCCAGAAACACAGATTTATGAGACCCTCAGAAGAGCACAAGAAATGGTGGGCATAGGAGACTAAGGCCAAGAGAGAAACAGGTTCCCTATGGATGATCAATATTAAAAGGTTATGTCTGAGTTTGAAGCAAATCCTGTCTCTTCAAAAATTGCTCACGGGGAAGATCACACACATCATTGGGGGATAGGACACTAGCTGGAAGCATGGCCTGGCCTACAAGGGTGATGGCGGGCATGGACCTGGCCTCACTGTGGCCACTGGTGAACAGTGGAGATGACCTGGTCAGCCACGGCAAAGACTGGGAGCAGTGGTAGAGGGAAAGACAAGCGGTGGATGTGAAGCACCGTCCTTGAGGCAGGCTCACAGAAGACCAGCTCTCCTGCTTGGAAGTCCAGCAGCATGCCCAGTTGTGCTGGGCACCGAAGCATTGCCAGAGGCTTGTGCTGTCCATTGTGTGAGAAACGGAACTCTTGAGCATAGCGGGAGAAGACCCAGGAGAAGGCAACTGTGGCCCAGGCGGCAGTCACTACCAGAATCCTTTCGAGGCAGCTGGGCTGAGGCTACACCCACTCTATAAGTGCAACTGTGCTGAACATTCACTATCCAGGCATGGAGTCCAGTCTGGAAGGTGGTGGCAGCCAAGGCATTAAGCCAGGGGTCAAAGCACTCTGGGTCATCTGAGCAGGCCTTGAACTTCTCAGCACTGAAGGTCAGGATCCTTCCATCTTTAGACAAACGCAATAAGGGGCTGACAGTCCTTTCATTGATATGCACCTCCTCCATGCCTGAGAGAGACCCAAGAACTGATGTTGCCCAGAGTTGAGTCAAGCACTCTTCTCATTAAAGCTTAATTTGTCCTCCTCATGGGGATCCAAAATACCCTCTGCTTCCTCAGCCCTTTCAACAATCTCGTGCTCCTATGAGTCAGCTGGAAGTCATCCAGATGGGTGAGCATGCCCACCAGGCTGGTACGGAGGGTGTCCAGCTTTTTCAGTGCCTCAGTCCAATGTGCTTGCTGAGTCAGGATACTCTGGTGAGCCCGCTCCTCTTCACCGACCTCTGCCTATTCTCAGGCATACAGCTAGTCCATGTCGCCATTAAGCAGGCTGCAACAGTCTGCTCACAAACCCCATCCAAATGCTCCATCTCCTGAAAGAGCCAGAGGTCACGCTGGCAGCAAGGCCCAGAAAGTCAGCATTTGAAAATGGTCATGGATGAATCAGGAAAACCTCTTTTAAAGGAGCTGCAGCACATGGCCAGAAAACAGCAAGAAGCTGTGTTAAACTTTGTATTTTTGTGTCTAGAATTATTTTTCAAGCCCTCTCAGGTTTTACATGGATTTAGTCCACCACGTTGGTGCACCAATCTGTTGGGGGGAAGCCACTTGTTTGTTCCCAGCCACTTGTGGGAGCTCTTTCAGGTCCTTCAGCCAATAGCTTTTAAGATATCAGTCCACTTGGGCGTGGTCTCATATACTATAAATGCAGCTGTAAAGCATGTGCTCACTCTCTTGCTTCCCACTCTCACTTCCTGCTGTTTGACTCTGTTCCTGTTCTCCGTTATCTAGGACAGTGATCTGTAAGTCTCCCCTAAACAAATAACTACTGTTCATAATTATGAACTAGTGTGGGGGTTATTTTGTGACTTCCAACATCAGATACAGCAATAAATCATTAGGAGCCATTTCAATACTATATTCATTTATCAGAATAATAGTATTGAGTTTTGAGTTTTGGTCTGGGGGGAGTCAATGACCTATCTAACCCACAGATTCTTGGCCATTTTAACAATGCTAAATCAGTTCCACTTCACTGAGTGGGCCATGGCCTCAACCATAAAGTGGTTGATTACTCCCATAACATTTGTGTCACTATTACCACGCTTGTACCAACAGGCGTGTGTTGTCAGACCAGTCACTGCTGGGTAAGATACAGAATTGATTTTTTCCCCCCTCTGGCATGATGCACAGCCGTAAAGAATTAGAACAGGTGAATATGCTCTGATGTTAAAAAAAAATGAAACTCAGCAACAAAGAATTCTCCAGAGAATATGGGCAGAAACCAGGCAGCTTTTGGGCAGCTAAGATCAATGTAGTTTTTCGATAAGAAGGGATAAAAGCTCTGACTTTGCATTCCATTTTTTCTGGGTGAGCTGCAGAAGGCTCTGTCTATTTTTAGTTGGTTGGTAACCTTTCTCTTACCCCTTTTCTTAAGCTGATATTTCAGAAGGATGTCACTGAATTGCCTAATTAAAACAGATCAGTGCTTAATTTAGTCATCTAAGGAGGATGCTTCACGGCTGGGAATGAACTCCCTGACAGTGGGGGCTCTTTTCCTCTCTTCCAACTTAGTGCAGTGTCTGGTGTTCTGTAAATATGTTCTTGGTAAATATATGGAACTGAAAAGGCCACCAGGCAATCTTTCATGGTTGATTTGAGCATTTCCCTCGATAAAAATGGGGGTAGATTCTTATGTCTCCAAGTTATTTCTCATTTTAAAAAGTCATGCATATTAGACAAAACTCACAGCTAAGCATAAGCAGCAATGCAGTTTACAGGAATTTTATTATGAAGAAATATACTGGCTCCTGTTTTCATCTTGTGTATGGTAAAACTGGGATGAATTTCCACTCTGGTCGTATTTGGACCTTTTCTTAATTTATTTGATAACCACCCAGATTTCTGGCATTTTATTGCATTGGTAGAAGCTAAAACATGACAGCGATTGTAAAGATGCACCAGAAAATCGACAACATGAACGGTGACAGCAGCAAGGAGCGCTCTGTTTGTGTGCATATGCCTGCATGCATGCATGCGGGTGTGTGTTTTAAGACAGGAAACCCAGGGACAGATATTGGGGTTCAAGCTGAAGGTCAGAAAAGCAGAACAGCCAGCCACTGGCTCTTACCTCTACCTCAGTCTGAAATGGCGATCCTGCCTCCAGGAATCTCAGAATGAGGCTGTGTGAGAGCTGTCTCTTCCTGTTTTATAATCCTCTCTAGGACTGGGATTAAAGGCATGTACCACTACCACCTGGTTTCTACGGCAGACTAGTGTGGCTATTGGGATTAAAGGTGTGTGCCATCACTGTCTGGTGTGTAAGGCTGACCAATGGGGCTGTTTTACTCTCTGATCTTAGGCAAACTATTTATTAAAATACAAATGAAGTATCACTATATTACTCTGCAGCTCACGCCTGGTCTCTGAATCACAGTCCTCCAACTTTAGCCTCTGAAATGCTGGGGTCACACATGGATACCACTATGCCTCGCCTGTTTTATTTGCACATTGATAGAAACATATCTATTAAATTTACTTTTTTAGGCCAAGTTAACAGTCAAGATAATCAGTGTAATTTATAATTTCTTTTATACTATTCACTGAATAATTGTCATTTTCTGCACTAAATTTTGATTTTTTATTTCTAAATTTAATGTCTGTGCTTTTTGAATATAGATCCCCCTTCTCTGTGTGTATGTGTTGCTAGGGATTGAACGCAGGGTCTTATTATTTATTTATTTGCTTTTGAACCCAGGGTCTTACATATGCTAGACAAGCACTCTATTCCCGAGTCACATCCTCAGCACTTTTTATTTTACATGTATTTATTTATTTTTCTTACTAAATTAAAAGAATAAAATTAAATAACTTCCCCTTTCCCTGTCTTCCTTTCAACCCTGCCCATATTTTCCCTTATTCGCTTTCAGACTGATGGCTCCTTTTTGATTGTTAACACACACACACACAAACACATACATATATATGTATAAATAAATAAATAAATATACTTTGCAGAGTCCATTTATTGTGGCTTGTGTGTATATGATTTCAGGACTGGCCACTTTTTTTACTGGATCACCAATTAAGGGGCTCACCACTGGGAAAGACTAATTCTCCCTCTTTCAACAGCCATTAGTAGCCTGGAGTTCTTTGTTAAGGCTGGGACCCCGTGAGATTTCTCTCTTCTGAATTAGTATGCATTTTTTTAATGGGAGATCTTGTAACACATTCACGAACTGTATAGATATAACAGATAAAAAATAAGCCAAGTGCAGAGACAAAATAATATGGCCCACAAACTAGACTTTGTGAGTGGATATACATAGTATACAGTATTGTACAAAATTGTATTTATGAAAGGTGGTGACTGCGGATCAGGGGGGTTGTGGGAAATGGATGGGTTTGGGAGGCAGAGTGGTACATATAGATTACAGGGTCCAATGGGGGTGGTGGTGGAGCAGCCTGCCCACAGGAGCCTTGTCTGCTTACTGACTAGTGTGACTGTGATTGGTGAGCGAGGGACATGGGGTGTACCCTGGACCTAGGGCCTAGAGACTGGCTTGTCCAGCTGGAAGTTCAGTCACTCTAAAATGTCTTCTTTTTGCTCTACCTTCTGATAGTTGTAAATTTTTTATTAGAATGTTTTATATACCATATATTTTGATTATATTCTTTTCTACCTCCCAGCTCCTCAGTTCTTCCCCATCTCCTTCCCCAGACAATGAAATTCATGTTCTTTCTCTCTCATCTCCAAATAACATCAAACAAAAACTCAAAGATCAAAACAAACACAAACAAATAAGACAATGAAATATGAAAATATATCAAGAAGCCCCTGCCCCAACATATAATGTTTTGTGTTGACCAATTTCTTCTAGGGTCTGCTCTGGAGTGTGGTTGATATACCCAGTGAGACTCTATCAGAGAAGACGGATTTTCCCTTGACAGCAGATATCAATTGCAAATAGCTTCTTAATTAGGGATGATACTTTGCGTCTACTTTCCCTTTGCTACTTCGATTAGGGATGATACTTTGTGTCTACTTTCCCTTCGCTACTGGCTTGAACTTGTACAGGTCTGATGTATACAGTCACAGTGTCTGTAGCTTGTGTCTGCCTCCTCTTCTGCATTGAGTCTTGAGGGGTGGACCTTTGTAAAGACATCCTATTGAGGGCCAGTGCTCCGAAGTCTCTCACAACAGGCACATTGCCCTGTTGTGGTTCTCAATGCTAATTAATTTCCATTCGCCTCAAGAAGATGCTTCTCTGATGAGGTTGAGTATGATGCACTCATATAAAGCATAACTATTGATTTTTATCATTGTTTAGGTCTCGATAGGCTGCCATATTGTTAGACTTCATCCACCTGTTTTTTTGAGACAGAGGATTTTTCAGTGACTTAGAACTTATCAAGTAGGCTAGCTAGGTTGGCAGACTAGTGAGTTCCAGTGTGCCACCAGTTCTGACATTTATTCCCTGGGTTCTTAGGTTTTCACACGTCGGAAGCAGGTACTTTACTAACCAAGGTATTTCCCTAGCCTTGATTTTGTTCACATATTTAATTATTAAAAAGAATGATAGGGGCTGGAGAGATGCCTCAGTGGTTAAGAGCATTGCCTGCTCTTCCAAAGGTCCTGAGTTCCATTCCCAGCAACCACATGGAGGCTCACAACCATCTGTAAAGAGGTCTGGCGCCCTCTTCTGGCCTTCGGGCATACAGACAGAATATTGTATACATAATAAATTAAAAAAAAAAAGAATGATAGCCTGATGAGTTTCAGGAGTGGAACTCTGGTCGTCAGGCACGGCAGCAAGTGTCGTTACCCACTGAACCCTCTTGCTCATCCTGCTCTTTACCTTTGTTATGGGGGTTTTTATATTGGCCTGTTATTAAACTCCCTAAATCTTGCTTTGATTGCATCTAGTGATGAGCTCATTAAAGCTGTCCTAAATTTATGTTAAAAAAAGGAATTATAGCTACATAAATCACTAGTCTTCAAGTACTTGGGTTGATGAAGCTGTGCGCTTTAATGCTGTAACTTTGAGCCTTTCCTGGTCCTTCTCCATGAGCCTCTGTGCACTACAGACGAGAAGTAAAGAGATGGGGAAGGACACTGACACCAAACATCAGAAAGTGGGGAAGTATTCCTGGTTCCTTTCCACTGGACTTGTCCTTACAGCTCAGTTGCCTGTTTTTTTCTTACTGCTGCTGACATACGCAATGGAGAATTTGCAATACACATTTGTTCTTACTTTGCTCAATAGCACTTTTGTCTGCCAAATTATATAGATTTTCCCTAACATTCTGCTTTAGTTATGCGCATGTAGCCACTCTGTCACATCTAGAACCTCCTCTTATTTGTAGTAACTGTGCTGTCCCTAGTGGGACTGGGAGACATTAAAAATAAAAGTGATCTCAAAGCTTTTGTACTGAGTAGAAGACCGCAGAAAGCCATCTTAGTTCATCTTATGCTTCTTTGTTTCTGGTTTTAATCTGGCTCTCTCTCTCTCTCTCTCTCTCTCTCTCTCTCTCTCTGTATTTATGTAGGAAAGTGAGTGTAATTAGCTCTATCAAATTATTTTCTAGGCACAATGCTTAGAAATGAAAACAACTGACTTTATCCCAGACACTCAGGAAAGTCAGAGAATCATGGCATACTTTAAAAATCTGTACTTCACCAAATTAGAAAAAAATCTAAAAGAAATGGATGATTTGTTTGATACATACCACTTATCAAAGTTAAACCAAGATCAGATAAGTAATTTAAACAGAACTATGATCATTATTGAAATAGAAACCGTCAGTCATTAAAAGTCTACCCCCCTGCCGCATCCCAGGGCCAGATGGTTTTAGCACGCAATTCTACCAGACTTTCAAAGAAGAGTTAATACCCACAATCCTCAAATTATTCCACAAAATAGAAACAGAAGGAATATTGCCCAATTAATTTTTTTAGGTCACAGTTATCCTGATACCCAAACCACACAAAGATCCAGCAAAGAAAGAGAATTGCAGGCCAATTTCCCTTATAATAGATGCATACATTCTCTGCAAAATACTTGCAAACAAAATTAAGCAAACAAAATTAAGAACATAACAAAAAGATCATCCACCATGATCAAGAAGGTTTTATTCCAGAGATTCAGGGATGATTCAACATATGTAAATTGGTAAATGTAATCCACTGTATAGACAAACTTAAAGACAAAATCTATGTATTATCTTATTAGATGCAGAAACAGTCTTTGACAAAATCCAATACCCTTTGTGATAAAAGTCCTGGAGAAATTAGGGAAACAAGGGCTATATCTCAATATAATAAAGGCAGTTTACAGTAAGCCCATAGCCAACATGAGATTAAAAGGAGAGGAACTCAAAGCCAGTCTGCTAAAATCAGGAACAGGACAAGGTTAGAAAGGAAGAAGTCAGAGTATCGTCATTTGCAGATGGTATGATAGCATACATTAGAGTCCCTAAAAATTCCACCAGGAAATCCTGACAGCTGACAAACACTTTCAACAAAGTAGCTGGATATAAAATTAACTCACAAAACTCAGTAGCTTTCCTATATACCAATGACAAATGGAGTGAAAGACAATAGCTTCCACAGTGTCCTCAGAATAATATTGTGGGGGTGTCTCTAACCAAGAGAATGAAAGACCTGTATGATAAAAATCTTAAGACTTTGGAGAAAGAAACTGAAGAAAATATCAGAAGAGGGAAATCTCTCTCATGTTCATGAATCAGTAAAAATGGCCACCCTACCAAAAGCAATCTACAGATCCAATGCAATCCCCATCAAAATTCCAACACAATTCTTCACAGGCCTTGAAAGGACAGTTTTCAGCTTCATGTGTTAATGTAAACCCCAGGATAATTAAAACAATCCTGAATAATAAAAGAACTGCTGGAGCTATCACCATCACTGACCTCAAATTATACTACAGAGCTATAGTAATACAAACACCATGGTACTGGCACAAAAACAGACATGTTGTTCAGTGGAATTGAATTGAAGACCCAGACAGAAACCTGTGCCCTACAGATACATAATTTTTGATAAAGAAGCAGAAACTATGTATCTTCAACAATTGGTTTTGATCAAACTGGAGGGGGCATGTAGAAGAATGCAAATAGACATATATTTATCACTCTACATAAAATTCAACTTCAAATGGATTGAAGAATTCAACATAAAACCAGATACACTAAGCCTGGTAGAAAAGAAAATGAAGGAATGACCTTGAATTCATCCTGAATGAGGTAACCCAGACCCAGAAAGACAAATATGGTATGTGCTGGCTTAGATATATATGTTAGCTGTTAAGTCAATGAAAACCAAGCTACAACCCATAGAACCACAGAGATTAGGTAGAGAGTAGAGGATGGGAGGGAGTGGGTACTCAGAACCCCATAGGAAAGGGAAATAGAATAGTTATGAATGGATGGGTGGGGGACTGGAATGGGGTGATCAAGTGGAAATGGGGAGGAAAGAGGAAAATGAAAGAGAGAATGAGGGGAGATGCAGCTAAAACTTCAGTCCATTTGAGGGATAGTATGGAAACCTAATACAGTAGAAATATTTTTTTTTTTTTGGTTTTCCAGACAGAGTTTCTCTGTGTAACAGCCCTAGATATCCTGGAACTAGCTCTTGTAGACCAGGCTGGCCTCAAACTCACAGAGATCTGCCTACCTCTGCCGCCTGAGTGCTGGGATTAAAGGTGTGTGCCATCACCTCCCAATCAAAACTTCTTAAAATATATACATATATAAGATAATCTACATGAAATCATCAAATTATATGGGGACAGAGCTCCAATGGGCCCTCTCTTGTCACCAACTGAAGCTTCCAGTACCAGGACTGGGTTACATTTAGTTGTGTTGTTGGCCAAAAGGGTCCCATGAGAACCTATAAACAATTCAGGTCAGCAAAGCAAACAACAAACCCACAGACAGAAACAGGATGAGTAAAGGGCAGGCCATGAAATAGTTCAGCTGAGTCTGTATACAAAATCAACAGGACTTTGGGAGTTGCAAAGTAGGGATGAAGTCAGACTATAGCATGTGTCTAGGGACCTACTTGCTGCGGTCTAAAAGCTGACCAAGTCCCACGTTGAAGAAAATACAGAGAACTTTTCAAAGATTGGCTCCATCCTAATGTACACAGCTTGTTGAATTGCTCCACTAAGTAACCTTTCCCTGACAGACAGGGCATCGGGCTGGGATACTGTTGGGTAAGGATGAAACTGGGCTGGTATTCAGCAGGGAGCTTCAATACAGCAGAGGTCCAACGGACACAGGGAGTAAATTGCAAGAGGGTCGGTGGAGACACCCGGGAGAAATGGAATGCCTTCCACTGACCTGCAGAGATTCAATTGCCTGGGTGGGATGGAAAATCAAACCAATTTCTCTCTGTCTCAATGGTTGTTCTCATTGTAACAAGGGGAGGACTTGGGAACACCCAGTTGAAATTTGGATTGGGCTAAAGTTACAAGTTTTGATGTGTAAAAGTAAACACTCTTTCAGTAAGTATAGATTGAGTACCTACTTTCTGCCAGGCCTTGTTCAAGGCACTTCAGATTCAACACTGAGCAAAACTGACTTGCTTGGCTAGAGCCTGCAATCCAGTAGAGAAAGCGGACAGGCTGACCGCGGAACACATGAGGAGCAATCAGTGGTTGGATGGGAGAGTCTGGCGTGCTCAGGAAGGAGAGGGCAAAGAGCCTCTTAAGTATTTCAGAGGAGTTGCACAAGAGGCGAAGCTCGAATTGAACGGAAAGCCAGAACTCTGTATGGAGGTGTGTTTACACAGGGAGGAAAAAGGGAAAGTCAGGAGTGGGTCCTGCAGCCTTGGGAACGGAGGAGTGTTCTTGTCGGGAACCTCATGATGACCAGAAATGATAAGGGGGTTGGATGGGGCTGGGGAGGTCATGGAACCCTGGGAGGCATATTAAAGAGTCTGGAACCAGAAGGCTGTGGCATGACCAAGGGACAGCTACGAACGTGAACCCCCAAAAGGGAGCATTAAATTTTGTTTTATTATGTTAAGCTGAAGGTTAATGGTGTTTTTCAATTGATAGTGAAGTTTTACTCCTTCAGTGAGTTAGCACATAAACTTACCTCAGATCCATCACGATGATCCATCTGTACCATCTAAAGACTGGACCCCAGATATCTTTTATCTGTTGTGGTGATTCAAGTCCCCAAAACTATTTGACTTAACTAAAATATATCTGTAAGAGCTGCCATATGTTCTTTTTTGTTTGTTTGATTTTTGAGACAGGGTTTCTCTGTATAGCCTTGGCTGTCATGGAACTAGCTCTGTAGTTCAGGCTGGCCGGCCTTGAGCTCACAAAGATCCTCCTGCGTCTGCCTACTGAGTGCTGGGATTAAAGGCATGTGCCACCATCGCCTGGCTAGCCATGTGTCCAACAGTTACCACTTTCCAAATATATCAGTTAGCTGATTAAATAAAATATACTTATAGTAGTACAATTATTAACTCAGTCCTCATTGAACTGTTTGCATAAGTACAGCTATCACCCCCACGTCACTGATGAGACGGAGAGCAATCACACAGCTAGTGAGTAGCAGCAGCGTAGCTCTAGCCAGCTTTGGGGCAGCCTGTACTCAACCGGCACCACACGCAGCCTCTGTGATTCACTTTTAAGAGGCTGCAAATGAAATGATCTGGAGACAGTGCCGATCTAAGAAAGCCTAGTGAACACTAGTCATTTGAAGAGACACTCAACGGAGCCAGAACAAGTCTGGGGCTATCCCCGTGAATATAGGCTAGTCTCCACTCCAGGCTAGAAGCCAGACAGGTAACTCCAAATCACAATTCGTGGGAGAAGAACCATGAGCAGCGGTGATAGCACATTGACATGTCGTATCTACGGGGACACAAAGCCACCCGTGGGAAGAGTATCACAGAGAACTACACTTGAGTTCACAGTGAAGAATCCATGGGATCTGAGTGCCTGGACAAAGGAGGAAGAGACACTGAATTAGAGAACGGTTTTGTTCAAGGCAGAGCAGCTTGGAGATGGGAGAGACCTAGGGAGAATGCCAGGCAGGGAGCGAGGCAGTGGGTTGTTGCAGGCTCGCCCAGGCAGGGCTGTTGTAGACAAACACCCAGCAACTGTCATCCTTTTAACCTACACCATGAACTGAGTAACAAGAGCCCGTAGCACACAGTGTCGCACTGAGTAACAAGAGCCCGTAGCACACAGTGTCGCAAATGTCTGTGGGTGATGTGTTTCCCCCAGCAGAGAGCTTTGCGACAATCTATCTTTCCTGGGTTGTCTCTCCCTCCCTCCCTCCCTCCCTCCCTCCCTCCCTCCCTCCCTCCCTCCCTCCCTCCCTCCCTCTCCCTCCCTCCCTCCCTTCCTCCCTCTTCCTCCCTCCCTCCCTTCCTCCCTCTTCCTCCCTCCCTTCCTCCCTCCCTCCCTCCCCCCTCTCTCTCCTCCTTCTCTCTCTCTTTCTCTGTCTCTCTCCCTTTGGAGTGACATTGGGAACTGTATATTTTTAAACTTTTTGTTCTTTCACGGGGTCACACACGTATAAAGTATGTTTATAGAGAAATGTAACCCACATCCTTTCTAATTTTCCTTTCACCTCTAATTAACAAATTCCCTCTAATTCCCTTTTTAAAACAACTTTATTGAGGACTATTTTGACATATGGAATTTGTGGGCCATCTTAGTTAGGGCTTCCGTTGTTCTGATAAAACACCATCACCAAAGGCCGAGACATGGGTTTAGAACTCCAGGTTAGAATGTGGAGGCAGGAGCTGATGCAGAAGCATGGCAGAGCGCTGCTTACTGGTTTGTTGCTCGTGACTTGCTCAGCCTGTTTCCTTATAGCACCCGACCACCAGTCCAGGGATGGCCCCACCTCCATCAACAATCAATCAAGAAAATGTATCACAGGCTTGCACACAGGCCAATCTGGTTGGGGGCATTTTCTCTATTGGGGTTCCTTCTCCCAGAATGACTCTAGCTGACATCAACTTTTAATGAAAACTAGGCAGCACACTTCCAACATAAAATTCAGTAATTTTTAGTAACTATAAATGTTATAACCATCAGCAAAATCTGTCCTAACGCTTTTCACTTATGCACCTTTAGGGACCCTCAAACCCATTTACAGCCTCCACCTCCAGCCGCAGGCAATATTTTATACAAACTCTGTGGTCTCTTAACTGTGACTTCTTTTACTTAGCATGTGTTTGAGGTCATCCCCCATAGAAAATAATAGAAGTTTATATATATTTCAAACAGAAGTTATATGCATATACACATACATGTATATGCATAGAAAGTAAGAAAAGTTCCATGATTTTACTGCTAATGGCATTGCACCCATTAGCTTTTAAAATTGGGAACAAACACATAACAATGTGATAAGCACAGCTGATAAAGAGGATTCTATTCATTTCTCAAACGTGAACCAAAGCTGAGGGCTCGGTTTTGGACTGCGTTGTCCTGCTGCACTGTCCTGAAAGGTGCTTCCCCATGGAAATGCCAGTCTTGTGAGATCCTATTATAGATTATCCCATTAAGGTGGAAGAGGGACTCCTAAAAAGAATAAGCACTCTGCTTCAGGATTCTACTTCTCTAAAAGCAAGTGAACTGTATACAAAAGAGAAAAATATGTCCCAAGACACACACATACACAAACACACACACATTTTCTGAATAAGTCAAGCAAAATGAACGCAATTATGATTTTCCATCATAAATTAAAATTCCCATACCAGCAATGAGTCGAAATACTGCCCTGCATTTCAGCTCAACACAGATAAGACTATTTAGAAAATATTCCAACTTTACATAATCACTTCCATGTTGATTATATAGACACACACATCAAAGAAGGCAGGCATCCCAAGATGTAAAGGGGGAAAGGAGTATGTATGAATGAGATGATCCTGGACTAACCTAACTCTTTAGCTAATCTCTCTCTCTCTCTCTCTCTCTCTCTCTCTCTCTCTCTCTCTCTCTTTCTCTCTCTCTCTCTCTCCTCTGTGTGTGTGTGTATAAAACACCACAACCACTAGCATTGGCACCACCCCAAAACCAGTTGCTTCCTCATCCAGGTAGCAGTTAAGTTATATACAAAGCGCTAGAAGAACAGAAAGTAAGGGCCTAACATGTTTTTCAATGACACCGATTCTATGTCTGAGCCAAGAGAAGCCTGTGATGTCAAATGAAGGCTCTTGCCAAGAGTTTTAAGGTACAGCTTTTACTAGCTAATAAAAACTCATGTAGCTACACCATCCAGGTCACCTTGCGACACTCTACAGTTCAAGCATACTGCAGAATTTAGTTTTTCAACCAGTCTTGCTAACAGATTTAATTGGAGTGGCTTTTGGCAGTTTCTTCTTATTTTAGAAACTATTTCAGGCAGCTTTGGGCTGGACAGGGAAGAAAGATGCATGTTCTTTATTCTTTTCCAGATGGGTTCCATCCTTTCCCTAAGCTAGAGGAAATCTTCTTCTGTTTTGGTGGGGCCCCTGGTTAACTCAGGACCATTTCTAGGCATAGAATCAGCTTTGCCTAATATTTTCTATGGTCTCCAATTTAGTGTTTATCAGGAGATAGTGGCTTTATGCTCTCCAATCCTGGTTTGTAAGTGGAAAATGCCACAGAGTCTTACTGATGATCTTGTTCCACTACTTCATCTTGTAAGTAAGATCCTTAAGATCCAGAGAATTAAAATGGCCTACTCATATGACCTATTCAAGCTATGATTATGAAGAGTATTATGAAGATTATGACCTAGTCTTCTTTACCTTATGGAGGGGCCTATTCTTTGTGTTTAAGTGTCTTCAGGTCCATCTTTTGATGAAGAGTGGCTGCATTACTTGACAGCTGATAGGATTTATCATTCACTGTGAGCGATGAATCATCTTCACCTTTACTCAGAAATGGTTGACTTTATTCATTAAGATTTATGCATCTGGATGGCACCTAACTACTGGTGCCACCTTGACCATTATTTGGATTATAATTTTTATAGTTATAATTTTTATATCAATTCAGTCTTAAGAGAGGAATCTTATGAGTGAAAATCATGAGGAAAACGGGAACCTCAAGCATCTGTGGCATGGATGAAGGCTGGTGCCCATCCATCTCTCCTAGGAGCTGCAATTCCAGTAGGGCAAGGCTAGGTGGTGAGTGAGACTTGAATATTTTCAGTTACCTGCCTATATGAATGGCCCAGTTGCATTCATCCATTGAGAGTGATATTCTGTTGAATTCTCTTCAGATCTTAGCACCGCCTGTCAATCAAAACTCAAGATTCCTGGGACATGCAGCATTAAATGGAAACGCTTTGTTGTTTCAATGTATCAGCCTTTTACTTCCCTTGCTAACCTCTTAGAGTTGGAGGGTAAGTGAGCCACATGTTTGCAAGGCTTGATTGAGTTTATTGTTTCTATATTTGTTCTGATCGACATTTTGATTGGGCCCATACAGTAGGCATGCCTGCAGGTCTTTCAGACATTCCCTGGAATCACCCATTCCATCTTCCTTCTTCCTCGCATCCTTCTGAGGGTCCTTCATATCTGGTGATGATACTGAGGTTTTTCTTTCAGTTCCACTGCCTCCTCTTTTTAATTGTTTTTACTGAGCTATATATTTTTCTTCACTCCCTTCCCTTTCTCCCCCTCCCCTTCTACCCTCTCTCGCAATCCTCACTCTCCCAATTTACTCAGGAGAGCTTGTCTTTTTGTCTACTTCCCATGTAGGTTAGATCCATGTATGTCTCTCTTAGGGTCCTCTTTATTGTCTTGGCTCTCTGGGATTGTGAATTGTTGGCTGGGTTTTTTTTTGCCACTAAAAGCCACTTATGACTGAGTACATATGATATTTGCTTTCTGGGTTTAGGTTACCTCACTCAATATGATAGCTCCATCCATTTGTCTGAAAATTTCAAGATGCTGTTTTTTTTCTGCTGTGTAGTACTCCATTATGTAAATCCTTATCCATTTTTTGGTAGAGGGACATTTAGGTTGTTACAGGTTCTGGCTATTACAAACAATGCTGTTATGAACATAGTTGAGCACATGTCCTTATGGTACGATTGAGCATATACCCAAAAATGGTATTACTGGGTCTTGAGGTAGGTTGTTTCCTATTTTTCTGAGAAATCACCATACTGATAACCAAAGGGGCTGTACCAGTTTGCACTCCCACCAGCAATGCAGGAATGTTCCTCTTACCCCACATCCTCTCCAGCATGAGTTGTCATCAGTGTTTTTGATCTTGGCCATTCTTACAGGTGTACTATGGCATCTCAGAGTTGGTTTGCTTTGCATTTCTCTGATGGCTGAGGATGTTGAGCATTTCCTTACGTGTCTCTCAGCCATTGTAGAGTCATCCATTGAGTGCCTCCTCTTTTTAGTATGAGCTATGCTTCACATGAATTCTGCTTTATTTTATACACCAGCTGACTCAAGCAGGGCATTTACTCTCATAGCAGTGCTACAAGACAGATCCCATTGTGATCTCAATGTTATTGATAAGGAAAGTGATATTTTGATTTCAGATATGAAATAATTGTTAATAAGTGGAGGATGGAGAGATTTAGCTGACAGTCTTTCAGTTAGTATATTATTCCAGGCTTATCCACCTCAATATATTGCTTCCAGACTCTTGAATCTTGCTGTGGGAGTTAAGCACACATTCCAGGGACTATTAGCATCAAAATCAAGTGAGGGCCCTGAGATTACTCCTGTGCTTAAACTCTCAGATAAAGAATCTCATATCATTTTTATGTCATATTTGAAGTTCCATCCCCCAGCCTCAAGAATTTCTGGTATTGAACTAGGGCTATTATTATTCTTTTTGTTCCTTTATTCCCATTATCTATAGGGTATAGATGTCTCCACAGAAAGAGCCCAGAAGAAGTATGAAGATAGAGACCTTTAATATAGCACAGAGAGAAATCATATATTCAAGTTAAATGACTGGGAAGTCCACTTTCAGCTGTTGTAATGGAATAGTCAAGAATGGAAGTTATAGTTTGAACATGTTCCCCCCAAAGTTCATGTACCATAAACACAATGATACGTTAGTAGTATGTGAAGGTGGCCGAGCCTATGGGATAGTTAGGATTACATGAAGTCATATGGGAAGGGCATGATGAGGATGGCAGACTCATGCTGGCTTGCTTGTCCTGTCCAGCCATATTATACCTTCTGTGATGCAGCAAACAGGTCCTCACCAGATGCCGAGCAGATATTACCACCATGCTCTTGGAGATCTCAGTCTCTAGAGCCATGAACCAAATAAATGTTTATTCTCTATACATTATCTGGTATTAGGTATTTTGGTATGGCATTAAAAATAGATAAAAGACATTGGGTAACAAAGTAGAAAAGCTTATTCTCATCCATTTCTGGAACTTCACAAGCCTAAGACCAAGGTACTGGGGCCTCCTCCTAATTCTCCTCCTCTTCCTCCTTCTTCTTTTAAGAAAACCTCTATTTATTTTATGCGTATATGTGCCTGAGCATATGTATGTGCGCCATGAGCTCACAAGACCCTCCAGAGGTCAGAAGAACTGGAGTTACACGTGGTTGGTGTCAATTTCCATATGGGTGCTGGTAACTGAACCTGGGTCCTCTGCAGGGCAGTAATCTTTCTGGACCCTGCTGAGTCCTTCTTGTGTCCACACAGATTGGAAGGTGGAGGCACAAAAGAGGGGTAAGCTCTGGATTCATGCTCTAGAAGAGCAAACTCATCTCACAGCCCTTTTAGAGAATCCTCAGTGAATCCATTCATGAGGGCATGGCCTCCCCAGAGACCTCACCACCGTACCGTTAATTTGAGGGATAAGTTGCCAACACAGGTATTTTGAAGGGACACATTAAAGCAATGCAATGCTTTTCCTTAAAGCATTCAAACAATTCAAGAATACGTTTTATGTGATTTGAGAGGAGTGTTTTCCAGCAGATGTGTAGAGAAAACTTCTACTTGTATTTTTTTCTTTTGTCTTGATTTTTAGCTAACCTAATTTGGTGTTTTAGCTAATGCTGTATGACTCATTTTTAAGTTGTAGGTCTGTTTTGAAGGGATCCCATGGGCTGAAGGATGAGGTGATATAGACTATGATGATGCTGTTTTCTTCCTTGAAAATGTCAGCACTGATAACCAGACTCTGTGTTGCTTTAGGTGTGTGAGGCTGTGGTCTAGGTGTTTCCACTTATTGTTTGGGAGGGCATTTTATTGGCATTGAGAACAGTAAGATAGAAAGTTTGGAATTTGGAATGGCCCCTGAGTGTTTGAATCGTGGAATAGTGACATCTGTAGGACTTTCTTTCAGTTTGGTTATGTAGAAGGTGGACAGATTGAGTAGAAACTTGCCCTGATGTTGTGTCTTAATAAAAATTCTGCTTACTGAAAGAGTCCAAGCGCTGCCAAGCTCCTGCTTTATCCTCGATAGATGGAATAAGTGCACAGTCACATAACACTGGCTCCGAAGTCTCCAGATGCGCATCTGGCTTGATTCCTCTGGTGCATGCTCTGATTATATTTAGACAAAACTTCCCAGAAGGTGCCTTTCTGTTTCGCCCCAAATTAATGAGAATGCTTGGCTATACTCGATGAAAGATGGCTAAGTAAGATTAGCTATGCATTAATTTACTTGGAATGGTAATTAGGGGGGATCTCTCACTGCAGTCACCCTGGGCTCTGTCATCTGTCAATTTGCCAAAAATGGAAAATAAAATGTGACCACTGCACAGTTCCCTGAAGGAAAAAAATTGAATTCTCCTCAAATCGGTAACATTTTTATCTGCATCGCGAAACCCGAAGGGAGGCCGCTACATGCAATTCTGTGAGCTAGCTCAGTTGATTTTTGAAAAGAACAAATGCAACCAAGAAATTTCACATTCTAGGGTCAATTATGCAGAAGCTTCCCTAATGCAAACTCAAACAGTGGCAGCTTTTGCCTTTACTGTGTAAGCGTACGATTTTGGGGATTCACAGTATGTGCTAATAGTTTGATTAAGAACTTCTGGAAAGGAAGATCTGTCACACACAAGTGTTAACTGAACAAGCTTCAAGCCTATATTAATCGTACATTGTATGATTTCAAAGAAATAAATTGACTCAGCCTCCAGACACTTTTGTCCAATTAACAGTAACTGACTGATGCGTGAGGCTGGACTTCATTTTCCTGGCTTTGTAATCTTCCCCATCTCACCTTGACCCCTCTCTCTTTCTATCCCAAACAGGAAGAGCCCTGTGATCAACCAGTCACGCATGACTATCCGCCATATTTTTATTGTAATGCCATCTCAACCAGGTGTTCTACCATGTAGCTCAGGCTGGCTTCTAACCTGTGATCCTCTTGTATTTTAGCCTCCCAAGTGCTGGGATTATAGGTGTTCAACAACACACCTGGCTCAACTAAAGTCAGACAAGTCTCCTGCGGTCGACCAAGGTCTCGTGTAATCCTTTGGCATCATAAGTAAGATAATATCAGCTTATTGACTACCTTTTTACTCATGCTCATAGTTTCGCCAAGCAAAGGAACAATGATTGGTTTTGCAGGGAATTGTTTCAGCAGTAGCGTAATATTTCTTCCTTTTCCTTTTTTGTGTTGGTTTTTAGTGCAGGTTTGTTTTGCATCCTTGTTTCGGCTGCTTTCACCTAGTGCTGTAATGACTGGTGTGCACTACAGTGTCCAACAACATTTCTTAGTGATCATAATAATTCATAAGTTGCATAATACATAAAGCAGTATATTGTCATATTATCACACCAATCTTTTTGCATATTGATTTGGAATTTTCTACTGCTAGAAGGTCCTTCACCAGTAACTGAAGAGCACACCCAAGAAAAGCTGCAGTGACAATGCAATCTGCTCCTAACTTGTTCCAACAGCTTCACATTCAAGTAGGCTCTTGAATTAACGTTAGTTCAGTCAGTGGGGCTGTTTCTTATTATTGCTGTAACAAACTATCACAAACTTGGTGGGCTGAGACATTGCAAATCTAAGACATCAGTGCACAGACGTACACAGGTCTGGATAGAGAACGTTCAAGGATCAGACAGGACTGTATCCTTCCTGAGGATTCCAGGGAACAAAGCTGTTTCTAACCCTTTTCCAGCATCCAGATGCTGCAGCACCCTGTGGTTTCTTTTCCTTCCTCAGCCTTCAAAGCCAGCAATGGCACACACAGGCTTCCCTTTGCCCTTCTCTGGCACTGCTTACCCCTATACCCACAGCTGGGAAAGAGCTCCCGCTTCAAGCCTTTAAAATAGATTTAGTTATTTTATGTGTATGAATGTTTTTTTTTCTTTCTGCATATCTGCATGGGTACCATGTGTGTGCCTGGTGCTCTTGGAGGCCAGAAGAGAGTGTTGGATGCCTTGGAACTGGAGCTATCGGTGGTTGTGCGCCACCATGTGGGTGTTGGGAACTGCACCTGGATCCTCAAGGAGAGCAGACAGTGCTCTCAATCTCTGAGTCATCTCTCCAACCCCAAGAATGCTCCCTTTTAAAGATTCGTATGATTAGACTGAGAGACTTCACCAAGAAGTCAAGAAAGATCTCCTTATCCCAAGGTCCATCACCCTAGAAACATTCCCCCTTTCATAGTTGGTGAATATGCACAGGTGCTGGGGAATAGGATGCAGAGAACCTTGGACAATTATTCTGCTTTCCACAGCAGGGTGAGGAGAGGTCAGTCAACCCTTATGCACTTGTTGAAGCAGCTTCATTGTTTAATAAATAAATGATGATACGGTTACATTCTTTGCTAATTTACTGAAGGGTGTGTTACTAGGTCTTTTCTATGTGGTATTTTGGCTCCATTACTACAGCAGAAACATACTGGGGGGCAGAAATATTGACCAGAGATTCCACGAGTGGAAACCAAAACGAGGTCCAAAGGCATGCCAAATTCCAGTAAAACTGAAACTACAGTCATGTTCTGCGTTGTACTTTATGTCTTTAAAAGAAAAGACAAAGCACAAATGTCTTAGCGAAGACAGAAAATTATATAAACAAAGACAAGTGTTCATTTTTTTCAATATACCTACATGTAGTTGATCATTTTCTAAATAAAATTTACTTTCTGGGTAAATCTTGGTCAAGATGGAAGGTACTAGAATGCTTCCTTATCCTGGCACAGTATGTGTTGATTATTCTTCCTGTTGCTGTAACAAAATAGCCAGACACAAACAAACTTACAGGAGGAAGGGTTTATTTTTATCTAACAGGTTGCAGAAATACAATGTATACTGGCAGGGAAGGCCTGGGCAGTGGGAACGTGAGGAGCCTGGTTGCATGAGTCTATACAGGCAGGGAACAGAGAAAGACGATGTTGGTGCACAGTGGGCTCCTTTTTAAATTCAATATGAGACCCTAGGCATGGGATGGTGCTGCCCAGATTCAGGCTGGGTCTGCCTATCTCATTCCAACCTCTCTGGAAACATCTTCTCAGACACACCTATAGGCATGTCTCCTGGGTGATTTCAAAGCCACTCAATTTGACCATGAATATTGACAACCAGACACTGGATGAGAAGGTTTCTTTAGAACCTCCTAAGGTGCGTGTCTAGGAGAGCGTTCTGCATTCTGAGAAGGTAAGGTGTTTCTAGAGCAGAGGCAACAATGACAGGATTGGTATTGGGACCCCGCAAATGGGACAGGGGATGGAGCTGCAGGAGGTCTATGTGGAGCACGAGAGGCAGGAGTCATCACCTTCTTTTGGTTCAGGTGTGATTTCAGAAATGGTCCTTATGTTTTCCTGGCTGTAGGAAAGGGTGGGAATGGACAGAAGGAGAGAAACAGGAGAAAACTGGAAGCCAAAGGTGGGTGAGGAGAAAGAGGAGAGACTTCTGTCAGGGAAAGAGAGGTGAGCTGGTGGCAAGAGTCACAGGCATTATGGGTGTGAGATGCATTGCTTGGCTCATTAAATGCTTCATATTCAGGTGTTATGATTCCACTTTATAGATGAGACCATTGAGAAAGAAATGTCAAAGCCACTTGTTTTAGTCCTCGCTCTTTACCACCCACAGAATAATGCCTATCCGATGGGGAGGCAATGTCAGGGCTAAATGTCTGCTGTCCAGCTGGCCTCCCAGGGTGTCCTGAGGGATGGCGCTATCCAGAAGTTGTCTCATATGGCCACTTTTTTTGAATTACTGTCCCCAAAGAGGACTTCGGTACATGTCAGTATTTGAGTATGGACCCCCACTGTGGTCAGGCACAAATGCAGGGTAGAGAGGAAAGCACTTCCTTACCTGGCTTATCCGGGATATTACACCATCACCTTCCTGCTTTATCTGTGTAGTTTCCTGGCCACTATGTGAGCATTAGGACCTGAAGGAGCTGATTAGGAACGAAATGCGTCTTTCATGCCGGGTCTGCCAGCTGCCCCTTCATCCCCTCAACTGTAGTGACATCAAATGGTGACCGAGAGCCTGAGGCTCACCCTTCCTCTACAGGGACATGGCTTACTTGGTGCTGGGCCGTTGCCTCCTCATGGCTGGGATCATCAGGCCCAATGCTTCAAGCGATTCCATCCCTACTTAACGCAAAGATCGCATTCTGTGTGTTGAAAACGTAGAGTGGATGTGTGCATTTATTAGCCCCTTTTCCAACAATAAAGACTAAAAGATAAAAATGAACCTGTTGTACCCCTAGCTGATTAAGTCAGTCAACATTTGTCTGCGTACTCATGGATGCTCGATAGCAGGCATTGCCCTCAATTATCTGGGCGACAGCCTGTGAGGTACACAGTAGGCATTCGGTGACAATGGGGTGAGGCCCCACTAAAAATGTCAAAAATGCTTTCCACAAATTCCATCTCCGAGACAAACAAGATATACTTGGAGCCAATGGGATCAATTTATTTCCAAATGGGGCAAATGCTGGAGCAGGTAGAACCTGGCAGTTTACAGATCCCAGCAAAGATCGAACGTGGTTTAATTCTGTAGTGCAACCTAGAAAAAAGGCAGAGGAATAAATTGGGAGAGAATTGTAAGCCGTGTACTCCAGGCGGTGCGTGCTGCTACTGCGTGGAGCAGAGGGGGGTGTGCCATTTGGTATAAAGGACAGCAGGGACACCACAGAGGAGATTGGGAGAGAAGGAGGGTCAGCCGAGCTCAACTGGAGGAGGTGAGGTTGTGGCTGCACACAGCGTGGGGCTGCCTCATAGATGACTTCCGGGGCTGCTGAAGGAAGTCGCTTGCTCTTGGTCACTAATAGAAAGACATAGACGCACGAAGAACCCCCAGTTCACACGTGCTAAACTGAACTGAAGACAGATCCGGAAGTGAAGGGTGCTAGTTCCGGGACAGGCTCCAAAACCACAGAGAAACCCTGTCTTGAAAAACCAAAAAAAAAACAAAAAAAAAAAAAAAAAAACGGATCAAAAGGGCTTTTACATCTATAGTTCATATTTGAACCTATGAACTCAGGTGTTACCGAGAATCAGAAGGGTCCTTTAAAAATAATTTGTATTTGATAATACAGTTGAACAGATTTCCAGTGACTTCAGCTTTAGAGGCACCCCCATCACCACAGCAATTAATCACACCCACTGATTTCACTGTCATGCTCCCCCCGTACCTTGCCTTTGAGTGGACACAAGCTGTTAATCAGAGAGGGCGTTTCTGAGGGAGCTTTTGCAGACAGATGAGGTTGCAGGGAAAGATTCAGCAAAATACATGTTGAGAAACCCCGTGCCATTCTCTTGCTTTGCCACAGAGGCACAGTGGCTGTAGGAGAACAATCTGCTGTGGGTCTCGGGAGTTCCCTGAGCCCCTGAAGGGGCTCTTGTTGGAGGCCTTGCTTGTGGCTTTCATAGATGCTGTTTGCAGGACTCTTCCCTCAAGAGGTGAACAGCCCAGTACTGGGCGGAAGCCTGCACAGCTCCTCTGGCGCAGAGCAGAGCGCTTTTGTTCTCCCGGGAGCTCAGTCCTGTTTACTTCCTCTGGTACCCCCTCAGTCCAGATATTACTCATGCCCCGTGAGGAAGCCACTCTAAAGACCCGCGTGGGGCCCATTAACACCTCAGCAGCAGCTCCCCGCGAACGCTCCCACAGCAAGCCATCATTTCAGGACTCGGGGCTGTACCCGCAGCGTGAGAGCCGTTTTAATCTAGAGTCTGCCTCCTCATGCATCATTGTATTTAGAACTGGGTGTTTTTCTGCCATTATTTGGTGATTTTCTTGCAAAATAAGCCATTTTATGAAAAAATGCCTGATTATTGCTGCCAGAAAATTTATATCCAACAATTTGCTGCAAATGACAGTCCTAAAAAGTCAGTGTTGTTTAGACAAATACAAATATTTTCAAAAATTATTTTGCATTTAATCATCGCACAATCCTGCCCTCCCCGTGTCCCCTTCCTTACCTAAGTGCAATAACAGAGTGTTATAGTGTAGCCAACGCTGAATAGAGTCTCCGCTGGACCGCATTTACCCTTTTCAGCCATCTTGTAGGAGGTCCGATCCATTTCAGCAGAACCCGCTTGACCCCGAGTAAACACAGGCTGTTTGGTCAGGGCAGCTGATTGAGGGACAACACACTTCCTTGACAGTCAAGCTCAGAATGTTATGAGCTTGGAGCAAAAGATATTAGCCGAGGGAGGGCTCCCATCAGGAGTGGTGGGAACTTAAGCCTCCCTTTTCAAAGATGGAAGGTTTACTCCGCATCCCCTTTTAAAAAGATGGTATCTCACTGTGTTGCCCAGGCTGGCTTAGAACTCCAGTCCCGGACTCATGTAGTCCTGCAGCCCCAGCCTTCTGGGTAATAGGACTTCAGGCACGCCCCATAGTGTTCCGATGGACGTCCAGCCTTGGAGTAGAATATGCTTTGCTCGCTCAGAGATCTGCCGGAGTTCAAGTGTGCAGGGCCTCTCTGAAAGGGTTAATGGGAATGAGTCTGATCTGCTAGTAGCTCAGTCAAGAGTAAATGTAAGCCTTCCCAGGGGTTCAGTCTAGGCTCTCACTAGTGCTGGGTCACTGCCGCAAAGTATTAAGGTATAGATAGCAGTGTCTCCCATGTTAGTCAGCAGCAGCCAGAGGCTCTGTTAGATGCCCTGGAAGATTTTAATCCACAGGATCTCCTCATCTCCCTGTATAGAGCAAAGATGGAGTCTATTAGAGGGGACTTTTCTTTTTTAAATTAATTAATTGATAATTTACATACCAATCCCAGTTCACCCTCCCTCCTCTCCCCCTACTCCTCCCTTTCCCCCCACTGCTCCTCAGGGAGGTTAAGGCCTCCTAGAGGGGGCTTTTCATTCCCCTGCCTGTCCCCAGAGGAAATGGTGACCTGTGATAGCGAAACTACAAACAAGTGTGGTTGCTGCTCATTATTACGACCGTCCATGGTAAGTCTGGATTGCTACAGTGAGGGTGTCAAGTCATCTCTGCTCCTCAGAGAGGAGGGTCTGCCAACATTGTCTACTGGGCCTCTACTGAGCCACGCATCATGACTGACACTTTCTGTGGACCAGGGGCAGGCCTTGCGCGTGCTTGGCTTGGCTGGTGAGGGCTGTTTTTGACTTCTGCCTCCCTACTCAATGTGTGGGTATCTTCGGGTAGACTTGTGACACCCAGGAACTTCATGGATGTGGTCAAATGGGTCTCGGATTTCCGCGTGTTCACTCTCCTCTGTGCAAAGGGTAGAACGCTCCTCAGTCAGTTTGCCTGGCACTCTTTCCATTATGTTTCTGCCCAAGGATGCTCTTTGTACACACACTTGCATTTACATCACCGGTTTAGCAAGCATGTGCCAATTGGCTTAGTGGTTCTGAGCAGTCCCTGGTGGGCTGGAATTTTGGCAAGTCCTGAAATGAGTGATGTGCACTCTGAAGTTTGGGAACCAAGGGCATAAAGGGTGGCATTCGAATTCTTCGGCCTGAAATAGGGATCGTTCTGTTTCTTACACAGCTCTCTTTCTCTATTCACCTACCCTTCATCAGTACCTGACCACATCCCGGCATCTTCTGAAACTGTTCCCAGACCTGGCAAGATGAGTTCCTTCATACAGCTTACTTCTTTCCCCATGGTAGTTTCAGGTTGTGAGCAAGGGGCAGAATTTTGGCACACCGAGCTTGGCGTCTCAGATTCCGTCATGGTAGAATCTTCTGACTCAGCTAGTATGACTATATTGTAAACACTGGTAAACTACCAAAATAACTATCACTTTTTAGAGAAAGCATTGTTCTCTTATCTGAGTACCTATTCTTCTGATTTCTGAACAAAACGAAACGATGCAGCTTGCACTTTGTAGGGAGCCCAGGGGAATGGGGGAGCCCCACAATAAGGCTGCATGCACAGAGCCAATTTTCTGTCTCCCATTTGTCCATAGCGGTCACTATAATTGACTGCTCTTGGGTAGCCAGGGGAAGCATTCAATGAGAACTAATGGTACGAATTAGAAACGTATGAACAAAATGTAATATTAAGTTCACAATCTTACTGTAAGTCAGAGAACAAAAAGGGGCACATTATCAGATCCTCTTGCCAGTAGGTGAGCTGGTGTGCGTGTCCCGTGCCACACCTCACCCCAAGCAGGGTGCTTGTCATTTATTGCATCCATGAGTTTCTAAAATCAGTCCCAATTGTCATTTTTAATCCATGTTTCATTTAGAATAGGGATCCAAGGATGCACCCCAAGGAGTTCCTTGTGTCTTTGACATTATTTGCCAAGTTTGAAATAAGTTCAGGTAAGTTTCCATAAGGAGAGATGCCCATTGTTTTTATTTACCTTAAAAGACTGGATGAGTCCAGAAATTTAGAATCTTGTTCTAAAATTTCCCAATGGTGGAGGCCTGTTTTTTTTAATTTCTTATTTTTTGTTGTGTGCATGCATGATGTGTGTTGGTGCATGTGGCAATCGGAGGACAACTTTGTGGATTTGGTTCTCCCCTTCTGTCTTTGTGTGGCAGGGGTTGAACTCAGGCCATCCTGCTGGTGAGGCAAACGTTTCCACTCACTGACCCGTCTCACCAGCCTGAGTCCCGTTCTTTAGCAGCTGAAAGGCAGGAGCTTCAGAGACAGCCTTCAAGGCTCAAATTACGATTCTTACTTGCTCATTTATTCACTGTGTGACCACAGGCAAAGAACTTCTCTGAGCTTTAGTATCTTTGACTGTGAATGAGATGAGGATGTTGGCTGCTTCACAGACTGGTCCTGAGAATTCAGTGAGCAAGTGTACGCAAGATTGTGCTTGTTAATTTTTTTGTGGCTGTAGACTAGAGTTGCCTGGAAGAAGAATGACAAGTAGGAATTGTCTCCAGACAATGGTCATGTATGTGGGCATTTTCTTAGCTAATGACTGATATGGGAAGACCAGCCCTACTGTGGGGAGTGAGTGCCGCCTTTGGGCAGATGGTCCTAGACTGTGTGAAGGAAGCAGGCTGAACAAGCCGAGGAGAGCCAGCCAGCAAGCAGCATTCCTCCATGTTCTCTGCTTCGGCTCCTGTTTTCAGGTTCCTGCTTGAATTTCTGCCATGACTTCCCTCAATGTTATTTGGAAGTATAAGGCAAATAAAACCTTTCTTCCCCAAGCAAGCTTTGGTCAGTGTTTTTAATCCCAGAAATAGAAAACAAACTAGAAGTGTTCAGAATAATGCTGTGCCATGGTACATTCAGTAAATGTTAGCTGTGTTCATGTTGCTGTTGGTTTTGTGACTTTATTATTACAAGACGGTAGTGAGTCTTGAGCCAGACGGATCTTTGTATCCGTACACTCCTTGCAAATGTCTATTTCTTGTATCCCCCAGTGTCTTGTCCTTCCATTTGGTCCCCTGACAGACAGTCCTGTCTTTTGCATTGAAATACCTATGGCGCCCTTGTAGGAACAAGACTTTTTGGTAGGCAGTAATATTCAGATATATTCCTCCTTTCTTTCCTAGTCTTCATCAATGATGCCTTCTATTCTTCAGGGATGTGCTCTGCATAGATATTTTGCATAATTTTGCATTTTTTGCATAATTCTGTTTTGCCGCATAACAGCGTGTCAGTTCATCTCCCTCTTTCTGTGCCTTGCAAAGAAAGAAAGTCGTCTGGAATGGCTGGCTGGCACTCTCACGGTGTTTACTCGCTAACATTACATCGTGGAAAGAGTCCCCAGAGGCATGTTAATAGGCAACAGGCAAAATAACAATAAAGAAAATCAATGGAGGAAAAAAAAAACCCCATACACTCCTGTAAAACGGATTTGTAGCTGTCAGAGCTTCTAGGCACTCAGCCTCCGAGCTGTTAATTGTATGTAATTATGAAGTGCTGAACTATGAATGGTCCTGACAGAAATCTAGGAGCACGGAACCAGCCTGTATTCAGATGAAATATTGATCTGTGAAGAGTGATACTCTTTTTATAATCTCAGTGTTACGATTCTTTGGGTAACATTTTTCATGGTTGAGAAACTTCGAGAGAAAACAGTCCTGACTAGAGCACCTTCCACACCAGGAGTTTAAGGAACTGAATAAAAATAATATCTGTTTTCATTAGCGTATGCCTCAGGACAGAGGATTTTCATTGTAACAATTTAGATCTCAATCTTACTGGGGATATTATGGAAACGCTTTCAATGCAGTCGAGAAAAACCCTGGGAGCTCTAAGGAGAGCAGGAGTGAAGCTCTGTAAACGACAGGCTGTGAGCTTCCTAAGGGAGACATTGAAAAGAGTGAGTGTGTGTGTGTGTGTGTACGCACACGTGTGCCACAGCATGTGTGTGGAGTTCAGAGGACAGCGTTGTGGGCCAGTTGTCTCCTTACACCTTTATGTGGATTGAATTTAGGCCCTGAGGCTTGTGTGACAAGTGTTTTTCCTGCTGAGCCATCTCTCCATCCTACAAGAGGATGTGTTGAGTATCACGCAGGGGCAGCAAGAAGACTCAGGCATAACGGTACTCGCTACCAAGCCTGACAACCTGTGTTTGATCCCTAGGGTGCACATGGTGGAAGAAGACTGACCCCCTCAAGCTGACTTTTGACGCTTCTGTGTGCACCCCCATTCCATTCCCTAAGTAAAGAAATGTAATTAAAAGTAAGCTGAGTGTCATTTGTAGACTGGAGGGTTTGAAACTGCTGTTGGTTGTCTGAGGGTTCCTTTTGCACTGGAGATAACTTTGAAAGTAAGTTGAGGTGTTTGGGGTAGGTTCCTGACTTAGGGTTTCTATTGTTGTGATGAAACACCGTGACCAAGAGTCATGGTGGGGAGGAAAGGGTGTATTAATTAGGCTTACACTTCAGCATTGCTGCTCATCACTGAAGAAGTCAGGACAGGAACGCAAACAGGACAGGATCCCAGAAGCAGGAACTGAGACAGAGGCCATGGAGGGGAACTGCTTACTGGCTTATTTCCCCTGGCTTGCTTAGCCCATCTTTTTATAGAACCCAGGGTCAGCAGCTCAGGGATGATACCTCCCTCCAAGGGCTGGACCCTCCCCCATCAATCCCTAAATGAGAAAATGCCTTACAGCTGAATCTCAAGGAGGCATTTCCTCAGCTGAGGCTCTTTCCTCTGATAATTCTTTATCATGTGTCAAGTTGACACACAAAACTACCAAGCACAAACGACCCCTTGTCAACTTGGCACACAAACACATCACTATTAAGCCACAACCCTTCCTTCCTTACTCATCCCCACAATCTTAAATAACAATAGAAGTCCCACAGCCTTTACAAGTTCAAACACATTAAAATTTCAGTTCCTTAAAAATAGTCAGCCTCTTTAAAAACCCAAAGTCTTTTAAAATTCAAGTCTCTCAACTATGGACTCCCATAAAAATACTTTCTTACTTCAAGAGGGAAAAACCAGGGCACAGTCACAATCACATCAAAGCAAAACAAAATTATTCTACCCATCCAATTCCTGGGATCCATTCCCAATCTTCTGAACTCCTCCAAAGCGCTTGGGTCACTTCTCTGGCTCTGCCCTTTGAAGCACACATAGCTTGTCTTCACAAACTCCACATTGGCAGAGGAATGATCTCCAAAATATACAAAGAACTCAAGAAACTAGACATCAGAAAAACAAATAATCCAATAAAAAATGGGGTACAGATCTAAACAGAGAATTCTCAACAGAAGAATCTCAAATGACCAAAAGACATTTAAGGAAAAGAATCCCAACATGTTTCTGGGATTTCTCACCTTTACCCCACCTTAATTTATGGAGAATCCTCTCCTCTTTAAATTTTTTCACTTTTATCTTATTTTATTTGTTTGGGAGTTTCCCATGCATGTATGTGTGTGTACTGCATGCTGGATCCCATGGAATTGGAGTTATAGACCATGTAGTCACCTTGTGAGTGTTGGGACTAGAACCTGGGTCCTCTGGAAGAACATGAAGTGCTTTTCACAGCCGAGCCATCATCTTCCCAGCCCCAGTCTTCTCCTATGAGCAAAATCCACAATCCTTTGCCACCAGCTTCCTTGAAAAGCCCACGTGAGTGTGTACTTCCATTGTAAAACAAACTTCTCCAAATTCCTTACTTTGTTTCCTCTCTGATAGAGACAAGAACCTAGAAAAAATGGCACCGTGTCTCAGCTTTCCTATCTCTGGGACTTTCTTCCAAGGTCAAATAAGACCTATTGAAATTAGTTTGTGAACTGGTATGTAATGATAAGCTGTTTCCAGAGATCCATGTCTTCTCCCTTTCATTTGTGTGAGTTTTCCTCTAATAGAGGTAATAACTGCTATTTTTTCCATTGCTAAAGACTGCATTAGATTATATATATTCTAACATATTATATATTCTAGTATAGTATATCTTTTAATCCTTAGTGTGATCTTTTGAGGCAGGCATCATGCAGATGAAACTGAGGATCAGCAGTTTTGGGTTTTGAGGGGAGGGAGAAGATGAAGGGGTGTCTGGGAGAAAGGCCCTTAGTTGATGCATCCATTAAGAGATTTGCTAATGCTACATCAGGCAACACAGTGTGTGAGGGTCTGAAGGAAGAGCTTTCAGTCCTGCCAGAAAAACTCAAGGTTTTTGAGGGTGGGAGAGACAGGAAGTAGACTCGGTTAATATGTGGGCTGTGCTACTTGCCTGACATTCAGCCAGCCTCAGATTTCCAGGCAGCATGGAGGTGGGGTGCGGAGGAGGATTTGTCCCTTTGTGTGAGAGTTCCTTGTAGAGAAAGGCTGCCTGGGGGGCAGTTAGGTATGAACTGCCAGTTCTCAGTAGCAGTACCCAGAGGCTCTGAGTTCTAACATGCAAGGTGTGCTTTTTTTTTTAAAGCATCAATAACTTATTTATTTTAAAACCTTATTTATTTGTTTATTTATTTATTTTTTTTCCAATCCCAGTTTCTCCTCCTCCCTCTCCTCTTGCTCCTCCCCCCTCCCCACCCCATGCCCCACCCACTCCTCAGAGAGGGTAAGGCCTTGCCCGGAAGGTCAACTAAGCCCACTCTTCTCCACTGTGTCTAGTCTGAGCAAGGTATTTCTCCATAGAGAATGTGCTCCACAAAGTCAATTCATGCATTAGAGTTAGATCCTGGTCCCACTGCCAGTGGCCCCATATACTGCTCAAGCCTCTCCATTGTCACCTGTATTCAGGAGCCTAGTTTTGTCCTTTGCAGGTTCCTCAGTTGTCAGTCCAGAGTCAGGGATCTTCCACTAGTTCGGGTCAGCTGATTCTGTGGGTTTCCCCATCATGGTCTTGACCCCTTTGTTCATATTATTGCTCATCTTTCTCTTCTGGAGCTCTGCCCAGTGATTAGCTGTGGATCTCTGCATCGGCTTCCATCTGTTTCTGGAGGAGGGTTCTTTTCTGGGGTTGTGGACTGGAGGCTGGTTATCCTTTGTTTTATGTCTGCTATCCACGTATGAGTGAATACATTCTATTTTTGTCTTTCTGGGTCTGGGTTATCTCATTCAGGATGGCGTTTTTCTAGTTCTGTCCATTTGCCTGCAAACTTAAAGATGTCATTGTTTTCTTACCTCCAAATAGCATCCATTGTGTAAATGTACTACATTTCTTAATTGTTGCTCTCAGTGTCTGTGCTACTGGGGTTCTATTTAAGAAGTGGTCTTCTGTGCCAATGCATTTGAGAGTACTTCCCACTGTCTCTTCTATGAGGTTCAGTATAGTTGGCTTTATGTTGAGGTCTTTGATCCATTTGGACTTGAGTTTTTTTTTTTTAAATTTATTTAATATGTACACAACATTCTGCCTCAATGTATGCCCGCACGGCAGAGGAGGGCGCCAGATGTCAGTACAGATGGTTGTGAGCCACCATGTGGGTGCTGGGAATTGAACTCAGGACCTCTGGAAGAGCAGCCAGTGCTCTTAACCTCTGAGCCATCTCTCCAGCCCTCGGACTTGAGTTTTATGCATGGCAATAGATATGGATCTATTTGCATCCTTCTACATATTGACATCTAGTTATGCCAGCACCATTTGTTGAAGATGCTTTCTTTTTCTCCATTTTATATTTTTATCTTCTTTGCCAAAAATCAGGTGTTTCTAATAGCTGTGTGTGTTAACGCAAGGTACTTTTAAAGTCACAACTAGGAAAGGAGAGGTAGTCCGAGGGAATGGCAGCAAATTCACATGGATGAGTGAATGAATTGCTGGGAGATCTGTGCCTGATAGAAACCATATTGCTTCAAGGTCGATAATTAACGGCCCCAACTTTTGTAAGGATGTCTGCTTCTAGTTAAGTTATTCTTTGTAAAACAGACTGCAAGCCTGCTTTGATGGTGACTTTTTTTCCAACAAGGCCACACCTCCTAATCCTTCTCAACCAGTTCCACTAACTGGGAACCAAGCATTCAGACACTTGAGCCTATGTGGGCCCTTCTCATTCAAACTACTGTATCCACGCTGAAGTGTATGCTGCTTGCCAAAACTATAAACAATCCCCCAATTAAATGTTTCCTTTTAGAAGAGTTGCCTTGGCCATGGTGTCTCTTCACAGCAACAGAGTAGTGACCAGGACACCAGAGGAGTGTGTGAAATGGGCAGATGCTAGGGTCCAGTAGTTGTAACCCTAAATTAGGAGGTCTGAGGAGGATCTCAGAATTTACCTTTTGAAAAAGCTGTCTCAGGAATTCTCAGAGGGAAGACCCATGCTCTGGGATCCTGGGTACAAAGTCTCCCCATCTCCAGTTTGAGCTTGTCTAGGGTGTGCTGGAGGAGTCAGGCAAGACTAAGACTGTGAGGCATCACAGGGATCAAACCGATGCCTGTGTCCTTCTTACAGGAAAGTGATAGCTGCTCAATCATGCAAGGTTAGCATGTGCTAGAATCTGTGAACCTCCGAGATATGTTTAAAAGCTTGCAGCTGTTTTTAAAAATCTTTAACCTAATGAATCAAAAAGGATGTTATGGGAATTATTTAGGGGTTCTCCATTTATGAGCAAAAAACATTTCAAGAGAGACTTCAGAGAGAAGAAATGCTCATGGAAGCAATCAACCAATAATAAACATATATACAAATTAAAGCAGCAATATGTTAATTTTTATATAACAAATCAATATTTTTGCCATTGTTTTTTGACACAGGATATCTCTATGTATCCCTGACTATCCTTGAGCTTGCTACATACACCAGGTTTTTCTTGATCTCACAGATATCTGTGTCTCTTCTGAGTGCTGGGATTAAAAATATGCACCACCAGGCTCAACTCACAAATCAACATCCTTTTAATGCAGCGAATCAGCAAACATTTGAAAATTGATCATTTAGGTACCAAGAACATAGATGTATTTAAAACATTTGAATCAATTGATTTTTCACAATGTCCTTATTAGATACAGACCGTTATCCCATTTTTCACATAAGGAAACTGTGGCAGATAGAGGGCAGAGTGCCTCTTTAGGTATTTATGGTGGGACAAAGTACTGATATTATCTTTTCACTGAAATTTGATGACATGTTTAAAAACTTTGAAAAAAACCTTTTTCCCAGGGCTAGAGCGATGGCTCAGTGGTTAAGAGCACTGCCTGTTCTTCCAGAGGACCCAGGTTCAATTCCTAGCACCCACATGGCAGCCACAACTGTCTGTCACTCCAGTTCCAGGGGACCCGAAGCCGTCACGTCCAATGCACATGAATTAAAAAAGAAGAAAACACTCTCCCAGCATGGCTCTGTATTTCTGCTTCTATGAGTTTATTTATGAAAAATTAGAAAGTCACACAGAAAGGATTTATAAGATGGCCTGATGGCTAGTAGCATTCTATATAATGTGAAAATGGGAAGCATTTTAACTCTTCGTCAAGAGAGAAATTGCTAAATAATGATAGCTTGCCCTTATGAGAGGACATAAACATCCATTAAAATCATAGTTTCAAAATTAATTTAAAACAAAGGGAGTATATTCACAAGAGAATAAATTTACAAAGTCTAAAACCCATGAATGAATTTCTCCACCATTAGAAAATGCTCACATAAAACACGACTGGCTGTCACTTGAAGACATTTGTCGGCCATAAGCACTGTTTTGCCTCACATCAAACATGCATAGAATCATCACTGCCATTTTCTAAGGACATTAGTTTTCGCTCAATGTTTCCAAGTTAGGAAACATACTATTACGTTAGGAACTGACTAGATCTTTCTTGCCCATCCCTGCTCCTGGTGGAGGCTGGCAAGGGGGCATATCATTCCTCTTTAGATGGTCTAGCTTGTCCTCATCAAAAGATGCAGGCACTAGGATGGGGCTACCTTTTGTAGCAGTGGAACAAGGTGTGTGCTTGCTCCTCTTGAGTTCATGTTGTTAGGGAGGAAGGGTGGGGAAGATGCAGACTTACACGGTCCTGGGATTATGCCTGCAGAGACTGCCACCTCTAAAGATGGCTTGGCTCTGAGAATAAACGAAACTGAGGACCAGGGTCAAGGGTGATAGGCCTATCATAGTCCCACACACTTGGGTCTGGTATCGGGTTTTGATTCACACTTTGAAACAAGAGGAAAAAACTCAGTGATCTTTCCTAGGCAGAGCCCTACTACTTGTCTAGGGAGACATTGGCTCGTGGCATTTGAAGGATGAGGTTCATGTTCTTTGGATGTAAAGGCATGAGAATATTTTGTCCATGGCTGGCATTCCATGTAAAGCTGCTTTGGACAGAGGTGTCATCTGTGATTATCAAGATACAATGACGGTGTTGTAGACAGAAAATTCTTATTTTGATATCTTGAAGCTCTGGCCTTCAGCCTCAATTTCTGCTTTTACCAATGGGGTGGACTTGGAGCAGCCATTTCCTCTCTCTCCAAAGGTATGCTTCCTCTTTATTAAGACGTACTTTCCAATAATTAGCTTACTGTTTATTTTTCTGGAGTTGCTAATAAAAGAGCAACTCATTGTATAGTGATTCCCATATACAAAGAACTATTTTAAACACTTTGTATTAGCTGATTAAATTGTCATTGTGATCTTTGTAGGATCATCGTTACTATTATTGTCCCCATTTATAGATGAGGAAACTGAGGCAAAATTGCATTACTTGTCCACTATCAAACCTATAGGAAATAGTAGTGCTTGGAATTGAATTCAACTCAGGCTGTCTGATTCAGAATGACATTTAAATCATGACCTTGTTGCTTGACTCAAGTTAAATACACAGTGTGGATGACCTAGTACTTTCAGCGAGGGTGAGATTGCCCTGAAGGATGGGCAAATGGGATACTAGGGGGCGAAAGAGATTTTAGATTTATGGACAAAGTGCAGATGTTCACATGGTGCTAAAGCAGACATAGAGGCAATCTCTTGTTCTTAAACTTGATGAAGGAGTGGAGTAACTGGAAAAAACATGTCTAAAATGGCTCCATGTGAGGGCAATAATGCAAAAGAACAGATTGAGCTATATTAGCATAGAGCAGAGCGAGCACACTGCCGGTGTCTTATGAATGCTTCCCTCTGCCTGTGCTATTTGGTGTGAGAGGTGAAAAGCCTGACTGAGGGGCTCAGGCATTCCCTGGCCCTCTGAGAGTTTTGTTCTGAGTTTGACACGTCTGGGCCGAGAGAGGCCGGATCCAGCATTGGCCTGGACTGAAGCAGGAAGCAAGATTGGAAGCAATGAGTTCCTGCCACCGGGTTCTGCTTCGAGTACACGAGCTGGCTAAGTTACTTGAAAAAAGATTATGCAAGATTTCAATGTCACAATCAGTCTGCTATTCAAGAACAGATGAATATTCAAGCCCACCAAATACACTGGATAAATAATTCCTGCTCTGGGTGTTGCGCATCTCCTGGGTCCCAGGAATAAATGGGAAGCAAGTACTGGGTATGGAAAAATATAGCCTAGATAATCCTATGGCTGCCTGAAGAGGAAATTACTCTATTTATATACAATGCTTGGTGCTGTTTACCTACATATGAAACCTTATCTGTAAAAGGAAAAAAAAACCCATATTATTGAAGTAGCACAACCATGTAAGTCTAACTTTCCTCTGTTCTAATACTGTTCATTTCCTTTTTAAAGTGTGTGTTCTTATGGGCGTGCACACATGTGCATGGGGTGTATGTACACGCACATGTGCATACATGTGAAAGTGGACGTCAGCTGTCTCATCATATGATCTCTCCCTGAACCCAGAGCTCATCGATTTTGGCCAGGCTGGTTGGCCAATGAGTTCCAGGGATCCTTCTGTTTCCGTCCTCACCTCCCGCACTGGGGTTACAGAAGAACATCTGGATTCTACCTAGGTGATGAGGACTGATTTCTAGTCATCATGTATGCATGGGAGACATTTTATTGGCTGATCCATTGATGACCCCACTCCTCTACAAGCACTGATTCATTTTATTCCAGAGGTAGAATACTTACTCCATTTTTGAATGTCCAAACATCGACTCTAAGAACGTTCTATATGATCCTGCTGTAATTTGGGAACGATATAATCCATGGCGACAAACTTCTCCAGGGTGTTTTAAGTGAAATAAAACGGCAGAGATGTTCTTTGTGGGCAGTAGGCTAACTTTTTTTAATCCCCCTTCTTTGATTCTGTTAAGGAACCTCTTGAGCCATATGTAGTTCTTCCCAGGAGCCTGCGAAATCTCACGATGGACCTCAGCCAGGGAGCCAAAAATAATTATTCTCCAGTAAATAGATTTCTTACAATGGGGTCAGAGGAATCTTGAGCCTCTCCACCTTTTGTTTTTTTCTTTTTTAGTAGAAAACAAGCCTTCATGTCAAGGGGACACAGACCCTCTTTCCTTGTTCTTTGAAGGGCTGAGGACCAGAAGAAACTCAAGAGAGTCAGCTCTTTTCAGAACGTACAATCTCAGTGAAGGTCACCATAATGCGTACAATCATTGTCTCCCGCAGATCTAGACAGATATTGCAAACGGGGGGAAAGAAAGAAAAGAAAAGGAAAAGAAAAAGAGGTTTTCAGCTTTCCTAGCTTATCTCTCTCACCCATCTCGGGTACCCTGCTCTGGTCTTCATGTCTCTGGCACCACACCCTCTGAATAGTGTTCTCCTCCTCTGTTTGTTGTTTCTAAAGGAGAGGGGAGGAAAGAGGGGCAGGGGGACAGGGACTCTTCTCATGAAACCTTTGCTGTTTGAGATTACACACTACCCTGTGTGGGAAGCCAAGCCAAGAGCCAGGGACCATCACTAAGAACTGAAGAAGGCTTTTTGGCCTGGTGTGTCTTGGGTTTTGTGGGTATCATAGACAAGTTCTGATGGCTGTCTGTTGGTCTGTTAATTGATCGTGGGGAGGGGAGCAGAGCTAAAAAGCTCCATACTAATGCATTAAGATTGGTTCTAGTGCAATGGGAGACAAAACTTTTTTTTTTTCTTATAAAAGAACAACCAACTCTTGGCCTCCAGGATTTACTTATAAAGCTATAGGATACATACATACTTGGCAAAAGTTGCCGGCTGCTGAGCCTTGCAACTCCACACACATCTGCCAACGCTGAGCATCCTAGTGGCTGCTCCCAAATATGACAAAATGAGGTGGGACACCAAGGCAGGATTCTTTTTGGGAGACACAGGACTTCACTGATGCGTGGCTTTGGCCCAGAGACTCCCTGGAGGGGCGGTCGAGAGCACAGCTGCCCTCTAGTTGAAGTGCCTCCGGCCAGGCTTCTGCCCCTCTTTCACTTGGAGTCAGATCTTCATCAAGAGTGGTACTAGCTATACCCACAGTTCTCCTCTATTTGTGGTCTGCCTGATTTGACCCTCTTGGGCTCCAGAAAAAGAAACGCATTCTCTAAACGGCTATATAAGATGCTGCGAGCAGGAAAGCATGGAGAATATGTCCTTTGATTCCCAGGCGCTGAGAAGTAGCTCTTTGCCGTTCGTGTATGGTCCTGCATTCATGCTAAGTCAGGAGCCACTGATGTCTCTCAAGCCCAGGCAGCAGGCCAGACTCTGCTTAGTGCTTCCCACAGGCTGCCTCGTCTAACATCCCTGTGTCCTGGGGAGCTGGGGATCCGGGCACCTGAAGTTTAAAGAGATTGAGTAGCTTCAGGTTCCCAGGAATGTATTGTTCTATTCCCTAAGCATCACAAACCTGAGACATGGCTAAACCAGGATTCAAAACCAGGCTACCCAACGGCCCAAACTCCGTGCTTCTCCTTCTTGCCAAGAGTGCCGAGCGCCGATGCGCACCACTTCCGGAAACACAACAGCTGCAGGCTTCAAAGCTGAGGGTTCTCTCATCGTATCCATTTGTCGTCTCTTCCTTCCTCTCTACCTATCTCCCTTCTTTCCTCCCCACCTTTTTCTGGTTTGTTTTCTTTTTTATCTTTAGTGTCAGAATGGGCAACTTTCCTGACATAGAGATCCGCTGTCCGTACCCCTACCATTCGCTTTCCAGGCGTGGTGCTCAAGCTGGAACCATAGCTCCTCTACTTTTGCCAATTGGGCTGCAGGGACTGGTGATCTGGATGATTCTGGTTGGGTCCCACATGCATTGGCAGAGGAAAGAAGGGCACTGGCTTATGGAGTCCTTAGAGAAAAGTGCAGGAGAGCAGGGAGGCAGGCTGACGCTCTCAGGTTGGCTTTAGAGGGAAACTTTGACTAGGAAAACTAAAGAGCTGTCGGCTCAGTGTCTGAGAGTTCAGAGCCAGGGTGAGATTTTCTAGCTAGTTGTAGGATGGTCTCTGCCACCTCCAGGCTCAGGCACGTCATTGGAGGTTTTAGTCCCTTCCTACACGGTCTCTGATGTTGGTCTGTGTTGTTAACCATGAGCCAGGGAGACACAGCATTTGGGATAAGCAAGTGCCAGGAACGTTTCCGTGAGTTCCGTCAGTGAAAAACTTAGTCTTGTGCTGCCAGTAAAATTAGGTAACAGCTTTCTCCCAAGAATTTGTTGTTTGCCTGTTTGAAAACCTTGTTGTGTTTCCGGTTTAGTCTCACTTAGCAGGCAACAAGCGGGACAAAAGCCTCAATGTGGCGCAGCATCAGCTTCCAAAGACACCCGCGGAAATGGCTCCCTTTGTTACGGGGTGACAAAGCTTTCTCAGAACGATGAAAAGAGTGAGGCAGGGGAACCTGTTTTCCTAAACAAGCTTAGTTGTTAGTCTGAATGAAAGTTCTGTTTTCCAAACGGTCCTGTGGGTCCATTAAAGAAAAACACATTAGCAGACGCTATGGGTATATGTGGGGCATGCGCACACATCTTACCCAGGACAGCTGTCAAACACATGCTTTTTTTTTCTCCTAATGGTGAATTTGTGAGCTATGTATCACTGTATAACAAACTGCTCCCAAGCCTTGTGGCTTAAAAACAGCTTTTATTATCTTTGAGAGTTTCTGCGGGCCGGAATTGAGGTGAGCTTTTAGTGCTTGGTATTATCTCAGGGACTGTCCTGAGGTCCCACTGACCAGGACGGCTATCTTCTGAAGGCCCACATAGAGCAGGAATATCTACCCACAGGGCATCCCACCCATGTCCAGAAAATTCACTTAGCTGGAAGACCATGTCTCTGTCATGAAGACACTGTCTTTAAACAGGTGGGTATCCTTAGAAATGGGCAGCTCCTTCCCCCAGAGAGAGACGGCAGCCGCGGTGTGTGTTCTGACTGCATTTGTAGGTTACGTCCCATCCTCTCTGCCACAGGGCATCTGTTTACAAGACAGCTAATCTTCACTGTCACCTTTGTGGGGTTCAGAATGACCTAAGGGAGCTACTGCTGGGCACACTGTGAGAGAGGTTTAACTGGGAAGAAAAGACCCACACTGAATGCGGGCTGCAGGCTCCCAGGAACTAGGGTTGCAGACTAAGAGAAAAAGGAGGTGGTGGCTCACGCCTTTAATTCCAGCACTTGGGAGGCAGAGGCAGGTGGATCTCTGTGAGTTCGAGACCAGCCTGGTCTACAGAGCTAGTTCCAGGACAGGCTCCAAAACCACAGAGAACCCTGTCTCGAAAAACCAAAAAAAAAAAAAAAAAAAAAAAAGGAGGAATCCAGCTGCATGCTAGCATGCGTCTGTCTCTGCTTCCTGATTGCAAACACAGTGTGACCTGCTGCCGGACGCTCCTGTTGTCACGGCTAGAGTTGTACTCTCCAAATTCTTTCACAGCTGTGAAAGCACTAACTGCCTCAACCTGTCTGACTTTGAGATTGCCTTGGCCGGGGTGACAATGGAATGAAGAAAGGACAGTCACCCAAGCACATGGATAGACAAGCTGGGGTCATGTGGGCCTCGTGCCCTGAAGGAGACCACCAGCAGCAGCTCCAACACTGAGCACATCAGAATCAAGGAGGTGGATTTGCTATTTAGAGCTGAACAAGGGGGCAGGTATAGCTAGTCTCGGTGGGGGATTCTCTGTATAGAAGAACAGTCTTAGGCTGTAAATAGGAGGGAGAAGGAAGCTCTGGGGGATACTGTCTGCACGTACTGTCAACATCTGTGCGCTGGCCAAGGGAAGGGAAGGCTTTGCCATTCCCTTGGGTCTGAGGCGTTGGGACCCTTGTTATGTCAACAGCATACACGTTCTCTCGGGACTTCACTGGCTACGCACAAGTCACTAACTATAGTTACATACTCAAGGGAGAGAAATCGAGCTGTAACGGAGATAAGCCTATCAGATAATTTGTGGACATATTTGAAAACCAACAACCACGGCCGACCTTAATTGTGTGAAAGAAATAATTTGAAGTAAGTTCTTTGCTTTAAAAGCAACTGCTCTCACTTGAGGCTGAAGGTATCTCTGAGACGGATGCCAGGGTCATAGAGCAAATCAATAGGAGGCCGAGGGAATGATCTTTTCATGGAAACAGATTGGAAGAGAGATTTCCTTCCAAAGAATTTGTAAACTTGGCTGACACAGCAATTATCTCTCTCTATAGGCTACAACGTAGAGCTTAAATGGGTATAAACACAGGGTGATCCGCCTATCACCTACACATTATTTAGATTAGCTGTTTTGAAATAGCCAATTAAAATATTGTCAACCGTATAAGACATTTCTAGTTGTGCTTTTCCGTGAGGGAAGGGATGTTAGCCCGACAGAATATCTTTGGTATGGGCCTTGATGCCAATGTAAGGGCGCTGGCCTTTGGACGTGATTGCCCCAAAGGCCTTATGCTGTATTCCCACCACACTAGGGGTTATGACTTAAGTATAAGAATGTTGGGGACATATAAATGTTCAGACCCTGGAATACCATTCTTCCATTCCAGCCCCCACTCATGAATATATTTCTCTCATGTAAAATATACTCTTCTGTATCCATGACTTCCATATCCATAGATTTAATCAACTATAGTTTGAAAATTCAATTAGGCCTATCATTGCTACAGGGGTACAGAACACACTACGGACTTTGTTTCTCATCATTATTTTCTGAAAAACACAATATAACATCAATTTACAATACTGTGCTAATTGCATTAGGTATCATAAGTAACCTAGATATGTCTTAAAGTATATAGGAGGTTGTGATTATATGCAAATATTATGATGTCATTTAATATAAAAGTCTTAGGTAGTTGTAGACTTTTCTTATCCCTGGAACTGGTCTCTCATGTATACTGATAGGCATTCAGTCCCAGCAGCCCTCAAAGTCTTAGTTGACTCCAGCTTCAACTTCAAAGTCTAAAGTGTCAAACCCCACCTAAATATCATCTAAGTCAGATATGAGCGAGACCAGAGGTGCTATTTCCACAGGGAATTTTATTTTGAGCTGAGTGGTAGATACAACTAGATGCTTCGTGTGCATAGATGTCTGGGGGTGGAATATTGGTCTGTTTGCTCTCCACTTTACGACCAGAATCCCAATTTGAATAATTTGCTTTCCTTGGCTCATTTCAAACTTTGTTTTTAAAAAGGTCTGTGCTTGGGCAGGCAAGATGGTTTTGTGGATTAAGGCACTTGCTGCCACGCCCCGACAAGCTGAGTTGAATCGCTGAGACCCAGCTGAAGGGTGTAGCCTGGGATGCTCTCCCACAAACACACAGAATAAGTAAATAAATACGTATAATTTTACACTATGGAAGATGACCTAATCTCTACTTACTGGTGCTGGGATACAAACGTGGTTGAAGATGAGATGAGGAAAGACGGGCGGCAGATGGCTGGTAGACTCTACCCTATTTCCTGAAATGCCAAACCTGGTTTAGATCCAGGACTAATTCTGAACTTTGGGATTGTGAGCACTTTCCTTCAGTTTCTTAGGACACTGTTTTCAGCTCGAAAAGAGAGCCCTGCAGTACTTAGGTTTGGAACATTTGGCAGCCTGGGCAACAATCGCTAGCGTATTTCATGGCTGAGCAGCAGACAACAATGGTTATGTTTATTTATTTGTGCATGTAAGTGTGTGGTCACCAGTGCTACAATGCAGATAAGAGGACAATCTCTAAGAGCCAGTTCTTGCCGGGCGGTGGTGGTGCACGCCTTTAATCCCAGCACATGGGAGGCAGAGGCAGGTGGATCTCTGTAAGTTTGAGGCCAACCTGGTCTACAGATTGAGTTCCAGGACAGCCAGGACTACCAAGAGAAATCCTGTCTGGAAAAATAAACAAAGAAGCAAACCAAAACCATAACCAAAACAAAACCAAACCAAAAAAGAATCAGTCCTCTCCTCCTACATCTTGAGGACCCCAGAGGTTTATTTGATTTTCTTTTTTTATTCATCATGGCAGTAGGCTTCTGGTTGGGAGAAGTTCTCCCAGAAGGTTGAGAGTAAACAAATCAGTGGGTATGAAAGCATGTGCAGCTGAAGGCTGTTACCACTGCAAAACCCCTCTCAGCTGGCAGACTTTCAGCAAGAGAGTCCACTGATAGAATTGGAAAGAAGAGATTTCCCCTCAAATAGGAGGATGGTGATCATCCTGCATCTATCTTAGGTTTCTTTTCTCATTTTAGGCGAAAACAGGCTCAGCTGTATGGGAGCAGCTTGCATCTTCTGGCTGGCTGATATGTCTCTGATTGAGTTCTATGGCGGAGAATGAGTAACTGGCCCTATAGTCGCCCGGCTGGCCATGCTTTTCCTATGGGCATTTCCAGTGGTTCCTGGAGCATTCATATCTTGCCCTACCATGGATTTTCCCTGTGAGGAGAATTTTATTGACGTTGGCCATGGAGCTCCACTTTGTCTCCATGAGCTGATGACTCATTTGCAGCGGTCCTGAATGTGTACAAACCTACTGAAAAGTCAGTTTTCAGATCTCCAAAAGGCAGTGAGGAAGACCTCACACCTGCAGGAATCTCCTTGTGGGGTTTCCTCTGCTGTTTGTCACCGGGACACGGAGTAACAATCCCATGTATTATTATACTCTTAGATTTGCCCGCTCTTGGACGTATGCCTCCCAGGCTTGCCCGCAATGCGACCCATAGAACAGCATAATGATGTGTGTGGGGACAGAACACACAGCTAAATGCAAGGTTGGTCTCAGATTTTAAGTAGATTCCCCCATTGCATAATTAGTCTAATCAAGAGAGAGATTTAGGAGGCTTATCCAGAACTTGAAAGAACAGCTGTTCAACAATAAAACAGAGTCGAAGCAGTTTTAATGCGCAGGAACCTGAGGTTTCCTTTTTATTTTTTTTCTAAAGCGAAGCACCTGTGAACTTGAAAGGATGGGGGATTTGAGAGTTTTTATGTTTATGATAATGCTCGCCACTCTGATCTGTAGGCAGAGCTGGAGTCTTTTTCTCCCAGCCACCTTTCTCGCTCTAATCTCTGTTCTGTGCTCGGTTCTTGTTGATTTGCATGTATGAATAGTAACACCTACTGACGGGCAGGACTCAGGAGACGCAATTTGGTTGACGGCTTCTCCTACCGCCGCGCCCTGTCAGCATCTTGCATTGATTTGGAGTGTAATCAATGCTCCTCGTTACTGCTGTGCCTGCTCCTCCTGGGCTCCGACTGGCCTCCTCCAGCTCTGTTCTCTGGCATTGGCGTTGCTGTGGACTGCTTGGAAAAGCTCGATTTCCCCCTGCCTGGACACCAGAGAGATCAGTTGGGGGGCTATTAATATGTTCCAGAGGGAAATAACTCACACTGTCTTTTTTAATCGAATAATTTCTTGCCTGCTTTATAATTTATCATATCCTTTGTTTGAAATATTATAGTTCTCCAGCTAGGAATTACAGTACCCTTTGAAAACCCCAGCTTGATATTAGGAGAGCCATGATATGAGTTTCTAATCAAAATTCACCACATGGGCTCTGTCTTTTCAATAGGGGATATTTAAAAACCTGGGAGAGTGGGGCCAGCGGTACATATCCCCGGAACTGGCAAATCTCAGATAATATGCAGAGTCCACGGGAGGAGTATTTTTGCCCTTGACATAGCAGTCCCTTTTCCAATGCAAGACACCCCTCACCCCCGACCCTGTCGCCTTTAATGGCAGGAGATCCTTGCCTTCTGCCTTAGCTTTCTATGGGGGATTCATTGAAGCAATGACTGACTACCTCTCTGAGAAGACTTGGGCATCTGCCTCCCAGATGTTTTCTTCCTCCTCGTCCCTCCCAACTGCACAGAGGAATGCTTTGCCAGGAGGTTCTCCACAGTCCCCCGGCAAACTTCCTGGGAACTTGAAGTAGTTTTCCACCTCTGGGCACAGAGGGGACTGTGGTTGGGTCATGACAGCTCGGTGTGAGATTGGGGAAATGGCGGAGGGACACTTTTTTTACCCATTATCGCAGCTTTTCATCTTTTACTCACTTCGTATTTTGCCTCTCACATAATGTTTTCAAAATAGCTGGAGGAGCATTGTTTGAAGTTGCGACAGCCACAGGATAATCCAGAGTCCCTCTCCCCGGCTCAGATGTTCAGGGTTGTGTTTATGTATTTTTAAACCTGTCCACAGTTATTTCACACGAATAGCTGTGCCTATTAGCTCCCCGCTCCCACTCCTTTGGTTGGTTCTGTGTCTATGAGAACCCTTTTCAAGACATAAAAGGCCTCGGTGAGGGCTTTCGGCTGTGAAATCTTTTGTGCAGGCTTGGGGTCCCTTTGTTGTAGGAACACCGAAAGCTTAATATTCCCCTAAAAATAGGCCTTGGACTTAAAAAAAAGGCTAGTTTGTCAATCTATTGATTGCCCCAGGCTAAGAACGCTAATTCCTCGGCACTACCACTGCATGTATTGAACAGGTTGATCCTTCTAGGTCAAACGACTGACAACGCTAAAATAATATTAAGGTTTGTGGCTGCCCGAACCAAATGGCCGTGAAAATCTATCATTGCTACCCGATGTCTCTACCCTTTCATTTCTATTATTATAGAAAAATGGAGGAAGGAGCAATGCAAAGCACAGGGAAATGTATTCAGAGTGATCTACAGTGTTCTTAATCAAAATGCCCTTCCTTTACGAGCACCCGGATAGGCTTATAAATAGAACCAGCAACGGGCGTTTCAATCAGCCCTTTATAGCTTTTCCTTTTCCAAGACTGACTTCCTGACCAAGCTCAATTCTGGTCTGGAGTTTTGAAACCATCTTGCTCATGTGATGCTGCTGGGTGCTGGTGAGGCAGGGCTTCCAGCATTAGCGTGTTTTCCCAGTTTGCTTACTGGGCTGGGCTATCTTCAGACATGCCGTAGCCTTTCTGCTTAGAATGTAGAATCCAGCACACAACCAGGCCGAGTCTCGGAGACACCTGGAACTTCAGTCAATAAGAGATGGAAGGTAGGAATCTGAAAACGAGGCACAATATTGATGTGTAAAATGTGCTGTTTTCCCCTCAAAGCACTGTGTGCTTCTGAGGAGATGGAGGAGGATGGGTAGAAAATGCCCCTGGGGACATTTGAAGATGTCATTAACATCTGTGCCTGGCACTAGTGACTTTGTTAGATGTCTAGGAAGGGGCCGTGACGAGAGGAGGAGATACATGGAGAAAGGGAGGAAAATAACAAAGAATAAGAATTCGACATGGCTGTGAGTGTTGGGGGCGAGTAGTTCAGGCTGGTTTCTGATGAGTCGCTTTCTTTGCTTTCTTTCCTAATGTAACAGAGACCTCAGTTTGAGAAATTGAGCTGTGTTTATCCCTGGATTTATTGGCTCTGTCTGGGCAGGTAATTGGGTGTCACGGCCACTCCTTAAGGACCGAGGCTCATCTCTGATTTCAGAGTCTACCCTGGAGTAAGATGTCACAACAACAAAGACACAGTTTTTAGTACGTTGCAAAGGTGTCTATCATACACCAGAAAAATATCGTGCACCAGAAAAGAATGGCGCAAATCCTGACAGCCACCTGAAACATTCTCCTAGGCAGAGTGAGATGTGCCAATACCTGCCTCTACGTAGACTTTCCAATACATCATTTATTTTGTTAAGATTTATTGATTATTAATGTGTGTGTGCGCACACCATAATGCACGTGTAAAGGCCAGAAGGCAATTTTATGTGATCATTTCTCTTCTTCCTCCCAATTCATGTAACTCAGGCTTTATAAAATGTGATTCCTCTGTCAACTCTCAAGTCTTCCAGGGCCTATTTATATGTGGATTAAAGACCATCCTATGGAGGAGAATGTGGATCAAGAAGAAAGGGGTAATTTTGAATACGGTAAGGTGTTCTTCACATAGTTTCCAGTTGTTGGGCTTGACCACAAAGCTTTAAAGGAAGAGAATGAAGGGAACTGGAGGTAGGTGCGCCCGTGTGTGTGTGTGTGTGTGTGTGTGTGTGTGTGTGTGCATGTTTAGAGGCCAGAAGATAATCAGGTGTCATTCCCCAGAAGACGCCTTTCTTGTTTTGCAAGACAATAGCTCTCACAGGCCTGAAGTCTGTCTGCCAAGTAGTCTAGGTTAAGAGACCAGCAAGCTCCAGGAATCTTCTTCCTCAGTGCAGGGATTACAATTGTGCAGCACCAAGCCTGACTCTGGGGACTGAATGCAGGCTCTCATGTTTGCAAGGCAAGAACTTTGCCCCCGAGTTATCTCTACAACCCAGTTTTTCTTACTTGGTTTTCCTCTTTGAGTTGATGGGAACCCCAAATGGATACAAAGGTGAAGGGTTGAACTTCCGCCACTTGCCTCTGCAAATGAAGGATGGGAAGCCAATGCTATGATTGGACAGAATTCGTAGCTAGTATTGAAAAATTGATGGGTGTTACATGATAGGCGAGAGTCTCTTTAAGCAAATTTCCTACATCATGACAGTAATAAGCACCATAGGGGAACTATACCTGTTCTTTCCCAAAGTTAGTCAAGAAGTCTGATGCCAGAGACTGACAACTGTGTTTATATCTCAGTTCTGGTAACTAATAATTTTGAGTTGAGTAAAGTTGTTATTCAATGAATATAAGCCTCGGCTCTCTGCATGGAAAGTAGGTACTAAGTTTATCTGCCTTGTAAGGTTTTGGTTAGGATTGGCGATGATGTGCTTGAAACGCCTGCCTCATCTGGTGGCTGTCATTATTATCTCTTTTGTTTAGGGCTTCTCTCGGAGGAGACAGGGCTATAATTTTGAAGTGTTCATCCATCCTTTCATAATTTATTGAGTGCATCCCATGAGTTGAGCACCAGGCCAGGCTCTGGGGATTTAAGAAGGCAGTGAGCTGGAAAGTAGGTAAGGCAGAAGGAAAGCTATTTCATGGAAGATGTGGTATCAGAATACTAGGACTGGGTTGGGTTGTGACTGTGATTGGGGATAAAAAATTGCCACTATAAAATTGGACCTTAGTGTTCGAGTGAATATTCCAGCTGAGCAGGATTCAGCTACATTAAACCCTCTGTCATAAAGACAGAGGTAATGGCTTTCTGTGGCCAGAGCAGTAGAGATGCTTCAATTGTTAAGTATTTATATAACCCTTATATTTGCAATGTACGTACTTTATCATTTCCCAGAAGCTTATGCCGAGGATGCTCCCTACAGGTTCTGGGCTGTGTCTAGCACTCTTGGCAAATGTTAAAGTCCACTCAAGAAGTCTGCTCTATGGAAGTGGGCACATCAGGGGGAAAGCAGTGTGGGGAGAGCTGACTCGCTCTCCGTGATTGCTTGAGCCGTGTCTCTCCAGGTTCCTGTCTGGGGTATTCTGGAGGGTCTCAGAGGATGATGCAGGTGCAGTCCCCATCTCTTGGGAAGGTGGACCTATTAAGCTTGTTCTTGGGGCGTACCTGGCTGTATTTTATTCCTGTGTTCCCTCTCTACTCACTCCCCCAGGGCTGTCCCCATCACAGGGCCATGGTGTGGCCAATCGGGTGCATAGTGAACCATGAGCAGAGCGAAGATACTGCTGCTTATGCTGCTTGCTACGCAAGGATGTAGAGATTAAATTAAACACTGAGATTGATTATTTTTTCTAGGTGAAGCTTCTGTTTAATGGACACAACCGCTATCTTTTCAGCTGAGAAGAGACTGGTTACGTTCCCATCAGTCATGCATTCGAATGGGGAGGTCTCCCCTGGAATATGGTTTTTCTGTCTAGAAGTCACTTCTTTCTGCTTGATTACATGCACATTATAATTATTACTGGCACATCTCTGCTTTCCAGCCTGGACTTGATTGTGGCCAGTTTAACCCTTACCACCAAGCAAAGGTATAGGAGTTCTGGGAGAGTTCTGGGTTGTGAGATCAAAGACAAAGCATTTCTTCTGAAAAAAAAAATCGAATTCAAAACATGGTGAGGTGTGATTAATAATTAAGATAGAAATACAATTTATTTATTTATTCATTTTGTATGTATATTGTGCATGGGTGAGTGTGTGTGTGCACGCACGGGCATGCTCAGCCGAGTGAATGTGTATGTGGAGGTCAAAGGTCAATTTCAGGTGTCTTTCTCTACCACTTTTATTATTATTATTAGTTGATATGGGGGTCTCTCAGCAAACCCAGAACTTTCTGTTTTGGCTATGCAGGCTGTCCATCAAGCCCCTAGGATCCTCCTGTTCTACCCAGTCCCCAGATCTGGGGTTCTACAAATGTGCCATCTGGTCTTGATTTTACATGAGCAATGGTATCTGAACTCAAGTCCTCATGCCTGCACAGCGAGGACTTTACCAATTGTGTCACCTCCCTAGCCCACAATTTTACTTTCATTTTTCAGGATTTATTGAGCAGTTGTATTGTCACACTGTAAGCATAGACCTACCTATTTTACGTTTTACACGTATTTTCTATTATTTAACCTCAAAACACAACTACTGGGAGAGTAGAAAACTGAGGCATCAAGGACTTGCTTATACAGGCAGGTCATGTGTCCTGGAAATGTTGGAGCCCTTTCTTCCTCCCTCCCTTTTCTTTCCTTCCTCCCAGCAAGGTCTTACTACATAGTCCACGCCACTCTTGTATTCAGGATCCTCTTGGCTTGGCTTCCCAAGTCCTGGGTTTAGATGTGTGTAACACTACACCTGACTTTGGAGAAAGGTTTTAAACTCCTGAATAACTCTCATGTTATCTTTTTGACTACTACATAATGTGATGATCTACCATGTAATAGAGTTTCAGGACAAATCTGTCAGAGTGTATACACACACACACATACATACATACACACAGACAGACACACAGACACAGACACACAGATGGACACACAGACAGACACACACACATAGACACATCTACACACACAGACACAGATAGACACACAGACAGATAGACACACACAAACAGACACACACAGACACACAGATAGACAGAAACACACAGACAGACAGAAGCACACACACACACACAAACACACACACACACACACACACACACATACACACACACACACACACAGAGAGCTGTGTTCTTCCATGTTTCAGCTGCTCAAGATAATCTTTGAGTTTTCTCCCTCTTCTCCCGGATCCCATTTGTCCTGACTGTAGTTAGACTGACCACAGGGACACACACTCCTTCACCTCAGCCTTCTTTGTGCTGGGATCCCTGGCAAGCACTACCATGTCCAGTCTGGGAATCTGAGGTTAGATTTGGTCTTTGGCAATTGTCTAAAGTCACTTGGAGTCAAGTCTGATGAACAAGGTAGGTCCTCAAGTTGGAGAGTTCTAACTTGTATGGCATGATTATGAAGGAATGCATGAACTTGATTTCTCCGTGTGACTGAGAGGCTCTGGTGGCAGGCAGCTCAGGGACATTTTGCACAATGGAAGAATGACTGATCATGTGCACCCTTCTGATGTGATTATATGGAAGAGGAAGTTGACAGAAGGTCTAATTTCTGGTACTCACATATTCCACACATGCGGATTGTGCTGATGAGCACATTAAACTATATCTAATCATGTTTAAACATTTTTCTTTAAAAATCTCTTTGCTGACCGTGGTGTTACAGGCCTGGAGTCTGAGCACTCAGGAGACAGAGGTGGTTCAAGGCCATCATCAGCTACATTCAAACATAAGGCCAGCTTGGGCTACATGAAACCATGCCTCAAATAACAAAACAAGACACAACCATTTTAAGAACAATCTGTTTTTCCAGCAGTTGCTCAAAGCAGTCTCTTTGTGAGATACCCATCTATCACGACACTCTGGATTGCTGTGTATTGAATTTCCTTTGGACTTTTTGTTCACATTACTTCCAAGTTTTTCATTATTTAAATATAGAAAAATGGTCTCGTGCATGCTTCCTGCTCTCCTTTCATTTCATATTTACGAGACAGAGGATAAGTTAGAAAGGAAGCGCTGAGTGGGTGAACATTAATAGACTCACATATCAACCTATGCAAGAAATAGATTTTTATGAAAATTGAGGTTATATGCTTTGAAGCACATTACATTGAGGATAATGAAGCTTAAAGCAAAGTTTGAGATCAGAAATATATGAAATAAGAACACAATAATACACAGTAGTACAAAAGTGAAAGGCGTAGTATATCAACACCTAGGAGAGTTTTACTTTTTCCTTAAGGCAAACCTTCGTGTCATAGCACCTTGGGGAAGGGCTGTGGTTGTCACGCAGAGGTGTTTTAGAGTCTGGTTATACAGAAACTTTGTGAGCAGGATGATATCAGTTGGGTTGGAAGAGAAGTTGCAGGAGCATTAGTGACATGGAAACCAGCAAATGTGCAGAAATATTGGCAAATTTCTTCAGATCTGGTTGTTAAACATCACTGGGAGACTTGTAGTCGCCGGTCTGCTTTGGCTTGCTTGCCTTTCTCCTCTGCTCAGAGCGGTTTTAGTTGACTGCCATTATGATATGCATAATTTTCAGAATTATGCTCCATCATTCCACTTAGAACCTTGGAACATTTAATGGGAGCTAAGTGTTTGCTGAGGTTAGTGAAGGGGCAAAACTGACTGCTTCTCGAGGGGTCCCAGATGTCACACTGTGTTCTGTGCAGTTCTGTCCAAAGTTCTGAGCTCAATAGCATTTTTGTGCCCGGTAGAGGAGAAATACAATTATTCCCTTCTGTCTAGGGAAGTTGTGAGGATTCATAGGATGAAGGAGAAAAGACTGGCACTCAGGTAATGATGCTGGTTGGTATACCTGGGCAGCAAGAAGCCCCGTTTCATCTTTGCACCTCATATAGTGAAACTATGAAATTATGCTGTAATAAGAATTATCTAATTAGGCTGGAGAGATGGCTTCGAGATTAAGAGCACTTTCCACTCTTTCAGAAGACCTGAGTTTAGTTCCCAGGACCCATGTCTGGTGGCTCACAATGACCTGTCACGCCGGCTCTAGAAGGCCTTCCTCTGTCTTCCGTGAGCACCCCCACACAAGCGGCACTTATACACATGGACACACATATAAATAAAAAACAATTATTTAATAAAGCTTAGATTTATTTATTTCAAGAGATGTCTCAGTATGTATCCTTGGCTGGCCTGCATCTTGCTATGAAGACCAGGCTGGTCCCAAGCTCATGGTAACTCACCTCTGTCTCCCCAATGCTGGGTCTGAAGCTGTATATCACCACACCTGGCTGATGACAAGTGTTTACTAAGTGGATTCTACGTTGGGAAGAAGTTGTTAAAGATCTTACCTTGCCTGGAGGTGTTCTTCAGCCATACCCCTTCTTTATTGAACAATGCCACTGCTGCTGAAAATACATCTGGACCAACCTTGGGAGCTGACTTCAGAATCATTTGAAAATCAAGCAAGGAAACTCATCTAACGGCTTTAGAGTCACAGCTCATCTGGAACTCATCTTGAACATGGTGTTGCCTAGCGACACCATTACTTCCATTCATCAGACTTAGCTTTAGATGATTTGGGGACATTTTTAAGAAACTAAACTGTTCTTAAAAGATAGAAATTTTCTGTCACTAAAGATGATGTTAAAGATGACTTTGGGATTCGGTTGGAGAGATAGTTGAGCTGGTGAGTTCTCTCTGTATAAACATGAGGACTTGTGTTTGATACCTAGAATCCATGTTAAAAATGGCTGACGATGCCGGGGCTTGCTTGTAATTATTCCACTGGTGAAGTGAAGACAAGAAGATCCCCGTTTGGGTCTCAATGGGAAGTGATTGGATTGAATGCACTGCTCAGGCTGCTGCCACACTTAAGATACCACTTGTGAGCACACTCCCCTAGAGTCTAGAAGAAGTTGCCAGTGCACTCTTTGCTTCTATCTTGTTGGTCAGAAACCACCCATATGACCAGCAGGGAAGTATGTTATTTATGTGGGGTTGCTGTGTACCCAGCCAAAACTCTGATACTCTGTTTGCAGTGAAAGTGGAGGGGAGGATGGGTACTTTTTCTGTAACCATCGCCCAGTCCTGCAGATCACAGTTCTAGGTTGAATGCTGGAAAAAGGGAGGAGATGCCATCTCCATTTGGGTCTCAATGGGATACGATTGGATTTGAGTAAACTTGAATCAATGCTTCTGTTTTAAAAATCTGTGTTTCTAAGATTTTGGAGAGATGCTGTTTTTGCTGAAATATTCAAAGCCATTGGAAAAATAAGAAAACAAAATCTCGTCATTATTGTTAAACCATTGAGCATGAATCCCCACATGAATTTCCTGACAGGTGGAATGAGAGTGATCCTATAAAACTCTTGAGATGAGTATTCAAGTTTGAGAGTTAGCTAGGTTATAATTTTAGATGATTCAAACAATTTGGTCTTCTTTGGAGACCAGTGGAACCCATCAGAGTCTCCAACATTGTAAGGGGAAGGGTCAAGTAGATTCGGCTATTTGTGAGTCAGCTTTCAGTTGCTGTGATAAAATGCCCAAGACAATTATCTTAAAAAGAGGGGATGCTTATTTTGGTTCATGGGTACAGAAGTTTCAGTCAGTGGTGGCTTAGTTAACTTCTCTCCCCTGGACCCTACCATAAAAATCCCATTACCTCTCAACGGTGCCATCAACTGGGAATCATGCCCTCAACACATGAGCATTTGGGGGACATTTCAGATCTAAAACATCACAAACTCCAGTGGGCAAGATCCTTGACCTGGGAAGGACTTCCTTTCTTAATTATCATCTCCCAGAATGCGGTACATAACCAGGTGGCGCTCTGTGTCAAAAATGCTTTGTGAACGTCCTGTGTCTCTTGAGTTCCATTTCTTTGTTCTTTTTTTCTCCTGAAGAAAACCAATGCCTGCTGGTCTGGCATGGAAGTGCATGCCTGTAATCCCAGCATGTATAAGGTGAAGATGCGAGGATTATAAGGTTGGGTATAGCCTGGGCTACATGGTGAGAACTTGTCTCAGGAAAAAAACATGGTTGCTAGATAATCTTGGCATCTCCAATGATTTCTTAATATTCTAATCATAAGGTTGTGGACTTTTCAGACGTGAAAGCTCACATGAGGTGGGAAACAGAGAGGGTAGTGGCTTCAAGAGGATATTGGGGTGCTGGGGAGACTGAGCTTTCTGCTGCTGACGTCTGATTTGAGTCATCTGTGATGAGACAGGTGCGGATATATCAAAGACAGACTTAGAAGGTGTCTTTAAAGTAGGGAGTCTACCGTCAGAAGGAACTGAGAATAAATGTTTAATTTCCCTCAGATTTAGTGGCACTCTACTGGTTTTTGATTGGTTTCAAGTAGCTATTGGATATTTATGCAAATCTCACAGAGGACCTCAAATATTCCTGAGAAACTAATTAAGAGATGAAGTCAATGCAGCTAATATTTTAATGTGTTATCCCTTTAAGAGGAGCCCTTCAAGTAGTATTCTAAGAGTTAGACTGTACCTCTTACTCTTCGTCTTGTAGAAACACACGACATAGGTTTAACAAATCGATATCTACTTTTATTACTTCTCCCGAAGCCTGAGGTTCAAAAGTATTCACATCCCATCTCATATCCCAGAGGAGCTTACCTGACTCATGTTTGCTTTATAGCTTAATTCTTCTCAAAGACTCAGGAAAATGCTGGCATTCAATAGTTATTGCTAAGGACAACTCAAGCCTCTGGGTTTCCCCTCCATTACTGTCTGTCCGCCTGCTGTTACGTCCCCATCTGTGACTGGGGATGATGTCTTTTGGATCTTTACTGTGAAAAGATCCCTTTCTTCTCATTGTACTTCCCATTTCCTGAGCCAGAGCGCTTAGACAATTTGCTTGCATCTCCTGTCACCTGGTTTCTCCTTCCAGGGGCCTCACTGTGATAATTGGGTCACCTAGTTGGGACAAATGAATTGTTCTTTGGGGTGAAAGCTTTGCAGTTGCTACTCTTTAAGTCTCTGTCTGTCTTTGTATAGCACAGGGCTGGGATTTAAGAAGCAGAGTACGGATCGTAATTGAACTCTCTAGGCAGGGTTGACCTTGCACAGTACCTACAATTAGCTCCAGCAAGGGTACAAACGGGCGGCAAATGGCCAGCATGAAGGTTAATTTAAATACAAGAGCAGTTTAAAAATGGAACAGTTTGTCCTTTCGCCGAGATAAGACATTTTATGATTCATAAACGATTCTCAAATGAGAGGTGTGCCAAAGAGGGATGGCATCTACAAAACCAGCCTTCACTCCATGTCACCAGGAGCTTGTAGCCCCCAGGACGGGTTTGTCCCTGTCCAGATGCGCAGGTCCCTTCACCAACATTTTGATTTCTGTAAACAATCTCCAAGTATACCCACCGAGAAGACTTGATCACTCATTTCTCTCTTCCAAGCTAGTTGAATCTAGCTTGTTGCCTGCCTCGCAGTGTGAAGAAGTCACCCAATGGGCAACCAGACTAGGACGCCACCCATTCTCATTCTCACCTTTGTCTTCATGGTATCAAAAGCCACTTGAGATTTTGGAAATGTGTTGTATTTTGGCCGCATCGTTATGGAGAGTGTATTTTTATATATTTCACTATAGAAAAGTCTTGTCTTATTTTTCCCTTTGAGACAGGAGGCAAATTCATGTAAAAATTTTAATAGGCACTCACAATCATTTTCTGCTCAGTGCACAACCGCAGCTGCACAGTGCCACGAATGGACCTCTTAGAACTGTCCTGAAACATATCCAACTAATTCACTAGCATGATAACTCCCATCTATGTGGCATTAGAAGATTTTAAGAGGGCCAAAGTTCTGATTTGTTAAAAAAAATAAAGTTCTGGGCCATTTTTCTCCATAGGAGGCAAAGGGGTTAGGATTTGAGTCACTCGGATTATTTCAAGAATCTATTTCCAAAGGAAAGGCAGAAGAGGTTTCACACTAAACACTCAGAGTCTTGTACTTTTCCATCCACCCTGGAGATCCCTCTTAAACATGGCTTCCTCTTTGTCGGCACTGCCTTCCTCCTCAGGAGCTCCCTTACCCAAAGGCCACGGAAATGCTTTGGCTGTCTTTGCTTACTGTCACCCGCCACCTTCCATTCTGTCCAGCACATTTCTGTCACATCATGGCTTCCACCCCGTTCATCACATCAGAGATGATGGCTTCCCGCAGAAGATCAGGGGTGTTCGTCTGGAAGAATAGGGAGAGGAAGGATTGGCATCTCTCTCAGAGATGATGGCTTCCCGCAGAAGATCAGGGGTGTTCGTCTGGAAGAATAGGGAGAGGAAGGATTGGCATCTCTCTCTAGCCTTGGAGTCATGTGCCTGTGACTGAGATGAGCTTAGTTTCTTGTAGACCGGAGCTGAGAAACCCAGGAACTGAGAAGGAACTTTAATAAAGCAAGAGACCTTGAAGTGTTGAGTTAATGATCTTTTCTTAACATCTATTAGCTTCTTTGCATGTGGTGGTGGTGGTGGTGGTGTGTGTGTGTTTGTGTGTGTGTGAATGCAGGTGTATGTGTATGAACATCCATGCATGTGTGCAATGACATGCACTGTGACATGCAGAGGACAACTTTTGAAAGTCAGCTCTCCCCTTTCACCTTGTTTTTGGAAGCATGATCTCTCTTCTTTCTGTCACTGCACTGAGTACTCAAGACCAGCTACCCTGATAACTTACGGTTGTTTTCTCCGTTCACCTCCTGTCTCTCTCTGTAGAAGCGCTGGGAGATTATAGGTGTGTATTTCTGCATCTAACTTTTTACATGTGTTCCAGGCTCAGTTGTCAGCTTTGCAAGGACTTCCACATGCTGAGCCATCTCCCTGTCTTTACATCTACTAGACTTCTGGGCATTACCTCTGTAACAGAGCATAGACATTGAGATTTGCCTTGATCATATGACTTGTTTTGGCCAACAGAATGTGAACAAATGTGATATACACTCTGTTCTTAGAGAAACTGTGAGCTTCTGTTGGCTCATTCTCTCATCCTTTTTGTAACAAGAACCTCTTGTTGCAAACAGGGACTGCTGCTTTTTCTTGGGTCATAGGCAAGGAAACACACATTGCTTGATTGGTTGACCCGTGACATGAGTCCAAAGTAGACGTCAGAAATTGTGGAAGTCATTCCCTCTGAGGTTTGATTAGTAAAGTCCTTCCTTTAGGGTTTTTTAAATTTTATTTCCGTCATTGTTATTGCTAGTATGTATATGTGTGATGTATATATGAGCTTAGGCATCTGAGTGTCACAGTGTACTTGTGGGGGTCAGAAGACAAGTTTTAGTATTTGGTTCTCTCCTTCCACCCTGGGTTCTGGGGATTGAACTCAGAGCATTCGGCCTCTGTGGAAAGACCTTTTACCTAATGAGCCATCTTGACAGCCCAGCTTCCTTTAGTTTGTAGATTCGGGTATTCAAGAGGAATTCTGAGCCAGGTGATGGTGGTGCACACCTCTAATCCCAGCACTCAAGAGGCAGAGGCAGGCAGATCTCTGTGAATTCGAGGCCAGCCTGGTCTATAAGAGCTAGTTTCAGAACAGGCTCCAAAGCTACCTGGAGAAAATAGGTCACTGTGTGTGTTGGCTAATTTTATGTCAATTTGACAGAGGCTATAGTTATCCGAAGGATACTCGATTGATAAAATGCCTCTATAATATCTGACCTTAAGCATTTCCTTAATTAGTGATTGATGGGGGAAGAGATAATCCATTGGGTGATGCCATCGGTTCTACGAAAAAGCAGAATGAGCAAGCCATGGGGAGCAAGCCAGTAAATCACACCCTTCCAGGGCCTCTGCACCATATCCTGCTTCCAGGTCCCTGCCCTGCTTGAATTCCTGCCCTGACATCTTTCAGTGATGGCCTATGATGTGGAAGTATAAGTCAAACAAACCCCTTCCTCCTCTATTTACTTTTAGTAATGGTGTTTTATTTTTGTTATTGCAATGGTAACTCTAACTAAGACACTAGGGTGTCCTGAAAGGGTCTAACTTGTCCTCCCCTGCCTTGCCCACTGATGGCCATGAGGCCAATAGTTTTTTTTCTGTCGAGTCCTTCTGTGTCTGTTCTGCCTCAACACTGACCTAACAGCAGTGAAGTCAGCTGGACATGGACTGAGACCTTTGCAACAGTGAACCAAATTACTCAGGTGTTCATCATAGCGATGGAAAGCGACTGGCAGCCCCAAGTCTGTACTGTGGCTATCAAGGTCCCTGATGGCCCCGGGACAGTGGCGAGTACTCAGATGGCTAGCATCTCTTTGGGCACACCCCTTCTGGCTTTGGATCTCTGTGGCCATGCTCTTCAGGCTGCTATGATCCAGAAGTTGCCACAGCAACTTTCTCTTCTGGGAGGATATGGTCAGGAAGCAAAAGCCATGTTCCTCTGTGGATGAGACATAGAGGCTCCTCTTGCCAATGTCCCTAATTTGGGAATACATTTTTTTTTCTTGGGGAATCCCTTCCCAGTTCAAGTTTCTACAAGAAATTCAATCGTTGATCTCAAAGTCTCTTCCAAAAAAATACACAAAGACTCATACATTTCTGATTTTCTGTTTTACACTTGGTTTACCCTGGGGCAAGGAACAGAGTGGATTGTTCTTACTTAATTGCAGTGGACAGGAGAGGAAAAAAAAAATCAGAGAACAGAAAAATAAGTTAGTATTTCAGCTTGCCACTTAGTCACATCTGTATTTTAAGGCAGTATTTCTCCACCTCAGCAGTATCGACTTTGGAGCTGGGTAAATCTTTGTTGCGGGCAGCTGTCCTTGTTGTACAGGTTGCTTAGCAGCAGCCCTGGCTTCTACTTGCCTGGTGTCAGTAGCGCTCTTTCCCCTCTCTGTGACGATAGAAATGTCCCCAGATGTTGCTGAAAGTCTGAAGGAAAAGGAGCGGAATCACACTCAGTTGAGAGGGACGGATTAAAAGACTACCCTTTCCTATAATCTTGGTTTTCTCTAAGATTTAGCAGAGCATTTAACACACGGTGGATACCTAGTAAATATTTTCTGATCGAAGGAGTTCAATTAGTGGACTCTATTTCTATTTCACCTGGAGCCGCTGCTCATCTTGAAAGGGGAAAGAAAGAAAACACATGTGCTTTTCTTGAACATGTTGTCTGCCTTTCTGTAGGTGCACAATGCATAGGGGTGAGTGTTCAAGCTAGCTACTGCGACGGAGAATTCTAATAAAATTCTGATCCCAGTCACTCAACTTTGTGGAGCTTAACACAAAGTTAGCCAACACAAAACATTTATGAAAAAAAAAACCAACAACAACTCAATAATGATTTATATGCCAGGAACTAAATCCTGGGAGGTCATGAGTCAACTATAGCACTTTCCCCTCGTCATACTTCTTGAAGTTCAGTACTTGAGTTATTAGTATGAATGGGAAAGGATGAAGAGGCAGTTGAAATACCCTGATGATTATAAAGCCACAGATGCAGGCATGCACCTAGTGCCTTGGAAGACCTTTCTATAATGAAAGGGGCTTTTCCTGTGAAAGATAAGGGCTTCTTTACCACCTGCTTTAACAGGGGTGAAGATTCCACATTAGGCAAGGGAAGAGATTATATATATATATGTGTGTGTGTGTGTGTGTGTGTGTGTGACTCCTGTATGTATGCATGCTAGAATTAGGGGAGGAATTTCCAGCCGTATTACTATTTATGTCTTATAGGAAGCTAATCCTACCTCTCGGATACAATGGCAGCCCAATTATGAACACAGACAGGCTAGAAGGGGATTAGCGTTGCTACTGCTCCACGCTGTTCATTGTCTGGTTAAAGTGAAGGGAGAGGCTTTTATCTTTAGGCACACAACAGATAGCCTGTCATCTCAGGCTTTTAGAAATTTAAATATGCAAGCGCTTGGCAGAACAGGTATCTCTGCAACCTTTCTTAATAACAACAGGCTGCTGTTCCGTGCCTGGGGTACAATTTAGCAGGTACATCTCATTTTGGCATATGTGTGAAAAGGAAAACCCTATGTAGTAGGATTACTTTACCAATATGATGTTTCAGAAAGAGCTGAGATGTAAATTGCCACGGGGCTGTATTATTAAAGTCTGAGATTTATGCAGTGTACACTACAAATCCCTGGAGAGATAAATGTGCTTATATTATAGGTAAAAATCAGAAAGGTAAATAGCAAGTCTGGATACCATTTTCTTTTAAGTGGTATTTTAGCTGTGTGAGGATTTCTTAGGGCAAAAATAGACAGAGCAATGTTTAATCAGAATGTGAAAAATTAGACTTGGAGGGAACCAAGAATTTTAGAAGCTTATTTTTTTCAGACAATAAGTTATGACTGCTGACCCTTGAAGAGATAACTTTTTTACCTAAGAAAGGTTTTTTTTTTCCTCCTTAAAGGCTCTGCCTAGGAGTGTTGTGCTAACACTTAGATGACCTACTGGTTCCTTTCCTTGTGGTCATTATCACTCTCAGTGGGGGTCCCACTCCGGGAATCCTTAATTCCCAAAGGTCTTAATGGAAATAATAGGTCCTGTATGAGTCCCCTTCTCAGTTCTCACTGTCAACATGCAGACATTCTGGAATTCCCAAGTCTCTCTACACTGACATCACTTCCTGTTTTCTTTCTCTGTTTCCTGCACTGCTTCCAGGAGAGGAAGCTCCAGGTTTCCTTTGTTCTCGAATTCCTCTTCCCCTGAACCCTAATCATCCCACTGATGAGTATCTTATGAGTGTCTCCACTTAACTTCAGAATTTGCTTCTAAAATGTGGTTACATTGGTAGACTTCAGTGTGTTTTAGTTGTGTAGTGCGGCTCTCTGGGGTATTAGCTGACATCTCAAAGAAGCTCTTGTTCAAATGTTTAGAAATTCTGTGTAGAAGGTAAGCATGGTGGTACATGCCTGGAATCCTAACCACTTGGCAAGCTGAGGCACGAGGATAATGAGTTTGAGACTAATCTGGGTTTCAGAGTGAGTTCATGGCTAGCCCAAGGTACATCATAGGACTCTATTCCTGTTGAGCCTCTACTCCCACCAAAAGACAAAAGAATCCCAAACTTGGCCCCGCCTGTTAACCTGTCACTGCCCCCTCCTCCTCTCAGTGATGTGGAGGATCTCAAAGATGGGAAGGTAACTTGACATACCCTTATGTGGTTTTGTGACTTTTATTGACATCTCACCAACTTGGAGAAGGCGAAGTTGGACTTGGTATGTAGACGATGCCAGTTGTGCAAAGTCTGGAAGTGGAGAGGATCTCCTGTTTAGAGGTGGAGAATCTAAGCCCTAATGAGAAGTCAGTAAGGTATCATGTCCACGAATCACCATCCCCTGGAGATCAAGACCACGACAGGCAGCAAGGCTGACTAAGTTCCAAGGTGGAGCCGAGTCTGCTGCTCACTCATACATACATAGGGCAATGGTTCCAGGGTGTATGGGATGGAAAGTGCTGTGTGGAATTTTCATAAAACCAAGAAAAGAGATAAGGAAATAGGTAAACTTCTTCATAGCTTTCACCAATACATATTGTACTTTTACTATATGATGAAGACAGAGTTTACAGAATGAGGTCGCCCAGCAGCATCTAGTCAACCAGCTCAAATTCAGAACCTGGTATGATCACGGCATTTGTGCAACTCTGAGAAGGGTACATGGGGGTGACCTGCCAGGAGCAGCCTGGGGTTCCTTCTCTCGAGCCAAGAACATCCTCTCCAGTTTGCAAACCCAGTAAGAGCACAGAGTCCCATGTAGGCCTCATGCTGCACCTATCTCATTCCGGCAACCATTTTCCCCCTTTACCACATGGAACTAACTCTCAGTCACATCCTTTTATTTTTAATCACTCCTCAAAGACAGGCATATTGAATTATTTTAGGAAAAAAAAAAGACAATTTGAGCTCTCTGGAACAGTTCCCTATTCTTCCTGCCAAGATTGTCCTAAGGCCACAGCAGGAAGTTCAATTAGCAAATCCATGAATCAGGGTTTTAATTATACATTTATCTGAAAGGAAAAACGCTAGCTTCACTTCTGTCCTCTACCTTGTTTGCAGGAACCTCAGCGTGACTTTGACTGAGCCTGGGTCCCTGCGGTGGAGTGTGAGACGGCAAAGTGCAAACATGTTAGTGGAAATTCATTTGCATCCGTCCAGGGGCATTTCTGTATTTAGCAAGCAGCAAGAACTCTTGGTTGTACAGGAAAAAAAAATCAGAATTGATTCTAGAAGGTTAAGGAAGTACCCTAATTAAGAGGTTAGCTAATTGTTATTCCCTGCTGTGTCTATAGATTGCATCTGATTTCTAAGTCATGACTAAGCATTTGAACAGTATGCTGTTTTTGAACATGTTCTCTCTACTATTCTCTTGCTTCCCCTGTTAGATACTCTGCTCTTTGAGGTTGGGATCCCCCCCCCTTTTCCTCCTCTTCCATTCTCTTTCTTTCTTTCCTTACCTTCTTTCAGTATCTTAGGGGGAACTTGACTTTCAACAGCTCTCCTATTTGATATTTGAGCGTAGAGTAGAAGGCTTGAAAACAGGATGTGAGGGTTTAGGCCCATGCTGTAAGCTGGGTGAGCCCAGAGAAGCAGCGTTTGTCAGGCAGAACATCAGGAGATTCTGTTGAACATGAAAGCTCAACCAACTCTCAAGGCTGGGGGCAGTTCAGTGGGTTACAGGTTTCCTGATGTATACTATTTTCCCAAGTCCTTTCTAACTAAGCTAATTCTTCAAAAATGGACAATATTGTTGTGACAGCATATATTCATAGTGACCTTGATCTTTGGTCTGTAAGTTTTAATATTGTGAGCAGTCCCAAACCATGACTAGACTTCTTCAATCCCATTGCCTATGTAGCAGGTGGGGGCGGGCAATGAATATTTCTTTTCAGTTGCCCCTCCTCCTTATTGGCCTGAGGGTTTCTGCTTACCTCAGCCCATTCATCATTGTGTGTTTCAGCACCCCATGTGGGAGAGAAGCAGAGTGAGTTGGGGGCTCTGGGTTTATGATTAATTTTATCTTACTATGGCAAATAATAATATACCTCCATGTTGGCTAAGATCTAAGGTAGAAAAGGACATACGAACCACTGAGGAATTAGAATCTCCTATTTAAAATGTGAGTCTGAGATATTTAAAAGTAGGACTAAAAAAGACATAGGAGTGTTCCCCTTACTCCACATCCTCTCCGATATAAGCTGTCCTCAGTGTTTTTGATCTTAGCCATTTTGACAGGTGTAAGATGGTATCTCAGAGTTGTTTTGATTTGCATGTTCCTGTGGATGACAGTTGTGTGGCTTGGTCTGTGTAAGGGGCCCCTGGCAGTGGGACCAGTATCTATCCCTGGTGCATGAGCCCTACGGTGAGATGCCTTGCTCAGCCTTGATAAGGGAAGGAGCTTGGTCCTTCTCTGCTGACATGCTTTGTTGACTTCCCATGGGAGATCTTACCCTTTCAGAGGAGTGGATGGGGGAGTGGGTTGGGGAGAGGGGGAACAAAAGGAGGGGTGGGAAGAGGAACTGTGGTTAGTATATTAAGTGAATTAAAAAATTTAGAATAAAGACATAGGAATCATAAAGTAATTCTAGATGCAGCATGGGGATGAGATTTAATCAAGACATTAAACTTTCAGGGTATTTCTATTAAAGACATTCAATATAGGCTCAAGGGATTATACTGAACAGGAAGAAAAGCATTGGAATTGGCTCGGAGATATCTTCAAGCATTTTCCTCTTGCATTTCAAAAACATTAAAAGTATTCCTTCTTATTATATTTAAAGTTATGAAAACATCTTCATGTATGTCGTATTTGTACATGTTTGTGGGGACATGTACATGTGTGTGTTTACGTAGAGGTCAGAGATTGGTAATTGGTATCTTCCTCAAATGTTCTCCACCTTCCTTTTTAAGACAGGTCTGTCGCTGACCTTGACTGCTGAGCTCCAGTGATCCAGCTGTGTGGCACAGCATCCCACACTACACGGGTGCTGAGTATCTGTACTCAGGCACTCATCTTTGCACAGCAGGTAACTTCAATGATGGCGCCGCTGTGCCCTTAGCCCTAACTTCCAAACATTAAACCATAGATTTAAATAACTTCAATAATGTGTATGTTGGTCAGTTTGGGCTGCTATAACTAAATACTGTACATAGGCTGGGTAGTTTAAACAAGTGACATCCGGTTAAGAGTTTATCAAGTTCAAGGTCAAGGTACTGAAAAATTTGTAAATCTAATTACTTCCCAAAGGCTCATCTTTAAAAGAGTCAAGGACACAGACTTTCAGTCTAGAGCATTATCACTTACAACACATGTAAGTATGAAAATTCTGAAATTAAGCTACTACATTTCCCATCTTCAGATTATTTTATTGCATACCCTTTAAGCATACCTCGTATATTTAAGAGTCTAAATATCACTGTAACTTACACTGAAGCTCAGTTTTCTTAACACATTTTCTTTATTAGAAATCTATATAGATTATCATTGCAGGTGGGACCAATTTATTAGGTATTAAAAATAGGATTGACTGGAAACTTTTTGCCTTGCCTCCGGATGAATATATATTATTACCTATTCATAGTGTTACTGCACACGTTCCTTCACAGTGCTGTGGACTGAAGCCAGGGTTTCACACACGTGCCACAAACACTGGGCCACGAAGTCTCAGGCCTGCTCTGGAATCCCAGTGCCGGCCTCTTGTCCTTACGGTTTGTACATGTGCAAACCGCCTGTCCCAGCCGAGTCCGTGGTTCCCCGAAGTCAGACACTCACAGGTCACCCAGCAGTCCTTCATCAGCGCAGGGACAAAGAGTCGCTCTCTCTTTCTCTCTTTTGTTTGTTTGTTTCTCTAACCAGTGGATCGACTCTGTTTTTGAGATGCTGTGTGGCTAGTCAAACGCTTTCTCAGCAGCCATGTTTGAAGGATCCCGTGTTGCCCGGAGGTTTCTGCACTGCACGGTCGTCCAGGACGTCGTGCAGGACGTGAGACACAGCAGGGCTGAGAGCTGCCTTTCTTTCTGCCAGTTAGAGGACTGGTGTGAATGGGGAGGAGGGGACAGAGACCCGGCACACTGGCCCGAGTGCATTTGTTCTCAGGGGGATCATTTTATGAAGGAGAAGAGATGACATCTGAGGACCTGGAAATCGAGTCTCCTAGGACTGTCAGGGAGCTGAGGAGGAAGTCTTCATTCACATCCTACTTAGAGAACCACTCACTTAGAACAGGATGGGCGATACGATTACACTGTAGGATAATTTTGAATTAAATCAGGGTCTTTGAATAAAATCTTAAAGTTTCCCAGTTATTTGTGAGGAAAGAGAAAGAACAGCACAAATAAAGATAGGGTAGGCAGTAATTACTCCATTCTATTGACAAGATAATAAGAATCAGGGTAATGAATTTAGGACAGAATCCTAAAATGTTCATTGAAACGTACCATCAGGTCCTTTCTTTTACGGGGGCGGTTGGGAAAATTGTTGGCTGGATTTATGATAAAAATATTTAAACTTTGAGAAAATGGTAATAATATGCTTTCTTTGATCAAGGTTAGGCTAGGAAAACAGACAAATAAGATGAAACTTATTTTCAATATATATTTTTCTTCATTTGACTATATGGAGAAACGCTTGCTGGCGGTAGCCACACAATGGGCTCTGTTTTCAGATAAGATTTTCCTTGTTCAGCTACTGGTTGAGCAACCCTAGGACACTTATGGCTCTTTGCACATATGAAATGAAGGCACATATTCATTTCTCCAAAGGTGAGAGTTACTAAGCAAAGACTGAGCAGAATTTTAGTACAAGAGCCTCTTTGACTGAGTTTATATGAAAGTAATGTTGGCCTTTGACAGCCTCTAAACTTCCTCATTTTCATCAACTATCAGTTACCTGCTCTTTCCTCATACAGGAGTGGAAGTCATGGAAACAGGGCTGAGATGCACAGTAAAGATGCAGTGACACTCAAAAACCTCCCAAATAGGGCTAAGGATGCTTCATGGGAGAGAGAATGAAGTCTCATTGGCTCTATCTTTTGATACTGCCACAGACCAGAAATGGGTCAGATGCAGATCATTGGTCTCTTTGAACTCCAGTGCCATTTGCTAAGAAATGAAGCTTTTGGTCAAACTCAACTGAGTGCAAGAGGCATAAAGTTAGTGTAGAGGAGTGAGGTTGCAGGATTGGGTGGTCAGTGCCCAGGGCAGAGCCTTCAGAAAGCCTGTGCATGGGCATTCATGCAGTCTGAGTACCCGTACACATAAAATAAATGCTTTGACAAGAACATGATTCCTGAAATATACTCTTTCATGTAACCAGCGAACCAAGATGAAAAAGAAAATAACATAAATATAAAAACAATGAGGTGTGTCAGTGTGGTGATTTGAAAAAGAATGGCTCCCATAGACTCATAGATTTGGATGTTTGGTCTCCAGGAGTAGCATTATTAGGAGGTGTGGTCTTATTGGAGGAGGTGTGGCCTACTTGTTAGAGGAAGTATGTCACTTTGAGGTTTTAGGTGCTCAAGTCAGAGCCAGTGTCCCTCTCTTCTCCTGCTGCCTGCGGATCCAGATATAGAACCCTCGGCTCCTTCTCCAGCATCATGTCTGCCTGCATGTTGTCATGCTTCCTGCTGTGATAATAATGTGTCGTGATCCCCACATTGAGGGTCATCTGTTGGGGTCTAACCTTGATGGATTTGTTCAAGGGTAGGGGCGTGTGAATTAAAAATGTTAGGCAGAAAAATCAGAGACCCCAAAATGGACAGAGATACAGAGTAGAGTTGGGAGGGAAACCCAGTGAATACTGAATCTGCCTGTTTATCTTTCATATGCTTTACACACCCCAATTCAAGAGAGGGGAAGAAGGCAAAAGACTGCTCTACCATGATGCAAAGAACAAGCAGACCATTTACTTCTTCAATACCCAAAACATCAAGAATCTATATCCTGAGTATAGTATTCTGCTTTTTAGGCAGGACATGCAGCGATCATACCTTAGGCCAAGCATCCTGTAGGCAGCCACACCCTGGTTCAAACCTCCAATCATATCCTTGAAGGAGCAAGAACAGGCCTGAATTCTCTGACCTTTGGTCAAGTTGGAACGAATTCACATTCACGGGCCCCAACAATAATGGATTAAGCCTCTGAACTGTAAGCCAAGCACAATAAATCGTTTTTCTTTACAAGAGTTTCCCTGGTCATGGTGTCTCTTCATAGCCACAGAAACCTTAACTAAGATAGTTAGGAAAAGAATTATGTTGACTGTGTTATTTATTCATTTAGGGGAGGTGAATCTTTCAAAACAAAAACAAAAACAAAAATGGTGACATGAAGTCAACATTCAGAAAAACCGAGGCAGGTAGAAGGACCAGCAGCCGGGGAGGTGCCCAGGGGTAGCAGATGTGTCTACCATGTCCTAGGCCGGGTTCCATACCCAGGAGAGCAAATGTGAACCCTTGGTCCAGAGATCTGTGTTTGTCAAAGAAGCACTCCCACAAAGATTCCAGAGCACTCTGGTCCCACTGTCCTTGTTGTCTTTTTATAGATTACACACCTGAGCCAGAGCAGGACCACCAATTAGCACAAACACTGGTCCCCACTGTGTGACTCTCTCTGTTAAATCTTTAGAAGAATAAGCTCAAGCCTGGGAAGTCTACAGAATAACGTACCTGTCTATTTTTCTTCAGTAAAAGAAATACAAAGTGACTTAGGCTATTTTTCTGTTTCCTGGGAAATCCAAAGTCAAGGTCTCCGGTAGCTCCCTTCCTTTTGAACTGAGCGCCGAGTAAGAGCGGAAGGTCAGCTGCTTCCAGCATGGTCTGTGGTATAATGTAGAACACTGTCAAACCACCGTGGCTCATCTAATACCACATTATAAATCTGCAGGTTCCCTCGCGAGGGCAAAAGAGGCAGCCATGTGCCCATTATCGCTACACGTGGCTTCTGACAATTAGCCGTATTCCAGCGGCAGGATAAACCTGGGGAATTGGGGGTTCCAAGTGCCTTATTAGCCAGGATTAAATTATTTGCCATCAAATGGGAATCCAGTCAGGACTTCCAATTATAATTCAAAAATGTTTTCTGTTTGACACAGCAATGAAAAGAACGCACTGTGGTGAGCGAATCAGATAAAGCAGAGTTTCAGGAGATGCGGGGTGGGGGTGGGGGGACAATTACCAAGGAGCGAGAAGAAAGCTTTAAGTGGATGGGTGACACCTGACCGGAATAAGCATCGCTTTCCTCTCCATAAATTGCTGGGGAAATGGTCCTTATGAAAGTGGTGACACCTTTAGCCTTGTAAGTCGCGAGCATTCCAGGAATGGTCCGGCTTTTATGAGATTCGTTTAATTGTGAATAGGGTGAGAGAGGACGTTAAATCCTCACTTAATTTACAGTGGTAAAGGAAGTAAACTCTTAACTGATGCTAACGGAATGAAAATATTTCTTTAGGGCTTAACTTTACATCATAAAAACTGACGCCTCGGGATTTAGCAAGAGGAATACAAAATTACACACACCCCAAGCGCCGTGTTCCCAAAAAGTAGCCAGGATCAGGGGAGGACTCCTGATCACAGAGTAATAAAAGCACAGGAGTAGAGAAAGTAAAGTTGATGTAGCCAACACGTCTGAAATGCCTCCCATGTGCCTGCCCATGGGTTAAGTGCTCTGAGTGTGTATAGCCTCCTGCAGCCAGTGGCTTGGGGTGTCGCCTTTGGAAACTGATACCTGGGTCTAGAGCTGACCAAATGAGGCTTTGTGAAGTTATGTGGCCTCTCCGTGAGGACTGCTTAGTGTCAGTGAAAGCTGTGTGACAAAAATGTGGCCTAAGTTACATATATAATTACATATACGCATACATATGTCAAATTCCTATAGCCACATTGATAAAAAGAAACAGGCAAAATCCTATCTATCTATCTATCTATCTATCTATCTATCTATTTATCTATCTCTATCTATCTATCTCTATCTATCTATCATCTATCTATCTATCTATCTATCTATCTATCTATCTATCTATCACTATCTATCTATCTATCTATCTATCTATCTATCTATCTATCTATCTATCTATCTATCTATCTATCACTATCTATCTATCTATCTATCTATCTATCTATCATCTATCTATCTATCTATCTATCTATCTATCTATCTATCTATCTCTATCTATCTATCACTATCTATCTATCTATCTATCTATCTATCTATCTATCTATCTATCTATCTATCATCTATCATCTATCTATCTATCTATCTATCTATCTATCTATCTATCTATCTATCTATCTATCACTATCTATCTATCTATCACTATCTATCTATCTATCTATCTATCTATCTATCTATCTATCTATCACTATCTATCTATCTATCTATCTATCTATCTATCTATCTATCTATCTATCTATCTATCTATCTATCTATCTATCTATCATCATTTTCTCCTGTATTCCAGTCTGACCTCACACCTCACTAGTAGCTAAGGATGACCTTGAACTTCTGATCCTCCTGTCCTCACCTCCTACTGCTGGGATTACCAATGTGTTCCATAATGCCCAATCTACACAATGCTTAGGATTGAACTCGGCTTTGTGTACACCAGACAAGCACTCTTCCAACTGAGCCACAACCCCAGCCCCATAAAGTTGACAATATGTTTTGTTTACTCAAATCTATCAAGAATGCTATCAACATCTAATCAATAAAGTCATTGATGAGATGTCCTATATTGGTTGCATCATCTTCCAAATCAGGTTTGTGGTTTACACATGGATTTCTGTGGGTAATAGCCATGTTTTGCTCGTGGTCACTATGCCTGCTAGCACAGCTCCCCACCCCAGACTGCTGAGGTCATGAGCTGCTGGTGTGGCCTGTTTGTTGCAACCACTCAGTTGTTCCCTGGGGTATGGTGAGCGAGCAAACTTTGCTTACCCCGTGAGAGGCTTGTGGATTTTCTAGGCGCTCAAGTTTCCAGCAAACAACTTCACCCTCTTTTAGGAGATTTGTGTGAGGAGATTAATCCAGTTTTTGAGTTTTGAATCCAGTTTGTTGGTTCTCTTTGTGGGCTTTGGGTTTCTTCCAGGGAATTGCATGGTTGTCACCCATACCTGGGCTCAGCCTTTAGTGAAAAGATGATTTTGTCCAGCCCACTTCACATCTCTGATACTTCCAGGACTTCTAATTTCCCCCTTTAGGAACTTGGTGTGTTTTAAAAGTGACACAAGGAGGCTTTAGAAGAGCCTCAACATACTCTTACTAAGTAAGGCACAATCCCTTTGCTTAAGGGAGGGGCTCATAGAGAAAACGAAGCTTGAAGGTGACCCTGAGTAGGTATGTGGGAGACCAGCCCAGGGACAGAGGGAGTAGCAAGGAGGAACTAGTACCAAGTAGAGGGAGAGCTTCACTGTTCAGGTCCTTAGAGAGTGACTCTCCAGTGGGACCTAGACGATACACAGCAGAAGAGGATGTGTCCCGGCAAAGTAGATTATACTTCAGTGGATGCAGAGATAAATTCATTAAACTTCGGAGATTTCAGTTAAAGCCTGCTAATGATTGTGGCTCATAATGAAGTGGGCCCTCACCTAATTAGTGAAAGCATGAACGACTCTGCTTCGACTCAGGTTATCTATTTATTTATGGGTTTGTCGAGACAAAGTCTACAGCTCAGGCTGGCCTGGGACTGACTGTGTAGCCCAGGATTGCTTTGAGCTCACCTTAATCTCCCCTCCCCAGCTTCCTGGGAGTTGGGATTACAGGTGCGAGTCACCACACTCAGGTGCTGAGGTTATTTGTTAAAGATGGAGATGCTCACCTGGAGTACAAAAATCTTTCCTTGCTGGGAGATGGTAGGGAAGCTTGTAGCAATTCCATTTCACAGGGGACCGAAATATTGTTTAGCTCTTCAGTGGTATATACACATAATTACATCCCAGTGTGTTTAGTGTAATTTATGAACCTGGATACTGACACAGTGCTACCCGAGAGGACCAGGCAGGCAAAAACGTGACCAGCCGTCTATTTTCCAGCCCAGGGATGGCAGATGCTCTTTAGATACATGAGCCTACCACACGCTTAGAGCATTATTATATATTCCTACACACTAGCTCATTTATGAAGACGGACGCTTAAAAGAAATCCCACCCTAGCTCAGAATTGAGAATAATAGAGGGTATTTATTTAGAGGTAGACTCACAAATCAATATTCCTCTGCTGGAATGGAGAACAGCAACTGAATCCCGCAGCCAGAAAAGAATGTGCACTTTACATTGGCATAAATAGTATAAGAGGCCACGCCCAAGTGGGTGGGTAACTTAAAGGCATACTGGCTGTAGGAATTCCTACTGCACATTTAACTCTCACATTATCCCCAAAGGGGGTTAGCGCCACAATAAGTAATCATGGGCATGGGTTCAACAAACAGGCACTGTCCAGTTGTGGAGATCAGATGTCTTCCAAGTGGGTCTTGGAGTTTGGGTTTTTTTTTTGTTTGTTTTTTTTTTTGTTGTTGTTTATGATCATACTGAGCCCATCTGGGTGATTCAGGATAATCTCCTATTTTAAGGTCAGTCAGTCAGAAACATTAGTTCCCTTGTACCTTCACCATGTGGAATATTACAGTTACAGGGCTAAGGGGTTAGGATGTTGATACGTATCTGGGGGTGTTAGCCTACGCAATAATAAACAGTATGATTTCTGCATGGTACAGGCAATAGAACTCAAGAGATGCTAAGTTATTTGCATGAAGCCACATAGCTGTGAAAGACCAGGCTAGCATTTGGACCTGGCATTAGAGTTCATTCTTTTGTTATGGAGTTTGTGACCCCTGGGAAAAGACTGTAGACTTACTCCAATTATAATTAAAAGATTTATTGATTACTGCTAGCAGGACAACCATCCCTGAGCCAGATGATACTGTTGTGTGGAGTGGGGTGAGGGAAGGATTTTAAAGGTGAAAACTGCATTACCCAAGCCCATCCACGGGACCCTCCAAGCTACTAGCCCCACCCCACCCCCAAACTCGCCTATCCTCCTGCAACCTCAGTGAAACTCTGAAACACAGCATTGTCTGGGGTGTGTGGGTGGGGGGCCGGTAGCACCATCTATTACTAGTTTTCAATCTCTTTTTGTGTTTAAATGTAAACTTCCACAGTCTTTCATTTCTGTTTTAAGCAGCAGAAGAAATTGGTGATGCTGTATCTAGCCCTGCTGTCCTCCCCCTTACTTGGAGGGCCAGTTTCATTCCTGCTCACTTTCCCAGGAGGTCATCTACCATAATTGGACACAGACCACTGCTTCCTTGCCTTTTACAACCCTTCTGCTTGTTAATAAACAGAATTAATCTTGATTAAGTCAATTTATTTAAATATCATCCTATCTCCTTTGGGTCTGTTTTGCTAGGCCTATATACAACTGTTTTAAATCCACTTTCCCCTCCTCTTCTCTCAGAGGGCTTCTGATTCTTGCCACACTCCCACAGCGAGCATTTTAAGTATTTAAAGAGGTTATGGGTGGAAATGAATGAGGCAGAATCTTCTGGATTTACTCTCTAGCTGCCTCCTTTTCCCTCCTGGTTTGACTAAGAGATGCAGTAAGTGCAAAGCCTGTTTCCTTGGCTGGAAGGTGGCAAGTCCTTCATGAAAGACTTGGTTGTTCTGTCTTTACTGTGGCATGACCCTGGCTCACTAGCCTAGAGTCAAAGAGAGGCTTGTAAGTCAAAGCCTCCATGAAGGGTCAATTTTCCAGGTCTAGAATCATCACCTACAAATCTCTGAAGGTATTTTTTAGAAAAAGAAAAAAGCAAAACTCTCTGGCACAATTCAATCAGCTTCTTCCATAATTTATCACCTGCCTTCAGCTTGAAGACACTCTTGCTGATCCTCTGAGTAGCTTTGGCTTCTTTCTGTCTGCAGAATGTTCTCTGGAGATGGTTTCTCACCACAGAGGGAAGGAAGGATTAATCTGTCTGTACTCTGTTCCCTTGTTCTATTCAAAAATACAAGTGGCTTTAGCTGGCGTCTCAGGCTTTTGTCCCGGTTGCTGTGGTAAAACATTCTGACAAAAGAGATTTAAGGGAGGCTAAAGGTTCTTTTGGTCCGTGGTTCCAAATCGTAGTCCATCATGGCAGAGAAGTCTCAGGGGCAGGGACTCGAGAGAACTGGCCTCTTGACGGAAGAGTAGAGAGCAGAGGATTAACACACATATGGTAGTTGACAACTCCATCTCCATTTCACACAGTTCAGAATGCTCTGCCTAGGGGATGGGACCACCCACAGTGAGGCCCATTTAAGGCCATCAAGATAACACCACAGAGTGCCTGCAGCTCAATGAGATCTAGGGACTGCATCACGGAGTTTCCTTTGCTCAGGTGATTCTAGACTGTGTCAAGCTGATAATTGCAATCATCACAACAGGCATATGGCAAACCCCATCTTTCCCCCGGAAGGATCAGATGAGTAAATGTCGTTAAAAGCATTTCATGAAGTGCAGAGCCATTGACTATTACATTTCATGCAATTTCGGTTCTAGAGATAGGGCAGTCGGTTTGGACGGATTCATGTAAACACAGGCTTCAAGTCCAGACTGATGCACCCAATCCAGGCAGTCAGAAAAGCCGGAACTGAAGGAGAGGAGAGGGACACAGGAGATAAGGAAACCAAAAGCAGGCTTCCTGGAGATGGGCGACATCTTGTTCCCAAAGGTAGTGTGAAGAGGAACAGCAGGAGGGCACAAAAAAGGACCAGAAAGAGAAGGGAGGACCCAGGGGCCCTATAAAACACCCAAGCCAGAGTCTGTTTAGTGGACTCCCATCTTGGAGGGAACAAGCTTTGTTTTTTCTGTGTTTTTTTTTTTTTAATATTTATTTATTATGTATACAATGTTCTGTGTGTGTATGCTTGCAGGCCAGAAGAGGGCACCAGATCTCATTACAAATGGTTGTGAGCCACCATGTGGTTGCTGGGAATTGAACTCAGGACCTTTGGAAGAGCAGATGGCTCAGCGGTTTTTCTGTGTTTTCTAATGGTCTTAGGTGACCCCTGTGAAAAGGGTCTTGACCCACAGATTGAGAACTGCTGCACTAGCCCTTATTTCTACTTTTGAGCTTGTTCCACAAAATCTCAAATGTAGACCACTGAAGTGATTTGTTATCATAGGCTTAAGGAAACCAGGGCACAAAGAACTAAGTATGGGCTCAGCTAAATTTCTATGTGTGGTGTGTGTTTGAGAATCACTATGGCTCAGAGCAGATTAATCAGTCATGGATTGTTTGGAAGGAACTTACTGTCAAGAAGAACAACTATCAAGTGTATCTATAAAAACCTATGTATTACAATTGAAAATGGTTGCTATAGTAGCAACAGTAGTCACCATAACTTGAAATTATTGATCACATATACTAGCAAATATTATAGGCACGTTCTTATTTAATCCCAGCAACAGCCCCATCAAATGTTCTTGTAGGTACCATTTTTTTTTTTAAATCACATTACAGCAAGGACATTGAGCCTTGTCAAACCTAAGTGGCTGGAAAGTCACTTGCCCAAGGTGGCACAAGTAGTGATTGACATAGCCACAGACTGACTCTAGAGTATGGTGCGGGAGAATTGTCTGTATTCTGTTAATCATGTTTTAAATAAACGCTGATTGGCCAGGCAGGAAGTATAGTTGGGAAAACCAGACAGGAAGTAGAGGTGATGCAATGAGAACAGGAGAATTCTGGGAAGGAGGAAGCTGATTCCTCCCATTCCTGCCCAGACCACAGAAGAAGCATGTAGATAAGAACAATGGGTTAGTATAAGCTACAAGAGATAATAAGTAGCCTGAGCTAATGGGCCAATCAGCTTTATAACTTATAGAGATCTTTGTGTGATTTTCTTTGGGGCTTGCTGGCTGAGGGGTACCGGGCGTGACAGAAACCCCAACAAGCAGGCCCTGTTTGTGTTACAGAGTAGATATTCTCACGCAGTGTTACTAGCTTATCTACAACAGATACTGATGAGTCACTTCCCAGCAGAATGACCTGGACGACTGGGGTGACAAGGTCAAGCAACCAAAATTTAACTGAATAGCGTTTAAATATATTTAGGAGTTATACAGTCTTATCTGATATGAAGACTATGAAGAAACGCAAGAGTCTGTCATTTTTACAGATATTTAAAGGAAGACGAAAGGACAACTTGTGTGTCTGTGTGCGGGCATGTGTATGTGTGCACGTGTGCGCACATGCCCGTCAAGCCTAGAGATCAACCTCAGGCGCTATTCCTCAGGTGCTGTCCTTGTTTTTTGAGACAGAAGTCCCAACTTGGACCTGAGGCTCACAAATTAGGATAGGCTGGCTAGCCACTGAACCCCCAGGATCTAACTTGTGTCTGCTTCCTTACTCCCAGGGTTAAACAGTGTGCAGCCAAGCCTAACTTTTAACACAGAGATTGGGGATTGAACTCAGGCCCTTCTGTGTAGGTGGTAAGCACTTTAACAGCTGAACCATCTCTTCTGCCTCCAAATGGGCATTTACAGCCTCTAAAGCCAAAAAATTAAAACCCCCAAAGATAATCTAGCAGCCCGAGGAGGCGATGAGGGACTGGAGAGCCACCACTTGTTCACGGCAGAGGTGACACGCAAGTGTTTGATGTGGGGGACTTCAAACACATAGGAGCAGGTGGCACGGAGTGAGGCATCCACACCATCACAGTTTGGTTGCGGGAGAACACAGTAACTGTCCATGAAAGCAAAATGTCATGCTGTGGAGCTAAGTAACCTGCGTACTTTGTACAAGAAGGAAGACCACTTGGGTTTGCATCAGGACCTTGTATGATCATTTTCAAACTAGTCTGAGCAGCTGCGCCTTTTGTGTTTGAGTTATTGGTGGGGAGGGAGAGAATGTTTTCTGTGTTGTCCCTTTATTTCTTCTATTAAAATTAACACAACAGCAGTAGCAGCAGCAACAACAACCACAGTGGCCGGGACCGGATCATGAACGTCAGTGACATTTAGTCTCCAGCCTCTGACCTCTTTATGGATGCTTACCCATTGTCAGTCTAGTTCCCATCCCTCCCCCTTTCTTTCCTTTTCCTTCTTTCACCTCCTTTTCCCTTTTCTCTCTCTCCTCTCCTCTCCTTTTCTTTCATTTGGCAGGGGAGAGCAGACACCCGTTGAGCAGACTCCCCTACATGTCCTGGTCCAACGTAGGGAAGGTGAGATTCAAAGGAATGGAAGATTTCACCTAGAAACTTATAGATTTGATATCAAACACAATGCTATAAAAAATATCCTTAGAGAAAACCTGAATTTGCGCCAAATCATATTTTCAAAGAAAAGAAATTATAAAGAGAAACTTGAAATGTTATTTGCTGTTGTAACTGCTGTGGAGTGTTAGTTGCAATGTTTAATTTAGCTCATTAGTTTTTCTTCTGCACATGGAGAGGTAAGTGCCCATGTGGTTGTGAGCGTGCGAAGGCCAGAGGTCAACCTTGAGTGTTATTACTCAAGAGATGTCTACTTTATTTGTTTGTTTGTTTGTTTATTTATTTTTGAGGTAGCCTCTCTCTCTCTCACCAAGTAGGCTAGACTGACTGGAAGCAAGTTCTGGGGCTCACCCGTTCCTTACTCCCTTCCCAGTGCTGGGGTTACAGAAGCATGCAACCTTGACCAGCTTTCTAGGTGGGTCCTGGGGGTTGGAACTCAGACCTTCTTGCTTGAGCAGCAAGAACTTTCCTGAGTGAACAACCTCCAGCCTCCTGTTTTGCCCTTTCCTGTTTACTTCCCTCCCAAGATGTCTTTTTCCATTATGTACGTAACACAAAATTTATCCTCCTTACATTTAGCTAATGATACTCAGCCATTATTACCACATATCTCAGTAGCTTCTCACCTTGTAAATCTGAACTGCTGTACCTATTAAACGATACCTCTCTTGCCTGCTAGCAGCTACTGTTTTGCTTGTTTTCGCTAGGAAGCGATTCTGGAGCTCCAACCCTGTATCCCAGGCATACCCGGCAAGCACTCTTTTACTGGGCAACACCTGCAGCCATGCCTTTCTCTTTCTGCTGTGTCATTGATGTGGAAAGTGCAGTGCCTGCCTTTTTGTGGCTGGTTTGTTTCACCTCCCACAATGCCCTCAAGTTTCGTCTGTGTGGTAGCATATGTCACAATTTCCTCCTCAGAGTGGAGCAATCCCCTCTTACATACATATGCCACGTTTTGCTTGCATAAGGATTTTGCTTTATTGCAGCACAAATTCTAATTGTTCTTAATAATAAAACCTTGGCTTCATCTATTGGAGTGAAAGATGAAGGATCAGAGAAGCAGAGCAGCCAACCAGTAGAGAGTTCTTACGTCTACCAGTGCTCAGACTGAAGGGGCGATCCTGTCTCTACGAATCCTCAGATTGACGGCTGTTTCTATGAAACCTCAGACTGCATGCTCAGACTGAATCCTCAGACTGCATCTGAGCTCCTGTCTCCTCCCACCTTATATTCCTCTTCCCACTCAGTCATATCACTCCTGTCTCCATCTCTCTACTGCTGGGATTAAAGGTGTGGGATCCCAAGTGCTGGGATCACCTTTGTGTGAACTCTGTTTCTCTTTTAGACAGATTCAGTATCACGTAGCCCAGGGTGGCCTTGAACTCGCAGAGATCTGTCTGTCTCTGTCTCCCGAGTTCTGGGATTAAAGGTGTGTGCCACCACTTTCTGGCCTCTATGGCTAACTAGTGGCCTAGCTCTGTTCTCTGTTCTTCAGGCAAGCTTTATTTGTTAGATCACAAACAAAATTATCACTACACTTAATTTTGTTGTGGTACTGGGGGTCAAATCCAAAGCCTTGCATAGATGCTAGGTACCTGTCTGCCGCTGAGCTAATCTCCAGCCTCTAGTGATTTGGTTTTTAAGGTCTACTCTCTATACTATTAATACTGATGAGCAGTACTGAGGGTGTTTGGAGCTTCTAATTTGAAGACAGAGTGGCCGTGTTGGTGATGTACTCTCTATGCTTTCGAATAGTCTGATAGGCTGGCTTCTTAGAGCCTGAGGACCCAAAGGAACATTTAAATGATTAAGGATAAGAAATGGAGTTTGTTATCTGTTGTCTAAGGCCACAACAAGATTGCTGTACACAGAATTTATGCTAGGCGTCAGGAAGAAGCTTCAGGTAGTGTTAAAACACTGGATTAAAAGATTTAAGAATAGATTAGATACGGTTCACCTGCAATGCCGGTGAAATAAAAGCGGTGTCTCTCAGTGTCAAAGGCCTCAATTTTATTTTAGGAAGATTAAAATTTTCCTCCCTCCGAGGCCTTCAGGGACAGATGAACCTGTTTGGCTGAATACTTATTTTATGGGCAGAGTGACAGGGCTTTGGTCTGCAACCTTCCTACGATGGAGCTGTTGGCAGGGCCAGCCTCCGATGGTCCGAGCTGCTGTGTGAGGTTGGCAGGTTTCCTAGCGAGGCTATTTTAGCTGTGAGTGTGAGTGTTCATGTTACACTGGTCATTTAATTACCGAAAAAGCAGACCACACTAATGTCTTTGAAGGTCATGCACTGAATAAGTTGCTCCGAAAAATAAATTATGGATGCACTTCCTCTCATACACACTATAGAAAATATGCTGTTTTATTAAATATTTGATGTCTTCTGTTTTTATTACTCAGGAATAAACACAATGAACACTGTGAAAAAATAGCAAGCAAATGCTGTCTTTTGCAGAATCAGTTCAGTCTGTTAGTGTTTAGATCGGGTTTCCCAAAAGCAGAGCTCCAGATTGGGTCTGGGCAAATAAAATGATTTATTGGGAGGGGAAGGCTTTCTCACGAGAAGGGGTCTGGAGAAAGGAAAAAGGCAGGGAAACCAGGTAGGTAAGGATGTGTGCAAATTGTGCCTACAGTTGAGCCCATCTTGAAGCCCACTGAACTCAGTGATTGGTTAAGATACTGATGTGGGTGTGGCTTCCTAGAAAAAGTAACTCCCAACTGGGCCAAGGCTACTTCCCTTGAAAGGAGGCCACTAAGTTGTCTTCAGCCAGTGCTGCTAGGAAGGGGATGGTAACATTGAAGGGGGAAGAGATGGCAGCCAGCAAGGTACTGGTGTCGGGAATGGATTTTCTTGCTTCCTACATTGAAATCACTTCATTTAGACCCTCATTCAGAATTCCCAGGGTCACAATGTCTGGGGAAATTTAGAAAGGTTAGAATGATAAACTGCAATTCCTTTCTATTGTGATTTGTCCTAATGTAATCGATAGTGGTCACATCCCTTCTCTCCTACCCTCCCTGCCCTCCATGACACACACACACACACACACACACACACACACACACACACACACACACTCACAGTCCTTTGTCTGCTGAAGACATTTTTTTGTGGTCTAGAGGGTAACTTAACCTAGCCAAACGTAACCTAGGAGGAGCGTCTACAGATAGGAACTATTTATCACGTGGCTTCATTCCTAACCTATGTGTTCTGATTATTGAGACACAACAGTGTCTGCTGGCTATTGCCTTAAGGTATCTATACCTTGAGGAATAATGCTCCATTCTCTCCTGGGATTTGCCTCTAGGTGAGCCCATGCCCTGTACCTTAAAACCTATTGCATCATATAGGGAGGTTTAACATTTCTGAGCGACACGACACAAAGTAGGCCAGAGAATGCTGTGAGTGTTTGCCTGTTCCACTCAACCACTGCAGCTGAGTGCCCCTTAGTCTGAGATGACGGCATGTGCTGAGATGACGGCTTGTGCTGAGACGATGGTGTGTACTGAGACGATGGTGTGTGCTGAGATGACGGCTGTGCTGAGACGATGGTGTGTGCTGAGACGATGGTGTGTACTGAGACGATGGTGTGTACTGAGACGATGGTGTGTACTGAGACGATGGTGTGTGCTGAGACGATGGTGTGTGCTGAGACGATGGTGTGTACTGAGACGATGGTGTGTACTGAGACGATGGTGTGTACTGAGACGATGGTGTGTACTGAGACGATGGTGTGTACTGAGACGATGGTGTGTACTGAGATGATGGTGTGTGCTGAGACGATGGTGTGTACTGAGACGATGGTGTGTGCTGAGACGATGGTGTGTGCTGAGACGATGGTGTGTACTGAGACGATGGTGTGTACTGAGACGATGGTGTGTACTGAGACGATGGTGTGTGCTGAGACGATGGTGTGTACTGAGACGATGGTGTGTACTGAGACGATGGTGTGTACTGAGACGACGGCTGTGCTGAGACGATGGTGTGTGCTGAGACGATGGTGTGTACTGAGACGATGGTGTGTGCTGAGACGATGGTGTGTGCTGAGACGATGGCGTGTACTGAGATGATGGTGTGTGCTGAGACGATGGTGTGTACTGAGACGATGGTGTGTGCTGAGACGATGGTGTGTACTGAGACGACGGCGTGTGCTGAGACGATGGTGTGTGCTGAGACGATGGTGTGTGCTGAGACGATGGCGTGTACTGAGATGATGGTGTGTACTGAGACGATGGTGTGTGCTGAGACGACGGCTGTGCTGAGATGACGGTGTGTGCTGAGACGACGGCTGTGCTGAGACGATGGCGTGTACTGAGACGATGGCGTGTACTGAGACGATGGTGTGTGCTGAGATGACGGTGTGTACTGAGACGATGGTGTGTGCTGAGACGATGGTGTGTACTGAGACGACGGTGTGTGCTGAGATGACGATGTGTACTGAGACGACGGCGTGTACTGAGACGACGGTGTGTACTGAGATGATGGCGTGTACTGAGACGATGGTGTGTACTGAGACGATGGTGTGTACTAAGACGATGGTGTGTGCTGAGATGACGGTGTGTACTGAGACGATGGTGTGTACTGAGACGATGGTGTGTGCTGAGACGATGGTGTGTGCTGAGACGATGGTGTGTGCTGAGACGATGGTGTGTGCTGAGACGACGGCGTGTACTGAGACGATGGTGTGTACTGAGACGATGGTGTGTACTGAGACGATGGTGTGTACTGAGACGATGGTGTGTGCTGAGATGATGGTGTGTACTGAGACGACGGTGTGTACTGAGACGACGGCGTGTGCTGAGATGACGGCGTGTGCTGAGACGATGGCGTGTACTGAGACGATGGCGTGTACTGAGACGATGGTGTGTACTGAGACGATGGTGTGTGCTGAGAGGATGGCGTGTGCTGAGATGATGGTGTGTACTGAGACGACGGTGTGTACTGAGATGACGGCGTGTGCTGAGATGACGGCGTGTGCTGAGACGATGGTGTGTACTGAGATGATGGTGTGTACTGAGATGATGGTGTGTACTGAGACGACGGCTGTGCTGAGATGACGGCGTGTACTGAGACGACGGCTGTGCTGAGATAACGGCATGTATGGTGTATACGTTACGTTGGGACATGACACGGCTGAGAGTGGTGGCGAGATACTGTGGGTATGAAAAGATGTATCTGCGATGTGACATAATAAGAAATACATACCTGCTTTCTGTTCCGGTTCCTGCCACACAACTCACCTAACTCCTGGGATCTTCTGAGTGCTAAGGTTTTGTTTGTTTCTGTATGCTAACAGCATGACCGCTGGCTGATGGTGCTTAGATAGCTGCAGGGTGGGTGCTGGTTACCAGAAAACCAAGAAACCAAGGGAGAACTAGAGAGCTGGACATCAGGCTTTACCGCTAACCTCCAGGAAATGGCCGATGCTTCACTCAGCTGACACTCAAAGATCTCTTTCAGACTTCCATGACTCCCTGACTGACCTCTGGCCTTCGTTAGTCTACAATCCTTACCAGGCTGCTACATGCCTGTGTCCATTCTGGGGTTAGGCTTCTTCTAACTCAAACAAAGTAGGTGACTGTGTGTTCTGCCTATTAGGAGAACCCTTCATTTCTATCTTCCTGGTCAGTGGGCTGCAGCCATCCGCATCTGTTCACATCCTCACACTGAGCTGACCCACCCCGAACTTGAGGTTGGATGCCTTCATCATCTTTTAGGTGAGGAGTGAGAAGGAGGCATCAAAGCAACAATAGCAGGGGACACGGGGCTTTGGGACACTGGTTGGTAACCGGAATCTTATTATTTTGAATGTGCTGTCTCCTTTCTTGATGATTATTGCTGAGTCCACTGAGCCTTACGGTAGGTCGGCTAGCGTGATGATGCAGAGAGTAGGGCTATCTAGGAGGCAAGAACTGCAGCCCTGTAAGAAAAGGAGTGGAGACAGTGTAACAATCTGGAAGATGTAAAGTTAGAGAAAAGAATACCCGTAAGTAGAAACTGTAATAGTCAGGCTTTCCTAGAGTCACAGAACTTATAGAACGAATCTCTCTCTGTCTCTCTTTCTCTCTTGGAATGACTTACAGGCTGCTGTCTAACAATGACTAGCTATGAATGGAAAATTCAAGAATCTAGTAGTTGCTCAATGCCACAGGGCTGAGTATCTCAGTCGGTCTTCTGTATATACTAGAATCTTGAAGACATAGGTTCTAGTGTCCGCGAAGGAATAGACGTGCTGACAATGCAAGGGCAAGCAGGCCAAGAACCAACAAACTCCTCCCTTCTTCCATTATCCTTACCCAGGCTCCCAGCAGATGTGGCCGAGATGAAAGATTTGCCTTCCCCAGAGAAACACTTAAAGAAATGTTCAACGTTCTTAGCCACCAGAGAAATGCAAATCAAAATGACTCTGAGATTCCATCTGACATCTGTCAAAATGGCTAAGATCAAAAACCGAAGAATGGATAAAGCAAATGTGGTACATTTACACAATGGAGTATCACTCAGCTGTTAAAAGCAATGACATCGGGAAATTTAAAGATGAATGGATGGAACTAGAAAAAAAAAATCCTGAGTTGAGGCAATCCAGATTCAGGAAGCTGAAGATGGTATGTACTCACTCATAAGTGGATAGTAGCTGTAAAGTAAAGGATACAAAGTAAAGAATAACCATGCTACACTCCGCAGACCCAGAGAGGCTAGGTCACAAGGGGAGATGCATGGAAGGGGAAATCATATTAAATCCTAAGAAATACAGATTTGAAACAGACAAAGTGGAGCAAATTGAAGTTGTGAGGTAGACAGTGCAGACACGTGGGCTTTGGGTTTAAGTTTGGCCGAGACTAACAATAAACAACAAGTTACAATGGCTCACACTGGAAAGGATTTTACTTCTTTTTTATGTTAGTGTCTAAAGGAAAGTGGTGAGGTCTGGGGCACCTTTGTTTAAGGCACCCAGACTTCTATTTTGTTTCTCTGCTATGCACGAGGCCTCCCTCTGTAAGATCATCTCTGCTAAGATGCTGCTTCTGTCTAAGCCGTCCCACTTGCCCTCCAGCAGTGGAAATCAGGGGGAAGCTGGAAGGATGTGTGCTTCCTTTCGTTAAACATATCTCCAGGAAGCTTCATTTAATGTCTTTCTTTATGTGTCGTTATTTAAAATTTAAGTCCTGTTGGTACACATGGCCAGGGTACAGTGTCTCTGTTCTGGGTACCACGAGCCAATTAAAACAGGGGGTTCCATGACTGTGATAGAAGTGGGAAAACCGGGCAAGGCCATGCACATGAACAGTCTCAGTCCTTTGGAGCGCGTAGAAGAGGAATGGGAGTTTGAGGTCGTCCTGGGATACATGATGAGAACTTTAGAAAATGAAACAGACAGACAGACAAGATGGAGAGGGGCTGCGCTTTGAAGCTCAACTAGCCGCCCTTGCCGCTCTGTGTTTGTTCACCATTATAGCAGTTTCCTGATTGTTTTATGCAAGGAGTTTTGCGTACTTTGGAAATTCTATGATTGCTCTGTGACTTAAAAACTAAATGCTGAGAAGAACATTGAATTTTCCCTGTACTCCCTACAGTGTTTCTTTCCTACATTTCCTGGCTTGTGATCTTATTTTATAGTTTCTTCTTTTCAAACCTTACATTTGGTAATACACATTGTAGATGTGATATCTGTCAAGATATAGTTGAAGCATTTTTAATTTTGGAAATTAACATCGTATGATATTCCTCCTCGTGTTTTCAAGGTTAGGGATGCTAATCAGGATAGCCTGCACTGCCCCATGCCAAATTTTTAATTATAAAAACCACATTACTACCTCTGTATTATAAACCACAAGCTTGCTATGTTTCCTCCACCTCATTCTTGTTATTAAAATAAGAATGAAAATAACTTCGTTTAATTGTATTTCTCCGCAATTTGTCTTTATTGTAGCAAGCTAACTATGGTTTCTAACTGCATTTACTAATCATTGAGAAAATTTAAACGGTCTGAAGTAATTATAGCATGCCCATGCAAGGAGTAATGAATAATGTCTCAGTTGCTGAGAGCAACTTCGACTTTTCATAACGGCAATTTAAGGCAGACAGTAATTCCCAACTCGTGAGACATGGTTCCCCCAGGAATGGAGAATGGAGTTTGTAAAAGTATGCGTGCCAGGATGTGGTTCCAGTGTGTCTGTAGAGAAACCTGTCTACAAAACAGAACAGTGCTGCTTTTAAGCACGGGTTACTGAATGAAAATCTAGGTGCCGGTATGGGATCCCTCTTTGTGAGTTGTTAGGGGGAGCCTCAAGGGCTCCCCCAAACAACACAGGTCATCGCCATTGCTCTTGGTTGCTCATCATAGCAAGATGGGAAGAGCTACAGCTGGAGATATCACTCACGTTGGGAGCAGGTCATTCCAAAATCAACCCCAACTTTCCAGGACACTCTGTCCTTGGAGACTCTCTTACATAGATAGTGCTGGGAAGTGCTGGGAAGGCTGTAGGGAAAGAGAAGACGCCACCGGTCTCATCTAGCCACCAGACCTTGCGTGCTACAATACTGACTTGCTTGGCAAGGTGTGCTACTGGTGTAGTAGAGGTAAAACAGTTAGGAGAGCAGCCACATGCTTTCTTATTTGTGAAACCTCATCCAAGGAGGGATTTTACATCTGATACTACGGACCCAATCCAAAGCCTGTGACTGAGAATGTCACAGGTGCTAGAGCGAGCCTACTATTGTTGTTTTGCTAAGTGGTCACTATCCTGGTTAGCTGTCAAGTTGTAACGAGCTAGAGAAGATAACTAGATTAATTAATAAAATGAATAGTTAATCATCATGTCATTAAAACACAAAAAAGAACAGTGGAATTTTGCTCATTTACAAGATGCGTATTTAAAAATAAGTTCTCTGAGGTGAGGAATTAAAATAAAAAAATGAAGGGGAGAGGGATGAAGGAAGGGGAGTGGGAAAAATACATAGCTCAATAAAAACAATAAAAAAGTAAAAAAAAAATTTGTTGTTGTTAATTTTTGTGCTACTCAGAGCAGATGGTCTCAGTCACATGTGCACATGGTCAGAAAGGCTGAGGATGGCCAATTGCTTCATCTGATGGAATGAATGCTGTGCACACTGAAGAAGAGGTCGGAAGTGTAGCATATGATATGAGGATTCACACTAGAGACCATCATTCGCAGTACTGCTTCCAAACAGGGAAGAAGTTCAGTTGCTGAAGATGCGACAGATTCACGTCTGTGTCGGGGCCTCGTTTCTCACCGAGTGTGAGTTCCGTGGCTAACTGCAGTCACGAGCCTTGTCTCCTTCTAAGGCAGCACACCCTTGTGAGGTTACACTACCCGCATATTTCCTAAGATACAGTAAAATAAGCATGTGGTTCTCTAAAAACACTTGGTGGTGTAGCTTGTAAGTCACGGGATTTCATCTTATCAATACTGCCCTGGGAGCAGGGGTCCAGACCCATTTGGTCTGTTGTATAAGACCAATGACCTGAGAGCTATTAACCAATTTTCATTAGTAACAGAGAAGAATGTGAATTTTTGCAGGTGAGAAAATTTGATGAGCAGCGTGTTGTTGGGAAATATTATTTTAAGGTGTGTGACTTTGTTTATGCTGCATTTGTTTAACTCTATGAAGCTGTGATTCTTTCCCTGTCTAAAACACCTGATGGTCTAATAAAGAACTGAACGGCCAAAAGCGAGGCAGGAGCAAGGATGGAGGGGGGGCAGGCAGAGAGGATAAAGAGAAGAAAGAGCAGCAAGAGAATAAGCAGAAGAGGACAACAGGGGCCAGTCACCCAGCTACACAGCGAGTCACGGAGAAAGAAGTAAAGAAAGGTATATAGAAACAGAGAAAGATAAAAACCCAGAGGCAAAAGGTAGTCAGGATAAGCTGGCAAGAAACAAGCCAAGCTATGGCTGGGCATAACTAAGTTCATAATTAAGAATAAGCCTCTGTGTGTGATTTATTTAGGAGCAGGGTAGTGGGACCCTCAAAATTCAAAAGAGCAAAACATCACCCAATAGTGTGTGTTTCAGAAAAAAATAAAATTCTAGACTACATTCCCAAGGTGCATTTATCTTAGATGAGAAAATAGATGTTGTGCTGATATTTGACAAATCTTGATGTGTCTGAAATAGTCTGTCATTGGACATCATTTCTATCTAAATGACCACTTCGATCCCATAATTAGGGATCTAGTAGATTTCCTGGACTGATAACAGCCCTTCCGGGCCATCAACAGCCTTCTAAATTTTCCTTTTCCCTAGGCAGGATGCAGGGACTTTGTGGCTACTGTGAACCTTAGCGATGAGAAGCCTGCTTTGAATTCTCCTAAGATCTTGTAAGAAGCCACTCACTAGCTTTTGCTGTTTTTATCAATAAATGATTTTTTTTCAGTCTGCATGATTTAAACACAGAATCCAAATGTAAAAGCTAGAAGGCATTGGCTTAATAGATATCCTGTTTGGAAATATTTTAGTTTGGAAAGAACTTTATTTTTTAAACCAATAAATGTCCATTGAGTCCAGCCTGCAAAGTTTCCTTTGGTTTGATAGTTCTTGTTCCATTAGGATTTGGAGATCCAAGCTGTTTCCACTGCTCCCTTCCCCAGTGGAGGAGGGGCCAGAAATGATGAAAGATGCTTATCTTTAATTTACGGTTTGGGATTTATAACCGTGTTCTCAAATAAATTCAACAGCCACTTCCTGAGGTTACATATACTGGTGTCACTAGGTCTTTGCCCCAGGCATGCCCACTGTCCAGTGTGGTAGGTGGTCACTTAGATAACACAGACCAATTTGTGATAAGTGATTCATAAGAAAGGGGAGAGGGTGATTTCCCCCCCCCCCCCACACACACAGGAGAGCAATCTTACAGAAGTAACACTTTAACAACATTTGCTAAAACAGGACATTTTCCGGATGGACAGTAAGAGGGCATGTTAGTCACAAGCGAGGTGGTATTGTCTGAATAGATTGACCCTGTGGGTTCAGAGGTGTTGTTAGAAGTGATGGAAGAATCCAGAGATTCTCTTTGGGTTCACTTTGGGAGGTTCTTAGATATTATTCTATAGAAGGTGATGAGTTATAAAATAGTGAAATGATAGCATTTAGTTTTTTTTTTAATTAAAGAGGACTGGAGTAAGGGAGCTGGAGAGACAGCTCAGCAGTTAAGAGCACTGGCTGTTCTTGCAGAGGACCTGGGATTTGTTCCTAGTTACAACCATCTGTAACTAGGTTCCAAAGGATTCAGTGCCCACTTCTGGCCTCTGGGGACACCAGACATGCATGCAGTATACTTCCACACATATAGGCAAAACACTCATGCATATAAAAATAAAAAAAGTTAAATCATATAAAAGATGTTTGGAAACAATTTGGAGGGGTCAGGAAAACGTGGGTGAGACAAGAAGATGAATTGGAGTGTTGGCGGAGGAGGGAGACAGATTAACTACAGAACCATTAAGGTCAGTTACTGATGTACATGTAAGTAAATAGTCATAATTTGATGTTAATTCTGGGATAGGGGCACATCCAGGAAAAGGCTAGTGAGGACATCCTTGGGAGGAGACATTAAAGGAAAGGATCCATCATAATTTTGAGAGCAGAAGAAACCACATGGTGTTGTTGACCTGGCAACCATCTTCCAATGGTTCTTGTATGGATTTTGATTTAGATTCACCTGGGAAACGAAGCACCCACTCCCACCGAGAATCAGATGTAGGTGTTGAGCCTCATAATAGATGCTGTTATCAGGCTTTCCAGCTGGTTTTGGTGTATAGCTAGGGTTCAAGTTCACTGTCAAAACAGTTGCTTGTGGCTCAAGGACAGTATGTGAAGAAGGGTAATTTGGAGGAGGTTGGAGTCTGGCCCAGAGATGCTACATTATTTTCTAGATGAGGTATGTAGTAAACTAGCCTTCTGAACCCTGGCTGATGTAACTCCATGTTACGGGAGGTCCTCCCACTCCTCCAGCCTATCGCCGCTGAGATACCAGCCCATTGGAGCGTGGTCTCTCTCCCTTTAAAAAAGCGGCCACTTCCCTCTCCTCTCTCTCTTCACTTCCTGCTCCGCTGGCAACTAGACTCCCTTCCTGGTTGCGCAGAGGGCTGACAGTGATCTGTAAGTTTTTTCCCCTTTAAATAAATACCACCCTATTAATCATAATTCCAAACTGGTGTGGCATTGTTTATGACTTACGCCTTCAACTCCATCTTGCAGCAAGCCTCATTTGGCTGTCCTGTACACCAGACTACAGCAGCAACAATCCATCCTTTCCATGGCTGGATGGTGCTTGTCATAACCTAAAAAATCCCAGATGATAAGGTCAGAGGACACCTTAACATGCCCAGAATCTGTCTTTACTTGTGTCTTTTATGTTTTCTGAGCCTATAGTTGTCTCTGGTGCTATGGTACTACATAATGCCTTGAGCGTAGTTACTTGCTGCTCACTCAGAACCATATCAGATGAGAACTTGGTAGGTGGGGGTGTGGTGGGAGGGTAGAGACTGAAGCAAATGCAATTGTCTGTTGTCCATGACCGTAAGCAAGCCCTAGTAAACTCATTGTTTGCTCCACACGATGGACTCATTCTTTGAGTGGCTGGCGCTGTTCCTGATTGGAGGCAGACCCTAATTTTACATCTCGTCGGTACAGCCATTCAACACTATGATGTTTTCTTGTGTGGAAGGAAGCTATTAAAAATGACGTGACAACAGATGTAAACCAAGATTGTCTCTGGGAACAGAAGCATGGTCACTTCATCATAGGGGAGGAATATGATCTTTCTTTGCAGGAGCAGCAAGTGCTCTAACTACTGAGCAATCTCAAGTTGGGAGGGCTTCTAATAACCAAGGTGAGAGGGAAAATGGAAAGAATTTGTATTCGCTAATTGGCGTTACTCAAAAGAAAAGCAAATTTCTCTAATCTTCATCTTAACACTTGGTTTTCTAATGTAAGAAGAAAGTAGTTAAAGTTAGGGTCTTACTCTCTGGCAGAGCTTGGCAGATTTGGTACATTTTCTTCTTTGTATTTGAATCTCAAAAAAAGAGTTCCTAGGTTGAGAAATAAAGATTGACACACATCTCAGAGGGATGTAAAGAATCTACAGTCTTCATTTTCTTTAAGGCAAACATTTCTTGAGAGAAGAAACCTGTCTGCTGTTGAATTAGTTGTGGAGAACACTGATGTGTTTGGGTCTGTGGACAGGGACATGTATGTCAAAGGGAAGGGGATAATTTAGGATGAGTCTTTGGTTTCTGATTTTGGTCTTTGGAGGATGTGGATGCCTCTTCTTATCACCATAGAGAGCACACGAGGAACTGAAGGTAGGCAAGACCGTTTACTACATATTTGAGAAACAGTACTCAAAGGGTACAGAGGTGGCGTCGGATATATGAGTGTGTGCTGGCATCAACTGGTCATCTACAGAGTGAACATGGCTCCCATCTTAGGTCATCACGCAACTTGAGTACCAGGAGTGTAGTGAGTGGAATTCTATTTAAATAAAGTGAATTTTACCAAAAAGTAAGGGGCATATGGTCAGTGCCCATCACACCTGGTTGTTCAGGTGTTAAAATCGGCAAGAACTAACGTAACTCAGAGTAGCAGAACCAAGTGTCAGCTGAAGTTACTGTAGAACTTAGATATGAACTATACTTTACCGGTTGTTGGCTCCCAGGGGCAGGTGTTGTGTATCAGAAATTTATTTTCCTTGGAATTAGCAAAGAAACAAAATCACACTAATGAGACAGGCAAAGAGGCAGAGGTCTTTAGAGTTGTCATCTGAAATTTTGCAGGACTAGATTGTAGTCAATTAAGAACAAGGGACTGTCCCTGAAAAAATGGTTGGTTGGTCTTTTTCAGACCTTTGCCAAATGGAGGAAAAATCGAGAACTTTACCTGTGAGTTGGTTTCCTTTGACACAGTGGCTCATTACTTTTTCTAGAGTCTAAGGTTTGTTTGCTGGGAATATTTTTTAAAAAGACTTTAAATTAAAAATAGGTTTTCTTTCATGTATTATATTCTAATTATGGTTTTTCCTCCTCCAACTCTTCCCAGATCCTCTTTACCTCCCCACCCACCCAAATCCACACCCTTTACTTCACTCTCTCACTAGAACACAAACAGGTACCTAAAAATAATAACTAAAATAACTAAATAATAAGCTAAAATAAAACCGAACTATAATAGGACAAAACAAAAGAGCCAAAGAAAGCACAAGAAATACATGTTTGTGCAGACACACACACATTCACACACACAGAAATCCTATTAAAGACATAACACACACACACACACACACACACACACACACACACACACACACATGACTTGTAAGGGAAAAAAAGCCCCAACAAAGCATATGAGACAAAAACCCTCCAAAATGCCATTCTGTTAATTTTGTTTGACCATCTACTGCTGGGCATGGGCCCTGCTCTTAAGTGAGGTTTGTATTCCTTGAGAGGCTCTGTTGGAGAAGATCAATTTTTCCTTTGTGAGCAGTAATCGGTTGAAGATAGTTTCTGGTTTAGCAATGGGGTTCAGTGCTAGGACCTCATTCGGCCCAGACCCATCCAGGCCCTGTCCATTCTGCCACAATCTTTGAGTTCCTGTGTGTGTGTGGTTCCTGCTGAGTTTAGAAGGCCTTGTTTTCTTGGTGTCCTGCATCCTCTCTGGCTCTTACATCTTTTCTCCCTCCTCTTCTGTAGGGTTCCCTGAGCCCCAAGGGGGAGGAACTTGATAGAAACCTCCCATTTAGGATGGAATGTTCAAGGTCTCTCACTCTCTGCACACTTTCCAGCTGTGGGTCTCTGTGTTATTCCCATCTGCTGCAGGAAGACGCTTCTCTGGTGATGGCTGAGCAAGATACTGATCTATGAATATGGTAATGGAGAAAATGGAACCGCAACTGAACCCCTCTTGTCATCAAATGAAGCCTCCAGTTCTGAGAATGGGTTACATCTAATGGAGTTATTGGCCGAAGGAACCCTGCAAATACCCCAATACCATTGCCAAGGCTGTAAGTCACTTTCCACAAACTGATAACAAGGCCCTAACGCAGAAGACAACACCAACACAACTCTTGAGCACAGAGAAGACAACCTGATGGCCACATAGAGCTTCATCCCCCATGACTAGTGTTCAAGGCATGGGAAGGTACCTGCACACTACCAAAGGAGAAAGGTGAGCAACAACCCAGCCATAAAGGCTTCTCTCTACAATGGCGGCCTGCCTGGGAGATGCACTAGTACAATAATGGCGCAAAGCGTGTGGGAGTAACCAACTACTCTCTGATTGGATTCAAGGTCTACCCCATGAGATGGAACCTGCCCCTGACACTTCTTGGGTGGCCAAGACTCCGAGACTAGATAGACTGGAGACCTAAGGGAAAACCAAACACTACTGTTCTGCTGTAAGAATGTAGCAAGAAAGTGATTCCCAATGCCATTGTTGTGGAGATTTTTTTTAAAGCTATTATTATATAGTGGAGCTGAGGGCAGAAGTCAGGCTTACTTCTTGCCAGAGTGCTCAGAGCCCTCACCAGCATAGGCAGAGCACAGGGTAAGGATTTAATTGTAGGATTATTTTTTTGCTTATGAAAGGTAAGGTGTGAGGATAGTCCTGCATGTTCGTGTTATGATTGGCAGCAGAGGAGGTCTCTCTGTTACAGCAACAGTATCTTTTGCCCAGTAGGAACTGATTTGGATGTCTAAGTGGCAGGGAATGAAGAACACCAGTCCTCAATCCTGCTCCCGGCTCCAGGGACGGATGATGTACATTCTTCTCCCTTGGAATTTGGCACAGGAATTTGTTTACAGAGAATGAAAATTCCCTGTCATTAAGACCAAATTTAGATGATTCTTCCCAGAGTCCCCGAAAGCTGTTCACACACGTTTTGAAGAGTCCTTTCAACATCAAATGGCTCTAATAAAAGAAGACGTTTTATCAACTGGATGTGAGGGGGGATGCGATTCAAAGCAAGACAATCCCACCACAGGCCTCTTCCGAGGGAGACCACCAAACAGTTCTGTGTCAGAAAAAGGCTCCGTTATGCCTTTTTTTTTTTTAAAGTTTTTTTCAGGTAATCAATTCAGTTTTTATTGTCGGCTGCTTTACAGTGGGCTCACTGGGGCCTTGAACTCATCCTGTGCTCATTCCTCCAGGAGCTTCCGTTTTACCTTTCATACAATAACAGCTTTGATTTTATTTAAGCTTATTACCAGACAAAGACTAAAAGGTTCTTATCTTCTCCCCTGTATGTGCTGGGATCCTTGAAAAAGCCGTTCCTTTTACATTCCCCTCGCTGGCCCTGGGACATTTTCCACTGACTTTGGGTTTTCAGTGTATTGTAGTGACTGTGCCTTTCTGGGACCAGTGCTTATTGATATAAAGTTCTTTCTCTTTAGAGTTAGTGTACAGACAGAAGCAAAGAGGTTGCGTTCTCCAACGTAAGAATTTTTCTGCATTTGCAGAAAAATTGGGAAAGGGTGTGCTCCTGGAGAAGGCAGAAACGAGTCCCCTACACCCCCACTGCCACACAGCAAAGCAAAACAAAGCGAGAGCCAAGCCAACTTCTTGGATCGGCTGCTTTCTGTTGCTGTGAAAACCACCATGACCAGGGCAGTTTCTAGAAGGAAGGGTTTTTTGGGATCACATTTTCAGAGGCCTAAGAGCTCATAAGGCTAGGAAGCATGACAGCGAGTGGCAGGCCTGGCGGCTGGAGCAGGTAGCTGAGAACTCACATCTTGAATTGTAGGCACAAAGCAGAGAACACAAACTGGACACGAGGTGAGACTATAAACACACAGAGCCCACTCCAGTGGCGTTTTTCCTCCAGCAAGGGCATGCCTGTTGCCAGAGGTTTCTGTCCCACCTGGTCCCGCAGCCATTCAGTCCCAAAGAAACACACAGAGGTCTACATTAATTATAAACTGGTGGGCCTATTAGCTCAGGCTTCTTATTAACAAATTCTTACATCCTACATGAACCCATAATTCTGGTCTGTGTTAGACACGTGGCTTGGTACCTTTTATCAGTGAGGCATCCTCATCTTGCTTCCTCTGTGTCTAGGTGACGACTGCAGATGGAGCCTTTCCTCTTCCCAGAATTCTCCTGTTCTCATCACCCTGCTTATACTTCTGACCTGGCCAATCGGCATTTTATTAAACTAGTACAACTGACAAACCTTTACAGGGTACACAGCACATGCCTCCTAAATTTCCCAAAACAGTACCACCAACTTGGTGACCACGTGTTCAACTATTTGAGCTGCTGAGGGGGTGGATATTCTCATTCAAACTACTACCTGATGGAGGAAGGTCATTGGCTAATAAAGGAACTGCCTTGGCCCATTTTATTGGTTAGAACATAGGTAGGTGGAGTAAACAGAACAGAACGCTGGGAGGAAAAGGAAGTGAGATCAGACTCCACGGCTCTCATCTCGGGAGCAGACGCCTCAGAGAGACGCCATGCTCCCCGCTCCAGGGAAGATGCACGCTATGAAGCTCTGACCCAGGATGGACTTAGGCTAGAATCTTCCCGGTAAGCGCACCTAGCTGTGCTACATAGAATATTAGAAATGGGCTAGTCCAGGTGTGAGAATTAGCCTAGAAGAGGCTAGATAGAAATGGGCCAAGCAGTGATTAAAAGAATGCAGTATCCGTGTAATTATTTCGGGGCATAAGCTAGCCGAGCAGGCGGCCGGGGTGCTGGGAACGCAGCCCCGCCTCTCTTATTTCAACAACTACCTTGCTCTATGGTGGGTGCCACCAGTTTTCCGGGTTGTCTAGAAGACAGTCAAGCAGACTGGGCTATGTTTTACTCCTTGGTCTCAGCTGGAAGGGAGCTGTCAGCTACCAACATGATAGTACCCTTTGAAGACAAAACTAGAAGTGAGAAGAAAGAGCAATCAGTGTTAAGATCTCACACTGCAAGCTGACATAAGTAAGCACAAACATCACAGTGGCCGTAGCTTGTCACAGTTCAACCTATATGACGAGGGGGAAGGTTAAGAGGTGTGAAGAGATGTCACTGTACAGCCATACTAATGTGGCCGATGAAGCCAGTCAGAGAGTTGGTATATTTGGAAGGCAGAATGTATTTTATTTTGTTTTGATACAGGGTTTCACGTATAGCTCATGCTGGCCTGGCATTCACTATGTACTCCAGGCTGGCCTTGAATTTGTGGCAGTTCTGCCTCAGTCTCCTAAGTTTTAAGACTGCAGTAGGATCAAAAACATTATTTTGTATGTTTTGGTGTTTTGCCTGCATGTATGACTGTGCTTGGCTTGTGTGCCTGGTGCCTGCGGAGGCCAGAATAGGGTAGCGGATTCCCTGGAACTGGAACTTCAGATGTGAACCATTATGTGGGTTCTCTAGAAGAGCACCCAGTGCTCTTTTATTATTTATTTATTTATTTATTTATTTATTTATTTATTTATTTATTTATTTAAGATTTCTGTCTCTTCCCCACCACCGCCTCCCATTTCCCTCCCCCTCCCCCAATCAAGTCCCCCTCCCTCGTCAGCCCAAAGAGCAATCAGGGTTCCCTGCCCTGTGGGAAGTCCAAGGAACCCAGTGCTCTTAAGTCTGGAGCCATCCCTCCAGCCCCTCTGTTTTAAAACAATGGGCCCCGAGGCTGCTGTCTGCAGTTGAGCTGTGGAGCTGGCACTGACATACGGCTTCAATAGCTGCTTCCCTTTAAAATAAAATGATGCAGTTGGTTTTTACGGTGATAGTGAAAAGCAGTCCTGTAAACTGAGGTCCAGATAAAACTGTTAAGGATAGAAAGCTATTTTCCGTCAGGATTTCATTTTTTGCCCTATGGCTGACCCCTGCTGATTTTTAGTTCAATATAGTTTTGTTATTAGACTCAGAAATCTGACCTCAAGGGAACCCTTAATGTGTGGATTTTCAAGCTATACCTTCTCCTGAATGGCTGGGCTAAGCTCCGAAATTGTAGGGCCAGTTCTTTGCTCCTTGAGTTCCTAAAACCCAGACATTCGCCTTCCTCTTTCAAAACTGCAATTCGTAAATCCACTACAGGCCATCAATTATACAGGATAGATTTCATTTCCTTTTCACTTCACATTATCACTTATATTTACTGGAGGCAACACGTTAGAGCCCGGTATGCGCTTTCCAAAAGAGATTATAGGAGATTGAAACCAAGCTGGGAAGTGTGATATAAACGAAGCATTGCCGCCTATCTGCAGGGACCACAGCCCGTGAAAAAGGGAGCTGGTCTGGAACGGTGACTTAACGGGGCAAGGTCGAACTTATCCTTACCTATAACAAACTCATCTTCACTGCGGATCCGATACGGTCTCCACGGCGACGTCAGCCAGTGCCCTATCAGTGGCTTTCAAACATTTTGGAGGACAGCTATAAAACGAAGAGCTGTTAGTGTACCCACAGACATAAAACGTTTTCTAAGACAAGATACAGCCAGTCCACGTTCGCTCTCAGCCCAGCACACCCTTCTGCTCACTATGCTCTGCTCCACCGTGGGAGCCGCTGTTTGAAACCCATGAGCCCTTGCGTGTTGCTTCAGCTGGAGAGCCACACCAGCTTGTACACTCTGGAAGACTCAGCACCACTTATGGAACTTTCCAGTTGCTGCCAAAAGCCTAGCTGAGACCTGCTTCTTTAGAACCATCTTTGGGAACACTGAGGTTTGTTTTGGTTTGAATACGAAACGTCTCCCATGATCTCACGAGTTTGAATATTTGGTCCCTAGTGGGTGGTGCTGTTTTGGGAGGTTGTAGAACCTTTGTAATGGGACCTCCGGGTCAGTTCTGCCCAAACCGGCTTTCTGCTCCTCTGAAATGCAAGCAGGCCACCCCACATGACCACCATAGATGGGAGTTCATCTCACGGCCCTCTTTCTCCCTCAACGGCTCACGATTTCCCCTAAGTTGTGAGCCCAAATAAATCCTCTCTCAAGTTGTTTCTGCCATGTATTTGGTCACAAGAACAAGAAAAAGTAACTAATACAAGCTTCCTTTATCATAGGGTCTTGTCACTATGCCACTAGGGCTGCCAGAGAAAACATAAATGTGATAATTTAAAAAAAAGAATCAAATAAAACAGGGTGTCTTGAACTTCACACATATAACAAATCCAACCCCAAAGTCGGCTCACGTTTCTGACTGGTACATGCTCCTGGTGTCCTGAAGTGCTCTGGGGGAAGGAGCTCTGCCTTCGTCAGCCCAGCTGTCTCTGTCTGGGTTATATTTTGACTTGATTGCTGGCATTAGAGGAGAGGCGCTGCAGTGGTCCCGGCAAGGGAGCACAGTCTCTTCTAGGAGAGACACCTCTAATTGCTTGAAAAGGAGGAGTCTTAGCCTTCAACACAGAGGAGCGAAATACTAGGGCTTCAGAGTTTTAAAATGCAACAGCTTGGATGCCAGCCTTCATTCCAAGAGAGGACTCTGCCCAGCCAGAAGTCTGGTCTTGGTTCAGCAGACTTGGTGGACTTGAAAATACAACCCCGCTGTAGCTCACCTCTTTGGGATTAAGTCCCAAACAGACTCGTAGCTTTGTCTGTCTTTGGCCACAGCATGACAACGTGTTTCCATGTAATCAACCAGACCTTTTTGTCTTCATAATTCATTTTGAACTAGTGATTAATCACCCTCGGTTTTCCTCCATCTTTCTCATTGATTCATTGGTAGTACTCAGCAGAAAGCCCTGGATTCCATTGTCCTTGTGCTAACTCTTTCTGGAAGGCCTGCGATAAGACACCTGTGCGCACAGGTGGTCAAACTTCATTGACTGCCAACATCCCATCACGGTTCATTACTGTGAAAAGTTTAACTGTTACACAGCTATTAAATGCCATGGCATCATGTACTGTACCTACCATCCGTGAATTAGACCTTTATTGCCGGTCAGCAACGGGGATGACTTTACATTCTGTTTTCTCAGTCACTCCAATGTTTTGGATCAGGTGTGCACAGAGGTCACTGGGGAGCAATGTTGAGAACAGCACTTGCTGGAAAGCAAATGATCCAAGTTTGGGAAGAGAGGAGATGAGTGACCGCACAGTCACAGCCAAGATGTCACCAAGCCCACGTAGATCTCTGTTACTGAGTGTCCCTTTGAAGTCTTTCCTAAGTCAGGCAAGTGATCTAGGCCATCTTGCCCCTGCTTCGACAATTGGATGCGGTCATTTTCATGGAGAAGGGATAACTTTGGACCAGGCAGTTTCCCTGGACCAACAGCGATTCCTAGAAATTCTATGAGCCACGAGTAGCCATCAGGGCAGCTGAGAGGACTATGACCTTGATCTTGGAGAGAGAGCTGGGCAGCATGCTACAGCATTCACAGTTGTGACTGACTGTGGTTGGTACCACAGGCTCAGCCTTTCCCCAGCATGGCCCTTATTTTCCCTCTCTCTGAGCCTAGTTTTCAGTGATTGTAACCTGAAGGAGATAAAATGTTCAGGCCATGTGTTTTGCTTATTTCTTTCCTGCTTCTCTCCTCCTATTTGATATGTTTGTAAGTTCTTTCAGCCATAACTCCCAAAATATTTTTAATTACCCAATCATCTTTCTCTCTTCTGTTGCTGCCCGGCTCAAGCCACTACAATCTTTTGATTATAGACTGGAGATTGCTTTCCTCAGTTTGTTCTTCATATACTGATTTATAAAGATATAAATAGATCCTTATAAATTATACCATGTCGTATATTTTATATATGACCTTCATGACCTTCATGACTTTCAAGTTTTCATAGAAAAAATTCAACAATTCATGAAGATTTATGAAGGCCAATAATGTTTTTCTTTCATTTTCTCTGATTGCAATCTTAATTTTCTCTTCTACCACGATGAAACCAGTCACTATTATGATCTACTTAACTTCAATTTCCTCGTCCTACCAGCAGAATTTTTATTTATTTATTTATTTTTTTACCCAAGCCCCTATTTCTAGATAGTGGGTCATGGAAGGTCCCTGCTTCCTCAGGGTCTTTTGCTGATGGCAGGACAGGTGGGGTTATTTGTGAAGTACTACGTGGGGCTAATGATCATCACAAAGAATTTTAGTAGGGTATTTCTGAAGATTCTTTTTGTTCCCTTTCATGGCGAACGGGTGATGTTTCTGTAACCAACTCCTCCATCCTTCCTGCTGTGGATGTAGTCATAATATTTGAAATCACCATAGCTATCTTATGATCATAAAGAAAAGGTCCAGAGAACCACTGACAAGACTACAAAGTTATTGAGCGTCGGAGGCAACCTTCGATTTCTGTCTCTCAAACCCCGGGCTCCTTCCTTCTCTTAGGCCAGGCCTCTGCATTTGTTTCCCACTGCCTGAAACGCTTCCCTTGTCCCTTTGAATGGCTTGCTAATCTTTATCCAGCTCTCAGCTCATTCCCTCAGGCTTAAGTAGAAACTCCCCAGCTCCTGTCTCCATGCAGCATGCACACACACACACACACACACACACACACACACACACACACACACTGCTAGCCGTGTTCCCCCTTTAAAAATGCAGAGTGATACCATTTAGATGCACAGCACATTGCTGTGAAGGACAGAAGAGGTGTGTGAGGACACAGAACTCTGGACAGTGCGAGCTCTGATCGCTATATGCTAGCTACCCTTTCTTATTTCTGAGTTTCTGTGCTGTAGGCATTGTAAATTTCCCTCGTTTATTAGACTCTTGTATATGCAGAAGAGAGTTATGAGCTTAGGAAGCTGGGAAAGTAAAACCAAATGACTTGATTGCAGTGTTTATTACAGCAGGCACCTGGGAACACTCTGGCACTCTCTTTGAATGTGGCATTACTTGGTCTGGGGACTGTCGAGTGAATGAGTTTGAATTTAGTGTGCCAAGGGTAAAGTCAATGTCTATGCAGTTCCTAGCAGAGTGGAATGATAAAAAAGCAAGATTATCTGAGCGAAATGATTGGGGATTTCAGAATCAGACTAAACATGATAATAAAGTAAAGAAAAGATTGGGCTTTATCAAAAGAAGAAGCAAAAAAAAAAAAAAAAAAATCCAAAAGCAGGCACCAGGGAAAGATACTATTTAGATGGTAGAAACAACTCTAGGAAGAGATTTTTGGCTGCTGCTTATCAAGGCGAAAATTATATTAAGAGAATTAGGGAGCTTTTCTTAAAATGAAAAAAGTAGATTGCATAACATTCCCCTCTTCATTGTTCCCAACAACATAAAATAGCCTGATTAGAACAGAACTGTAAAGATCAACAGGATATGAATGGATGGAGGGTCTAAGGTGGAATGTGTGAGCCTAGGCCTGTACTGATGAAGATTCTATTCTATAACAGTCTGATGGGGGAGAGTCTTCTGTTTTGTGTTAATTTCATTGGTTAACTAAAGAGACTGCCTTGGCCCTGATAGGACAGAAAATTAGGTAGGTGGAGTAGACAGACAGAATGCTGGGAGAAAGAAGCCGAGTCAGTCAGTCGCCATGATTCTCCCACTCCAGACAGATGCAGGTTAAGATCTTCCCCAGTAAGCTACCACACTTACTCCAACGAGGTCACCTCTCCTAATTCTTCTAATCCATCCAAATAGTGCCATTCCCCAGTGACTAAGCATTCAAATATTTGAGCCTATGGAAATCATTCTTATCTAAACCACTACAATAAGTCATATCTTGCTATTCAGTTTAGAGATGATGTCTTCTTCCTAGTGATCTTTTCTTTGACCAGCTAATTCAAAGAAGTCATATAGCTTCCTCTCCCAAATCTCTTTGTACTATTACTTTTAGAGCATTTATAGTTATCTGGTGCATTCTTATCCTCTTATTGCTTATTTCCCTGTCGGATCATTTGCCCTTTGAGAGCTTGAAGTGTGTGTGTTATTGCATCTATTCCTGGCGCTTACAACAGTTTCTAGCAAAGAGGTGCTCAGTCTGCAGTTGTTGGAAAAAAACCCCCAATAATTGACAATAGCATTTGGGGGAAGGTAAGAGAGGCCAAAGAAAACATGAAGAAAATTATTATCTATCAGAGGATCCAATGACTATTGTGGGTCCCACTGCACTTCAGTTCCAAGTCTCTGTCAGGGTTTTCTGGAGAAATGTGTTCGTTTGTCTGGGGAGGACTTTTCAGTACTGTGTGAGCAGTTGTAGGTGAAGGCCACTTAGCCCTGAGATAATCACACAGAAACTGTATTAATTAAATCACTGCTTGGCCCATTAGCTCTAGCTTCTTATTGGCTAACTTATACATATTAATTTAACCTATTTCTATTAATCTGTGTATTACCACATGGCTGTGGCTGACTGGCTAAAGTCCAGGCATCTGTCTCTGGCAGGGGCTACATGGCTTCTCTCTGACTCCGCCTCCTTTCTCCCAGAATTCAGCTTAGTTTCCCCTGCCTAAGTTCTGCCCTATCAACAGGCCAAGGCAGTTTCTTTATTAACCAATGGTATTCACAGCACACAGAGGGGAATCCCATATCAAGCAGTTGCTCTATGCCGATGGACTTTCATCTCCATGGGCTCCTGCTCTGCTGTGTACTCAGAGATTCCACTCCAGTTCCCTGTGGACACTCTTCCTTGAGTTCCAGGTTTCAGGGGTGATGGGGGAGTGTCATATATCAATCTGTTGATTTCATTGGTTAAGCAATAAAGAAACTGCTAGGCCCAGGGGTCTTCTTTTTAGGTGCTGTTGGAGTCTGCAGTGTGACTCAGGGAGTGTGAATTCAGTCTGTGGACTCAAGACACAGATCAAACCTGAAAGTCTTGAATCTGAAAGGCTGAAAGAAGATTTTGCTCCCATATAGGTGCTAGGATTTGAATGTGAAATGTTTGAACACTTGGTCCTCAGCTGATGGTGCCATTTTGGGAAGCAGTACAACTTTTAAGAGGTTGGGCCTGGCTGGTGCAATTGGGCCATTTGTGCCAGGATTACAAGTCATCATGTAGCTCCTTGTTTCCACCCAATTCTGCCATGTGACCAGCAATAAGCTCTAGCACCCGGGTCCTAGCCACCAGGAACTGGGCACTAAAATTAGTCCCTTTTCCTTCTTTCTGAGGCATTTCAACTTGAACCTTCAAATTCAGTAGACAAAACATAAGGTAGAGTTGTCAATGACTGTAAGAGAAATGAGGAGTCGTGGTCTTAACTTTCCCATCTGACTTCTCCATTCTCAACTCTGTTTTGTCTCACCTCTTCTGTTATCACCCAGTACCAAGAGTCTTTCACTATCCCAAGTGCTCCAGCTCCACACACTTTTTAAAAATTCTATGTGTCTTTGGATCGTGTATCTTGATCACATCTATTTCTCCATTCCTTCCCATCTGCCCTCTGCCTCCACACCACCACCCAAATAAAACAAAATTTAAGAGAAAAAAAGACAAAAATTTAAAAAGGAAAGAAATTAAAAATCTCATCATAGAAGCTGCAGTGTGTTTTTCATATATCATTCATTGCAGAGTCGTTGGTCTGGTTTAAGGTCTCTGGTTTCTAACGCTACTGGTGCTGGGCCCTCGCTAGGACTCTTCCTGGGTATCCTGTTGTCGCCTTGTGTTGTGGAGATCCTGCAGTTTTGGCTCTGAGGGTCAGATTCCTTCACATGCTCCAGCAGATCGTAGGTGGGGTGGATGTTGGGGCGGCCAAGTCATAACCCTGGGTCTGAGCCGCAGCCTTACAGGATTATTTTAGACAGCGTTCTCAGGCAATCCAAGGAGAGCGCCCTCCTCGGAGGAGGATGGAATTGCGCAGGGCTGGCAGTTCATGTTGTCTCTGCTTAGAACTTACTCTAGGATGCGCTAGCCATTCAGCTTCAAGGGGGTTGCAGCTGACTCCTGCTGGACCCGAGGCCTCAGGTCCCTACCACCTCTTCTTAGGAGGCAGAGCCACAGCAGTTTTGCGATAAAGAGCAGCGCCGGTTACTTCCTGGGGCTGGAGGCATGACTCCTATCGTGGGCTGTTATTTTCCCCTGTGTCTTCTGTACAGACTATTTCTGGTGTCAATCATCTCCAGTAGCACCTCGCCCATCACTTCTGAGGAGGGTGGGCTTTTTGACTGGAGCCTCGGTATAAGAATAGACCAAGATGAATTTTTCTCCTGGCTTCATGAACGTTAAGGTTTCATTTTGTATTTGTTTGATAGAGATGGCAGAAAGTCTCCCTTTTGTGTGCTTAAGGAAGAAAATAAAGTTTCAGAAGAGAATGGCAAAGACACCTTTCTTTGGAAAGTAGAGGCATCAGTGAGAGTCAGCGTTCGAGAGTAAGTCCCATTGCACAGGGATCTCAGTGCCCACATCTCCTATGGATGCTCAGTGCTGCTATGTCGCGCAGGGAGGCTTCATCCCAGTCCATTTTGCTTGGCTGTCATGGACATCGAAGTCAGTGTCAGGACAGTGCTACTTGGAAACAATTTGTGGGTCCAGAACTGGAAGGGAGAGGGAAGAAAAAAACCAATAAAATAATTTATGGATCTTGAACTGGGAAGGAGACGAGCAAAAATCTAATGTCGCGTGCATAGAGGCAGCCTTCCAGGGAGATCCGGCTGGTTCTTTGTCTGTCTTTATTCGGAAGCAGAATCTTGCCACAGAATCCAGGCTGTCTTTGCAGGTATCGGTCTACTTGCCTCCACTTCCTGAGCTGTGGAGACTACAGGCCTGTGCCACCATACCTGGCTCATGGATATCCATTTCATGTGATCCTCCCTGTCCTCTTGTTTCACTTGGTAACTCAGAATGAATTTTTTCCAGTCTGGAACTCACTTGGTTACAAGCAGCATTGTTTAGGAATAGTATTAACATTCTCGCTGGGAAAGCTCATCTCATCTTCCTCAATGTTTCTGTTTTTTTTTTTTCCCTCTTAGTACATAAGGAATCACTCAATCTTTAGTGGAGTAAAAAAAAAATCATTTTATTTGCTCACGGTTCAGTGTTTTAGCAGTATGGGCACCATTCTGGTGGACTTGCTTGGGGTCATATTTGTCTCTGTAGCTTTGGGGGTAAGGATAGATAAGGAAGAATGGTCACGGATTTATTTGTTAGGAGGCTAAGCTTGATCTTCCTCAAAGTCCTACCGCCTTCTAAAGGGTGAGCACAGCATCCACAAGACCTCCTGACACTGCGATTCAGATGTCATTCAATGCCTTTGCCAAGTTACACATCCATCAAAATTCCAGAGGAGAAATACAGATTCTACCTCCTGAGTTACACTATAGCACAAAGGCTGCATGCCTGTCTCAGTGGGGGGAGTTGTGGTGACCATCTTTTCAAAATATCCACCCCTGCCTTCATAACACCTGCCTGGCTGAATTTCCAAGACGCCAGAGGAAGGGAGCCATCCTGTACCCACAGGAACTGGGACTTCTTAGAAAGCGAAAGTGTGATAGGCATCAGTTGCTTAGACATAGGAGGAAGGTGTCCCACCACGGGCCTCACAGGGAGCCTTCCTTTGGGGTCTCGGCTGAGTCCAATTGCGTGAGAAACAGTGCTTGTCTATTGTTCTTCATAGCTCCTGACTCTGCTTCCTGGCTTTGGTTTTTTTTTTTTTTTAAGAAGTGACTGGTGGAAGGAACCCGGTTTCTCTCTCACAGAAAGTGGAGAGCTGGAGGCTTCTCTGCAGTTTTCGGTGTCAGTCCATCTTAGTCTACGCGGGCATCACTTCGTCAGTACGGCGTCGTCAAAACCTCCCTGGAGTTCTCCAGGAGTCTGATTCCAATCTCTCGACCACGTTTAATAAAAGCCCCAGGTAGAATTCTGAGACAAGGACACTGTTTCCTCTGAGAGCCTTGCCAGGCTGCAGTGCTACAGCAACCCAATGAAAGCACTCAATATAGCCTAGAGCCTCGAGTCACTGCCTCGGGTCTTTCAGGGTGTTAACAAATGGACTGGCTGGGTCCCTTGATCTCATCTTTATCCCGAGGCCATTTCCTACCTTGAGAATCTTTTTACTGGCTTGAGAAACTGGAAATGAGAAATGGTTTTATTATCCAATCCAGCAAGCCCTGGCTTCCCTAAGTATCTCCTAAATTCTGTGTGCAAGCCGAGCCTTGCAGCTGCTCACCTCTTCTTCCGCTGTCTTAGCACACAGAATCAGCCGAAATGAGCCAAGAGACCCTTTCTGAATTCCACACGGCCATGATCTTGCCAAGCCCACAGAGTCATTAGATTAGATTCTGTCTTCCAAGCTCGACCAGGGTGAAGGCTTTGCCAGTTGTGTTCTTACTCTATGAGACAGCACCATTTTTCCCCCAGCTTGTTAGATTAGGGTCTCTACTGCCTCTCCAGTCTCTGTTAGCTGGGAGCCTTGTCAATTGGCAGAATTAGCTAAAATTTTCTTTGCTGTTTTCCTAGTTGGTCTCAGAGCTATTGCTCCCTGAGATTTTGTTAGTGCTTGCTCCCCAGTCCTGGAAACAGTTTTTCCTTTGGTCAGATCTAATTCTTATATTCTTATATATAATATTCGAATTCTTTGGACTTTCAGAGGAGAATCTCATAGTACGGATGCTTAGTTGGGAAAAGAGAGAAGCAGAGCAGGGTGGTTCAACAGGAGCTGAAGCAATCAGCACCCAAGGCGGCAACAGAAACCGGAGTCTGATGAGAAAGGTGCCAATCAAAAGGACTGTTTAAAAAGTCAGCCTTAGGCTAGAAGGCTAACTGGAAAGGAATAAAAGAAGGAATTGAAAAGAAATTTCATTTATGGTGAAGATATATTTTAATGGAGACAAGGAAATGTTTTATTAGAAGGAATGCATTAGTGTCTACCTCCCCCACGTCTCTTCTAGGCCGGAACTGTTGAGTAGAAGGATGATTGCTATAGTTTGAACGTCACTTGGAAATGAAGCTTTTGGGAGCCATTATATCACCTGCACAGAGCTGTCATGATTGGAATTAGTGTCCACCTGAAAGAGTTCCAGGAAATACCCATGTTCCCAGATGACAGTTTGTGAGGCGGAAGGCAGGCATTAATCTTTGGTACTGGTCTTGGAAGGCCCAGTCTCCACGAGTTTTTTGTTTATAATCTACCTGACCTATGGTATTACCTATTAGTAACTTCAGTGGACTTAGACATGATTGAAGGGACATCAGTCAGCACTTGATTCAGTGTGTTCTCTGTCACCAACTGTAAAGGTGGGAAATGATGGACGAAGGCAAATAATGGGGCGCACATTTCCATCGGCACCGGTGGTAAAGAGGCATACGGTAGCCCGGTGTGGGTGGTGGGGAGACCGCTGAACACATTATATCCAGAAGTAGCTTCTGTTTAAGAGAGAGTTTGTATAATGTTAAAAAAAAACATGTGAATATTTCAAACAAAACATGAAGTACCCTGGGAGCCAGACTCACTCCTGGGCTTGGAGAAATGAGGAGATAAAAGCAGAGACAAATGGAGTTTCCACTAAAGGTGTGTTATGGCGGAGAGGGGCTGCAGGTACTGTCTCAAAGAGAGGAGTTAAGTGGTTCAGTGTCGCTAATGTACAAATTAGAAAGTGCCTCGAAAAATAGGAAATAATTACAGAGCCCATTAAGATTTTACAGTAGCTATGGGAGAAACAGCAGAAATAACCTCTCTAGATTTAATGAGAGAGTGCATTTAGAGGCGAGTTTTGATCCAGTGAGCATGCATTTATGACAGATATTTTCTTTAATTATCCTGTTCCTGGAGAATATTTGTGCCTTGGTATGCAGGCTGGATAAAGGGAGGCTTTGCGGGTTATTTCATTTTATAGAATACCGGAGTAAAGACCGTTGGAGGGTAATGAAGACTTTAGGATTGCAGAGTGGAGTTTTGCATTTCTATAATTAAAAAATTATATAAGAAATATTTTTCATATACAAACCCCTAGCAATTAGAGGGAAAACTGCTGAAAGTCCAGGACTCTACCGCCTTCTTGAGCAAGAATGCATCTTAAAACGGGTGGACCTGCAGTCAACACATAATTTCAACTGGTGATTGTCTTTCAGCAATCTTTTACCTTTATTGTTTATTTAAATAATTTTTCATAAATGTGTTGATTGTATACCTTCCCCTTTCCCAGCCCCTCCCAGCTCCTCCCTACCCACTCAACCTCATATTCTTTCTCTCTTAAAAACCAAAACAAAAATCAAACAATAAAACAACCAAACCCAAGCCCCAAAAGAAGCATAAAACCAAAACCAAAACCAAAATAAAACATGGAGTTCAAATACTCCTGAACATGAGGCCTGCCCTGGAGTGTGGCTGGTACGCCCAGTTTCATGGCACTGTAGAAAACGGAGTTATCCTACCCTAGCAGGTATCCACCGCCAACAGTTTCTTAGGCTGGACCTCTGCGCCCATGTCCCCTTCTTGGTGCTGAGATTTTTCTGACTTGAACCTGTGCAGGTCCGGTCATGCTGTCAGTCTCTGGGGGTTCTCATAGGCATCATTCCTGTTGTGTCCGGGAAATGCTGTGGCCTCGGAGTCACCTGCCACCTCGGATTCTTGCAGTCTGTTTGCCTGCTCTTTCACGGAGGTCACACACATCCCATAGAGCCCTGACGGGAGGCCTTTGGTGAAGACTTCTAGAGCTGAGTGTTCCCACGTCTCTTGTGGGTGTCTGTGCTAATGACCATCCCCTGCAAGGAGAAACTTCTGTGATGAGGGCTGAGCGAGGCACTGATTGCAGGTATAGCAATATGTCATTAGGAGTCACTTTATTACTGTGCTCACTTAGCAGAATTAAAGTAATGGACTTCCTCCTCAGACACATGACTTGTCTAGTCTCAGGGTCTTGGTCTGATTAACAGGGTCAAGTACAGGTTCTATTTCACGGAGTAGACTGTAAATCTAACCAAAAAGTGCTTGGTTACTCCTATAACATTTGTGCCTTTATTGTTCCAGTGGGTATGTATTACAGGCAGGTCACTGCTGTGGGTTGCAGAGTTCTCTGGGCTGTATGAAATTGATAATTAATTTTCCTCCCAGTGAATGCCTCTAGCTGAACAGCAGCTCCGTTTCCCCATGTCTGATGACATAGTACGTGATGTCTTCAGCAATAAGATCTTTTCGTGGAGCGTAACCAAGATCATTGGTAATAGCCTCTAGTGTGTTTTGGTGGGGTGTCTTTGGGGTCTCTTTGGCCAATTCCAAAAAATGCAAACCATTTCTGGTACTAGGGGCTTTATTTGGTAACATGTGGTTGGTACATTTTCTCTGCCACTACCTGGTAACTTCATTTAAGTTTGTTTTTCCATGTTTATATTTTAGAAACTGTCTATATCAGGAGTTTTCCATGTGGCTTTTCAAAAAGTGACATGTTAGTTATCCCTCCCCATATTCCCTTCTCCACCCTGTTCTCTCATCCTTCCCCACCTAGTCCTCCTAATATAATTTCCTCTGCATCCCTTTGAAACATTATATTCTATTTCCCCTTCCTTGGCAGATTCCCCTCCCTTCCCCTGGTCCCTTACTTGCTACCTAAATTTTATAGATATTCTGACCGAAATACATATATCTGACACTTAGAAGCTCACATTCACACATAAGAAAAACAGTGTCATTTCAGAGTCTTGGTTACTCTGTCAGGATGATGGCTTTTTAGCTCCATCCATTTACCTGAAAGCTTCATAATTTCATTTTTCCTGTGTTCTCTTTACTCTCTCTCTCTCTCTCTCTCTCTCTCTCTCTCTCTCTCTCTTTCTCTCTCTCTGAAACAGGGCTCCTCTGTGTATCCCCAGCTTTCCTGAAACTTGCTCTGTACACTAAGCTGGCCTCAAACTCACAGAGATCCACCTACCTCTGCCTCCCAGGACTGGGATTAAAGGCACATGTCACCACTGCCTAGCTCGTTTTTCTTAACAGTAGAATAATGTTTCATTGTGTAAATATATTACATTTTTGTTATCACTCATCAGTTGATAGACCTCTGTTTCCAGTTTCTGACTATTATAAACAGCATTGATGAACAAGGATGAGTAAATATCTCTGTAGTAAGATGTGGAGTTCTTTGGGTCTATACCCAAGACTGGTGGGGTGGCTTGAATGACACTGGCTCCCATGGGCTCATATATTTAAATGCTTAGTCACCAGGGAGTGGTCCTGTTGAAAAGGATTAGAAGGTGTGGTCTTGTGGGAGTAGATGTGGTCTTGTTGGAGGAAGCGTGCCCCTGGGGGTGGGCTTTGAGGTTTCAAAAGCCCAAGGTAGGCCCAGCTCTTGCTCATTCTAAATTTGGATCAGGATGTAGCTCTCAACTACTTTTCCAGTACTATAACTGCTTGCTGCCATGTCGCCTGCTGTGCCTCCTGTAATAATGATAATGGACTAACCTCTAAATCTATAGGCAAGCCCCCAGTTAAATGCTTTCTTTCATAAGAGTTGCCTTGGTCATGGTGTCTCCTCACCATCATGGAACAGTGACTAAGACAAATGGTAGGGCTGAGTCTTGTGGCGGATTGATTTTCAGCTTTTTGAGGAACCTCCACATCAATTTCCTTAGCAACGGCACCAGTTTTCATCGCCACAGCAGTGAGCAAATGTTCCCCTTTCCCTGCATTCTTGCTAGCATCCACTGTCGTTTGTTCTGTTAATCTTGGCTGTTCTGACTGGAGTAAGATGAAATCTCAACATAGTTTCAATTTCCAGCAATTTTTTATGAAATGCCATAAGGATTATAAATTTAAGATTTTGAGGATCCTTACTTAAGTCTGTATATCTGACTTTTGTGTTTAACTTTCCCAGGCACACAACAGTGTGAGATTGTGGCAGCAATGCCGAGGCCAAAGCAGAGGTCAGTTACCTGCTGCCTCTCACCCCGCATCAGCAACATCTGTCTTCTGTGCCGTGGAAAACTAATTTGGTCCAGGTGTTTTCTTCTCTGGAAGGAAACTTCATGGGAATGTGATTTTAAGGGTCCATCTTTGGTCAGTCAGTATGAGGAGAGTGGACTGTCTTTCTTTATTCTTAAGAAGACACTGGAAGAGATAGTGTTGTAGCTGTTTTACTCTTTTGACTTTTTGAGGGGCCCACCACCCAGCTCCCTAATAAACCATGCATAGAGGCGTATTCTTAGTTATGAATGCCTGGTGTTAGCTTGGCTTGTTTCTGGCCAGCTTGTCTTATCTTAAATTATTCTGCCTTTTGCCTCTGGGCTTTTATCTTTCTCTATTTCCTTACCTTATGCTCCTTACTCTGCTGGTTTGAACTGCTATGTGGGAGCTGGTTCAGATTCCTGCTCTTCTCATTAGGCCACTCCACAATGTGAGAGAGTTGCTGGGGCATCTCGCTTGCTGTCACCATTCTCCAGTTAACTTCTGAGAAGCCCACAGAAGGGCCCGGAAGAGGACTGAGACCTCTCTCCAGCTTTGCCATGCTTCCCAACTGTCTAGAAACAGTATGTCCCTGCTTATCTTGGCAACCCCTAGACTGTTCTCCCTGAGCGCCGGGCAAGTAAACTTGCTATCCAGGCTCACTGTGTGGGAATCCTGCCTCAATGCCTCAAACTTTCATGAGCTACGTATGTAATTTTTAGTAATTAACTATTTAAATTCTCGTGATTTAGTGCCAGGGAGATGGTTTCGTTGGTGAAGTGTCTGCTTTGAAAGCATGAGGACCTGAGGGTGGATCCCAGGTGGGTCTGTAACCTCAGTGCTGAGGTGGGGGTGGGGCAGGATACAGACAGGTGTGACCATGCAGCTCACATGGTCAGGTTAGTTAAAGCAGTAAGTTCCAGGTTCAGCGAGCAACCCTGTCTCAAAAAACTTGGACGGAGGGTGACCAAAGGAGATACCCACTGTTGACCTCTGACCTTTCCTCATACATGCACAAGTCACCTGCGAGCATAGGTTCATATGACATGCACATGTGACTATAAAAATTGAAGATGGACTGATAACTTTAAGGAAGAAATGGACAATAGAAGAAAGAGCCTTATTTCACCAAACAAATCTATTTTAACTAATACATACTTCAGAGGGATTGGTCTAGAGGTGTGCATGTGGCCTTCAAGAAAGAGTTCTTTTTAAGTTTTTCTGTAGAGATGGAATTTGAACTCAAGGTCTTCACTGTGCAAGGCCAGCATCTGATGAGGTCTTCACCGTGCAAGGCCAGCATCTGATGAGGTCTTCACCGTGCAAGGCCAGCATCTGATGAGGTCTTCACCGTGCAAGGCCAGCATCTGATGAGGTCTTCACTGTGCAAGGCCAGCATCTGATGAGGTCTTCACTGTGCAAGGCCAGCATCTGATGAGGTCTTCACCGTGCAAGGCCAGCATCTGATGAGGTCTTCACTGTGCAAGGCCAGCATCTGATGAGGTCTTCACTGTGCAAGGCCAGCATCTGATGAGGTCTTCCTTGTGCAAGGCCAGCATCTGATGAGGTCTTCACTGTGCAAGGCCAGCATCTGATGAGGTCTTCACTGTGCAAGGCCAGCATCTGATGAGGTCTTCACTGTGCAAGGCCAGCATCTGATGAGGTCTTCTTCACTGTGCAAGGCCAGCATCTGATGAGGTCTTCACCGTGCAAGGCCAGCATCTGATGAGGTCTTCACTGTGCAAGGCCAGCATCTGATGAGGTCTTCACTGTGCAAGGCCAGCATCTGATGAGGTCTTCATTGTGCAAGGCCAGCATCTGATGAGGTCTTCACTTTGCAAGGCCAGCATCTGACGAGGTCTTCACTGTGCAAGGCCAGCATCTGATCACTGGCTTATGCTGCCAGTTCTTCTGTTTCTGTTGTGTGGCCTTTAGAAGCGACACTAGTTACTCAGCAACTGTTTCCACGAGGTCAACCCGACAAGAGCCAGAAGACACCCTGAAGATGGGAAATCTTTAAAAAGAAGTTCTTATTAATGTGGATTAATTATGCATACGGATGGGGGTTCCTTTTGGCATTTCACAATGCACTTTGATCATATTCACCCCAAATTATTCCTTTTTTGTTCCCCTCACACTTCTGAAGAAATGCTTCCCTTTTCCGGCCAGTCCCCCTTAAGCATCCATGCATAAAAGATGAGATTCTCTCAGTAAAATGAGCACAGCACAGTCTCTAGAATGTTGTCTACTGGGGTAGTTCACCTGAAACACATAGCCATTTTTTTTTGAGGCTAATGGCCTTTGTATATAAATAAAGCTTTCTACTTGGGTCATTTTTAGTAGGTCACAATGCATGATCAGGCTTAGCTGTTTCCTTATTTGTGGGATTAGGGAACAGACCTTTGTAAACTCTAAGTATTCTCTAATTACAAATAAAATGATATTTTAGTTTTGCCCAGAGTGAGTCATGGTTGCCTGGTGTGTGAATAGTTGAATGAATGATACCCGGAACGCTTTTGTTGTTTGTTTTCGAGAGTGAAAAGAAATGACAGAAGTGTTAGGATAGAACTAGAGGAAAATGGAAAGCGTGCCGCTAGCCGCCTGGAGACAGGGGAACGGAAAAATGAGCAGCAGCGGGCTAGAGATATACGGTGACTTGATAAAACCCCAGCCATATCTGTTTTGGGTTGTAAAATGAAACAGACAATGCATTCTGGAACAGAAGAAAAAATACATATCTGGAAATAGATATGAATTGGAGGGAGACCTGGCTGGAAGCTTAAGACTGTAGGGCCCAGAGCTAATTGGTCGTCTTCCTCTCCCTCTCTGTCTCAGTGGGTCACTGGCTGTGGCAGGATGCTGAGTCAGATCCCACTCAAAAAAGCTACATTTCCCTTGGGGTTCCAGGCCGCAGACTCACTGCCCCGTCTTTCACCCGCAGATGGAGAACTCAGACCCCAAATGCCAACTTAACGAGCAGAGCAGGATCCATAGTTGAATAGCATATTCATAGCAGAATAATGAACCCCCCTCTCTGGGAGGCAGCTGTTGTTGCCTTACAGGCCAGGAAAGGGACATTTCTGGGTGTTATTGCTGTTCACTTGCATATTTAGGTGCATAAACAAGGCTGATACTGATTTTGATGTACCGTGGTTTCTTAGCTTTTGATATACTGGTTGTAAGGGTACCCAAGACTGTCCGGTGCTGCTTGGAAAACATTGTGTCCTGTGATTACTGGTTGTCTATTTTTTGTGGTACTGGAAATTGAACGTAGAACTTCATATATGCTAGGTAAGTGTTTTACCTCTGAGCCATATTCCCATCCACTTATCAGACCTAAAAAGGCAAACAAATCAAATGCTCACCTTAGAGGCATTTGCAGAGGAAGATAATTTAAGCTTCCCTTTGAAAGTTGCTTTCCAATTGCGGCTCTTCTCAAGTCAGAGTCTACTTTTCACCGAAGAACATTTCTTTGTTGTGGTTTGGAGTTTACTACTGACTTTTGGAAGCTCCCCCACAGGATGTTTCCTGTCTGTCTATCTATCTATCTATCTATCTATCTATCTATCTATCTATCTATCTATCTATCTATCTATCTATCTATCTATCATCTATCTATCTATCTATCTATCTATCTATCTATCTATCTATCTATCTATCTATCTCCAGTCAGGGTTTCTCTTTGTAGCCCTAGAAGTTCTGGGACTTAATCTGTTCAGGCTGGCCCTGAACTCGAGATCTACTTGCCTCTGCCTCCCAAGTGCTGGGATTAAAGGTGTGGGCCACTACCACCCAGCAGGATATTTTATTATGACCCTCTATTGTCTGGAAAAATGGGAACATCTTCTCTGGAGGCTGCGTTTTGGATGCCTGTGCCCTTTTAGGTCATACATTATTGAATGATTTGAACTTTGGTCACAAATAAGCTAAGAGTATTTTTTTTTGGATACTGAACTTTGTACAATCTTTGTGTTCACTTCAAATTGGAAATAAACTTGATTTTTTAATTATAAAAATAATTATCACTTATGAAAATTGTATTATGCAAAGATATGATGTAGGAGATGAAAATGATTAATAATATCATGGTCTGAATTAATCACCAATTCCCACCTGCTCTGTATCTCTCTGTATAACTCATTGCTATGTGTCCATTCAACAGCATTTTTAGCTTATATTTCTTTTTAAATTTTTTCTAAGTCATTTCCCTACACCTACATGCTTTGTTTTTTTCTTTCATCCATCCATCCATCTATCCATCCATCCATCTATCTATCTATCTATCTATCTATCTATCTATCTATCTATCTATCTATCTATCTATCTATCTCTGTGTCTATATATCTTATTTTTGTCATCAGCTGAAACTACTTTGCTTTGCTAATTTTTGTGGCAAATATGAATTTTTTTGGTCTTTCTTCAGGGAAGAAAAGATGAATTTATGGAAGTGATGAAGGCACACTCATCAGAAGAGTAGTCTATGGCAACGTTTGTCTTTTTCTTTGGAACTTAATATTCCAGCATGATTTCTGTTAGAGCTGCTTGGTGCAGCCAGGAGAGAGTGACTTGTTATGATTTTTTTTGAGATAAGGTTTTTCTGTGCAGCCTTGGCTGCCCTGGAACTAGCTCTGTGGACTAGGCTGGCCTCAAACTCACAAAGATTCACCTGCTTCTATCTCCTGAGTGCTGAGATTAAAGGCTCATGCCAACACCGCCCTGTGACTTGTTCTCGTTCAATCCAGCGAAACATTGCAGCCTTCTCTGCCTGGATCCCAACCTAGTTCTTCTCCAGCTTCCTTTGAGCATCCTTTTCCTTTGGTTTTCATGATATCGCCTCCATCTCCTGCTGTCCTCTCATCCTCTGTTCCGATCAATACCTTCACATTGGAGTCCTCTGGGATAGATCCAACCCTTTCCCCTCTGTGTGCCCCCCTAGGGATCTGACCTTCCTATCATTTACCACACTCCATTTATACAGATGACCCCAGGCTCCTTATCTCTAGTTAGCCATTCCTTCTGGACCCCGGAGAGCAGTGTCTTTGAGTTTGGAAGTGTGGCTCTGTTTCTGTTGCTTCCTTTTCGGAAGTTTTCATCTGTAGGGTGAAATAGCAAGCATCCTACTACCTGTAGCCAATTTGGGAGCCATTGCTCCCAAGTGGTCCATTGACAGTAGGCACAGAAATGCTGACAAAATGTGAGCAGTTTACTTGGCTGTGGAATAGAAAGAACTGCTACAGGACTGCTCTGGTAGGTACTGATTGTAACATGGTTCTGGTATGTATTGATTGTAGTGTGGTTTGGTAGGTACTGATTGTAACATGCTTCTGGTAGGTATTGATTGTAACGTTGTTCTGGTAAGTATTGATTGTAACGTTGTTCTGGTAGGTATTAATTGTAACGTTCTGGTAGGTTTTGATTATAACATGCTTTTGGTAGGTATTGATTGTAACATGTTTCTGTGCGTATGAGGGAAGAGTTAGACTTTGGTTGTCTATTCTCTATCTATTCTCATGAGAAAGTGGGCTCGTTCACACTTCTCACTTGCTTGTTCCACTTTGCACTGACTAAAGTAGAAATCTGAGAGATATTTCTCAGGTCTTGAGCCAGAGCTAATTCATCTCTGGCTCTCCTAGAATAGATTTTTTTATATGGCAGAATAATATGTTGAGATATTGTGTGTGCTTTTGTTCATTTATTTTTCTCCTTCCCCTTTCCTTCCAGCTAGCTATTTTTTGTGCCCACTTTCCATAGAGGGGAATTATTGATGTCTGAAAGAATAAAAGAGCCATTTGTCTCTCTGGATTCCACTACCATGCAGTCTGGAGCCTTAAGTGGAGGTGTGCTACTTAGGGACTGGGGAAAGAGGAAAGAAAGATGTATCTGAGGGCATCCAGGCTCACTGCTCTCAGCGGCTCCCAGTGCATGTGGCAAGACATCAGGGAAAAGACTCTGGAATACTATGGAAGCTGACCCAGGTGCAGGAGCCAGCCTCCCACAAACAAAGCATGCAGGCAGAAAACTGTTGACCTTAGTGAGTAGGGTCACAGGGTGGCGCACTCATGGGCTGCCAGCAGAGGGGACTCTGGGATCCAGGCAGCAGAAGCTGCGTTTCTGTCAGGAAACCTCAGGACCTGTCTACGATTCCATGTCATCCGTGTGTGGGACAAATACCTATGATAGATGGATTGAGTGTCCCATTGACAGGGCCAGAAGGTGGTCCTGGTTTAAAAAAAATAATTTTAAAACAAGAAGGAATTGAAATATTCTTTTCTATTTTAATTTATATAAGGTGTAAAAATTGAAATTCTGAATATCAAAAATCCCCAACAAACAAGCAATAAGAACAAAAAGTACCCCAAACTGCCAATCTACCACCCAACCACCCAACCACCCAACCAATCATCCAAGAAAGCAAACACCTGGACAAAACCAAGAAACAAAACTCCTGCTTTGGTACAATGATGATGTCAAGAGGTAAGTAAGCCCCTTGCATAAGAAGGCCCCCATGAGGTAAACCCCTCCATGAAGTAAACCCCTCCCTGAGTAAACCCCTTCATGAGTCAAGCCCCTCCCCCCCCCGAGGTAAACTCCTCCATGAGGTAAACCCCTCCATGAGGTAAACCCCTCCATGAGGTAAACACATCCATGAGGTAAACCCTTCCATGAGGTAAACCCCTTCACGAGGCAAGCACATCCTTGAGGTAAACCCCTCCATGAGGTAAACCCCTCCATGAGGTAAACACATCCATGAGGTAAACCCTTCCATGAGGTAAACCCCTTCCTGAGGTAAACCCCTTCCTGAGGTAAACCCCTCCAAGAGGTAAACCCCTCCATGAGATAAGCTTCACCATGCTTCACTTAGAATACAGACTCACAGCAGCTCTTGCTGGGTTTTGCAGTTTTGGGAGCTTCACAAAGACATGAGTGCCTCTCCTGTCTCTGCCAGGGGACACCTTGACTTTATGCTTCACAAGTGCCATCTTAAAGTCATTATGACACTAAAGAAGCCAATTGACCTTAGTGCAAAAATCATATGGAAAACAACATTTTTCATGTAGAACTTTGGCAGAGAGTGAGAATATAAATACGGTAATTACACACTCAAATCTCCTTGGCTGCGGACGTATCACCTAATAGCATCCAGCCACTGGCTCCCCAGTGGGTGCACTCTGGATGTGATGGTATTCATGAAGCTTTTCTCCTAGATTTCTCCCTCAGATGTGTACAGATTGCCTTGTGCCAGCACGGAGAGTCCTTGCAGCCTCTCAACTCAGATTTCAGAGGATAATGTGTTAATTAGGACTTCTTCAGACAATTCCTTCAGTGACAGAGAAAACTGCTAGTACATCTTGAGATGATACTGCAGTTCAACAGTGTGTGTGTGTGTGTGTGTGTGTGTGTGTGTGTGTGTGAGAGAGAGAGAGAGAGAGAGAGAGATCTGAATGGCTCCCTTTAAATAATGTTTTTGAAGAAATAGATTTTAAAATTAATTTTTAAGTTAGTATGCAAAGTGATGGCTCATGGCATCTTTTTTAGTACATCTCATTATATTTTGTTCTTTTTCACATTTCTTCTTTCTCCACCCCCCAAATCCTATCTTGCTAGCTGCCCTTTTTCTTCAAAATAATCCTCCCTTGGCATGGGTAGGGGAGAGATGCCCCCTTCCCCAACAACACCTGATGCAGGCAAAAGCACTGGCTCTGAGGTCACAAAGAGTGGGAGCGTTGTTCCCTGCCCCGCATCAGCCACGTAACTAGGGAGAGTGGTCCCTACACCTAGCCTGGGCAACTCGCTAGAGCTGGCCTTGAAGGTGTAGGTGCGGGAGAACCGACCCTAAGGACGGGAAAGCTGGAGAACTGGCTCCTCCCCTTGCTCTTTGCTGCAAGGGGTGAACTAGCCAGGGCAATGCCTGAGAGCGCACCCTGGTGGCGAACAGAGAGGAGAGCCGGTGGGTTAACCAACCCTGCAACTATTCAGTCCCAGAACCAGGGTTATGTGTTGGCCCACCCCAATATCCACCCAATCTGCGATTTCCTGGAGCATGCAGCTGCGGGGAGGGGTGGGCAGTCCTGCAGACCCAGGACTGCAGGATCTCTACGACACAGGGCAGCAACATGATGTCCAGGAAGAGTCCCGGGGAGGGTCCAGTGTAGGTGATGCAGCAGATACCAAGGGCCTTGAAGCAAGCCAATGATTCTTTCTGATAAATGCCTGCATGTAAAATGTATAGATAAAGGAGTTTACTGTATGGCTCACTGTGTCACACTGCAGCGTCCATGACAGACTGTCCCCTTCTTCCTTCTTTCCCCTTTCCTTTCTTTTCCCCCCTCTTTTCTTCTTCAATTTTATTTTACTTTGGGATGGGGCAGGAGATGGATTGGATCAGGAGGTACAATGTGAAAAACACAAAGAATAAATAAATATTCCTTTTGTAAAGTTAACATTTTAATTCTAAGTTTATAATCTTTTCATTTTTTTTCATCTGATTTTACACCTTGTCTCTAACAAGATCGTAAGTGTCCAGAGGCTCAGACAACACCATATGATATATTTTGGCCCTCTTCCTTTCTTCTCTCCATTTCTTTCTCCGTGAATCTCACTAACTACAATAAGGTTTTAGCTTACAAACCACAGACACAGATGTGACTCAATGCCATTTTCCATGCTAGGTTAGGAACTTTCCCCTTCTCTCTTTGCCCTCACTTATCCTTATATTTATATGCCTGCCATGGTATGTGCTTACCCAGCTGTCTGAATAAATAATGAATAAATTAATTTCGTTGTTCAACTGACTGGTCCCTGGATTAACATCAGTACTTGTTAAAGCCCAGAAGCTCTGGAGAATCCCGTAGTGAGTGGGTGCTGCATGCGGAAATGCTGCTTGTCCCCTGCAGTGCGATCAATGCCTGGTTCAACTGAACAGTTACGTTAAGACAGCTAGCTATGACTCTACCCTTTGCACAGACCTTCTAGATGAATCTCCAGGCATTATCACACAGGACCAGGCTGAGACTGGAGTGCTGTTTTTAAGGCTCCTGTGTTGAATTTGCCTGATGGCAATGAGCTTGCATGAGCCCCCTAGTTTTCTTGTGCATACAGACCTGCTGCAAAGCTGCACCTTCTGATGTGGATGAACCTACTGTCGAAGGAGTGGCCTCATAAAGCAACAGCCAAAACCAAACGAAGCTGACTTCTCAAGGTGTCACATTGGGTCAAGCTAATAAACACTCGTTTTTTTTTCACCTGAGGTCAACTTCTCTCATTTAGCTGAGATTTTGTACTCTTCATGGTAGTTGATTAATTTCACTGAGCCACTTAAAAATACATGATTTGGTAAAAACCAGAGGTATAGTGTTATCCACGTCTCTTCTGTGGGTATTGCATTGCTTACCATGTATTAATGTTTTGGTATCAATATTTTGGAAACTTTTGAAATTGTTTTATTCTGTCAACAAAACCTTTATGTATGATATTTACGTATTTATTACCTACACAGTGTTTGCTAAGATTAAAAACATAGATCAAAGAAAAATTCAGAAATAAATCCTTAGGTTCCTATAGGGGAAAGCATACCCCAGGTTGCTTGAGTGAACTTGAAGGAAGTTTATTACTTTGCTTTGGGGCCATTGGTTTAATTTAAACTTTTTCATTTATTTATTTTCCCCTTGTTTTACTACAGTATATAACTGACAAAAACCATATATTGTGTCATGCAATGTGATTTGATATTTGTATGTATACTTTGTGAAATTATTGTATCAAGCAAATGATTACAGATACTGATGTGGGGTAAAATATAAATTAATAGAAATGAATTAATGTAAGATTTAAGAGCTAGCTAGAAATATGCTTAAACTATTGAACAAATAGTATTGCAATTAATATAGTTTCTGTGTGCTTATTTCTGGTCTGAGCAGCTGGGAAATGAACGAGTGGTCTCGGCCTATGGGACTAACCTATGTGGCCAGCCACATACTTTGGGTCTGGGTGCTTGTATGACCACTCAGGGTTAGGAGGAAAGTAGCTGAGAGCATGTCTGCCATCCATCCTGGGAATGTGGTCAGATCGGGTCTGCTAGGCGTGCACAGGCAGGAGAATATGGCAGATTCTTGCCACCATTCACAGAGATATTTCCAGACTGTGCAGTGTGCTACATGGCAGATTTAGCTTTTACTCAGATAAAAATAGTTTATATACTGTACTGTATTCTCAGAGTTGAGGTAGTGAGGACAGCTTCTACCCAACAGTCTCAGAAGCACTGAACATGGCTCCAACATGTTGGACTGGGTGGAGGAAGCAGTCAGGACTGAGTTAGTACTAGCCACACCCACTTAGCATTTAAAAAAAAGGTGTACCTGGTCAAAAATGATTAAAGATATGCATACAATAAAGACAAATTGAGATGGAAAAGACCTCTAAATGGGCCACAGTGTTGAATAAAGGTACATAGCCTTGGGAGAGAAAGGAAAAAGAATATAGACAGTTATAAAAGGAAGTAAATGGTTTAAAAAATGAAACAAAGTCTTTAAAGAGACAGAGTACAGACAGTCACAGATTAAAGGAGTAAAGAAAAATAAGCCACATAAAGATGGAATATACACAGAAAGTCTGGATTATACATATTACTGTTTTCTTTGAATTTTTTTTCTGTGAATGAGTTAGTACAGAGAGACATTTCATTGTACGGGCTGCTAAGCTAAACCAACATATATATATTAAAGGTTTCTTGACTTCAAAATTTGAGTCTAAGGATATGTTGCTTTGGAAAAGAGGCTCTTCTTTTGTTTCCACAGAGCATGACAACCTGTGGATTCCTTCCAGACTAATGTGGTTTGATGGATCAAGACCACCTGAAAGGTCTCCATGAACCCTAAAAAATACTTCACCCAACAAAAAACAGGAAATGTCCAAATTCCCTAAATGATTGTTTATAAATGTTTATTTTTAAAGGGGGATATACTATAGAAATGAATACTTTGCATTGGTATGGATCTTGGTTTATTGATACAAATTTAAGGTCAAATATATATATATATATATATATATATATATTGCTCTTAAGCTATTGTGTTTCTGCAGCTCATTTGAAAATGTAACATATATGGGCTGGAGAGATGGCTCAGCCATTAAAGGCTAGGCTCACAACCATAAATATAAAGAAAATGTAACAAATAGTTAAAAATACAGGTTAATAGATAATCATCTATAATAATCAAGTTTATGGTTATGTTAGTCAGGTTTTCTAGATGTACAGAGATATATTTCAGATAGATAGTTGTTCTCCAAACCTTTCAAAGACTACAGAATATGGCATTTAAAATGTTTTAAGAACTTAGGACTTTTCATGACAGTGAGACACATCTGCTCCTGGCAGCACCAATCTACTTCAAGAGGATAATGGACACTGAAGAGGTTCCTTATGGAGTTGGTTAGCCATTTAGGCAAGAAACTGCTTGATGGTATGCTGTATGAACTGAACATGCAGGACTCACAGAAAAATAAGTGAAGTTGTCTAAAGACGGTGAGACAGTTCTTCAGTGTTCATGCTTCTTGAAAGAGTCTGCCAGACATTCTGCAGGACACAGAAGAAAGTAACTGAAAAACTTCCAATACCAGGGAAACTGTCTTCAAATTTCCTGCTTCATGGAAATGTCTGCTGGATACTATGGGCCTATAGACTGAAGATGGATGCCCCAATGTTGCAGAAGATCTTTGGATCAATATTCATCTAGTGAGATGTCTCTGTCAATTCTAGAGTTTTGGAAGTTGCTTTCAATGCACTTCCTGTTAACTTAGGTAATATATTCTTCTGGAGTCTTTGATGGAGTTGAAGAATAGATAGTTGTATTTATAGTTTTCCTTAGTTATAATAAAAGATAAAGTAGATATAAATATTGTAACTATAATTCTTGGATGATAACTTTTTTGTTGTATGGAATCTAGATATGTTAAAGTTAAAACCTCCCTTTTTAATTAGGCAGAAAAGGGGAGATGATGTGGAAGTCCCCTCTGTATGCTATGAATATGTATTATTGCCATTGATTAATAAAGAAACTGCTTTCAGCCAATGAATTAACAGAATATAGCCAGGATAGAAAAAAAAATATATATAGAGAGAATAGGTGGAGTCAAAGAGGAATGCTATATAGCTGCTGCAGGACATAGACGGAACTTTCTCATATGGTAGGCCATAACCACGTGGTGATACATGGATGAATAGAAGTGGGTTAATTTAAGATGCAAGAGCTAGCTAGAAATATGCTTAAGCTATTAGCCAAAGAGTATTGTAATTACTATAGTTTCTGTGTGGTTATTTTGGGTCTGGACAGCAAGGAAATGAATGAGCAGTTTTTGCCAACCATTTCATGTGTATTTGGTGAGAACATTTAAAATCTCCCAGTAATGATCAAGAATTTAATACATCATTATTGACTATGGTCATTGTACAGTATACTGGGTCTTTGGAGTTTATTTCTTTTACCTAAATGAAACTTTGTGTCCTTTATCCAACCTGCCCATCACCATTTAAACACAATTAATTCATATGGCGCTTTGATCTTACTCTGAAATGTCCTCTTCAGGCTCATGCATTCGAATTTCTGTCCCTAGGTTTTTATTGTGTTACACAGGTCTATTGTTGTTATCCTTGTTCAGCTCATGTTTGGATAGTTAGATTAGTGAGACTCCATGGGCATAGCTTCTGATATTTCTAGGAGACACAATCTTACAGCCAAGTCAATACTCTGCCTCTTACAATCTTTCTGCCCATCTTTGGCAATGAGTCTTAGGCACAGAAGCTATATTGTAGATGTATCAGCTGGGATGGGGTTTGACAACTCTGCATTTTGATTAGTTGTGGTTTTCTGCAATGGTCTCCATCACTATTTAGTTGTTTTTATATGTATAATATCCTTACAGAACTTCAAAGCACATCTTCAGACAGGTGTGGTACTTGTCTGGTTCTTATCTAGACATCCTGGAACAATGCAGAGTATCCTGTACTCAGGGTGGTCTCCATTTATGTTTGTAAATACATCAACTTTGTAAATAGTTGGAACAATGTCATATGTAGGGAAGCATCCAGGGAGCTAGATGATCCTGGCAATTCCAACAGGAAGCAATAAGGCAAGTTTGGGACCATCTAATATCAAAATCCCCAAGGATAGGCAGTGCTGAAACAGAGAGATCATTTAATTCTTGACCTGAACAGTTTCTGTTATAAGATATGTTTAGAATTTGGTGTTATGAAGACTTGAATTGACATCATGGCCTTGATAAATTACTGAAACACCCGCCATCTCCTCAAAATGGGGTAAGAGCTTCCACTAGATGGAGTTAGTCTGGTAAGTTACATGCTTGGTAAACACAAATTGCTTGAGGAGACACAGACGTCATGATGCTTCCACATCTGAGCTGTGACTGTGGATATCGTGACTGAAGAACTTCCTTTGCCCTAGGTAAGGTGCCTCCAGGCATTCAGTTCTGTGTCTCACTCTGCTGGAGATCCCACCCAGACCATGAAGCATGCTGAGAAAGCATTCTACCATTCAGCCATGTTCCCAGCCCTGATATTTTCTTTCATCACCTTCAAGAAATGACTGTGGGCCGGGCGGTGGTGGCGCATGCCTTTAATCCCAGCACTCGGGAGGCAGAGGCAGGCGGATCTCTGTGAGTTTGAGGCCAGCCTGGCCTACAAGAGCTAGTTCCAGGACAGGAACCAAAAAGCTACAGAGAAATCCTGTCTCGAAAAATCAAAAAAAAAAAAAAAAAAAAAAAAAGAAATGACTGTGGTCTGTCTTCTTCACCAAGCACACAAAGGTTCTCCTCTCTAAAGGGACCTTGATCCTCTGGCCCTGAACTTGTCCACATGGTTTTCCTCCTAGCCCTGCTCAGAAGAACATTGAGGCCTGGTGGACTTTTCCTCAGGGTCACACCCTGTTTCTCTCAGGGACACTGAAAAGCGTGATGGTTGGCTGTCATGAGGTGCTGACACAGAAAAGCCACACATGCAGGGGAAATAACTGCGTCTGATGTGTGACTCCTATGGAGAAATGGGTCTTATTTTATGTTATTTACAATTTTGTAATGTTATTTCTTATGCTAATTAAGCATCCTATAGTGTAGTTTATACATATTTCAGAGAAATCATGTAATTTGCTGGCATTATTCATATTTACATTTGGGTGATAAAAATAAATATTGTGCTCATTTTTAACAGGTAAAATAATTCATAGTAGTGAGATAATTTCTTGTGTTCAAAAAACCTTGTTTTGAAAGGATTGCAAGCATGAGACTTCTCAGCTAAAAGGTCATATAGTTATTCAAATGTCCAAACGACCTTCATTTTGATAAACCATCCTGGAACCCAGACAAGAAGGTTTTCATATTGCTAGGTGGATGCACGAGGCAATTCCAATGTCGGGAGACGCTCACCTCTTATGCACTTAACGTTTTCATAACAATTTCTCTAAACTCCACGGAAAAAAGGGCTGACATGTGAAAGCTCTGACTCAGCCGTGTAGCACTCAAGGGGATTAAGTTATCCTTATTGCTATGGGCTATTGAACCCGTAGTTATTGATTTATTTCCTGTCATCTGTTTTGTAGGCTGTATATTGGAGGATGTTAGAGGTGAGTGAACTTTCTGAACACTCAAACATGAAAGCATAGTAGGGACCGTCTCAGTTCAAGAACACACCGTACTGCTCCTGACACATGGACTTGAATGTGTGTTTTTTTCAGCTTCAACAGCGGGTTGACGCACCGCTTTGTCCCATTCAAATATCAAACACTTTGAGTTTATAGACGCTTCTTTATCTACTCCCTTCAACCTTCCTTCCTTTCCATATACTTTTGGTTGCACGTTAAGATCTTCAAGTTTTTACTCATGGATCTTCCAAGGCTACATAGAACAATCCAGATCTTCCTTTCAGACATGAACTCTTTTTGTCATGGACGCCAGCTCCCATACAGCCCTCAGATGGTCACTTTAATCAGTCATTTCTCAGGGACTGGTGTCCTGGTGCTTCACTCTCCCAGGAGCGTGTCCTGAGGAAGCTTGGTTATCAATATCACTTCTAGTGTTGGGAGCCCAGGCTGAAAGGAAATGGCTAAGTGTGGTCTGACTAGTGTTCTGAGTGATAAAGTACAGTTGCCAAGTCCTAAGCAGTATAATTCTATTAATTATTTTTTATTTATTTATTTTTGTTTTTCGAGACAGTTTCTCTGTAGCTTTTGGACCCTGTCTTGAAACTATCTCTTGTAGACCAGGTTGGCCTTGAACTCACGGAGATCCACCTGCCTCTGTCTCCTAAGTGCTGGGATTAAAGGCATGTGCTACGACTGCCCTACTATAATTCTATTAATTATTAATGAAATTATCAAACATTATACTCTTATAAAATTTATACTTATACCACTTACATTGTATTGTGATTTACATGGTTATAGTACCTGAAAGTCATAAGTCTTAGAAAAAAAGTGTTTTCTTACCACAAACCAGAATATTGTTGAAACTTTAGAAAAGGCATAGCAGAAAAAAAATCACTTAGGTAAGTGCTTTTATTTTAAACACACCCACACATTGTTTAATTAAGAGTCACATCTAAGAAATGTACAGCTGGGCGATTTTTGTCACCATTGTGTGAAAGTTAGATATCCTTAAGCCAAGATGACTTGCCACTCCCACTAGGTGACATAATCATATAACACCAGTGTCAGCTGTGTGATTTGTCACTGCCCAACCCGGAGTTATGCTGTGCATGGCTTTATTTAAATGCACACATGTGTATGCATTTTCTTGTAAGTTTTATAAAAGCGAATATTATAAGTAGCGATGCCCTTTGAACACTTTTTTAGATCATAAAGGTTCTTCTCATGCTAGTAAATACAAAATGACTTTGAAAACACACTTAGGGACTTTATAACATTCAGTAGTATTGCTGTACTATACTTTACTTAACCCTTTGTTGATGGCTGTTTAAATTGTTAATAATTTTGAATTCTATACTAAATTGCTGTTGTAAATATTTTGGATATGCTCATTTATACACTTATTTAAAAATACCTGATAAGAATTTCATACCAGAATATGAACAAATCCAGAAATATCGGGCAATTTTACTGCTTGCCTACAGACCCCTGTAGGAAGGATCTTTAGAACACAACTTTCAAGCCAGGCTCATTTGAGCATTAGCACGCAGTGATGTTTTATCTTGTGTTTAGAATGGTGATTCATTAACATCTTATGTTTTTAGTTTCAGCCCATCTTTCCAATTTACTGATACATTTTTTGACCCATTGCTGTTTTTAAATCTCAGGATTTCATCTTATTTATTGTCATGCACAAACATGCTCAGTATTTTTTTTTTAAATCAGGAGTATGATACCAGAACCAAGGATAGCGGGGTGAAGGGAGCCAGGCATTAGCCAGGGAGGAATCGACACAGAGTGATGACAATGTTATGGTCATTGAGGGCTCTATTCGATTGGTGTGCCCTGAGAAGAACTTGAAATGTCTCATAGGATTCCACAGAAAGATGGTCATGCATAGGGTTGGTCCACTGGTATCTATGTGCAGCTGGCTATGGGTCTGCCCCAGGGCACCGAAATCTCTTCTCTTTCAAGCTGCACTTCCATCCCCCACAGACAGATTCTCATTAAAGAAGAGGGACTCACAGTGACCACCTGCTTGGGTTACGAGGATATCATAGCAAATCTGAGCTTGTCAACAGTCCTGCAGAAGGAGGCTGGAGTATGCAACTACTGTGGTGTGCTAACAAGAGGCCTTCTGTCTGCCCAGGTTTCATTAGTGCAGTAATCAGCATTAAGTTGGCGCATATTTGACATGTTTCTCCATCCTTCTGCAACTTCATGGGAGATTTTGACATAGACTTTGTAGAAGGCAGATCCCCTGCTGATAACCTCTGTGTCACCGTCAATGCCACAGAAACAGGGCAAGATGAGATGTCCATGACTCATTCTTAATGACCATAGAGAGGATCCTGTGAACACTGACTGTGTCTCCATAACCGAGTATTAATGCATGTGCTCTAAATAGTGCTGGAGATTAGTATTCACAGTTCAGTTCACAAGTATATGCAGGTAGGACCCCACCCCTGGCTGTGCTGCAGGAGAAACCCTCTGAAGGGGTGGAGGCACCAGCAGCCAGTGCAGAAGGGATGGCAGCAGCGTCTCTGGAGAGCAAATGCCCTTGTCCTCAATATGTCACGATCACTGCCCTGATAGAACCGGAAAAGACCATCAGGAAGCTTTTCTAAGCAGAGGAATTGGTTTTACTGTTGACTTATTCAGTGACTTGAGTAGCAATTTATTTCTAAAAGCTCATCTCCTCTCCTTTCTAGGGCAGGTGCAGGACTCTGTGGCATGGTAGAAAAAACCTTGGGAAGGTGTAAGATGTGTGGACCATGCAGCGTTTACAGCTGTGTGCATTTCTTTGCTTGCTTCTGGTTTTGGTTTCCTTATGGTGGATATAAAAATTAAATATAATATTAGCTGGATGGTGGTGGTGCATGCTCTTAATCCTAGCACTCAGGGGGCAGAGGTAGGCGGATCTCTGCGAGTTCGAGGCCAGCCTGGTCTACAAGAGCTGGTTCCAGAATAGGGTCCAAAGCTACAGAGAAACCCTGTCTCAGAAAACCAAAGGGGAAAAAAAACAAAGATAAATAAGGCATAACAACAGTGCCCGTGATATCACGCAGTCAGGTACGACTCAGAGCAGGGACTCAGAATTGTAGATTTTAAATAGAAAATATGTTTGTTATTTCTGTGGTGCTATTAGTTCTGATTGTGGGGATGGCCTTGTTTATTTCTCATATCAGCCATCACTCAGTATTATTCAGATTTTTTGATCTCTAACCAGGCTACAGTTCACAGTGCCAGAGGCTAGGTAAAAAGAAGGGCCTGAAGAAGGATGCATGGATTTCCTTGGGGAGGCAAAATAGAGGAGATATCCTGGGAGAAGTGGGGATGGGTCCCGAGGGGGGGAGATGAGAACAGACATGTTTTGTAAAAGCTCTGCCATTGAACTACAGCCAACCAAAACTTTTTATTTTTGTGAAGTCTGATTAATGAACACTTTGCCTCTGTGCTTTTCAGCTCCACATCCTCGGTCATGTGGGGATATTGAATTTCCTCTTACTAGCCTTTTGCATTTAGGTAATTGATTCAGGGAGAGTCCATATAGGGTTTTGTATGCGGTACTGGGCAGGATTCCACTTTTCATTTTTCCTTCTTCCTTTCTCCTCCCCCATCTTCTTTGTATTTCTAGAAATGAACTAGTGTATTAACATGTAGTGGCAAACTAGGGGAAGAAATTAAAGTTTATTTTAAATTATGAAGTGTGTGTGTGTATGTGTGCTTGTGTGTGTATGTGTGTGTGTATGCATGTGTATGTGTGTATATGCATGTGCATGTGTGTATGTGTACATGTGTGTATGCATGTGTGTATGCATGTATATGTGTGCATGTGCATGTGTGTATGTTTACATGTGTGTGTGTACGCATGTGTGTGTGCGTCCTATGATAAGCATTTTCCTTTCACTGAGGGGAAGCTTCTAGAACTATGGACAGAATCCTTGCTCCACAACTCCACTCAAACATTGATTGCTGGTGTATGTGGCAAGGTAGTAGCAAGAGAGCAGATTTAAATTGTTCCCCGATTTAAAATTACCCAAACATTCTCTTCAATTCAGTTTTATTAAAGCAGATTGTGGTAAAGTCAAGTATTAAAGTTATCTAATGGCTGTTACCAAAAAAGACATTCACCAAGAGGGTAGGCAGCTTTATTACATTGTAATATCGGAGTATTATTACATGCGTAATATCGGAGTACTATTACATGCGTAACATCGAAGTACATTACATGTGTAACATTGAAGTACATTACATGTGTAATATTGGAGTGATATTACATGTGTAATACTGGAGTGATATTACACATGTAATACTGGCGTGCCCTGGCTGTGTTTTACCCATGTGTTGTGCTAACTGGTGAATGTACTAGGCTTTGTGAACTAAGGACTTACAGCGATGTCATGCACTATAAGCTCTACTGGGGATTACAGACATGCAGGAAAGAATCCATTGTTTCTATACAGCACCGATTCTGGTTGCTGTAACATAACTCTATGTACCGGTGATTTCCAGAAGTCAACTAATTTAAAAAAAAATCTCTTGACTTCCTGTTAAAAACACCAACTCTGCCTCCTGGCATAAGCTAAAATCAGAAGTCCAGACAGCTTCGGAGAATGTTGTCTGTTCATTGACCTAAGCCCCTAGTAAAGTTTTACTTCAGTAAAGTTACCTTTTTGGTTCTTCAGTATGGTTTATGAATGTTTCCCGTTTTTTAGTAGTAAGGGAACAGATGCCAGTAGGTGGCGCTCTTTCTCAATGTTCTGATTTTCCTTTTCCACTTTTTTCTCCAATAGCTTAGTCCTAACTACGAATATTTCCAACAGCATCTGAAATTAGCATCGAATATAGGCTATATGTTTCTGCAAAACGGGGCCCCCAAGATTAATGGACCAGCCATGATGATCTGATCAACTGCTAAAGATTCCCCGATCACTTTCATGATCTGTATCTAAGTCTCCACTACCCACCTTTTATAACAAAGCTATGTCCAAGTCCTAGATAAAACATTGGATCTTTTGATCTCAGTTCTAGTTACTCATACGGCATGTCCTAGCTCTTGTATAATATAGTCTATATATCTTCTGTATACTAATAATTTTAAGTGTGCAGTTTTAGAAACCGCAAGTGTATTTGATTATAAAAATGGGCAGGTAGCAAAAAAGCCCTCTGTGGTATGAAAAATCCATGTAAAGCTATATCCATAAGTCTTTATACTAACCTGGGGTTATGCGTGGGAACCAGAATCAAAAGGAAGAAGTATCTAGAGATGATCACTGTAGAGATGAGAGAGTGAATTGTAAAGCTGGCATTCATGAAATAATAAACTGTTCCCTGAACTTAGTAGAATTTTAGGTTTTTGAAAAAGTTAGAACTATATATGCTGCGTTTGATGTCATCTAGTCACTGGTTTAGACAGATTTATTAATACATATTTAAACCCCTCAAATCTTGTGTACAGAAACCCTCAGAGGAGCTATGATAGAATCCGTGAGGTGACTCTTCATTTTGTGCAGGAATGAAAACATATTGTGAGCTGGAGTGTTGAGCAGCTGTGCTCACAGGTGTGAACACAGAAAAACAATTCGCTCTTTTTTTATTTCTCCTTCCTTATTATCTTCTAACCCCTTGCTGCTGTTCGACTTGTGGGCCATACAGAAACACACCGAAAGGGTACAGTGTCTTTCCACTGTTAGCCTTGGAGCATGCTGTAGGCAGGCATGGTATCAGTGTCTGGGGAACTACATATGTTCAGGTTTCTAGTGATATCAAGCATGAAGTTTGAGTAGATGGGAGAACGTGAGGACAGGATGCTGTTACACTTCATGGATGTTTTTAATAACTGGGTATTGCCAATTCATCATGCTTCATGCCTCATAGTGGGAGATGTAAATACATTTAATTCTACAAGTAGTTATTAGGCACTCAACAAATAATGTTAGGGGTAGGGCAAGGAATAATAAAAGCATAGTTATGAAATATTATAAATGTTAAAACTGTATGTGAAATGCAAATCTCTTATTTACCTTACCCTTTGCTTCCTCATATGCTCTTTTCTATTTAATAAGTATCTTCTAATGTGCCAGAAAAATTAAAAAACAAATTTAAAAGGTAATTTGGTTTTGAAGGAATGGGGATAGGTCAGGGTAACAGGGGCATGAAGAATTAAATTCATTATGTACATGTATGAGATCATCAAAGAATTAAATATAAATAAAAAGTAAAGGAATTAATTTTGATATGCACATAGAATAGATTATAGGAGAAATTTGGAACAGCTCTGAGATGGTCCACCCATCATGCCTTGTTGTTTGCCCAGGCTCTTTTCCAGTGTCACATACTGAGACCCAGGGAACCGAAGGTTTGAGTTAATGGCCCTAGGATACAGTAGGGCCTGAATAAAGCTTTTTAGTTTTGCATCTCACTGAAGTTATCTAGTGTAAAATGGTCAGCCATGCACAGTGTCTCATGCCGGAAATTCTAGCTCTCAGGGAACAGAAGCAGAAGGACTTCTGTGAGTTCAACACCAGCATGGTCTGCACAGTGAGTTCCAGGGTGGAAAGGGCTGTATGGAAAGACAGTGAATGTCTCAAGAAAGAAAGAAAAGCGTCCACCGACTCTGTCTTTTCTCCTCTGGAGAATTTATCAGAAAACCCTTTAATACATGTTTGAAAAGATCAGGTATCTCTGCTATTCTGGGTATTGCAGGAATGCCACTGCATTGGTATATGGAGGGTGGGCTACAAAACTCAACAGGAATAGGTTTTCCTGTTTAGCCTGAAGCTCCTGTTTCCAGAGACAATCCTCCACAAGGGAGCTCCCAGCTGAGAGCCCTGCTTGTTGAATCTCGGGGTCTTGTTTAAACCACTGCAGCTAAGAGGTATGGGGGTGACGGCCTCTTTTAATCACAGCCTCTTTTGGAAACCTTGGGGGAGCATGCCAATAGATTCTTCTCAGGGCTTCTCATTTTCTTCAACATCCTCCTGGACAGTGGTGCTTCAGCACCACATGTGGAGGACAGCTCACGGCAACTTCCTGCGGTGTCTCCATAGGGCACGCAGGATATAAGCCTAGGACTCGAGCCTACTCAGAACTGTCCTAGCAGCTACGAGCTTTCGAGGCAGGGCCCAGGTCTTCAGATAGTCTTGGTTCAGACTCAGCTCAGGTGAAAGATGATCTTCACAGGGTACTACGAAATGCTGTAATTTCCTCTAGGTGGTGTCTGTTAGAGCATTCTTCTTCATATGTCCTCCCCACCCCCCACCCCGAACTGATCACAAAACCTGGAAGCAGCTTTGGGGATCATGTATTTCTCTGAAGCAGGAATTATGTATGTAGAACTAATCTTTCTCAGGGTCCTTGGGTTTGTTACATGTAAACTCCCCTCCCCTGCCTTTATCTTTCTTAATTTTTGGCGTATGACTTCTGAGGTGTCTGCTCTCATTGGTTTAGAGAAAGAGAACAGAAACTGGTTTTCTCTTCTGACATCACTGGCTTCTCTGCTCTGGCCCCCATCTCATCCCAACAACTTGGAAGAGAGTCCTTCAGGAGTGCTTGGTTTATATCAGCTTTGGTCTTTCGTACCCCTATTCTTTCCTGGGGAAGAGACTTTTTATTTTTTTAAACAATATTTTTAAAAATTTATTCTTTGAAAATTTAGTGCATGTATACAATGTATTTTAATCAAATCCATTCTCTCACTATCTCCATCCAGCTCCTCTCCTAGGAATCCCCAACCATCTCCCTCCCAAATTTTGTGCTCTTTAAAATTTTTAACTAATAACTTACTGAGTTCAGTTAGGATTGATCATATGTGCATGGCTGTGGTACCTTCTACTGGGATACTGGGGGCCTATGAGACTACCCTCCCGAAGAAAAGTGACTCTTTTCCCTTCAATAGACATCAACTGCTAATAACTCCTTATCTGAGATGGGGCTTTGGGAGCGTGTTACCTAACCACACTGGAGGTTTGATTGTCTTGATATTATGTAGGTAACCACAGCTGCTGGGAGCTCATGAGAGCTGTGGCCATGTTATGTCCAGAAGAGAGCTTTCAGTGGCCTGTCTCCCATGTCCACCGGTGCTCACAATTATTTGCACATTCTTTTTCATGATGCTCCCTGAGCCTTTGGTGGGGAAAGTTAATTGAGAAGACTCATCTGCAGCGGAGCTCTCCTTGTTGCTTGTTCTCAGCACTTTGACCACATGTGACTCGCTGCCTCCTCTGATGGTTACACTCCCAACAAAGGTTCTCTCACAAAGGTTGAAAGAACTAATCTATGGGTATAAACATCACTACATTATTTATGATTATTTAGTAATTCAACAGCAGTAGGTTCCCCCTCTAGGTTTTATGACCTCCACAGACCTGGGCTTTTGACTAGGTTTGCAGTATGAGGCATTAAATCCCTTATGTGGAGTATGCCTGAAATCCAAACTGAAAACATTTGGTTATCCCTATGAATATGTCACTAATGCATCTCTAGGCCCAGTTTTCATGGCAGGTCCATATCGTAGCATCCAGAGCCTAGTGTTGGAAAAGACTATTGATGCCTTTTCTCCCTCAATGTTCTACATAGCACTTTCTGGCTGCATGAAAACTAGCAAGGAGGGAAGGAAGAAGTCAAAGTATCTTTATTTGCAGATGATATGATAGTATGCATAACTGACTTGAAAAATTCCACTGAGAAACTCCGACAGCTGATAAGCACTTTCAGCAAAGTAGCTGGATACAAAAATTTAGGCCTGTAGCCTTCTTATCTACAAATTACAAATGGACTGAGGAAGAAGTCAGGGAAACAACACTTTTCACAAAGGTCTCAAATAACAAAGTATCTTGGGGCAATTCTAACTAAGAAAGTGAAAGACTTGTATCATCTAATAACTTTAAGACATCAAAGAAAGAAACTGAAGAAGATATCAGAGGATGGAAAGATCTTCCATGCTCATGTATTGGTAGGATCAATGTTGGGAAAATGGCCATCCTACCAAAAGCAATCTATGGATTCAATACAATTCCCCTCAAAATTCCAACACAATTCTTCACAGATCTTGAAAGGAGAGTTTTCTGATTCATATGGAAAAACAAAAACCTCAGGATAGCTAAAACAATCCTGAATAATATAAGAATTGCTGGAGATATCACCATCACTGACCTCAAATTATGTTATAGAGCTTTAGTAACACAAACACCATGGTATTGGCTCAAAAAAGAAATGTTGTTCAATGGAATAAAACTGAAGACCAGGACATGAATCCACACACCTGTGGATAGCTGGTTTTTTTTTTTGATAAAGAAGCCAGAAATGGCACTCAAAGAAAGAGAGCATCTTCAGTGAGTGGTGCTGGTTTAAGTGAGTGTCTGCCTAGAAGTGTGAAAATAGATTTAGACTTCTTTCCTTGCACGAAATTCAACTCTGAATGGATCAAAGACCTCAAAAATAAAATGGGACACATTGAACCTGATGGTAGAGAAAGTGGGGACTATCTTTGAACTTAATTGGCACAGGAAAAGGCTTTCTGAGCAGAACATGGTTAGCACAGGTACTAAGACCAACAGTTAATAAATGGGACTTTATGAAACAAAGGACACTGTCCAGCAGACAAAGACAATGGGAAAAGGTTTTACCAACTACACATCCAATAGAAGATGAATATATAAAATATATAAATAACTTTAAAAAACTAGATATCAAGAGAACAAATTACCCAATTAAAAGCAGGGTACAAATCTAAATAGAATTCCCGAAAGAGGAAAGTCAAGTGGCTGAGAAACACTTAAAGACATGTTCAACATCCCAAGTCATCAGGGAAATGCAAATCAAAACTACTTTGAAATTTCACCTTACACCTGTTCAAATGGCTAAGATGGATAAAGCAAGTGACATTTCATGCTGGTGAGGATATGGAACAAGGGGAACACTCATTTGTTGCTGATGGGAATGCAAACTTGTAGAGCCAATATGGAAATCAGTGTGGTGGTTCCTCAGGAAGACGAAAACTGATCTACCTCAAGATTCAGGTACCCAACTCTTAGACATTTACCCAAAGGCCACTTCTTCCTACCAGATAGGCACTGGCTCAACCATGTTCATTTCTATTTTATTCATAATAGCCAGAAACTGGAAACAATTTAGATGCCTTTCAACAGAAGAACAAAGAATAAAAAATGTGGTACATTTACACAATGGAGTAAGATTATTGAAAAAAACAAAAACCATTAAATTTGCAGGTAAATGAAACTGGGAAAAAGTCATCTTGAACCCAAGAGAAGATAGCCCGGTACCAGGATAAAACCAAATACTACTGCCCTACTAAAAGAATGTAGCAATGAGAGGACTCAGTAATATTCTGTACTCAAAGATTACTGCCTTGCTCAGTCAGCATCAGAGCAGCTTCCTCCTGGAGCAGATGAGAACAATACAGAGACCACAGCCAGACATGCAGAAGGTGAGAGGTCTTGGAACACTGAGCCCTAAAGCTAGTGTCTCTACCAAATCCCTTTCCTCAGGGCTCAGAGAACCTTACAAAAGAGGAACTGGAAAGAGTGTAAGAATCAGTGGGGATAGAGTTCACCAAGGAAACAATGCCTGGAAGCCAACAGGATCGGAGCTCATATGGACTCAGAGAGGCTGAGGCTGCATGCACAGGGCCTGCAGGGGTCTGCTCCAGATGGGGCTCTCAAGCTGAAAGAAGGGACACATGCCCCCATCCCTAACACAGAAGCTGTCTCCAATTGATAACCACTTGCAAATAAAAGCTAGTTGTCTCCAAGGGAGTCTCCCTGGGAAGTAAACTACTCACAAGGGGAGGCTGCATGCCCAGCAGTAGATGGACATCAGAAAAGGAACTCAAGTGCAGCTTTGGAAATTTGTTAGTGATGTCATGCCAGGGATTTTCATTTTTTAAACAAATATCTTATTTTTAATTTTAATTACATTCTATGCATATTTTTTTCTTTTTACCCCACTGGTCTTTTGCATATATATGATGGCTTCCAGTTTAGTGTTTTTATAATATTCCTGGATGTGTGAATGAGTGGGGTTCCTGTGTCGACATGTTTTAGGAGCCCTTTTTGGACTATTTTTCCTTCTGTTTGTTCTGTCATATTCTGATGTATTTATTTTTCTTTTTATCTTATCTTCTATTTTATTATTATGTTTTCTGTCATATCAGGTACACAAAGAATTTGAGAGAACAACTCCAGGTCAACCTTGAGCTGCACCCCTTGGTCTGAGTCTCAGGAGTGAACACCCAATGTACCTGGTTATCGTGAGTCCCAGCGGCTCGCACACTTGCCCACACACGCAGCCCATACGACAGGAGCACTGGTGCACCCGAGCTTTATAAATATTCGGCTTGCCTTAATTTATTCACATTATCTTGCTGCCATTGCCGCTGGCCTTTGCTGAGTTCCTCTTCTGTCCGGTTAGGTCCTTGCCTCTTTCTCTAGGTTTCAAACTGCTTTGTAAGTCTGGTGTGATCCATATTCTTTTGGATACATTCTCCAGTCACTGAGGCAGGCGATCCTCACCTCCAGGAAGCTTCCTTTCAGTGCAGCTGACCCCAAGTAATGTCCTCTCTGGAGTGGCTCATATCCTGAAGAGGCGGGCCAAGGACGAGTCCTGCTTTCTCAGCAAGGAGGTGGACACAGAGGCAAGACTGATTGCCATGTGGTGCAATCCTTTGCAGGCCTTATGTCTTTCAATATGTCCTGGAGCATTGCACTAGACTAACTTTTCTGTCATGTTTCCAATTAGAATACTGTTCTCAACCAAACATTAGTCTGCGATAATTTTAAATTGCCATGCATGATTCACAGTGATTTAATATTCACAAAATTCCTGCCATCTTCATATTCTCTGGAATGGGAGGTTGATTGGGAGTCATTTCGTGAGTGGAGGAGAGCAATTTAAAACTGTTAGCACATTTCACATATCTTAGCACGTGGTTTGGAATGGTTTGGTGCCTGCTTAATATAGAAGAATCTGAAATTGCTGGGCAATGAAATTTCAATCAAGGTCTCTGTATCTGAGAGGCAGTCAGTTTTGGGGAGCTCTCTATACCCACTTTTTGCTTTGTTTGATCATTTTGTGCACATTTTTAGCCAACATTATTATTTTTTTTAACTTTTGAGATTATAATACAATTACAACATTTCTTTCTACCCTTTCCTTTCTCCAAATCCTTCCACACAGCCCTCCCTACACTCCTTTAAGTTCATGGCCTCTTTTTTTCCTATTTGTTATTGCATGCGTATGTGTACGTGTAAACACACATATGTATTCCTAACTACAACCCATTCAGACCATGAACGTTACTTGTGCATACTTGTTTCGGAGCTGACTGGCACTGGGTGACCAATTGGTGAGCTCTTCTACCTTGGAGAAGATCACTTCCCCGATCTCAGCTTTCCTCAGTTTCTAGTCAGCCTTTAACTAGGCTTTGGGCTGCAACAAACTACTGGGATCTCGTTTCTGTATTTCATACTTTAGTTCTTTCTTTTTATTTCTTCGAGAAACAGAAAGGTTGAAATTACTGGGCATGACCAGATCACCAGCAAGACCAGATCACGAAACACACAACGAAACTCACTTTAAGAGTTTATTAAGATCAAAACCCCGTGCCATTGTCCTTGGCGTCTCATCAGCCCTCATTGTTCGCCATGTTCAGAGAGTCCAGTTTTATCCCATGCTTTTTCGGTAACAGTCCAGCTGGCCTTGGTGAGCTCCCAGTAGATCAGCTCCACTGTCTCAGTGGGTGGGTGCACCCCTCGTGGTCCCGACTTCTTTGCTCATGTTCTCCCTCCTTCTGGTCCTCATTGGGACCTTGGGAGCTCAGTCCAGTGCTCCAGTGTGGGTCTCTGTCTCTATCGCTGGCTTGGTGGGAGCCTAGCCAGTTTGGATGTTCACCTTCCTAGACATGGACGGAGGGGGGAGGGCCTAGGACTTACCACAGGGCAGGGAACCCTGACTGCTCTTTGGACTGGAGAGGGAGGGGGAGAGGAGTGGGGGGAGGGGGAGAAGGGTGGGAGGAGGGGGAGAAGAGTGGGAGGAGGGGGAGGGAAATGGGAGGCTGGGAAGAGGTGGAAATTTGTTTTTTTTTATTCTCCTTTTATCAATAAAAAAAAAGAAAAAAAGAGTTTATTAAGAGAGAGAAAGACATGCTCAGGCCTCAGGAAGTTGATGCAGGGAGAGAGGGTGGAGCGGGCATGTCCAGCTTTTAAAGATGGCCTAGAGCTTGCTCATAGGCTCTTATGCATGCGCGCAAGGGCTTACTTATCTGCCTCTGCGTAGGTGATGTGACTATGATGCCGGTAGGCTTGAGGACCCTGAGTGGCTATGTAAATTGCCTGAGTGCTTGTTGGTACCTGCACAGCCCTGGAACCCAGAAGTGCCAGCCAAAGCCGTTGGGTGTTGGAAACCATAATAAAGGTCACCACTGCTTTCTCCAATCTTCTAAATAATTATCATTTCCCTGAAAACCGGGGCTTTCATTTTAAGTCACGCTAAACATCAAAAATATGTTTATAGAACACCAAGGAATAAATACTTGGCTGTATGTGGGGTTTGCTTGTCTTACACTAGGAGATACTGTAATTTCAGCTTAAATATATTTTCTATCAATTTTAAAATGTAGACCTATACTGTGTTATGCCCAGATCCGCGAAGTCCCCCAAAACTAACAAGGAGACTGAGCCTCGTATGTAAAAGCAAAGAGCCTTTATTCTACACAAGTTTGCAAACTCGGTCTTTCCCCATGTATTGGAATGATCAGAGAGCCCTGAGCTCAGTCAGAGTTGGGTTTTTAAAGTAGTAAAGGTGAGGGTGAGGGGTTTCTAAGGTTCGGGACCCCTGATTGGTTGACGTTTATCTAGGGGCGTCCGGGTGAGTGTGTGCTGGTAGGTGATTCTATCTAAAGCAGTTGGAACATTAGGCATTTCTTTTGGATGGTCTGTTCCTGGGTGGTGCCTGGGTAATCTCAGTTTGTGGTTCTTCCTGCAACCAGGTATTGCTTCAGGGTAAACTTCTGAGACTCAGGCCTTCATTAAACTTATCGATGACTGAGTCCTACTCTGGCAGGTGATAATGGTTGGAAGTAAAGAACGTTCTTTGGGTGGTCTATTTAGCTTATCATGACTGGCTCCTACATACTGTATGGAGGACAGTTTTCCATGTACCCAAATACTGAGAGTGGAGTGGCCTTCCACACACAAATTAAAAAATTAAATTAAAAAAAAGTGGTCATCGCATTGTTAGCTTATGTTAAAGCTCACCCTGGTGCCCAATAGCAGAGTCACTACTTTAGGTAAAATGGAAAGGGATGGATTTTCTCTTGGGGCACCTTTCCTTTCTTGTATTTTTTCCTCCCTCATACTCTTCGTGGTTTCGTTAACCAAGTAACTACTGCCCCCAAATAGCCTTTTGTTTTCCTGAATACAGCCTCTCCAACTTCTCTGCCTGGTGAGCCTGGCTCAGTCCTTTCTTCACCCATCTGTGGCTTTGCTCCTTGGCGATGAGTTAATGAATGCTAATGGAGATGAATCCCAGCTGGGATCACCCCACAGATCATGTTTATTTTTTAATTATTTCTTTATTTTTATATTAGAGATGGTAACTAAGGCTCACACTTGCTAGGCAAGAGCTTTACTAGTGAGCTGTATTCCCAGCCCCCACAGGTTTATTTTTAAAGTCTTTAGAGGCAGGGCCTTGATGCTTAGGAATGAGCTTTGATCCCAGTTGCAGGTAGTTCAGAATCATGGCAGAGAGGAGATGATTCTCCTGCCTTTGGGGAAGATCTTTGCCTCGATGTAGTCTCTGCTGCTGACCTCAGCTGAGTCCTGCAGGGACCGCTTGTACTCTTATTTATTGAAGGACAAATCTCAAAGTACGTTTTGCTTGTTAAAAAAAAATGCTGTAACTGGGCAGGCACATATTGTTTATTAACTTGTTTCGAAGGCAATTTAAGAAAGCTCAAGTCTGATTAAATGATACAGAAATTGCATTTCTGGAGAAAAGATCTCAGTTCATTAATTTTTAAAATCTTTGCTCCATCCTCTGTCTTTTAAGCTGTGATGCGCTTTACTATTTTATTATTTATTTATTTTCCGCCCAACAAGATGTTTTGAAGCCTCTGAATGTTCCTCTTGGGTACGTTTTACTCCTATTTAGTCCCTCAACACTATTTTTCAAATGTTCAGCATTTAGAAGTGCTAAATGTCTTTCTGGGGATTGCAACTTTTGTTCCCGGTTATCTGATAAACGCAAATGTGACTGTGTTTTAAATACACAACCTCCGAAGATGTGTAGAGGCAAGCAAAGCTTCCTCAGAAACACTCTTTTATTATTAAATCGTGACTGAGCAACTGTGAAGCTCCTCTTTTGCATCTTTTCTCTTTAGCCATTTGTCATCAAATCCCAGGGAGCTGTGCCAAGATTTCTTCATTTTAAGTGACTTGAATCAAAGAGTGTTTAGGGCTTCATTGAGAACCAAGGAGACTGCTGTTCGAACAACAGTCTCTGCTGAGGCTTTGTTCTGAGGTCCTTAATTATCCTAGAGATGGGCTCACATCGGCACAAGCCAGGGGCAGGGCCAGACGAAGCAGAACACGAGTGTTATTTATGTTAGAGGTCATTATGTCAATGAAAAATAACTTTAGGGGTCAATTTGAACAATCTCCCTCCCTCTCTCTCTGTTCCTCTCCCCCTCCCTCCTCTCAGACCCTGTAGGCCTAGGACTCAGGAAAGACTCCATGTATGGGCACCACATTAAGTATACTGTCCCAGGTCACCTTTTTATTACATGGGGAAACCAGGTCATAAAGAGGTTACCATCTTCCAGAAGTCACATAGCTATGGCAGTTTGGAGCTGTAGTGCTGACCTAGGTTTAGAGGCCATGGTGAGTATAAACTCTTAGATTATAATCTGCTGATTAGTATGACGTTTAGAGGTTTCTTTCCCTTTCCTCGACAGTTGAAGGATGCTTTCTTTTTTTATTTGTTTATGTCTTGAGATGGTTGGTTGCATATGGAGTCTAGGACTCTCTCCCTCCCTGTGACTTGTTTCTGGGGGGATTACTTTTGGCTAAGTGCAGGATTCAGGCTACTTGATGTGTGCCGTCTCTCAGTTAGAAACCGGGGAAAGAAGTCCTTTTGCTGTTGGCTGCTCCTATTTGACAGGTCCTCTGAGTGGCTTCCCGTGAAAGATAGCCTCACGCCCCAGCTGCCATTGCCCTGGAGGTGCAGAGAGGTGGAGCAAGGAGTTCTTCTTGCCTGGGTTGTCCTGTGCATAGTTGTGACTTCTCCTGCATCTGCTTTGTCCCCTAATGCTGCTTCCTGCTTTGGGCAAGAGCCAGAGAAAGCCAGCTCACATCTGCAGCTCTTGATGTGGTGAGGCCCTTAATGAGGTGGTGTGGGCAGGCTGAGCTCGGTCAACCTAGCCCCCAGATCCACTAGACTGCAGGCTGCTGTGATCTCTCCCTTGTCACGGGTGTCTTGTCACCAGAGCTCCCTGGAGAGAGAAGGGGCGGGAGAGACAGCAACTGAAGACCCGAAGACCTGATTCTGGTCTCGTCATTTCTCTGGAAAAGGTCATTAGCGATGAATACGTTTGGAAGATGGATTAGTTAGGGTTCTCTCGAGGAACAGAAGTGATAGGATGAATATGTATTTAAGGAGATTTGTTAGTTTATACTGTATGGTCTGGGTAGTCCAATAACGACTATCATCTTACACAGGAGAAGCAGAGAACCTAGTGGTTGCCCAGTTCACAAGGCTGGATGCCCAAGCAGCCCTAACCTAGGGCTAAAGGCCTGACGGACCCACGGCCCAGCCCTGATGCAGTGAACGACTACAGCAGCAGAGTGAGAACGAAGGCAGGCGAGCGAGCGAGCGAGAGCACAGCTTCCTTCACCATGATTTTTTTTCTTTTTCTGAGCTGCTGCCAGAAGGTGCCACCCACCTTCATGTTGGGCCCTTCCTTCGCTCGGCAGTGTCCAGTGGCTTGCCTTTCAGTTGTTTTCTGATCCGGTTAAGTTGACAACCCAGATTAACCACCACGAGGTGGCCATGCTTCCTTCGGGAAGGTGGTGTTAGTTTTATGAGTGTTGGCACTCTCTCCTGGGTGCTGTTGTCTTCCAGGACTAACTCTGATCTTTGAGACTATAGAATTATCAAGGTAGGGATTGAGATATTTCTCTATCCGTAGTGTCTGGGTTACTGCCGGGTACATATGATAACTTATTCTACTGTTTGCTGAATGAATGGGTTTATTAAGACGAGTTCTGGGAGACAGAATAAAACTGGAGTGGGAGGGAAGTGAAAGCGAGCAGGATCCACTGCCGCTGACTCTGGCTCAGTCCCTTAGAGGAGCATTGAACGCACTGATCGCACTTCACAGTTCCCCGGGTCAGGTGGGGTCACTGACGCTTCGTCTGTGTCACACTTAGCATTGATAAAGGTCTTCCCCTAGGGGCATAGATTCTTATGTTCACCAGCTCGCAGTATCTGGCAGTGTGGCTGCTCCTGCTGCCTGAGTGTAGCCTGCTGGGAAAGGTGCAGGTGCTGGCAGGAACAGTGGAAGGACGCTGGGTTTGGTGCGTGCGCGTGACCGTGGCGCCCCCCTCCCCAACCCCCAAGTCGTCTTTAACCAAGACAATCTCTCACAGGCATCCCCAGAGGCCATCTTCCATGTGATTCTTCATTCTGTCAAGCTGGCAGTTACATTAACCCCCACACTCCCCACGCGTGTCTGCCTGTGGTAGGCAATGTTCTCAGTGTGCCTACGCCCAGGGGTGCTGGTCGCAGGGTGGCGGACGTCTTGAGACTAGCAAATGCACTAATAACAAACAACCCTATCGTCACCCTCGATTGCAGCTGTCACAAGCTCTGTGCTTGAATATTGAGAAAACAGAATTTTAATACAGTAGGTTTCACTTATTTTGAGACCGGAAGCTTTAGCACAGGCTAACCCATTTGATTCTTAGAATCCTCTTGAGGTTAGCACCTTCATCTTATAGATCCCCCTTCCCTTTTTACAGATGAGAAGGTAGAAATACAGAGACGTAGCTGCTCTAACCACCTTGGTGGAGCTCAGAATTTTAGCTGAGCCCTCAGCTCTGAGTGACTCCTGGCCACTATTCAATACTATCTCTGGGTGAGGGTAGAGACTTGAGCCCTCTCTTAGATTCATGGACTATATTTACTTTGACTGCTAACGTGCAAGCTGTCTTGAATTTTACTAGCTCTCTTTAAATGGCTTAATTTCAGAGGATATTCCTCTACCATAGGATTCCCAAAGTGTCTGAGATAGGAAATCTCCCAAAGCCGCGGCGCCACTGCGGCAGAGTGGCTCTTTGGACTGGGCTTGGAGGAAGGTTCATGGGTTTACTGGGTCAGATGCTGGCTGGGACTGATGTGGGCAGACTCCGAGGCCCCCAAGGGAGGCTGTCAGAGGAGCTGAGGGAGTGCATGCCAGAGGAAGGAGTCCTAGGCTCTGTTGCTCTCCCCAAAGCTCAAATACAGCTTCCAGTTCTGTCCCCCAGGGACATATAACACAGCGGCAGATGTTCTCTGGAACACCTAGGGGGGAAACCCCCCTGAGTGTGTTAACATGAGTGATTTCCACACGGGCTGGATTGCCTCGCAGCTGGCCCATGCCGCTGAGAACCTAACACAGGAAATCCAGAAGGTTCCTCTGTGCTCTTTGAAGGAGGCAGAGAGGAAGCCTCTCCTGCCGCCTTGGTTTAATTAAGGGTGGCTGAGGAGGACTTTCTTCAAGAAAATGCCAGGAGTGTCTCAGGGATTTTTGAAGTCAGCAGCTCATTTGCAGCATTAGGAAGAGGGATTTCATTCCATTGAGCAAACAGGCAGGCAGCTGGGGAGCAGGGGTGACTTTTAATTTCACTTTTTAAGGAGATTATGGGAAGCAATATGGTAATGATCCCTGAGAGGCAGTGGTGGACTCCTTCCGAATGTCAGGGACTTCCGATTATATTTAAACCTTATTTTCTGTCTCTAGTCCTCCACTGGGGGCTGGTGTGGTCTCGATCCCCATCTACTGCTCTTGATGGAATGGTTTCATTTTCTGGTGACCTGGTGCCTTGCAAGGTTCCTTTGGGGCAGGACTGAAAGCCTTTTTCCCTTGAGCCTTTAAAACATAGTTTAGAGCTGGAGTGATGGCTCAGCCTCTTGGAGTGCTGGCTGTCCTTCCAGAAAACCCCAGTTCCCCTCCCAGGCCCCTTATGTCAGCTCACAACTTTCTGTAACTCCAGTTCCAGGGGTTCCGAAGCCCTCTTCTGTCCCCTACAGCCTCGCAAGCGCTGCATAGGTATCTCTGCAGCCCAAACCCTCATATGTGTAAGATAAAGTTAAAGAATTCTGTAAGATATTTAAAAATTTTAATTAAAAATATAATTACCTTGTCCCCTTCCTCCCTGAAACTGAGGGCCTCTCTTACTTTGATTATTATTGTTGTTAAAAACAGCTGTGGTAGTTAGAATGCTCCAGGTTCATATATTTGAATGTTTAGTTTCCAAGTTGGTGGACTCTGGGGGAAGCATTAGGAGGTGTGTTCTTGTTGGAGTAGGTGTGGCCTTGTTGGAGAAGGCCTGTCACTGCAGGTAGACTTTGCCATTTCAAAAGCCCAAGCCAGGCCTATTCGCTTCCTCTCTCTGCCTGCTGCCTTCAGAACAGGATGCAGAGCTCCCAGCAACTGTTCCAGGACCGCGCCTGTCTGCTTCTCATCTTGATGATCACGGCTAATCCTCTAAACCATAAGCAGGAAAATTAAATGCTTCCTTCTTCTAAGAATTGCTTTGGTCACGGTGTTCCATCGCCACGACTGTAACCCTATCTATGACACACACACAAACACATAAATATGTAGCTATAACCGACTGGGTCTGCTCAGGGTTGCTTGTGTGTGTAGGATTTCAGGACTGACCACTTGATATTGGCTAACCAGTTAAGAGGCTCCTCCCTGGGAGAGACTAATTCCCCCTCTCTTAGCGGTAATTAATTGCCTGTCTAGGGGTGAGATGCCGTGAAATTTACCCTTCCACGTCAGCATCTCTACTGGTGCTGTCATTGTTCAGCTCTCATTTTGACAGCCATAGTGTTGAGGTATCGTGGCGGTAGCTTCCCTGTCATTTCTAGGAGACACAGTCTCACAGCAGACTTCCTGGTCCTCAGGCCCTTACAATCTTTCCGGCACCTCTTACATGACGTTTCCTGAGATTTTAGTGCAGGAGTTGATCTGAAGGAGAAAATGGGAAAAAACAGGGAGAGGGGATTTAATGGGGGTGGAGGGAGGGAGGTCAGTCCCAAAGGAGGGGAAAGCAGGAGATAGAAATCATGCTAACGATGTTTGAAAAAGGTTTAAGGAATTACATTGCTTTAAATTTATCATGAAACGGTCTTGACCCCTTTGCAAAGAGGCAGGATGTGGCTTCACCTCTTGGTTCCGCTAGCCCAGAATCTCCCACCTGTCTGACTCTGAAGATACAGCTAATTTTAATTTTCTTTTTTCAGGTTAGATTTCTGCTACTTGGCTGGGGAAGTCATGCCGTGCCTGGGACTTTTTCTGCCTTCCCTTTTCACTCTGTCGCTCTGTATTCCTTTCCTCTAGATTGAGAATGCCTTATTCCCTGAATGGGCAGGACAGTCCTGGCTGACTTGATTATCTTTCTGGTACTGGGATGTCCATCCCTAGCCACCATCCTTGTGGTTCTGCCCACCCTCCTCTGGCTTTCTCCAGTGTCTCAGAGACAGCAGGGGAAGAGAGAGGCATGGATGTCTCATGTTTTTGTTCCCTTAGGGCTTGCCTTGTATTGCTTCATTGTCTTCAGGTTACCTGTAGAAGAAGAATGCAGTGAAGGGGGCCAACCTGGGCTCTGTGGGTCCATTATCATGATCTACACCTCCCTCCTGAAGGTGGGAGTGAGGAGGAATGGTTCTGTCCTGCAGATTCCGGAGGCTTCGCTGCTGTGGCCTCTCCCAGGGGACACGCAAAGTCCATCCACAAAACAAACCATTCTAAGTAAAGCATTAAATGAATTTATCACAGGAAGAACTCATTATGGGCTAAGGAACCGAGGAGGTGAGTGAGGCCAGTAGGTAGTCCGGGAACACCAGGTAGCCGTGGCCGTTCCCATTTGAGAGAAAATGGAGAGAAGCTGGTAGTCCATGAATGGGGTCACTCACTGCTGAACACTCAGTGGGAGTGGGGACCAAGGAGGGGATGTACTCTCACACCACTGTTACTGAGCACAGATAGGGTGGCTCAGAAATGCTCAGTGGTCTTCCTTTCCCCTGCCTTCCACTTTCTCTTCAGTGCTCTAGGCCAAATCCAGCAGGAAAGCAACTGACAGGGAGAAAAACAAAACAAAACAAAACAAACAACAACAACAACAAAAACAACCTCCAGGGGATGGTCTGTCTGGAAAGACTTCACCAGCAAAGGAATCCAATACACAGTACCAGCATAGGTTTCACCCACAAGGTCTCCACAAAGACCCTAATCACTGCCAGCTCTCTGGGTCACACGCATGCTGGCTGGTGTGTGTTTGTGAGCCTTCTATAACTGCGCGCATCAGCAGGTATTGGTCGCTTGATTAGAGAAGTTGAAGAGCCTGCCACCTCTCTGTCACCTTCCATGACCTTCACCTTCCAGTTCCTATTTATTTTTTGTTTTCCACACTGCCTCCACATCTTCCTGCTAATTTTAGCTAGACATTTCCTGCTAACTAGTTCAGACGCGACCTGCCAGTCCGCAGACCGTTCAATTTCATCTCAACTAATTTGGCCCTGATTTCTCCTTGCTTCCTTATCCCCTCCTTGGTCATTAGGAATCATCTTCTTTGATAAGGTAATTGAGATGCTGGGCATAATTTATCAGCTAACATGGCAATATTAATGAAGATACAGTGGTGAGGCTGTGCGTCTGGTTCCTACCAAATCTGAGCTCACCCACCGCACTGACTCTGAATGACAGTAAACTATCACTCATTAAACTCACCAAGCTTATATTATTCTCTGTAGAGACAGCTGGAAAATTATCCTTGGGTGCCACAACACTAATTTTAATTTTAAAGAAATGAGCCATGAACTGCTGAAAATAATAATTCTCAATGATGACACCTGAGAGACTGTTGTGGGTATCAACCAATATATTAATTTTATCTCTGGCTTCCAAGCTGCAGAAATACTTTTGCTAATTATACAAGAAATGTGATCAAGCATGGCCCATACATATATAAATGCAAAAAAATTTTTTCTTTTGAAAATAGAAAAAGGCTTTCAATGTTCCTTAGCAGATTGCCGGTGTTCTCTTATTAGGTCTTCCCTTTTAGGGGAGTCGGGAGTTAGCCAGCCATTTGTCTTCTTGGTATGTGTTTAAGTAATGATACTTTTGCATGAGAACCATATTTTTAAAATATGTCATTGTTTGGGAAACTTTCTTTCTGTTATTGACGATTCAGTTACTTGTGTTGAGACTTAAAAAATGTCCATTTCCTAATCCCGCAGAACATTCAACAACAAGCTTTTACAGAGTAATCCCCATGGCTCAGTGTCAGGAACAGTTTGACATACGAGAGCTGAAAGAGGTGGATTTCAGTTCATCATGGCCACCATAAGCCATTTGCCTATCTCTGTGTTAAAAAGGAATCGGCCTTTGTTTTTCAGCTCACTTCAGACATTAGAGATTGTTCAGACATCCTCGTGGTGATGAACCTACTTCCAGGTCCCACAGCTCCCTGCTCAGTCGGTCCATAAATGACATGATGGATCTTATTAGGGAATCTGTGCATTAGTGTGGGCCATAGAGCTGCTTAGAGTCAGGGCAGTTGAAAAATCTTAGAATAAACTAAGTCCTTAGGGCTGAAGGAGAAGGTATTGCCATTGCTTACTCTCTTAATGATTTCCCTTTCCTTCCTTTTGCATTTTGGAATCACTCTCTGTGGTACTAGTGCTCAAATAACCTAGGAAAAGATTTATTTTCCTTTATACAGACTAGGTGGTTTATTTAGAAGCTAGTGGGCCCTGAGGATCTGGGTGCTTTTGGTAGGCAGATCTCCTTTGGGATCAACAAATCAACAAATATGTTTCTGTTCTACCTCTCTGAGGTTGGACCACTTCCCTTGAGGAGATGTTATTTCCCAGGGAAAGTGAGATTTGCTTCAGAAACCCTGACTGCTTCTGTAGAGAAGCCTGAGTTAGCGCCTTGGGTCACTCCTTAGCCAGATCTACAAACATTCTAGAAGCATTGCTAACTCCCTTCCTGTACCAGAAGACCTAAGCCAGTGCCTAAGACTCCCATTTCTGAACAGTTCCCTCCAAATATTTTCTATGTTGTTGTAAACTTTCTTTTTTAGAGAAGAAATGAGACAAAAAAGAAAATACATTATCATCAGTATACTGCTTTAGTTCCAATGTCTCCTGATCTGCCTTTCGGAGTTTCTGTAGTCAGGGAGGAGGCCGAGGAGTCTCACTATGATTACGGTCTCCTGCAATACTCAGCACAGACATGAGTGTAGAGAGCAGAACTCGGAGTGTGGTGATGAACGGGTGGGGTCTCATGTTGTGACAATGACTCAGGTTAGCGGGTTCTCTCATTCTAGGAGGTCTGCATTAGTTAACCTGCTACAATCGGTAAGTAAGAAAAGACCCAACAGAGGTTAGCATTGAAAATAATGAGGCTATTACTGCCCCTGTGTCTGGAAAGCCAGTGAGGGCTCTAGTTCTGCGATTTACTCTGCTGTTCCAGTTGCCTTTATACCATGGCTCCCAGTCTCTACCACAGAACAGTCAATGGGTGTGGCTGTGGCATAGTGAGACTTTTCTGGAAGCAGGCGGTAGGTTGAGCAGGGTCATGATCATAGTTTATCAGCTTCTGGCTTAAAGCAATAAGACCTGCAACAGTGAATGAACAGAGCTGTGGGGGAGGCCTTTTCTTGAAAGTGGAGGCTTCCTGAAACTGCAAAGGCACTTCTGTTGTTTCCAGAGCCAATGAAATTCTGAGAAGAGAAGGGATGTGCTTGGGTTCTAGTCTTGGCAGGACAGCAAGTCATAAAACTCAGGTCTCGTCATTACCAACATTCACTTGCTGTTGATTCTATGCTGGCCACGGGGAACAAGGTGGACCGCAGAGCTGTGTTCCCACTGTGAAGGGTCTCTTGCTTCTCTCTCTTGATACACTTTATATACCAGATGTGAGTTCTGGTGTCCATGGAGTGACTAGAATTCCTGGAAAAGGTAATTGAAGTGCCCAAGTTTTCTTGTGGGAAATCATTTTATAAGGATAAGTATTCTTTCTCTGAAGCATCTGTTTAGCCGTGTGGAAGCCACTCAGGGGCCATACCTAGAAAGAGAGCTTTAAGGGCCTTCCGGCACACGGTTATCATTTCATTTCTCAGTGCAGTGGAACAAGGCTGTGGAAGTTTACTCTGCATTTAGAGGGGAAGAAATGTGACACCTAGCTGTCCCGTTTATCAGGAGCTTGGCACTTTGTGGGCAGCAAGGAGACTTGTAAAGAAGACAAATCCAACCTCTGGGAACACCAGTGACTCATTCCCCGAGAAGTTCTCGCCCGGTGTATTCTCTCATTTCCTGAAGTGTAAAATTAGGTCCGCTCTTCGCAAAACAAGGAAAGCCAAACTGAAGTATCCAGGAGAGAAAAGGAAAAAGTGGTAGGAGGAGGAGAGAGAGAAAAACAGATGGGCGAAGAGATGCTGAGAAGATAAGAACCGATAAGAGAGAGATGAGGAGGAGAAAGAAGACAAAACAGAAACCCTCATTCTCCAGTTCCTCTTTCTCTGTGGATAGAGGGAGGAAGGGGGAGAAGCAAAGTAAAGCTACTTGGGTATAGAAAGTGCTGGAAGAAGATGCTGTTTGTCTTTGGGAGTGGGATGAGACAGTCAGTCACTGCATCATTATGAACTAATTTCATCATTTAATGTCCCATCTTCCAGGCAATGCCTTGTATTGAAATCTGGTATCTCAGAGGGAGTTGAGCAGACTGATAAAGACCAGAAGACCCCATTTCCAAAGTGCCAGACAGTTATTCATCCTGTTTAAAAAGCAAATTCACTGGTAGAATCATACTTATCCTTCCCCAAGTCCTTATAGTTCATGAAGTAATATTTGCTTGTGATTCTTCTCTTTGGTTGGTAGGCATCATTTCTTAAGGTAAGTTTGCTAGGATTAAAAGTCAAAATATCCATGCACATGCACTACTTATAAAGACTGAACTTTAAACAAAAATCTTGATTAAAAACGGGTGGTCTGCTTTATTTGGCTTCAGTTTTTTCCCCTCTGTCTGTGCCTGTAAATATAAAAGAAAACTTTGTGCTGTTTTGCTTAAGCAACAGAAATATATTATTATTATTTTTTCCATCACAGATCTGATGTCTGTTGTGAGCCTGCATTTGATTTAGGTGTGTGGAGAGGGCCTGAGATACTGTGATGGGAAGGAAACTCTGTGCCATTGCAAGTACGAGAAATCCGAGATGATAAAGCAAGCATTGTGGCGTGTTTTTAAGGCACACTTTGGAAATTTTCAGGACTTTTGACAAAAAATGTTGCAATAACAGTTTTAAAGGTTAGCTTTTTTTTCTTTACTCGTAGAGTAGATAAATCACAAGAGATTTACAGGCCATAGGACTTGAAAGACTTTCATCTGAATCTAAAAGAAGGTAGCCTCCAGCCAATAAAGGATTTCAATAAATATTGACTGCAGTATTTCCTGGGGCTACAGACTTGACTTCTGCTAGAGTCATGTTGCCCATTTGATTCTAAATGGGGGCTGAAGTGTGCCTTTCACAGTGACATGAATTATTCAAGAGACGTGGAACAGCTCCCTCAGCGTGCTGCAGTGCCCGTGGTCTGTGCCTTGGGCTGTGTCATGGCCATTTCTACAAGGAGCAAGAGTTGAAAGAGCATAAGTGTTATGACAGTGGTCATGGGCAGACACCAAACCCAGATGCTTGTTTGGGGCTACTGTGCCTGTTGATGGTTGGAAGCTGCGGTCATACCCTGACTAGCATACGCTGTCGAAGGGGAGTGATGAACAGTGAGGCGAGCATTTTCTTAGTTGGAGGAGTAGCATAAAAGCTCTTAGAAATGAGAAAATGAAAGCCGGGTTGGATCTTCTCTTGTATGGTGTCTCAGAATATTTCAAATTTCCGCTGAGAGCTGTGTTGCCTCATTAGGCCGCCGCGGAATCTCCGTTCAGGATATTCATTCCATCAACAGTGAAATGAAGATCAGATCTCCCTTCTTCTTTCCGCTATCACTGTGGACCGGGGAAGAGATGTCTATCTCCTCCTGGAAATGAAAGGCACACCACCTGCTTAATAATTAACCTCCGGGGTGGCCTGTAAAATATGCACGAGAATTAACCTCTTGGTGCCACAAATCAGTTTTCCGGAGGGATCTCCCAAACCAAGCAGTAACTATTCGCAGGTTCTGAATCAACAAGAGATAGAAAACATGAGCCTGGTTGCAAGGAAAAAGTGTTAGCAAGCCAAATCAATTTCTTTTGAGCTTCGGAATGATCTACACAGCAAGCATCCGTGCCTTGCCTTCTGAAGGACGTTTGTGATAAGTGATATTCATGGTGACGGATAAAAATCCTTATCACACAATCATACCGTTACTTGGAGACATTTTTTCATTGATTTGCATATTTTAATTTCTTAAGAAAATTATTCAGGCAGAAGATAGTATTTTATACTTGATTAAAAGCTGTAGATGCTAATTTATAAGGGGAAGAGTTTCTATCTTTAACTGTTTTCTGTTCATGTGCCATTTCAGACGTGTACTTATAAATAAAAGACTGTGTGTGGAATCTGACTCTTTTGGGGTGTCTTTAGCCACTATAGGAATAACGCTGGAACAGTCTGCTATTGTTGCTCACTCGTCACCACACAACTGCTCATACCATCGTCAAGAAAATGGTCTATTTAGGTTTCTGGAAGGCCCTTTGAGATGTCATATTTGGTATTGCCCATCAGATGACAGGCTCACTTCAGGTATGATTCCAGGAGCCTTTGGCTGCCAGCTTGCCCACCACCGCCCCGTGTCTGGGCTGCTCCCAGTTGCCAGTGATATGGTTGATATATTTGCTGTCCTCTTAAGCACATGTCTCTTTTTCTCAGACTCTATTTTAGTCCAGCCACTAAGTAGACACAGCTTTTCGAACCCAGTCTTCTGGTTCTTTTGTACCAGCAGGTGTAATGATCACAAATATACATATTAGAAAGATATAGAAATGTCACTGAGTATGAATGTGGTTCCTGGTTTCCTACCTCTTCTTTTTTGGCATGAAAGGACTTGACTACTCTGGGAAAAATCTGAAAGATGTCATATCTGATGTCCTGATCCTCAAGGTGATGTTTGAAGTGAAGATAAATGGAGATTCATGCAACTTTGATTTTTCAGTTATTCTCTTTAAGTAGTAAAATGGCATAACAAGAAACAAAAATCTCTCAGAATACGACATGGCATTGCCCAAAAGATAAGTTATTATTAAAATTAGTCAAATATATCATTTCCCTTCCTCCAGCCCATACTCTGTTCTCAGTGACAGTATTCACTGGCTATCTGGGCTAAGCTTTTCTGTTTCAAATATAAGAACTCCTGTTAAAATTCTAGTGTTTTCTTGACTTGTAAGTTACTCGAAGGCCATTGAGGGCCGGTAAACCTATGATTTTTTTTTTTACCTCTCTGTAAACTGGGGAGAGGGAGGTGCTGAAAATAACCTTACAGAAAAATGAGTAACAGTGTGAATATTGCTTAAAGGTAGAGGAACAGCTTTAGTTTTGAGAAATGAGTCAAAGTCTATCTTTGAGGTCATTTCTGGCACCTTTTTGCTAATCAGAAAAGATTTCTTGAAACCATTATTCAGGTGAAGCGGCAGGTTACAGAACGGGAAAAGGTCTTTACCAATAATACCCGATAAAGGACTGATATCTAAAGATACAAAATAACTGGACATTGAGAAAACAAATAACCCAATTAAAAAAATATAGTGCAGAACTAAACAGAGTTCCCAAAGGAGAAATCACAAATGACTGAGAAACACTTAAAAGTTCAACATTTTCGTCACCAGGGGAAAAAAAATAAAAACCATATTGAAATTTCAATTACACCAGTCATAATGGACAAATAAATTATACAAATGATAGCCAATGTTGGCAAGGATGTGAGGAAAGAGGAGCACTCATCTATTGCTGGTGGGAGTGCAAACTTGTACAACCACTATGGAAATCAGTGTGGTGGTTCCTCAGGAAGTTGGGAACAGATCTATCCAAAGGACTCTCCATCTTACCCCAGAGACATGTGCTCATCCATCTTCACTGATGCTCTAACTAGAAACAGCCTAGATTTCTGCCAGCAGATGAATGGTTAATGAAAATGTGGTATTTTAATACAGTGGAATATTATTCATTTGTTAAAGAACAAAATTGTGAAATTTTGCTATAAATGGGTGCAGCTAGAAAAATCCCATCTTGGGTGAGGTAACTCAGACCCCAAGATAAAATATGGGATGTATCCTCTGTATGTGAATGTTAGCTTTTAAGCCTTCCACAGGCATGCAATCATCTACATAACCACAGACGTTAGGTATAGAATAAGGGACTACGAGGTATCACATGGCAAAGGCCCCAAGGACCATTCAACAAAGCCAGAGTTTGAGTTTGAGAGTCTTTATTAAGCTGGCCAGAAACTGCCTGGAGAGAAACGGTTCTTTCTTTTCTCTCTTTTCTTCCTTCTTTCCTTCCTTCCTTCCTTCCTTCCTTCCTTCCTTCCTTCCTTCCTTCCTTTCTTTCTTTTTTTGTTTTTTCGAGACAGGGTTTCTCAGTAGCTATGGAGCCAGTCCTGGAAGTTGCTCTATATAGACCAGGTTGACCTCAAACTCACAGAGATCCATCTGCCTCTGAGAAACAGTTCTTTCAGAGAAGCCCTGACTGCTTTCTGCAGGGATCTTTTAAAGGCAATGGCTATATCCCTGTGGCCAGTTGCAGGGGGAAGCCCAACAAGCTAGCAGTTTAAGCAAAAAGCATCAGTTAACTGGTGCATCTTGACTTCAAGTTCCTAGGACAGGGTTGGGTGATTTTCTAAGGGACTTTCCCATAGATGAGGTGTAAGTGGAGGGTCAGCTAGCTCTCAGTCAGACCTTAGATGTCTGCAGCAGGAACAAAATGGAGGAACCTTGGCCCAGAGGAGGGAGAGGAGGATCTTTCAAGGAAGGGGAAATAGAATATGTAGTTATGGAGAGACAGGTGGGGAACTGGGAGAATTAAATGGAGAGGCAGAGGGAAGATGGGGGTAAAGGAGAGAATTCAGGGAGGGACAGTTAATACCCAGCACTATTTGAGGGGTCTTATGGAAATCTACTACAGTAGAAGTTTTGTATATATTTGTATATATTACAAAACTATAATATAGATAGATGCTGGGAGGTGCTGCTGGTCGGAGGTTGTAACATACCATGGCCTGGCAGCTTTCTCTGAGCACATCAACATGGAGGACCCCCCTGCCCCGCCCCATGGAACACATCCTGTTCTCTACCTGACCTTATTTGGAGACTCTCCAGGCCCAGATGCCTGACTTATCTCTACTGTGGCCCTTGACATGGTTCCCTGTAGAAACTTTCCCCCTACTTCCCATATGGTAATTAGATGTTGTGCTAGGAACTTGACAATAGGACCTTGCTTCCGCAGATGATAACTAAGACTTGTACTAGGAGCCTTATGAAAGAAGAGTGCTGTTTAATGCAAGTTAGGCAATTTCCCAGTTACCATCCCCAATCCTATATATCTCCTATACTCTGGAATAAAGTTGAGCCGTCTCACTGAAACAGTCTCCTGCAAGGCTATTCTTATCGTGTTCATAGGCCATACAAAGCTCTTTGTTGCTGCTCCTGTCCCCTTTGTCTTCATGGACTAGTGGCCAATGGATTGCAAGGAAAAATGGGGCCCCCACAAAAAGGTACCTAAATGGAGTCACCAAATAACTGGGGAGACAAAGCCCCTACTAGGCATCTGTAAAGTCCAAGTAAAACCTCCCATGACAGAAATGGGTTATATCTTATTGAGTTGTTCTCCAAAAGGATCTCGCCACTCTCCCTCAAAAAATTACCAAGGCTATTGTTCTCTACAAATGCATGGTAAGATCCTATTGCTGAAGACCATAGTCACATATCTCATTGAGAATCTCCTGTCTTCTTCATCCCCTTAGCACTGGGGTAACAGACATAAGGCACCATAACTGTCTTTTACATGGGAACTGAAGACCTGAACACAACCAGCATATCACACAGTAAAACATCTTGTCAGCCTGTGGTAGTTTGAATAGGCTCACATATTTGAATGCATATTCAGCCGGGAGTGGCACTATTTGGGAAGGATCAGGAAGTGTGGCATTGTTGGGTAAGGTGTGACTTGTTATACGAAGTGTGCCTCTTGGGATAAGCTTGAGGTTTCAAAAGCTCATGCCTGGCCCAGTTTCTCACCCACTCCCCTCTCAGTAAATGGATCAAGATGTAGCACTCAGTTGCTTCTCCAGTACCCAGACCTATGTGCCGCCATGTTCCCTGCCATGGTGATAATGGATTGATACATTAAACTGTAAACAAGTCCCAGGTAAATGCTTTTCTTGATAAGAGTTGCCTTGGTCATGGTGTCTCTTCAAAGCAATAGAGCAGTGACTAAGATACAGCCCACAAAGTATTTTCAAGCTAGCCTCATGTCAATGGTTTTCCCTTTGCTCCTAGCTCAGGGTATTGAACTAGGGCCTCACCTATGATAAGCAAGCACTCTACCATTGAGTTATCTTCCTACTCTTCAACTCTTGTGTCTTTGAGACTGGGTCTTGTTATGTAACCCTTCCTCATCCCCCTGAATGCTGGTATTGCATGTGCATGCTACCGTTCTCCACAATCATGAAGCCTTGAGGGAGTTATGTTTAATTTTTGTATTTCCTTAAATAATCCCCAGGTAAATATGTAATGATATGGTGAGTGAAGAAATAGAGTTGTTTCTTCCTGTCCTTCAAAGCATTTTGAAAATATCTTCAGGTGTTTTCCTTAAAAATAATTCTTTCTATGAATCCTGTCTCCATACCATGAGCCAGGTATGTTCTTAAATCAATGTCAGGGATATAAATTCAACAACATAAAATTTCATTCTCTGACAAAACAGCAAGTCTGCATGATTTGAGACGCAAAGAGGAGTTAAGGAGAAAGATGAAGCCTGGGAGAGGTGTGGCAGGTGCAGAAGTGTTTACGGGAGGTGACAAGTGAGGTCAGAAAGAGGCGGGGAACAGCAGGAGCAGCAAGACAGGACAGGAGTCTTAGCGTGTTCAAGAGCAAGGGGAGCAGAGTGTGGGTGCAGCTGAATGACTCAGAGTGAAAGCAATTGGAGCTGAGGCTAGAGAGGCAATGACAGGTGGGAGCTGCGGGAGGACTTCCAGCCATTTTTGAGAATTTGGACTTTCAGTATGAGACTAAAGGCCTACGGGATAGCACTGTGACATGGTTTCACACAGTTACAAGTTATGGGTTAATGATAAAAGGTTGCGCTTTGATTGTTGATATTTCATTCTAAGGGGTAACATCATTTAATGATTTGGGGAGGGTTGAGTGGAAAGATTAATTCAAGGAAAAGGGAAATAAGAGAGAGCAGAACGGTAGCAGGGAGGAGAGGTGGAAGATGAGGGAGTTCCAGTGAATACTGAAGTTGCCTGCATTTGATTTCCAAATGCTTAAAATACTTCTCACCCCAAAAGGTAGGAGTAAGACAAAAACCTGCATTAACATGACAAAGGAAATAAACTAAAGGTAGCAGGTTACACTCATAGTTAAACATTCTGTTGTTAGAACAAAATAAATCACGCTCACACCCTAGACCAAAACATTCTGTAGGCAAACCACCCCCCGGGTGGAATCCAATGTTATCTTCTTAACGGAACTGGAACGTTTGTTGGGTCCTTAGACTTTTGTTTGAGGTGAAAACATATCTTTTCTATTTCTGAAATATAAGGTCTGGCTATTAGCCACACCAGTTGACAATAACCTTGAGAGAGCAAAACTCTCTGATCTAAATCTAGGTGGGACCTTTGTTTGTGGTAGAAACACAATAACCTTAAAAGAACAGAGGTAATTCCAACTCTCTGACCTTTGTTCAATGCGAAAATAGCTCACATTTTTGATCCTCTGCAAGAACTCATGTTAAACAAGAGGAAGGAATAGTGGTGCTCACTTGTATTCCTTGCTCTGGGAAGGCAGAGACAGGCAGATCCCTAGACTCATTGTCCAGCTAGCCAGGCTTCCCAGGAGAGAAAGTTTCACAGCAAGAAAGGCTTGCCTAAAAATAAAATGGTGGATGGTGTGTGAGGAATAATATCACCGTTATCCTCTGGTTTACACACATGTACACACGGAACACACAAAGTCCTTTAAGTGATATTTTATGTGTTTATGAGTGCATACTATTTTTACTTACATCAAAATATTATCATTTTAAATTGAGAACAATATGCTTGAGTTGTTTTATTAGTTAACTATTAGTTTATTTTTTCACTGAAGCAATTTAAAGATACATTCTTCTTAATCTTATTTATTTTATTTTCTATGTGAAAGCCTTTTGCCTACATGTATACAAGTGCACTACATGAGTGCCTAATGCCCACAGAGGTCATAAGAGAACATTGGATCTCTTAAGTTACAGATGGTTGTGAGTCATCATGTGGGTGCTAGAAACTGAGCCCCTGCCCTCTGCAAGGGCAACAAGAGCTCTTAATGGATGAGCCATCTCTTCAATCCCTCTAGTTATGTTTGAGACTCAAGTTTATTTTAGACTTAGTTTTCAATGGTTACTATAGTTGAAGGACATTTGTCTTAAAAACAGATAGGAGGAGCACACCAGACTTCAGGAAATTATGGAAGTCAAATTCCAACCTAAAACTCATCTTCCAGTGTTTTTTTTTTTGTTGTTAAAATATGTCCCACAGATTTCTTTCTTCTGAGATCCCAATCAGATATTCTTGCAAAACTAATTTGAGGATAATGCATTTTAATGTTTTTAACAAAGGCATTCAAAACTCCCTCAAACTCTTCATTTGGAAGATATAAAAATAGTATTCAGATAGGCGTGTTTCCATCGAGATCTTTACAGTGTTTTCTTCAACACAATCATAGGATGATGGAAATATTTCCAAACACCCATTTGCACAATGCTCTTCCCATAACACGAGTTTCTGTTGAAAAGACATCACTTTCTTGCTTATTGTTAAGCATCTAATTTACCTTGAACACACTGATTAAGTGTGGCGCTGACGGAGCTGCACTGATGTGGCATTGCCAGTTTGTCTATTGCCTTCTCATTGTTCCCCGTTTTCACTTGCATTTGCATTATTAACATATTGGCTTCTTTGTAGAAATATCTTAAAGCCAGTAGAGCATTTGGTGAGAGTTAAAACTAGATGATATGATCTGTAAGGCCACTCAGACTATGGCATAGAGAAAAACACAGAGGATCAAATGATTGCAGGGTAAGGCTGTTGCTTCCCCATCTCCCCTGAAGGATAAAAGCAGATCAATGACATTCTGCCTCAGACATATGCTGAGAGAGTAACAGAGCTGATCCATGTATGTTGGGAGCTGGCATTTTCTTTTTTTTTTAAAAACTAGATTTATTTTAAAAATTAATTTTAATTTATGTATATGGGTGTTTTGCCTGCATGTGTGTTATATGCATCTCTACATGCCCTCTTAGAACTTCCTTGGGCACCGGATGTCAAATCCCCTGGAACTGGAGTTACAAATGGTTGTGAGATGTCATGTGGATGCTGAGAATTGAACCCAGGCCCCTTTAACGAGCAGCCAGTGCTCTTTACTACCAAGTCATGTCTGTAGCCTAGAAATGCATTTTCAGCTGAGGGTTTGAAAGTACTCAAGAGTCACCAAGGATCAGGTAATCTTACTCTTTCATCATTTCTAAGGTCCCATCAACAGATGATCAACCACAAGAAAAAACAGTCATGGTTTTGAGGACAGAGATAATTACATCACAGTAATGATTCAAAGCAAACTTAATTAAACTGCCTTTCGCTGCTCACCACTTGCCTTCAAATACAGATGTGTAGCTACAGCTGGCTAAAAAGTGCCCTGCACCCTTGCTGTCTAGTGGCTGAGAACATGGGATGGCTTCAAGAGTCTGTTTCCTAGCTAGGTGCTGCATTCACACACACACACACACACACACACATACACACACACACACACACACACACACACACACACACACACACACACTCATTCTCTTGCTCTCTGTACGTATGTATTGATGTTATCTGTGTGAGTACACTTGCTTGATGTACAGTGTCTTCCTCAGTCGCTCTCCACCCTACTTTTAGAGGCAGTGTCTGTCTCTCAGTGAACTTGGAACTCACTGTTTGGTCTGGGCTTGCCCGTCTCCACCCATCAACACTGGGGTAACAGATGTGGGTTGTTACCCATCTTTTAGATGCCTGCTGGAGATCTGAACTCAGCCCTTCGCACTTTCTCAACAGGCACCTTATTCACCGAGCCACCCTCTTAGCTTCTCCAGCTTATGTTGGAAATGAGGTCTTCCACTGAACCTAGACCTCACAGATTTGGCTAGGCTGGCTGGCCAGCCATCCACGGAGATGCTCTTGTCTCTGCTTCCTCAGTGTGAGGGTTATACAAGTGTCATCATAACCCGAGTTCTTATCTGGCTGCCAGGAGTTCTGCACTCAGGTTCTTGTGCCTGCATGGCAGACATTTTGCGGAGACATCTCCTTGATCTCTCTCCCTTACTTTTGGTGCCAGCTTATTACTGTGTCCTCTCAGGGAAGAAGGCAGTAGCCTAATCTACTATTGATTTTGAATTATGGGGTATTTTGGTGGCATCTGATTCTGTGGTGCCCCTTGTACTTGGGGAAACAGAGCGTTTTGTTTTGTTTAAGGTTTATTTGCTAGCTTAGTGGTGTGGTGGCACTTCTCAGTTTAAAAATCTCCCGGGCTGCTAGAGAGCAAAAATCTTTTTCAGTTTTTTTTCTCCCTTTCTCCCCCTTTCCTGAAAACTGTCCTGGGAGAAGAGCAAACTGTTCCAGTATAAAGGCTTTGTAAGTGGCTAGTGCCTGCGGTGTTGATGGTGCTGCCACAGCTGAAGAGGGCTGGAAACCCAGTGACAGGACTAAAGGGGCCTGGAGAACAAGGGCTGAATTTCATGACCATGGAGATGTGTGCAATTAGACAGCATCGGGGACATTTCCTCCCCTTCCTCTCTGCTTACCACCAGCCCCACCCCCTATATTATTTCTATGAAACAGAAACATTTCCCCCCCACAAAATTATGGGTCAAAAAGGAGAAACTATAACAAATACGAAAATTAAATTTATTCCATAATTAAAGGAATTAAGAATCCAAAAGATTTCCGAGCCTGCGTGGAAGAGGGATTCCATGAGAGGGCAGCCCAGTGCCGGACACTGGGGCTAAGGCTTTGGTGGGGATTCGTGTGTGAAAGGACTGATGTGGGTGGCCGGCCCACATGTGAGCAGTCAGCTAGGGTCTCGGAGCCCAAGCAGCTAAGGAAAGTATTACCCTCAACAGAATGTGACTGCCTTTTGAAAAGTCTGATTTTCTCTACCTCCATCCTCAGGAGGGACAGGACGAATTTCTCCCGTCTTCCTGCCGAAGGAAGCACGGTTAAATCAGTGGAAGCTTGACCTCTGTGTCCTTTTACTTTAGGAGCCACAGAAAGGCAGGAGACAGATGAGAAGGGAAGTGCCGGGCTCATCAAGCATCTTCCTGGGAGAGAAATAGGAAAGCAGTGTTTCAACCTCTCTGGATAAAAACAAACAGGAACCTACCAGGCAGGACTCACGGTAGGTTTGTGTTTGTGCTTACAAAGCATGAACAAGAATAGAATATCTCGGATTTTCAACATTGCCCCCCAGAATGAGAAATAAGCCACCTTTTCCTTGCCCTTCTCTACATGACTTTGATAACAATAGAGAAGAAAAGTTTTAGAATCAGATTTTGTATTTAAATTCTAAGAAGGATGTCATTATGGTGATGAGGAAGGGAAGGACATTCTGACCAGTGAAACTGGGTAAATATCAGGAGTCTGGTCCCTGACAGGATCTCCAGGCGGCCTTTCCAACCTTCCCCTGTCACAGATGGATTTGTTTCTGCTCTATCTTGTGAAAGGTGGATCTATTTTGAGCTGAGGTTCAAAGCTGATCTTTCTCTCTCTCCATTTTCTATTCTAGCAAAAAAAAAATTAACGAGTATTAATAATTGTCAAAACTCCCACATTCATGCTCAGAAATGCACTTAAAATGTATATTGGGCCTGGAGAGAGATAAGCTAGAGTGCTTGGCGTGCAAACACAAGGATCTGAATTTGGATCTCTAACATCCATGTAGAGGCCGGCTGCTGTGGCCCATATGTGTAATCCCAACACTAAGGGAGCAGAGATGGGGAAACCCTGGAGCTCACTGCCAGATAGTCTGTCTGAATATGAGATTCAGTGGGAGGCACTAAGAAAATGAGGAGGGAAGAGACAGAAGGCATCTAACATTGACCTCCACCTTCCATACATACACTCACATGGTGCACATACCACACCCAGTACCACCACTTGACCTTCTGAATTGCCGCAGAGATTAGACCCTTACACATTATTGTGTCCTTCCTTTAGAATGAACCTAGCTGCACCTCTTGATGCCCTGACCAGGAGAAGGTCCCTCAGGAAATTCCATTCACCTGAAGACATGTCAGGGAGTGGGAGGGATGGTCATCCTCTTAATGAAATAATGTTCCCATACTCCCCAAAGGTCCCCATTTCTCTAATGCTTGCTGAGCTTTGCTGTTCAACCTTCTGACTATTCTGAGTTCTAGCTCAGAAGGTACAACTTTTTCTTCTGTTCCTCTGTGTCCCACCCCCAAAGCTTAAGAATTCTTCCCTTGACACTCTGAGCTTTCTCCTTTTTCTTGGGATCCCCTTTTCCATTCTGTGATGGCTTACCAACTTCCATGCCTAAATAAAAGGGCATGGCTTTCTCTCCTCATCGCCCCTTTTCTAGAAACCGGTGGGTTTTCCAGCTTTTCTACCCCGTTGTTTTCTTTTAAATTCTAATAAAATGGCCTTTGAGTTTCCTTCTTAGTCTATTTTAAAAATTCTTTTATCAATAAGACTAAGGACCCAAAAAGGGAACCCTGGTTCCCAAGTAACCTAATGGATAATTTTAACAATTAAACTACTACAAATTGACCATAAAATTTGTCTGGAGGCCGAGAATGTTCTAGAATGAATGCTGAAACTTTTTTTTTCCTGGTTTATTTTCATCAAATGGTTGATTTTCGTGAGAGGAATGGGTTGTTCTTTATTTTCTTATAAAAGCCCAAGATTGCCTTTTCTCTTTTGTTTTGTTTCTATGTCTATCTAATGCGTCTTGCTCCATCAGTCCACCATGCCTGCAACTCTTATTTTATTTTATTTTTTTTGCTGTTGTTAGGTGAGTTACCCAAGAAAGAGTTGTTCATAGTATAATGAGCACAAGTTCCAAAATGGAGGCCAATTACCAAAGACAGAACTTCCTCTAGCTCAGCTGCGCGTGGGTTTTATAATGTTCGTTGACCTTGGATTTCCTAGGAGTTTTGAGTGGCTCTGAATCAGCTCTTCTGCTCTGATTTTGAAATGAAACATTTTCTAAAGGAGAACTACGCTTTTAAAGGGCATATTTTCATCTGCAAAGGTTGGCAAGAATACAAACAGGCTGCAACAGCGCCCAATTCATCATTTTCACCCGTCTCCTTCCTTTGTAGTCTCACCTAGTCCCCACTTCTTATTTTGAACAGACGTATACGGTCTTTTCCCACGAAGGTTAAAAGTTGTAGTATAAAATCTGCAAATTTATTCTCCTGGCCTCCTTTTTAGGGCCTCTCCCCACTTTGTGTTTCCCTGGGCTTTTGTGGTTCTAGGCAGTGAGCATCCTAATTACAAAGCTCATTTTCTTATTCCTCCTTTCCCCCACCATTTTCAATGGTGTCTGGTGTATTACCGATATTTAATAAATGCTCACTGAAATCCATTTTCAACCTTTTTCAAGTTTCTTTTTGCTTATGGGTCAATGTCCCTCTGGTTGTAAAAATTTTATTCCCAAGTCCTTAGGATGGGAAATGAGAATATAGCAAGAAGGTAAGACAAAACAAAAAACCTAGCAATATTTGATTTGAGATGATTTTTTTTTCTCCCAACAGGAATGTATAACGTTAACAAGAGCCTCCCTAACCAAAAAGTTAAAATATAGTTACTGCAAACTTGTAGTTCTTTACTGACCTGACCAAAATTGCCTTGTTCTGCGTGGGACTGAAGGGACTTTTAGGATGTGTGACTCTCATAGATGACACCAAGGAAGTTCTGGGTAAATTGAGGCAAGATGGTCACCCTAGAACTAAACACAGCACAGGACAGAAATGACTTTGTTGTAGAGCTCTGGGATTGTCTTGGCAGATCTGCCAAGCAGATCAGAAATCCTGATTTAGTCAGGATGTTGCATAGACACCCGGATTGTAAGTTTCCAGGTGACCCTAATGTGGGAACTACTCTTGTTAGGCAGTATTTAGAACAAGCTGGTCTCATGGCGTTGGCAAGGCACCAATTATCCTGACTCAGTGAGCTAGGCTTGCTGAGAAAGTGTGGTTTGGCTTCGGAGATGGATGAGAATGGTGATTTGGACTACATGATAGCCTACTTGCATATTTATTATTTTTTATGGATGAAATAATAATCAAGCTGACAAAAGATACCCTCCAGGCCAGCAGAAAAATAAGCGAACCCAGTCCATCAACTTCTTACATGTACCTCTTTGGGCCTTGGTAGACTGGAAAATTCTGATCAGCAGAATGAAGAGCTGCGGATGGATAGACAGCAGCGTCTGTACTATGAACATAGCTTCCCTGTGAGGACTGTAACCCTCAGTCATGAACTTAGGCATTCCTTTTCTTACTGGATCATTGGTTGTTACAGCCACAGTTGCAGCAACAGAATAATGACACTTTGGAATCTGTTTGTAAATTTTTATTGTAACGCTTATCACCCTTAATCCTGATAAAGACCCTGCCACTCTCTCCACTTGTCTCCTCTTTTGGATGGGAATCCAACTTTCCTGTCTCCTACTGCCCACTTTATGACATCATCTGTCTACACACAAACCTACCAGTACTTGCTCAAATCTTGAGGTTCTCATGGGGTTGTCTGTAAATAAATTTAGATCATCCCAAATGACACGTGGCCAGTGACCAGTATCTTTCACACTGCATGCCGATAGTTTAGGTTCAGCTACCCAAACAATCCCTAGAACTGCATCCCAACCTTTGTGTCTGTGGTTGATATTACCTTTTCTCTTACCATGCTAGAAGAGATCACTCTTCAAACAAATTGTAGGTGGTGCTCCAAGCCATAGATTCATCCCTATGTTGCTGGGTATTCTGTAGCAATCAGAATCTCTTTGTCTTGATTTCTAAGCATGCAGATACAAACCTCCCAGTTCCCCAAACAGGTAAGGGTTCTTTCCCAGCTTGGGAATGCAGTGGAATTCAAAATAGAGATTCCACTCCTCTTGTCCTTCTAGAGCTGAGATCACCTGACTGGCATTGATTTACTCCAAAGAAACATTGAATACAGCTTTGTCTTCTTTGACAAGGATATCATTCTCTTTATTGAGAAGCTCCTTAAACACTGAGATTGTAAATCAGTTGTCACTCCTGGAAAATAAAGCCATAGTCAGGCAATTAAAGGAGGGCTGGAAAATCAGCTCAGCAGTTAAGAGCATCAGCACCTCTGCTAGAGGACTTGGGTTCTGTTCCCAGCATTCACTGGCAGATCACAAACGCCCTCATCTCCAATGCCAGGTCATCTGACGCCTTCTCTGGCCTCGGTGGGCACTGTTCATGCATGGTGCACAGACCTACATTCAGGCAGTCATACACATAAAATGAGTTAAATCTAACAGGGATTATATTTCACAAAGTAGAACTGATAGGAAGATACAGCAGAGCTGTTAGAAAGATAAAACATGGATATGATGAATATGGAGAAGAAAGAGGAGTTGGCTGAGCACTGTCATTCAGCCAAATCCAGAAGTAAAATGAGAGAAAATCGTTCAATAAAAAGCAACAACAGTATGCAGGGGAAAATTTCTGTGCCTGTGAGGGAATGTTGTGGAACAAGGACCTTGCAAAAGAGTGGCAAGTATTTGGAAAAGAGGTGGGGCTCACCTAGGCTGGCAGCCCACTGCTGGCCTGACTTGGAAAAATCTTTGTGGTCCTTGGCCTAGCCTGTCTGTGTCATCTAGACAGGCTTAGAGCACAGTACAACTGCAAGGCCAGCTGAGTCACCAGTGGCGGACACTGAAACCCAGAGTCCTGAGAAGAACAGAAAGGGTTCCTACAATCCGTGGGTTTTGCCCAAAGTATCTCCAGTCAGCCAGTGCCAGCACTACCTGGGGCATAGAAACACGTAGCATTCTCTGGAAAACAGATGAGGAATGAATATATCATTAGGCATGTTCTCATTCTCAGACAAAATACCTGGTCTTCTAACTGCAACATAGAGAATGAAGAAGGCATTTTCTTCTTGAGGATGGGTTGGGTCTCTTCAAGCTGGGCTAGATCCGTTCTTTCATGAGCCATTCCATGATAAAAATCACAATCAGACCACCTTCCCTGCCTGAGTCATGAGCTGTCTTCTACCCCTCTAGGTTCCAGGGAACTAGATTCCTTAACTGACCACAGACGATAACAGATTTCCTCCTGTTGTTAGAAAGGTTTCACTCACATTGCTAATATTTACCTCTGTTTTTGTGACTGAAGCCCTGTGGCTGAGTTATGGCCATAATGGTCTGTGTCGGATAGTTTTCTGTCAACTCGACACGAGCTAAAGTCGTCTGAGAGGAGGGAGCCTCAGTTAAGAAAATGCCTCCATAAGACTGGACTGTAGGCAAGCCTGCAGGGCATTTTTTAAAATTAGTGATCAAGAGGGGAGGTCCCAGCCCATTGTGGGGTGGTGCCATTCCTGGGCTGGTAGTCCTGGGTTCTATAAGAAAGCAGACTGATAAGTAAGCCAAATAAACCATTTAATCCCCAGTTTCTTTGGTCATGGTGTTTTTTTTCCCATAGCAATAGTAACCCTAACGAAGACAGGTGCCTTCAATGAGAGTCTCACCCTACTCCTGAAAGCTACAGACCATTTTAGTTTACTATCACCCTGTAAGAGTACATTTAACTTATAGTAAATTTAAGCTTCCAGAAATTTTTGGAAGCTTTTAAAGACAGAACAAGAAGGGTAAAATAGGGAGGGGGTGTTGAGGAGAAGAGATTCTGTTTTTAATCTCTAAATTGAAAACAAATTGTTGACTTAAAAAAATCTGAAAATAGGAACGATCACACTAAAGCTACCAACTTAGAAATCAGGCTGAAAGTGGGGATCACTCTAGGCTTTTTTTGTTAGCCTCACTAACTGTTAGTTTCCCCCCTTGGAACTGCCTTCCAATTTAACTACAGACTTGTTCTTTTGATATTCTTTTAAGGAATGTTTTGTTTGGAATTTTTAAAAAAAGATTTATTTATTTATATGTATAGTGTTCTGCCTACAGACCAGAAGAGAGCACCAAATCTCATTACAGATGGTTGTGAACCACCATGCGGTGGCTGGGAATTGAACTCAGGACCTCTGGAAGAGCAGCCAGTGCTCTTAACCACGGAGCCACATCTCCAGCCCTTGTTTAGAATTTTTTATATGAAATATATTTTGATCATGTTCTTTCCCCTTCCCCAACTCCTCCTAGAGCTTCCCTGTCTTCATGCTTCCTCCCCAAGAAACATCAAAGCAAAAATCTAATAGGATAGAAAAAAAAACCCATAGAAAAAAAACCCCACAACAAACAAAAGTGCAAGACAAAAAGCTCAAGTCCATACATAAGAAAACCCATGGAATCCTTTTGGTGTTGGCTTGGGCTTGGGGTCTGCTTGGAGTGTGTTTGGTATTCCTACTGAGACTCTAGTAGAACAAACTGATGCTTTACCCTTTCCTGGTGGGTACCAACTGCAAATAGCTTCCCCATCAGGGGTGGGACTTTGTGTCCTCCTCCCTTTCTCAGTGCTGGAGTTTGGTCTGGTTTGAACCTGTACAGGTCGTCATGGTCTCTGTGAGTCCTGTTGTGTCCGGAAGACATTGTTTCCTTGGAGTCCGCCATTCCCTCCAGCTCCTCTTCTGCATAGCTCCCTGAGCCTTGAGGAGAAGGTTTGATCAAGACATCCCACTTAGGGCTGAGTTCTTCAAGGTCTCTTACTCTGTGGATGTTGTCCAGATATGGGTGTCTGTGTTAATTGCCAAGTAGTGCAGGAAGAAGCTTCTGTGATGACGGCCGAGTGAGGCACTGGCCTGTTGTATAGCAGTACATTGTTAGGAGTCATTTTATTGCTACATTCCTTTAGCAGAATAGCAGTAGTAGGCATAGACTTGTTCTTTATCTAACATTGGATAAAACGAGGTCACTTGTGCGGAAATGTGAAACCATCTGTGTCCTCTTTTAGTTTGCGGCATGCTTTATAGCAAAGGCAAGGGGTAGAAGCAAAGGCTCACAACCCCTGAAAAGGGGTTTTGTTAAAATCTCTGCCATTTAACAAGTCTTTGAAGATTTTTCTTCTCCAAAATGGAAGCAATTAACTTAAAAAACAGACTACTCTCACTACCACCACCATCACCACCAACAAAAACCAGCGCGAAAAGGGCGTTTCTGTCTTACACCTACAGAAGTAGACGCGTGTCAAGGTTAAGTTTGCCGAGCCCAGCCGGTGCTAATGAAGTTAGAGTCTGCCTTTCTTGACTCTCTGGGAAATTTTAGTCAGCCCTTTCTACATAAAAGCTTTACAGGAAGCTCAGCTACTCTGTGCTGTGTTTGTAAAGGGCCAATCTCTTTCTAATGAGAGATGGACGGAGATAACAAACTCATTATCCACAGCCTACCAGTGAGTCCTTCTGTGAAATGACTTTGGCTCGCTTTTGATCTGGGGGGTGTGGAGATGTATAAATCTAGTAATAAAAAGCCTAAGCTCTTGTGGATAAGCCCTGAGGTGTTCAACTCCCTGATGCCTTACCCTTTTAAATTAAATTAGAGTTATCCCTTTATCATTTAGGCAGCAACATTGCTTTCTGGTCAAGCTCTGTGAAATCTTCTGGAGGTGTAGAGCATACAGGCCCATCCAGTCTCTGCTCTTTCAGTTTACTGAAGAGTAAAGGAAGGGGCAAACATTAAGGGGTGGTCGGGTGCTTTGCCGCTCTGAATTGTGGCTCTCTTTATGAAGCATGGCAGAGAAGGAGAAACACAGTGGTCTCTGTGTGGTCGGCTGTCTCCCCACCAGAACATCTGCCCAGGGTGGCTTTTCTGCTTTGGCATCAGTAAGTGAGCCCTTGCTCACACGGCCCTGTGAAAATGCTCTAGTATAAACACAGTCATTTTGGATTCAATTAGTGTTTTAACAATTTAAACTGAGACCTGTTTATGCTTTGTCAATATTTTATACTCTGCGGAGGCCTAGACGTTTAGTCTTTTATATCACTTTCTCCCTCTTCCTGTTTGTGTTTTGTGTACAGGAGGTCAGAGGTTAACACTGGGTAGCTTTCTCAGTTACTCTCTATTTTGTTTTTAAGACAATGTCTCTCACTGAACTTACAGCTTGCTGGTTAGAGAGATTGACTGGCCACCAAACCCAGGTAAGTGTGTGTCTCTGCCTTCCATGTTCCCCCTCTTCCCCATAGTGATGCGGTTACAGACGTGTGCCCACCCTTGCCTGAGTTTATATGCAGGTTATGGAGATCTGAGCCAAGGCTTTCCTGCTTGTACAGCAAAAGCTATATCAACTGAGCCAGCATCCCAGCCTTCTCTTACAGAAATGAGAAAGACTGATTTCCAAAATTGTAGGATTTAACTGAAACTCAACCAGCTGCTCCTGCATCCTGATCTCTGTAAAGCTGGCAACCGATCGCGAGACTCTGTCCAGTGGCAGCTTTGTTGTTTTTACCTCCGTCGGAAAGCTCCTTAGCAGAGGTCCTAACTGTCCATGTGCTTATCACCTTTCTACTCAAGACAGCTGGGGCCCTGCTTCTGATGGGGCAGAGGATAAGCTGTCAGAAGAATCCCCCAAATGATAGGAGTGCCTTTAATTCTTCCAGAAAGATCTGCTCTGCCCTTAAAAGAATCATTAATGGGAGAGGGAAGGCTCGAAAAGATGCTCACACAATGTCAGTCTTGGTCCTAAGTGGGCGATGTCTCAGGAGCGCTCCCTTGAGGTTGGGTCATCTGACACCAACTAATAACCTGTCTTTCTGCTGAGAGGATGGTGCCAACCCACACTCTCTGGTGCTTTGATATCATTATAAAGAAGGGAAGGTATTTTATCATGATGAAAACATTTACTGAGCTGGGCGGTGGTGGCGCACACCTTTAATCCCAGCACTTGGGAGGCAGAGGCAGGCGGATCTCTGTGAGTTCGAGACCAGCCTGGTCTACAAGAGCTAGTTCCAGGACAAGCTCCAAAACCACAGAAAAACCCTGTCTCGAAACCCCCTCCTCCCCCCAAAAAAACCAAACCAACCAACCAACCAACCAACCAACCAAAACAAAACAAAAATAACAAATAAAAAAAAGAAAACATTTACTAGATTGCTTTCGTTGAAGTTACAAAACCTATGGGACCAGTTCTGGATCCTGATCTTAAAGTATGGTTTCAAAGGAGACCTGGCTTCTCTGTAGGATTTCTCTGGGGTTAGAATGAAAACAAGAATGTAATGAGTGGTGCAATGGAGACTGGAAACTAATAAAAGGACTGAGCATTGTCCCTCCTTCCACACAGCACTTGAGTCCTAGACGAACCGCGAAGGTGGACATGCAGAATCAGTGACAGAGAGGATTTGCTAAGACTAGAAAACACAGGTAGTTGATTGTAAAGCACTTAGTATGTGTAAAGAATTATAATAAAATTTAAGCATGACCTTTGCCACCAATAAACTTAAAAGGCAGTGGGCTAAGGGAGCTCTACCCAGTGTAATTAAATTAGATGTGTAAAGCACCGGGAGGAGGCTAGACTAAGTGCCATGTTGAATCCCTGGAATGAAAACTCACTTTTGTTGTGCGGATCTAGGCATTTCATAGAAAACAGAACATCTTTTCTGGGTCTTAAAAGACCAGAGATTTGAGAAGGTGAAGAAGGAAGGAAGGAAGGAAAGAAGGAAGGAGGGAGGAGAGAAGGAAGGCAAGCAGTCCAACGTTGGCAGTATTGTTAACTAAGTGTGGTAAAAGAGGAAATGAGAGGTATGTATGGGAAATGACCTGCAGCTGAAGTCCCTTAGAGTTAAATACTAACATGGAGGAGATGGAGAAGAGAGGCTAGATTGTGGAAAATGGGAAATCTTGACCTCACGTTTGTTGCGGAATATTTGTTTCACTATGTAAAGATGTGTTGCATTTGTTTAACTCCATGAAGATGTGATGCTGTTTTACTTTGCCTGCCTAAGGCACCTGATAGGTTTAATAAAAAGTTGAATGGCTAATAGCGAGGGAGGAGGGATAGGCAGGGAGAGCAAGCAGGAGGAGGAATTTAGGCTCTGGGGAAGGAAGGAAAAGAGATGCCAGGTTGACGCCAGGGGCCAGGCAGGGCAGCCAGAAATGGAAGAAGGAGAAAAGTAGGACATACAAAACGAAGCAAAGGTAAAAAAGTTCAGAGGTAAAATGCAGATGAATAGAAACAGGTTAAGTTAAAAGAGCAAGTGGGCTAAGCCCAAGCTAAGGCTAAGGTTTCATAACTAATAAAGTTTCCACGTTTTTATTTGGGAGCTACTTGGAGGCCCAAAGAAAATTCCAACTATATATGTAAGAATTAGTTCTTAATTTAATGGCCATGAATTAATAACTGAGGTTTCTAGTTGGTATAGATTATGTTAAGACTGCATCTTTGAAAAGAGAAAGTCTGAATTTGTTCTCAGTACTGAGAATGGCTTGGATACAAAGAAGTAAAAAGTAGTGCATTAAAATATTTAAATACTAACCAATCTACTCTGCAAAAGCACACTGTCTCCCAAACATTTAACCTTGAAGTAATATTCCTCTCGCTTGTGTCTTTTTTTTAAAATTTATTTATTTATTAAAGATTTCTGCCTCCTCCCCGCCACCACCACTCATTTCCCTCCCCCTCCCCCGATCAAGTCCCCCTCCCTCATCAGCTCGAAGAGCAATCAGGGTTTCCTGACCTGTGGGAAGTCCAAGGAACCCCCACCTCCATCCAGGTCTAGTAAGGTGAGCATCCAAACTGCCTAGGCTCCCCCAAAGCCAGTACGTGCAATAGGATCAAAAACCCATTGCCATTGTTCTTGAGTTTGCTTGTGTCTTACATAGCTTCTGGAGGAAGGGGTGGTCAGGCTTCCAGATGTGTGTGCTGTGGCAAAGGAAGAGGAGGTTCTCCTTAGACACACCTTCTTTAAATATCTGAGAGCTTTGTTTCAGAGTGTTTGCAGCTGATTGCCCAATTTAGAGAAACAATGGGCAGTTCAAAATCTAGGCTAATGGACAAAGACATGGAACACAAGCCTACTAATCTCCAGATCATCAAATGAAATGAAATTTTGAAAAAAAAAATAATGCTAAATCCCAACGACTCATTTAACCTGTAATTCTGAAACTGGGCATGCAGAAGGAGAAAAATCCTTTTTGCTCTTCTGATGTTAAGGACAGTAACAAAAACTACTTCTTGTGTGGAGACAGACCATAGCCTAATTTTTCTCTGGAAAGGCTGAAATGATAGCGTTATGGGCTGTCTGCTTATCGACCTATCCGAGAGATACTAATCATTACTGTGATTTCAGGGCTGCTCTCACTCCTTCAAACAAATGATGTCACATTAACTTGGTTACTGAAATTTCCCCTCTTATTTTGACAAAGATTATTTTCGCTGTTGGATTAGTTGGTAGTTTCCACCTCTTCTTTATGTCATGTAATGCCCATATAAGAAGACATTTTGACCTGAGAGTTGGAAGGACAAGAGGGCTCTTGTGGAAAGCAATGAGCCTTTGGCAAATGTTTAGTGGTCTAATGAGAACGTTTCTTCTAAGCATCATTCTATTTAATTGCCACAAAAAACATACAACGGAGGTATTAGACTTTTGTGTTTAGATTCAACACTTTGGCTCAGTCTGTAGAAGCTGACTTAAGTCGCTGCAGGCCTGAGATCCCCCCTCTCTCTCCCTACTTTGCTGTCTTTAGAGATTTTGAACTCGACAAACACTGTTCTTTTCTGGTCACAATCAGCCAAGAGTCGGAGCGATGAGTGGATGGCTTGGCCTTGGACTCACAAACCTAGTGTTTCAGTTTTATCCCACCTCGATTTCAGTCTTCTGCAACCTCTGGCCTGCCTACAGATACACATCTAGGGGTCCGAACAGAGGAAAATAGGGAACCATAAAAACCATAGCGAGGCAGGAGTGGACCCACGTGCATGCAGCTGTGTAGAGGGAAAGTTCTTCAGCAAAAGGAGAGATGTCTTCCAAACCTCTTGGCTTCATTACCTATCCTTTCTTTTTCTGGAGGTTTCCCAAAAAGGAATCATCTTTTCATGACAGCCATCTCTTGCTATTTAGTTTTCACCCACATTGTACTATTGTTCACTTGGCTTTAGCTCCATGTGGGTTGGTGTTGACTTTATGGTGGGCCAGACATTGACAGATGAAAGCAGGAAAATGGAGAAGAGAGAACAGAAAATAAGCTGGACGTGGTGGCACAGGCCTGTGATCCCGGCTACTCAGGAGGTTGAGGAGGGAGAGTCACAGGTTCAAGGACAGCCTGGGCAACTTTGACAGATACTGTCTCATAAGAAGAAATGAAAGCAGTGGGGACAGCGCTGTAGCTGGTCCTATGTCTAGAAGGTCCGAAACCCTAGGTCCACTTTCCAGAACCACAGAACAAGCCACCCAGCACCCACTACCACTCCTCCCTGCCTCATACCAGCCCCTCACAAAAAATAAAGTGGGTGCCTTGAGTTGCCATGACTCTCACCTTCCTGTTGTCTATATGCAATGGATCTTTCCTGGCTGAGCTGTTCCCACCTCTCTACTGAAACGGCTCTTGCATAGTTTTTGTAGGTCCAAGGGATCAGCCTTTCTCTTGTGTTCTTTGACTTTTAATAAGCTTTCCATATAGCCACCCCTCTTTTCCTTGTTATTGAAAGCAACTCTTTCCCTGGCTTTCATTTCTCCTCACTTGTTTGTATTCTTGTTTCCTGACTCCACAGCCATTGGCTTCCTTGTGGTTAGTCACTGCTCAGCCGTCCCATGACGCAGACTCTAAGGAGTAGCTCTAGACCCTTCCATTCTTTCACTTGATATTTGGGCCTTAGGTGATTTTATCTGTTCCTGTGGCTTCAGATAGCCTTTTTTTTTTTTGCCAATAATCTCCCAATGTTACAATTTTAGATCCAATGCCACACACTCTGGCATTCCTTCTTGGATGTACTGTACATATCTCACAAGGAGGATGCTCAAAACTGGACTCATGTTCCTCTTGTTCCCCCATTGTATCTTCAGTTTATCGTATGGCTCCCCCATTTACTGTGTGCAGATCTCATAGCACACACCTGGCTTCTGTGAGATCTCTCTCTCCTGTTCACAAGAACTGCATCACTGGTGCAGAGTCAACTTCCGGATGATCCTACCTCCAGATCCTTATTCCCTTTCCTCTGGGCATTTCTTCTCTCTACCACCCTGTACAGACATTCTCTGATGAGATGAGAAAGAAAAGGCATCATCCTTCCCCACCCTAGAAAACCTCCGTTACATCTTTCTACAGAGCCGCAAGAACTATCTTCTTCCTACCCCATCTCCGCATATCAGACCCCTCCTCGCACTCTCTCCCACCCGCCGGTAGCTCTTAGAGTCTAAGGGGCTGATGGACTCTGCTCCTCACTTTCCCGTTTGGCCTCCCTAGATTTGCTGTGGTTCCATTAACCGGTTACACTCTTAGCTCTAATCCCCGTCAGGCTACTCTCCACAAGGACCGCTTGCCTGACTCTTCTAGCTTGCAATCAATCCTTCCAGCTTCAGAAAAGACGTCCATCCTTTCATGATCTCTCTCTGCCTCATTGTTACGACACACTACCACACTCTTGCAATATTTTATGGATTACCCTCATCACATATTATCCTTAACATTTAGTTATATTTTTAATTTCTATGCTCCTGCTCAAATAACAAAATCAATTCCATAGCAAAACAGAGATAAGCTACTTCTTTCTTCTTGTTAGTAAAGAATCCTAAATGCCCCACACAGCAGGAGCTTATTATGATAATTTCTTTTTACATCACCGAATGGATCTATAGTATCTAACGCAACACCTATAGGTCTTTCAATATGACCAAATTGTAAGTATAGAATATATTCCGGCTTTAAGACTTAGTAGGAAAAATGTGAAATATTTTATTAATAAAATTTTCTGTTTATTATACATTAAAAATTTAGGTATATTGGGTGAAATAAAATATTAAAATTAAGTTCACCTGTTTCTATATGTTTTTAAGTGTTGTGTCTAGGAAATTTAAATTCCCTACATACTTTTATGTTTTGGAAAGTGTTATCATAGAGTATTCCTAAAATTGAGCTGCAATTGAATGTCAAGGCTTCTAAGTTCCCTTATATCATGATGTTAAAAGCCTCCACTTAAAAACTTTGCGTATTGTTCATATTGTAACCTCACCACTTCCCTTTCCAGTGCACGCAGTTAGGATGCTTGCGGGGTCATCAGTCTCCCTGCCTTGCACCTCCCTGCTCAGTTGCTAATTTCTCGGGGGTCATAGGGGTGCTGGAGAAAGCTGTAATTGGCAGTCCCCTTAACACTGACTCTGAAAACACGTTGCCCTTGGTGCAGTGATAGTGCCCCCTTGTCAAGGGATCTCTGTACTTACAAGTTTAGAAAGTGTGTAATTGGTACTTGAGAGCTGGTGGTTGCCCTTGAAGTATTTCATTGCTGGAGTCCAGCGGCATCTCATCAAACGATCATGCAGGACTAACTTTGGCATCTGATCGTGAGTGCTGCTCCCCAATCCCTCACACCGTTGCTTAGATTTTAAAGAGTTATTTGGGGACATCTGTTTCACTTTCTCCCTTTTCCCTTAAAAAAGTGACGTGACTATCCAGATACTTTCAATTTATTTAAAGGATCCTATTGTTTTGTCTTTGCTTCATCGATGTTAGAAAAGTATTTTTCACACGTATACACAGACATATCATGTATGCATAGATGGTCTATGAACTGACTCAATGTGAAGATCATGTAGACATGTTTCAGTTCTCGCTGCTCACTCCCTCAGTGTTGCTACTTCATATATTTGAATACTGTGAACACGATGCACCATTAACAAGTTAACTAAACTTTTCTGAGTATGGTGGCACATACCTGCAATCCCAGCACTTGGGAGGTAGAGGTAGGAAGATCAGGAGTTCAAGACCAGCCTCAGCTATATAGTAAATTTGAGGTCAGTCTGGGATACTTTGGGGTCCTTTTTTTTTTAAAAAAAAAATCAAATAAACTATTGTAGGTGGAGTTTTCCTGTTCTGACTTCCCGCTCCCCATCCCTGCAGCTGCTTCTAAATTATCACACAGAGACTTAATATTATTTATAAATGCTGGGCCAATAGTTCAGGCTTGTTACTAGCTAACTCTTACCTTTGAATTAGCCCATATTTCCTTTCTATGCTTTTTCACATGGCTCATGGCTTGTTACCCCATTTTCTATATGTCCCATTCAACTAACCTCTTCATTCACTTAACAATAAGAATAAAACCCCCATGACCAACTACATCTTCAGTCTTCGCCCTCTCTTTTTGGCATTATTGAAATAATTTTAAAGGTTTACTTTTTATGTGTACAGGTGCTTGCTCTTCTGCATGTATTCCTGCAGACCAGAAGAGAACATCAGATTGTGAGTCACCAGGAAGGTACAGGGAATTGAACTCAGAACCTCCGGAAGAGCAGCCAGTGTTCTTAACCAGTGAGTCATCTCTTCAATCCGAGGTCCCTTCTCTTAATGTTTCATGGTGGGGGTTGAATTTCCATGAGTCTTGGTGGGGACATTTAAAATATAGTAATATATATGCAGAGCTCAGCTCTTGAGAAGATGAGAATGATCCAGAGATAGACTTCTTTTCTCTCAAGGGTAAAAAGTCTCATTTGCTATGGAATTATAAAATGACTATTTTAATTTCACAAAATTCTAAGCCATTTTAATGCTTTCATGTGTGTGTGTGTGTGTTCACTGAAGATCTGTGTAGTTTTAAGTAAGTTTGGGTAAGAATGTGTATACTACCATCTAGTTATCATTGGTGATATAGATTCAGTTCTATAAAATTATATGAAAACACATAGATTGAATTAGTAAAAGTGGAGGTGGAAGGAGTTACTGGTAAAAGCACAGCTGCGTAGAAAGACTTCACCTGTGCTGATGTACTCTGACCAATGCTATTGCACAGGAATATAAACCAGGGGCTTCTGGTGTAGAATTTCCACGTGTGTATACTTCATTACCCACAAAAGATAGAGTGAGGGGTCAAGCATGACAGAGAATAAGTTGAGAAAACATATGGACCATGACTTCTGAGCTAGCTGACTATAAATTTTAGAGCATCTAACTGACCCATTTTTCCTTACAACAACTTTTTGTATAGAACAATACTGACTTTCCAACTCCTTAATTTTACTTTTTCCTTGATTCTTTATTCAGAAAAGATTAAAGCATCTTTGTTTCTGGAAATACGTTTGTTTAATTTTTTTGTCTGATAAAACATTTTTTTATAACAGAAAGCCACAATCATGATTTCAAGTAGACCAAAACAGTGTAAGCTCTATTAAAACCTGCCAGTCATTAATCTGGCTAAACCCCTAAACCTAAGAACAAAGAAATGTCAATGAGATTCGGAATCAGAGCTGAAAAATTACAGTGAAGCAATTAAAAAAAATCACTAGATTGAGATAAGCTCTCTGAACTCTGCTCCCAAGGGTCTTTTGATCTTTACTGCACAACAAAATAAGATCCAGCGATGAGTGTTTTTTAGTTTTTGCGTCGCCCACCCTCCCTCTTAGAACTCTTTTGTCAAGGCCAGAGTTGTGTGGCAGCTGTGAGGAGTTTTCCAACCCCTTGGGCTCTGACCTGCCCTTGGCCTTTGACACCTTCCTGGGATTTTCGAATTTATAAATTGTGAGATGGTGAGCTCTTGTGGACATCGTGAAATGTCAACCGTAGTTCTGTTTGGAATTTGACATTTGGAGAAACACATGCACACACACACACACACACACACACACACACACACACACACACACGTGCGCGCGCACGCACGATAGGGAGGGGTGGGGCTATGAGAATCTTTCTCTTTCAGGTTGTTCTAGTTGGTATTGCCCTGCTCATACATTTGTTTTGGTTGATGGCCTCTCTGGGTTTCATCAGCTGCTCTACTCGGCCTGGTGGGAATTGCTGTTTTCTGTTGCACCCAAGAGAGTTCTGAACCAGAAACAGATTCTGAAGTCATTTTCAGAAGACGGTAGAGATTTGACAACATATATTCCAAACTGATTATATAATAGTACCATGAAAAAATAGTCTCTTGTGTATGTTTTTATTTTCTTTTAAAAAAGAGATCTTGTTTTTATTATTTGCATTTGGGTGTACGTGTGTGCGTACATGCGTGCGTGTGTGTGTGTGTGTGTGTGTGTGTGTGTGTGTGCACCTGTTGATGTGTATGTATGTGTGAAGGAGTACCCCTTGGTACTGGAGTTACAGGCAGTTGTGAACTGTCTCCTGTGAGCACTGGCAGTGGAACTCTGATCCTCTGCAGGAACAGCAAGCACTCAACACCTGAACCTCCCTGTGTCCAGCATGTATGCTCAGTGTGGGAAAATGAAAACTGGCCTCCCAGTTTTATGACTGTCTTATAATTTGGATGGTGAGATTGATACCACTTATCTCATTAAAATGAGTTTCCATTTTCCAAACCTTTCCATTGCAGTTTAGCGTAAGCAAGGTGGAGACTGTTAGCCTTGCTGTGGCCGAGTATAGTGGCAGATAGTAATAGGCCCCAGAAAAGAAATTCCAGAAAGTATTGTATTTCTAGATCCAGGTACCTTGGATTCATCACCTAGGTGACTTGGCATGTAACATGGTTCACACTCTCTTGATGTGGTGTCCTGCTTTAGATGACTAAGAACCTGCATCGACTCAATAGAGAATTAATGCCTGCTTTGTTTTTTGACTTTACTTCTTTTGAAATAAAATGATCCCAAGCTTAAAAAATTTCCCTCTGTTGAGTGAGGCAGACATTACCACTTTGACTTTTATCAAGATGAGGAATAAATAATTTATAATGTTGCGGACTAACTTTTTGTTGTTATTGTCACTTCCTGGAGGTGAAGGACAGTTACTCTATAGAGAGTGTAGAGACCATTAGCATTGAGATCTTCACCAGAAATGGATCATAGCTCTGTAATATACCACCACGACATCAAACCAGTCTAAAAAGTCTTTGGTCTCCAATAGAACAATATTCAAAGTGACTGGGTCACAGAGCCTAATTTTATCCATGGAAACTTCAGGAATCTGAAGGAGATGTGCCCCCGGGGTGGTGCCATTGACAACTGTATTTTGTTCCTAACCATCCCCTAACCCCTCCTGGCCATCACTTCATCGAAGGCTTTCCTATGCCACACCTTTCTTCCCTGATGGTCTCTTTATCAAAGGCCCTGAAGATAGGGAGTCAGGTGACTGTGGACTGAATTCTCTGATACTCTGAGTCAAATAAATCTGTTTGTTAGTTTTTAAGTTGTTTTTTCCTCAGGTATTTTTATCACAGTGGCACAAAGCCAGGACAGTATTCAGCAAAGGCTCATCTTAATTATACTTGCACAGCGTTGAGAGATAACAGCAAGGTAGGAGCCACATACTATAAGACCTTCAGAATCAAGCTATCTATAAGGGTTTTTAAATCAGATGAAACTTTTGTAGAGACTGACTAGAATATTATTATCAGTGATGATTTTACTCCATATAGTTATAAACAGTTATATATGGCATAGTATAAAGTTAGGCAGTAGTAGTTTTTGATATAAATTTTCAGCTCTTATTTTTGTGGAGTGGAGACATTATACGAGAACAATATAGTTACAAAATCAGCCTGTCTTCTGTGGCTTGACTCCTTTCTGGTGTCTGATGGCTTGTGTCTGGATCATCTTCTTTGTGGTTCACCATGGGCTAGAGATCACGGGCTCTGGACCATCTTCTCTGTGGTTCACCATGGGCTAGAGATCACGGGCTCTGAATTTTTGTCATGTCCTGTACTCCTGTACTTTTCTTGAACATGAATTAATCATGTTTTAATTAAATGACTAAAAAAACAAGTTTTATACTCAAAAGCAGGGCATGGGAACTCCTGATTGCTTCACTTGCTAACGAAAATGGCTCGCCAGGGTTCAGTATGTTGTGTCTGCATTATCTCAGGGGTCCTGGCTCTCTTTGTGGAAAACAAGTTTGCCTGTGCCGAGGGACTGAGGAAGATAATTAAAAAAGCCTCAGTGGTAGGAAGAGACATTTCTGTCCTTAATTCTGGGCCGGAGCTGGATCTGCTCCACTTTGCACACAATTCTGCGGATTTTATAAAGCTCTGCATGGTCTTCCCTGAACAGCCATAAACACACTGCTTAATTGCCTCATGTCCCCTGTTAGGTTGGCTTTCCAAAGAAACTTTTTTGGGGGGAATTTGTTTCTCGTTAAAAGAGCATTTTTTCCCCTACTAGTATATAGCGACTCTGTTTTATCCTGGCATTTTCAGTTTTATGAAATAAAATCAAACATTAAAAAATTGCTAGGAGTCAATTATGCCTTTTGAAGGAGCTGTGCTTTATTTATTCATAATAGCTTTTCCCCTAGGGCAGAGATATGCTCCTCAGAAGGTTTTCAGAGGCCCTGGTGGAAGTGCGGTGATGAAGGGGACTTTTAAGGAGGCGTCACAGCTCCCATGGGAATTGGCTGTGGCTGCAGTGCAGGCTCAGCTGTCTCCACACTAGTGGCTGCAGGCTCCCGCAGCACTCCGACCGCATAATGCGTGTTGACATGGATGCTTTCCCAGGCCAGCGGTGTGTAGGGTGCCCTTAGGGCCCTGGAAACAGGTGGAGGTGAGACGGCAAGTGCCTCCTGTGTCCTTTCAAATTTGTTTAAGCCATCGAGGTGTCCTGGCTAGATGTCATGAGGACTAAAGAATATGAGAGATGGAAGAAAATGCAAAAACCCAGAGGCGTTTGATGCCTCCAGATTTAGATGGTAATTGGTGATTTATTTGGACTGGGTCCTTGTGTTAGAGCAGGAGATCAAGAACTTACAGGCTGGGCTCATGGAGCACTTGGGTGGAGAGTTCTGTAAAACTCTATGATATAAAGTCATATAAGCAGAGATTGTCCCCTAGGACACTAAACTGAGATTGTGTTAGCAAAGAGGTGGTTGTTCTAAATACCCATTGTTTGAGAACAAGATGAAACCAATGGGAAAGACAGGAAGTAATGAGTGAGAATAAGAAATATTGAGGTATAACGATGAGCAATGTGTCATTACAATGCTTTCTATAGACTATTTTTAGAAGCACAAAGATTGAATAATAGCAAATGAGGCTTTGAACTGAAATGGTATAGGATATGTTTCTTATGTCTTTGAGTATTTTTGTTTTGTTCTTTTGACTTACATAATATTGTGACCTGGCTTTTCTTTATTTAGAGCTTATATTGGTATATTATATATTACATATGGTAGCTAAAATAAACCTTGCTATTATATAGCAAACGGGCACATTTCTTTGGCATATGTATTCCATACCATGCACATATAATTGATGAAATGGAAGATTTTGGAACTCTACAGTTCATGTTCTCACTCATGTTCTAGCTAGTACACTGTAATATTTTGCAGCTTGGATATTTTAAGATAAGTGGAGTTTATGTGTTATAATCCAGATTTCAGTGCTAAGCTTCAGAAGATCGCAGAGTGATTTGAAAATGATCTACTCAAAGATTATAAGGCCATCTCAAAGCTGACACCCTGTCTTCACATTATGAAACAATTAGAAAAAAAACCCCAAGAATTAAAAAACAAACCATGAATCTATAATTGAAGGTCAATCCCATTCAAACATTACTAGCTAAGTACAACAACACTTTCCAATATTAGAAATAACTGAGGGGGAGTGATGTCAGAGTTTTGCCGAAGGGCTATATGGTTAGAGTTTGTCTGGTGTTATTGCTCTTGCATTAACACAAGTTTGTTTTCTGTCTTTATACCTATTTAAAGTGACTAAGTTACTTATGCATGCAGCTGGTCAGTCCTGTTAAACTAGGATGTTGTGAAGCCTGGACTGGCTAAAGGTGGTTATAATTTCTCGGGCTTCTAGGTCCGCAGTGCCACCTCCTACTTTCCCACCACCTCCTATTGTACAATTCAGTAATTCTGGTTTCCCCCAAGATGTTTTCTCTCCAGCAACAGGTCTCTCTTTATGGTCTCCTTAATTAGGGAGACTGCATCCCTCAGCTTGAAAATCATGACCACTACTGCACGTACTGGCTTTGGGGGAGCCTAGGCAGTTTGGATGCTCACCTTACTAAACCTGGATGGAGGTGGGCAGTCCTTGGACTTCCCACAGGTCAGGGAACCCTGATTGCTCTTTGAGCTGATGAGGGAGAGGGACTTGATTGGGGGAGGGGGAGGGAAATGGGAGGCGGTGGCTGGGAGGAGACAGAAATCCTTAATAAATAAATAAATTTAAAAAAAAAGAAAAAGAAAATCATGACCATTTATACGTCAGGAAAGCATGTAAAATGAGGCCTATGTTGAAAACCCACGGGTACATGATCGTTACAGATAAAACGTATGTAGGATGAAGTCTGGGCAAACAAAAACCCGGAATTGACTTGATCGTGTGAGGCGAAGGCTCTTCAAGATGGAAGGATCAAGGGCCTGCTCCCCTCTGTGAGAACCACGTTCTGAGCTTCAGTGGAGCAGTTGATCCGGGCTCCTCTACCATCAGAAGATGAGTAATGACGTGTAGATTAGGAAGCAATCACGTCTGCATTCCACAAGGTCCTGGATCTGAGACCAAGACATCTGATGTTGTACACCGTGTTCCTAATTATCTGATTAGAGTTAATTACTCCTCAGTCCAGTAGGAACGGAACTGTATAGGCATCTATGATTTGGTTTCATGAATTTATCTTGTCATATATGCTTTCATGTGAACGTCTATGCGTGTTCAGTTTTCCTTTCAATATTTATTGTATCAGCAAACACACCACACATGAAAACATACGTACATACACACACAAACACACACATACACACCCCTCTTGCAAAAACCAAACTCCACGCAACTCTCAAGATACTTGGATTCTACCATGGTGGTTCAGATTACAGAGGCAAACAGCTGCTGCAGCTTCTGTTCCTGTTGTTTCACAACTGATTTCAGAAGCATTTTGGTAGTTTAGTTTATAACTAGCTTTCTCCATCCACTTTAAAAATCACCCTTGCTTTTTAAGACAGGTTGGAAGGAATATTAGTTAAAAATTATCTTCCCTAGAGATAATGTAGTACAGTCGAAGTAATTTTATTAAGCAAATTTTATACAACTTAATAAATTCTACAGCAGAAAAATTTAGTGCATCTACACAGACTGATAGTAAGCCTGAGGCATCGCTTTGAAAGAACTCAGGATTTGCAGATCAAAGAGAAAGTCTCCATTTTAATTTAATGTGAATTGTCAACCTGATAGCCAACCGATTGTCATTTTCTTTTTATTTGTTATGAATCCTATTACAGATTCATTAGATCAGTTTTCTTTTCTATTTTTTAAACAAATGGAAGTTGACTGAATTAGCAAATGTCAATTGCAGCAGATCCAGAATGGCCAGCTACACAATACATTTGGGGACGTCAGACAAGTTTTATTTGTCTAAAGGTTACAAAAAGAGGTCATAGCAACATTATCCAATGACAGATGGAGCAGTATGTTTCTAGGTCACCCCAAAGGGACTTTGTTAGCAAGTACAGTACTGTGGATGGGAAATCTGAGCGACTGCTTTATCAGGCTTTCTGAAGTTTCATGCTCACTCTCGCATGGGTAAAGCTGAGGTCTAGCTGTAGGTATCCATGGTTTGGACATAAATGTGTCTGAGTAAGTCGCATCTAACTTCATGCTGAAGGATGTACAGAAGATCCCCTCGAATGTCACTCAGCAAACCACCTGTACCATTTATCAACATGTCTCCCTGGGGGCCCCATAACCTGGTCTGCCTGCTTCTCAGCTGAGAGCTTCTGCCCAGAGCAAGCTACCAGGACAGGGTCAGAACCCAGGAAGCTGGCGGTCCTGGAGAGGCGTCAGTTTATCCCGCACATGTTCATTGTAAGAACTTCAGAAACACTGGGGAAAGTGCTAAAGTGGTCGATTTTTAGAAATTTGAAAACGAACACATTTTTTGCAGACGTTTTCAGGACACTTCAGAGAAATGCTTGCATTTCTGTAAGAACCGTGAACATCTGTGGCATCTTAGCCTGGCCCTTTCTACCCCTTCCCAAGTCATGGCTGACAACTAAGGATCTTGCAAGCTTTATTGTTAGAGAAACCAAGAGTCTAGCAGGCTTTGAAGGAGGATAGATATTTTTCAGCTCCCTGTAAAGTCCCACCTCCAGAGAGTTGTCAGTTTTTGTCCTATTTGGAAAAGATCACTTTGCAGGGGTTGATCTAACTTAGAGCTCACTTAGCGAGTCAAACCCTGGCCCCAGGACTTTGATCGGACACAAAGGTCAGCAGCAACTGTTCAATGACCATCTGCTTGAAACAGTCATGTGACTGGGGTGAGTCCACATTAGACAAAGAACTAGTGACAGATTTCAGGGAATGCAGTGTGCACACAGAGCTTCAGAAAACTGTTGTCTCCCGTTTTTATGAAGGCGAATAACAGGCGCAGAGTAGGGGAATATCCAACTTAGGAACATCCTAATATCTCACTTCCGGCAGACTTAGATGTGACACACGAGCAGGAAGTAAGGATTAGTCATATGTGAAACTACTAGAATGTCACCGAAACTGCACCCTAAACCCAACACAGCATCCCTGAGTAGAAATTGGGAGACAAAATAATTCAATAAAGTCAAGAAATTTATGTTTAACCATTGGCTTACAACTTAGCTAAGGAAGCCAACTTGAGAAAAAAAATTCAGATTTTATAGAACTGAAGAAAAAGTCACTGAACAAGCAGCAGCACACACAAAGAAAGATGAGTTAAAACAAAATATGCTGGGAGAGGAAAAAATTGTATTTAAAATGTTTAGTTTTCGACAAATAGTATAAGACCCACAATAACCAGAAAGCCATAAATCATGATAGGTGGAAAACTATCAAAAGAAATTGTCTCAAATGAGACTTGAATGGCACCACAAGTCAACGAGACCTAGGAAACATAGAGAACTCACCACCCACAAACAACTGAATACACGCTCTTGTGTGTAGGAACATTTCCAGGATAGACCATATGTTTGGCAATGAAACACATCTCAATAAGTCTCAAAAGGGATTACTGGCAAGGTCCTAAAAATACTTTGGATTTTTTACAAACTTTCAGAAAAATAGACATGGCAAGATTCTATCAACCCAGTTCTCGATGCCAAAATCAGTGTAACAAGGAAACTATAGATCAATATACTCCATAAGTATTTTGGCAAAATAGTCTCAATAAGATACTAGCAAAAATAAGTTTAACAACACAATAATAAAGATAATACTTGATGATCAAATGGGATGATCCTAGCACTGTGAGGTTGTTCAATTTATGAAGACTCAATCAATCAATGTCAAAGATGATAGTAATAGAATAAAAAGGAAAACTAAAATATTTCAATAGATATGGAAAATACACTGAACAAAACTCAATAAGCTTTCATGAAAACATAAAAATCCTTGGAAAAAATCCCTAGAAATGGAAGAGATTTCCTTATCATCATGAAAAACCCACAGGTCATTGCTTTTATTGGGGAATAATTTAAGGATCTCTACCCTCACTGCTTTTATTTCACATTGCATCAGAGGTTCTAGTCAGGATCGTTAGACATGTAAAAATAAAACACATCCAGATTAAAAAGGTAAATGTGAAACTATTTCTATTCACAGATGACATTGATAGTATGACCTATAAAGAACTTTCTAAGAAATACATCCTCCCCAAAATTGAGAACTAAAAATGGGTTCAGCAAAGTTATAGAATACAAGAATAATTAAACAAATGAACAGTATTTCTATAAACTGCAGCAACGAACCGCTCAAAATCAAAATAAAAAGATTATTTCTTTGATGATATTAATAAAAACAATAATAAAATATTTCATAACAATGCAACAAAAGAAGCATGAGATATTTTATACACAGAGCCAGGAAACAGTCTTAAGAGACATTAGAAAGCAAATGGAATGACATGTATGTTTTGTTCATTGGTTAGAAACTTTAATACAGCTAAGACAAAAATAGTATTTAAACAGACTTATAAATTCAATGTAGTTCTTTTCAAAGTCTAGCTGCTCTTAGTGTAGGAATTGATACGGCTGGCCATACAGAATGTGAGGCACTCAGAGCAGCCACACGCTGAATGAAGAGCAAACTGGCGTAGCACACTCTTTCCTATTAAAAACTTAGTACAAACCTGCCATCGAGACAGGGTGGTACTGGTACGAGGATGGATGATCAGAGCTATAGCACTGAGAACCTAGAGATCAACTATTCACTTATGGGGAACTGAGTTTGAAAATTGCGCTAAGAAATCATAAATTTGATGTGGTGGTGCCCGTTAATACCATCAGTCAGGAGGTGGTAAGAGAATCAGAAGTTCCGGTCATTCTCAGCCTCAAAGTGATTCTGAATCTAGCCTGAACTATAAGAGATTTACTTAAAAACAACAACAACAACAGTCTTTTTGCTGGGTCTTGATGGAGCACTGCCATGAGATTTGACTCCAATATTAGACAGCATGGATATACAGCTAATCATAATTGCTAAAACTATAAAACTTTTAGAAGCCAGTACAAGCATAAATCTCCAAAACTCTGAGGCAGACAATGATTTCTTACAAGTCAAAAAAGACAAAAGAAAAACACACAAGTCTGGGCTTCATCAAAATAAAACCAAACCTCAGGCTGCAGAGATGGCTCAAGAGTTAAGAGTACCTGTCACTTTCACAGAGGACCTGAGTTTAGTCCCCAGCACTCACATGGTGGCTCACAGCCATCCACAGTTTCAACTCCAGGGGATTTGGCACCCTCTTCTGGCCTCTGTGGGCACCAGGCATGCAAGCAGTGCACATACATAAATGTAGGAGAAACACTCATACAATAAAATAAAACAAACAAAAAATCTTTAAATAAAAGTAGGCCTCATTTTTTTCATAAAGAACACCAGCAAGGAAGTAAAAGGAGTTCCATAGAGCTGGAAGACTATTTGTAAATAATTTTCTTGATTAGGCACATTTATCTAGGATAGATCTATTTTCTATCTCTAATCTATCTATCTATCTATCTATCTATCTATCTATCTATCTATCTATCTATCTATCTATCTATCTATCTATCTCTATCTATCATCTATCTATCTATCTATCTATCTATCTATCTATCTATCTATCTATCTATCATCTATCTATCTATCTATCTATCATCTATCTATCTATGTATATATCTATCATCTATCTATCTAGAATTCTTACAACTCAGCAATAAAAGGGTAAAAATGATACAAGTCAAAGCAGCAAAGATATGAACAGATATTTCTCTGAAGGTAACACACAATATCTAGTAAGCATATTTAATCAAAACTATGATAAGACTCCTATTCACATATATTAGAAGGGCAGGCAGAGAAATAAACCATTGATAGAATTACAACTTGTGGGGTTGTAGATAAATAAACACTGTAGGAATCTTTGTTCCCAAACATAAAGTTGCCAGGTCATCTGGATGACCATTTCATATATGCAAGAGAAATGAAAGCATTTAACCATACAAAATATGTATATCGCATTTACAGTTTACAGCAGCGTGACTCATGCTATTGCTTGATGTGGGATTCCCCTCTGTATATTACCAATGGTTAATAAAGAAGCTGTTTCAGCCAATGACTTATCAGGGTAAAGTCAGGCAGGATATCTCTGATATCTATCTATCATCTATCTATCTATCTATCTATCTATCTATCTATCTATCTATCTATCTATCTATCTATCATCTATCTATCTATCTATCTATCTATCTATCTATCTATCTATCTATCTATCTATCTATCTATCTATCTATCTAGAGTAGGCAGAGTCAAGGAGATGCCATGTAGCTGCCAAAAGAGACAGACACCAGAACCTTACCGGTAAACCACATCCTCATAGTGATACATAGATTAATAGAAATGGGTTAATTTAAGATGTGAGAGCTAGCTAGAAAGACGCCTAAACCATTGGCCAAATAGTGTAATTAATATAGTTTCTGTGTGATTATTCAGGTCTGCGCAGCTGGGAAACGAATGAGCAGTTTCCATTTGAAGCTCCCAGAGTTGAAATTACCTAAATGCCCATCAGGTGATGAATGAATCAACAAAACACTCTGCCTGTGCAACAAAATATCCAATAATAAAAAGGAATGGAGTGCCAATACATGGTGCAGCATGGGGAATGAGTGCAGCAGGGGAGAACTCTTAAAGAAAAATAAAGTAACCATACATACCATAGATTGCTTGTTTTAAGTTGCATGAAATGTCTGGACTAGACAAAGCCAGTAAAAGAGAAATTAATGTTTTTCAGGCTTTGGTAGAAGGAACGGGGTGTGACTACTAATTGGCATGGAGTTTTTTTTTTGAGCTATGAAAATATTCTAAAATTGCATACTGGTGAGGTTTTCATAAATGTAAATGATTAGAAATGTTGATTTGTACATTTTAGAAGGGTTTCTTTTATTTAACTCACCTTGAAAAAACCTGTTATTAGAATGGAAAGATTTAAAAAAAACCTCTGTGAATAGAAATTATGCTCTTTAGGTTTCAGAAAAGTAAATACACAGTTTTTGAGAATGAGTTAGAAGACAGCATACCATTTGAGGTTTCGGTTGCCTTGTATTTATTTTCAACTTATTAGAGCTTTTGAAATATGGAAAATTACAGAGAACATTCTTCTGAGTTTTTTAAAAATTTTATTTTATGTACATTGTTGTGAGGGTGTCAGATCCCCTGGAACTGAAGTTATAGACAGTTGTGAGCTGCCATGTGGGTGTGGGAATTAAATCCGGGTCCTCTGGAGGAGCAACCAGTGTTCTTAACCAGTGAGCAATCTCTCCAGCCCCTGCATTCTTCAGAGTCAAACACACAAAAAATTCAAACTTTAGAGAATAATTGCCAGGGCATAAAATAATGATTGGGCAATGACTTTAAATCCAGAAATTACACTTTGGATGGAAACTCTCAACACACAGGAGGTTGTGGAACTGGGAGGCCTAATGAAGAGTGTTGTGGAATTCACCCACTTCATCCATCTTTCTAGCAGAAGACCAAATATATATATGGAAGAGCAACACCCGCCAGACTGGTTCATGGGGGATTCAGTTTAGTCTCCAGGGAACAGATCTCCTTGAACCCTTTAGTCAGTGGAAACAATAGTTGAGACTATGTATGGCAAAGGAAGCAATGCAGTGGGTGGGGAGTGGGGTGAGGACCTGTGGACAGATGCCTCAGTAATACCCCTTAACATGGAAACCACAGCTGAGACCTTACTTTCTCACTGGGACAATGACAAGTCCTACCAGGAGACTGCCCATCAGTTTCTTGAATGAGAAGGACAGAGAGTCTCAGTTCCCATGATTTGTTACGGACTAGTCAGGAATTCCCCCATTTGATTTATGTCTAGAACCCCAACGCAGGTTTGCTTCCAATAATAAGAAGTCCGTTGGATTTTTTTTTCTTTTGCTCTAGTTCGCTGTTGGATCTTCCTAAGTTTGCAAGTTCTGTTTTAGAAGTTCGGTGGTTATTTGTCTACTATTTCATGTATTGGGAAGGAAGTTGATGGAGCAAGCATCTGTTTCTCAAGAGTTTATGGTTTAGTCCTTTTTAGTTTTGCGTCATATTTTCTTAACCATGATGAAAGGACCTTTTGGGGTAGCAATAATAATATAGAGACATAATGGCTGCTGTTTTTTTTTTTTTTAAAGAAGGTTCTGTTCCTTTCATGAGAGACTTCATGTAGTCCCCAATATCATTTTAGGTAATCATGTAGGTGACCTTGAGATTCCATTTTATAGAGGGAGAATTGGATTAAGGAGAGATGAAGCAACTAGACCAAGTACATGAAGAAGTGAGGGCTTAGGCAGAGGTGAAGAGAGACAGGCTGAGTCCTGGAGGTGTTCTTCACCATGGTCTACATATGTCCTGCACCACATTTTCTCTATCTTAGCACGCAGTGTTTGCAACCCTCACTCAGCGTAACTGTTTGATTGCTTACAAAGTGAAATAAAAATAAGACAAAAGTATAAAAGGTTCCAAAGCAGCAGCGGCAGCAAGCTCACGGTTGGGATTCACATGGTTGAGTTTCTAGGAGGACTTGATTTTGGAACATCTTCAGTGTCCCTTGTGAACAGAATCCCTTATAAATGCTGGGAGAAAAAGCAGATTCTTGGGTTCCTTCTCCCAGAAATGGTAGTTCAGGTCTGGGAACAAACTTGAATCTGCATTTGGGCAAATAACTTAGGGTGTTTTTTAAAAATTATTATTTCAGTGGCTGGATATTGGCATATTTAGAGAAGCACTCCCTTTAGGGAGCTGGCCAGAAAAAGGGCAAGCAATGGTACCCCTTCAGACTGTGGTAGTCATGCGAGTCGCACCAGGGAGGCTAATGAATGTGACATAAAGAAGTGCAGTGATGGGCCGGCCCATCTTTTCCAAAGAGTAACTTCTAATTATTGCTGTTTCACTTTTTCATCTGAACACTTTTGTGCACCAGCTGGGTACCACTTACTGTAACACTGAAACTGCGAAGATGAATAACAGCAGAATTGTCTCCCTCAGGGAACTTTCACATCATTGAGGAGAAGCAGACTTGCACCCAAACACTAGGACCACACCACACATGGCGCTGGACATTTCTATTTGCTATGGGGGTGCTACAAAAATGATCATAGGATCATGATTAAAGGATAGGTTGAAGGGCTTTCTACCAGGCCTGAGCATTGTGAACATGGCACCAGCAGGTCTTTCTCACCCACCTTTTCCTCTACCTAAATTGCTATATCACATTCCCAAAGCTAGCCCTCAAGCTCTGCTCCTTTATTTGGCCTCTTCCTTATGCCTGACTAAAAAGTCTAAGGTCCAGCTACCAAAACACCAAGGTCCAGCAATCAAAATTTATTCTTTGGCTACACTGGCTAACCTGTCAAATCAGAACTTACCAGCTCACCCTAACATGGACTTCCCCCTTTTTTTTCCTTAAAAAATCACTCCTGCAGAGACACCTGCTGTCTGTCTTTGACAGATCCATGGACAGGCCCCTTCTCTGGCTTGTCCCCTCTCTGGCAACACATATCCTTCCGTGATGAGAATTTGGTGTCTGGCTGAGTTTCCTACTCTTAAATGGGTGGTGATTCTTATGAGCTGGAAGAAGGGCAACCCTAAAGCAGGAAGATTACTGGGGACCCATTGGTGTAGTTGGTGTGTAGGTTTGGATTGTTTTAGATTTGGTGAGACTCATCTTGTTTGTACAGAGCAGACAGGTTCTGTAGCTATTCCAAAGATAGAAGTAGTCAGTTTTCCTTTCTCAGTGTAACCAAGGAGCTCTGCTTGGTTCCGGAAGATGTTTGTAGTACTGACTTTATCAGAGAATTCGGGAAGAAGAGAAATAATAATTTAAGGACATGTATGGAAATGTGTGGGGATTTGGGGTGCTGCCTGTCTGGAGAGGGTTTTAAGAGTGGAGGTGTAGATATGGGAGAACCCAGCCAACAGGGAGTTAACTAAGGATGCCTGGTTTGACACCAGAGGAATGGGTACCAGTCACAAAACCCCGGGAAAACTAGGAGGAGAAGGGAATAAATCTGGAGGAGAAGGAAGGAGTGAGAAGCAGCGGGAAACCACCGGGAAAGCAGGGACTATCAGCAGTGTGAAGTGCTGTTGCCCACACAATCTGTTGTGACTTGGGCCTTGGCATTGTGGTGTACATGGGGAAAATTTACCGTCAATGCAGCTGGCTCAGTCTGACCTATGGCTTTACCGACACAGCAGAATTTAATGCCCTTCTTTCTAACAGTGCCTTGAGGATTAGAATTATATATAGACATGTGAGTATGTATCTTTAATTGATTGATTAATTCAGGGTCGTTTTTGTATATGATGTACTTCATTCCTTCAATTGGCTGGTCATTTTTTATATACATATTTTCGAATGGTTTCTTTGTTATTATTCAAATTTATGTAATTTGAAAAGCTTGTCATAAGAATTGCTGTGCCATTTTATATCTTGCTGTTGTCATAGCAACTGGTTATATTCACCTCTCTTCCACCTGAATATCTCAGTCTGGTCACTGAAAATTACATGCAAATATGAGTCTCTACATTTTATAGAAAGGGTGGGATGAATGGGGAACTTCTGATTTGCTTTTTTCTCTGATAAGAAGGATAAAATTCGGCTACTGGCTTCTTCTGTTTTGCAGAAGGTTAGAGTGGAGAGAAGTCTTGGCTTGGAGCAACAACCAGTGGAAAGGATGGAGGCAGATCAATTCTTGCAATGTGAGGAAGAAAAGGAAGAGGATGAACGGGACCTCTCCAGATGGAGGACAGACTCAGGACTTTAAAGACTCCCAGGGTCACCTGCTCTAAACCCTTTAAAGTGCCTCACCCTGGGAGGACATTATCCAACACAAACCTGGGGGCTTGAGAAGCACTGTTCTGTATTGGAGGTAGGAAACCATGATGGGAGGGGAAAAGCACCGCCCTTATCCCCTATATGGCTATAGAAGTGGGAGAGGAGATCCTGCAACTTAGAGTCTGTCTTCCCACTGCAACACTGGGAAGGTTATTAGCACAATCAGAATATGATGTCAGCACATCCTGTGTTTAATAGATGTTTGTAGATCAGTCTGAGAACATAGTATAGAGATCACGGCATGGCCTTCAGAAGTCAGTAGGTAGGTCTTATGTCGTTGGAAGATCGCTTATTCATTCTATGACCTTGGGTGAGTTGTTTGACCTTCCAATGCTTCAGCCCTAGAAGGGAGATCACCACACACTGCTCATGAATGTTTGAATGATTTTCTGGGATTGTACATAAAAAAGCACTAAGGATGATGTTAAATGGTCAAAGTAAATGTGGTACAGAATTTCCTACATCCCATCAAAGAGCTGATGGGGGCTTCTCATGTAAGGTGTGCTCACACGTGGTGGGCAGAAGACCAGACTGAGGCGTGTAGGTAGTTTCAGCAGGCTGATATCTTCACATCTGTTTCGATGAGCATTTTAAACCTAATCAGCATTCATTCAGTAGTGAAAAGGAAAACCTGATTTTCACTTAAGTAATATATCTTTTTTGTTCAAAATAAGAATTTTTCTTGTTCTGAAAATTATACACTCTTAGTTTTTTCAAGATAGTGTTATTTTGTTGTTTTCCATGGTTGATCATTAATCATATGTCCTGTAAGTAGTGACACCTTGTGAATACTTAGGTAAAACAGGCTCTTTATGAAACTATGTGCCCCCGGTCAAATGATTTTCCATCACACATCTGTGTGCCCTTTGTTTTTAATTAGTTTGATATTTTCATTATATCTTCATAAAAAAGAACAATTTAAAAGAGGAAATGTTAACTGTATTTGATGCTTTTAAATTGTCTGTCCCCAGATGATTCAGGGAAAGCTCAGTCTCTAATGGTAATGATAGCTGGCCAATCTCATCAATTTTGAGTCAGTTTCCTCTTTCATATCTCTCTTTGACGTGTCTGACTGTTTCCAGAGAAGAATCCAAGGCCAAGGCCAAGTACCATGGCAGGTATCTTTTGTGGCCTCCCCAGCCTCTGAAATGGTGACCACCTTCATTTCTGGGGCTGCTCTTTGCTTCTTCCCCTTTGATGGCTAAAGCACAGACTGGAGGACAGACCACAGTGGAGGCAGTAATCCTAGTGTTTGTATCTCTGTGTAATCCTCTCCCTTTGGTTATAGTGAGACCTGTGTCTTGTCTTGCTTCTTACCAACAGTCTGTGGCAAAGGTGATGGGAGGCTGTTCTTAAGTGACATGTGGCAGAGATGAAGTGAGTTTACAGATTTAGTCAAGGTCTCAAGACAGTTTATTCTGAGTGGGTCCCATTTAACCAAGTGAAGCTACTTGTGATGGTTTGCTTGGGACTGGCCTCCACAGGCTCGTGTAGTTGAAAGCTCGTCCCTCATGGGTGGAATTGTTTTGGGAAGGATGAAGAGGTGTGATCTTGTTGGAGGACAAGTGGGCTTCGAGGTTTCAAGAGTATGGACCCAGGTTCTTTCTCTCTGCCATATGATTGTGCACCAGAGATGTAAGCCCTCAGTTACAGTTCTAGCCCCATGCCTGTCTGTCTCTTGCCTCCCTGCCATGACAGTCACAGATTCACACTCTGAAACTGTAAACAAGCTCCCAGTTAAATGCTTTCTTTTATAATTAGCTTGGTGTTTCTTCACAGCAATAGACAGGTAGCTAAGACAGAGGCCTTCCTGAGGTCAGAGCAGGGACTCTCCATGTGTATACGATGAGAGAAGTGGTCATACTGAGGATGCCAGACAGCAAGAAAGTGTTGGTCTTTAGAGGGTATTCATCAGGTGAGCTGCCAGCAAAACTTGAGGGCCCCGAGCCCTATGGCTGCCATGAAATGAACTATGCCAAGAGCTCACATGAGCTTAATAATGCAGGCTGCCAGCACCTTGACTCCAGCCTTGTTGACCCTGGACAGAGAACCCAAACGCAGGGGAGTTTTGTCAATTTGACACAAGTTAGAATCACTTGGAAAGAGGGATGTCAACTGAGGAGCTGTTCTCATGGACAGCTCGTCCTGGGACGTATAGGGCAGGCGAAGCACCCCATGAAAAACACGCCAGTAAGCAGCGCTCCCCCTTGGCTTCTGCTTTAGTTCCTGCTCCAGGGTTCCTGCTTGAGCTCTTCCTAGGGTCCTTTGCTGATGAACTCTAACTTCAAGTAAACCCTTTCTGCCCCAAGATGCTTTTGCTCATGGGTTTATTGCAGCAACAATGAGGAAAACAAAACATGCCTGCTAAGCTGTGTTGTGCTGGACCCCTGACCCCTTACACTATGGCTAACAAACGGACAGGGTTTCAAGCTGCTAAATTTATGCTAATGTGTTAGGCAGCCCCTAATACATTTGGAATGTTCTGTGTTCTGTCCCCAACCTCTGAGCAGTCTGATGTCTCTCTAGTCGGCTGGGACCTTCATTCAGTTGGGATTTGACTGTGTGTTTTGTCTTTGCTATAGGATCCCTCCCCTACTCTCTGTCAGTCTCCTTGGCTGGGTCCTCAGGTTCTTCTGTTGTCTCTCCTGTGCCCAGGGGAGTCAGGAGGGATTACCGGAGAAGCTAAGCGTCACCAGCTCTCTTTATCTTGCCAAAAACCACTGACAAATTGATGTGGCAACTCCCCAGGTTGGTTTGAGAGTCACAGGGGAGACAGTATTTTGAGGGGAAGATGGCAGAAGCCGTTTGATCTCCCTGCCTTTCTTGATGCACAGAATGTCAGCGCCCACACCTCCTGTGTCTTATTCCCTCTTTCCTCGTGCACTCTCCTTAGGGAGGGGGTGATGGCGCCCCTCTCCTGCCCTCCAGCATCACAGGGTTTCCTTGATAGAAAAGCAAGCTGAACGCCTTTATTACTACAGAAATGTATTTTCTAACCCACGAGAGAACTCTAGGCTGACATAAGCTCAGGCTTGGTTGCTGACATGCTTCAGGAGACAAAATAAATTTTACAACTCACCCTCATTTATTCCTTCACTCATTCACTGACAGAACGTTTGTTGTGTGTCTACCAGTACCAGGTTCTGTGCATAGGGGATGCCGCAGCGAGCAAAACCAAAAGCTGTTGTCTTGGAGCTCATATTCTTTCAAAATGAGAGCTGGCATGCCAGCTTACTTCTTGCTGCATAATCTTATTTTGCATATCAGAAGCTGGGTGGTACCTCATTCTTTCTCTTTGCATTTCCTCAGTAAAAAAAAAATCGTTTGCTGCCTCCAGTCAGATGCAATTAAAGTGATGGGCTCAGAGGCAGATGTAAAAGCACATTAATCATTTTCAAAATATTATCACCATTATAGATGTTCAAAAATAATACACACACGCATATGGATTTAGTGTCAGAGAGTGTTTTCTTTTTCCTACTTTTCTTTCCCTGTAGTTCTTTCTTGGATAATTTTTCACAGCAGACAGTGTAAGAAGACACAGTAAAATGCTTAAATTTAAGATAATTAAATAAGCAATGGGCTTTCAGGAAATGGCAGCATAATCCCGGTGCTTCCTGAGAGTCCTGGGTGACTGAGAGCATTAGTTCCAAGTAACTGTGGGCTGTCAAGTCTCAGGCTATGGTTTCGCCTGAGTTTGTGCATCTATGTGACAAAAATGCCCCAGCACACCACTGGACACTGACGGGCTTTGCTCATTTACTTTATTTATTTTAAAATATTCTTGATTTTAACTGAAGTCCAGTTTATATTTTCCATTACTTAGATAAGGTATTAATTGTGTGTGGAAACCTGAGATAACTGATACAATTTTTAAAAAATTAATCCGGATTATGTTGTAGTAATGTGATAAAAATAAGGCTTGACTGAGTTAGCATTTAAGTTGTGTATGTGCGTCTTTCTCTGTGATCTCATTCTGGTTAAAGGAGTTTGAGAACTTATGTAGTATTACTAGACTTTTCTCCAATGATTAACCTTGGTATTAATGTATGTTTATTGATGTATTTCTGTTACTTACTAGTTACTGGATTATTTTAAGCAACATGCCAACTACAAAGCATAATTGAAGGAAGAAATTCTAGAAGGATTCATCAATGAGAAATCTAAGAAATAAGACTTTTGTGTTTATGGCATAAAGTGTGTGATGTGTGTATATATATATATATATATATATATATATATATATATATATATATTAGAATTAGTGAAATCATGAATATTGGAGGAGAATCAATAATCACTAATTTACTAAAACAGCATAATTCCTGACAACAGTCTAAACATTTGTCCTCATGCCCATAGATACAGATAAGTGTAGGCTTTACCTCTCATCAAGGAAGTTTCTCTTTGCAACAGACCACTACAGAAAACCATAACTGATCAAAATGCACAGTTCTCCAGCCCAGTCCTGTTGCGGGGTTCTAACGTCTCCCTCAGGGGAGGGGGTAAGAAGGAGGCATCGAAGGTACAGACTCTGGGAGTCAGGCAAGTGGCAAAGCAGCTTTGTTCATTCAGAAATGAGGAGAGCCTTATATACCCTCTTCCCAGCACCCAGGCTTTCTAATCAGTTGACATTGCGTGGTCACCCCTCATTGGTTAAGCACTATCAGGATCTCTGTCAGCACCTGTTGCTAGGCCCCCAGGTAGACTCCAGGTTGGTTCATCTCTCAGCCTTGAAGGCCTTATCTTCCTACACAGTCCCAGTGATAACATCTACAACACTGCTCCTTCACTCAAGGCTTGGAGGTCACTGCCGAAGAGGGCAAGGGAAGACTGTAAGATGCAGAAGAGCAGGGAGTTTTCTCTGAGATGGCTTCTCCTAGAAATGTCAGATGCTACCCCAAGGAGGTCTCACCAACACAGCTGCCTAAATATGCGATGAACAAGGACGACACCAATAGACATGCCAACAGGGTCAGGGGAAGCTTATGAGGCTTCATCCTTACACAAAGAACTACAGACAACTCAGGATCCCTGAGAGCAGAAGAAATACCCATCCCCAGGGAAGAGCGTGCCTACTGGCTATTCCTATACCAAATGGTCAGGCCTGAAAACGTGTATATGAGTGACATCGTATGAACCAAATAGATTATATTTGGATATACATGTGTATAATATATGCATATCACAGCAACTAATTAAAAAAATAAACCGTGAATATGAAAGAGAGCCAGGAGATGTATATGGGAGGGTCTGAGGTGGGAAAGGGAAGGGAGCAATGTTGGGATTACATTATAACTTCCAAAAAAAGTGAAGAAATGAGAATGGCAGAATTAGGCCAGGATTAAAAAAAGTGAAATGGCAAAGTACAACCCAATGCCATTCAGGAAACTTGGAACACTCTAATTCAATTACATTGTCTGCATTTGGTGGAAGGCTCCCATTTGCATATTCCTCGCTGGCATAGCTACCCTGAACAGAAGGGGCCCAGGAAGGCTTATGTGATGTGCCAATGTGTTTCCATCTGGAGTAATATGGCAGACAAAAGGGAGACCTAGTTGATTATCTGAATATACTACATCAACACCCCATCACTTGGGCTCTATTAAGTAGGCAAACAAACATCTGGAATACAGGTGTGCGAGGAAAGAAATCATGGAACAAATTAAACCCAGGTGGGAGACTTTGGTCTTTTCAGGAAATTACCCTTGTTTTTAAAATTAAATTTCAGTTATAGGCCAATAATTCAATCCTCAATTGATAATTACAGTCTCCTCTAAATTTTCATCCTTTTTAAGCTCATGAAACATTTACTTAAACCAAGAGTTATTAGAAATACAAATAGTGATGTGTTCCCGAAACAGGTGCTATGGCCCTTGCGAGTTATATGATGTGGAGATACTAGCATTATTTGGGGTTGAGGGAGACTTGCCAGTTTTATTTTTTATATATTTATGCACTGTTTGGAGTTCAGACTGGGTAGTAGAAACTTTTAGGACTGAGCTAGTTAAACCTGATGAAGACGCACCAAGAGTCAAAGTGGCACTGCCAGCAGAAAGAATGGCCCCTCTGTCCCTGGTGGCAGGAGGATTTGGTTATTGATGTAGCTCAGGTGGAGTGCAGACAAGACAGCAGACACCTGCTTCAGCGTAGCCTGGGGCTCTCCAGAAGGCGAGCAGTGCAGGCCAAGTCTGTGTGGAGGAGAGCCAGCTGCAAAGGAAGTGGGAGGGGGTGAGTTGAAGAGGAGCTGAGTGTTTCTCTGTCTTTTTTCTTTTTTCTGGCAATGCATTTGGAGTCCTGGCAATGCTGGGAGGAAAAACACAGAAGCAAGTCTTTCTGCTGGCTTCCATATAAATGTTATGGAAAAGAGGAAAGAATAAAGTCAAAGGACAAAGATTATGGTCTTCGCAGGTAGAGGTCACTTGATTCTCAAGACCGAGAAGGATTATGTGTGCATAGTGTTTGATGTGGGATAATCTCATAGTAGTTTTGACTATTTAGGCAGTGCAGCTTTTGAGATTCATTGCCTATTTAATTCTTAAATAGCACATTGAATCCACATTCTAAATGTTTCTGCCGTCAGTTTCCTTTTACATTTTGACTTCATTTACTTATGTGTGCAAATGGCTGCTGACCCAGCAGATATCAAAATGCTGAATGTTTGTGTACATGTAGTTAAGGCGGGTCCTGTAAGTCTAGCATTCCTAAGGTTCCAGGAAAAGACTGAGGGATGGGCAGAGACCAGAAGTGTTTAGGGGAAGGTAGTGTTTAGAAAGATGACCACAAATCCTTCATTAATCCTCCTTTCAAAATGTGGAACCTCGTTTCACGTGCCTTGAACAAAGGTTGAAACAGATACGGTCTTTCCTTCACTCTCTCTTTGGGTTGCTTGGTCTCTGTTTATTCACCCTAGGGAATCTAATTTCTGTGTCCTGAGATTTCCAGGTGGCTCTCTGGGGAGGCCCAATTGGGAAGGGATGGAGGCCAATGAAAAGCTCAGGCTTCTGCCAACAAAGACATGAAAGAGTCTAAGAAAGCTGATGTGTGACTCCATCCCCTGCCAACATCTTGTGTGAAACCTCAGGAGAGACCCCTGAGCGGGGGCTGCTGAGGGAAAATGCTTCTCAGCCTCCAATCTACAAAACCAATACATTTTTGGTATTTTATGCTCTGCTCTGGGAGTAATTTGTTAGAAGTAGCTAACTACTACAAGGAGAATTCACCACTTTGAAATAGTAAAAAAAACTGTCTGGGAGACTCAAGGAAAATTTCATAAATAGTGTATTCGTCTACCGACAAAATACCCGAAGCAGCCCATCTTTACAGAGGAAAGAAGTTGGTTTAGCTCAAGGACAAAGCTATGCAGTTAGCTTAAGTCTGGTGATCATTTTACACCAGATGATGCCAACAGCAGAATGTGCGTAGAAGGACAGGATTGCATTCTAAAGAGCAGTATGCCAATGAGTTTGGGATCCTACACCCCATTCTTAGAGCACTCCCCCAAATGATCTAAGAACCCCCCATTGGGGCTCCATCTCGTTATTGTCCACCATTTTCCACCACCACACTGAGAACCGAGTGTCTAACAGGAGCCTTTGGGATACAAGGAAAGAAAGTGTATTTGGTTGTTTATGATGGCCACATCACTACATTTTAGGACACCTTGTCTAGAGCTCTGTAATACCTAGAATCCTGTATCTTTTCAATGGTTATTAAGTGAAAATGACAAGTTTTGTGTTTTTCTAATAAAGTTTTAAGATAAGATGGGGAGTTTCTAGTTCCTGCATCAAGATGTCACACCTGGAGAGTAAAGGGGAGGGAGAGGAGAGGGAGAGAGAGACACACACACACACAGACATATATATATATATATATATATATATATATATATATATATAGGCAGACAGATTCACATATACATACACAAACACACACACAGAGCTAATAATAGCTAGTTTTTTTTTTTCATGGCGTTTTTTTCAAATTCAAATAAAACAGACACAGCTTGGAGATATGTACAAAATCAGTAGTTAAGTAGCTTCAAGATAAATTGGTATTTATTCTCCAAATTTTATTCCTTACTCAGAGAAGATTAGGTCTTGGACAGAAACATTTGGTACAGAAAGCTTTTCTCCTTTTTTTTTTTTTTAAAAAAAAACGAGGAAGACATTTCAGAGTTTGAATGTGAAATGCCGAATGATGGTAGATATTTGTTATGAGTCAGGAGAAGGATTTTTTTTTTTAGGTTTTGGAAGATTGTAGTAATATGGGCGGTGGGGCTGCGTCCCCAGCACCCCGGCTGCCTGCTCGGCTAGCTTATGCCCCAAAATAATTACACGGACACTGTATCCTTTTAATCACTGCTTGGCCCATTTCTATCTAGCCTCTTCTAGGCTAACTCTCGCACCTGGACTAGCCCATTTCTAATATTCTATGTAACACAGCTAGGTGCGCTTACCGGGAAGATTCTAGCTTAAGTCCATCCTGGGTCAGAGCTTCATCGCGTGCATCTTCCCGGGAGCGGGGAGCATGGCGTCTCTCTGAGGCGTCTGCTCCTGAGAGGAGAGCTGTGGAGTCTCTGCTCACTTCCTCTTCCTCCCAGCGTTCTGTTCTGTTTACTCCTCCCACCTATCTTCTAACCAATGAGGGCCAAGCAGTTTCTTTTTATTTAATCAATGACCTTCCTCCATCAGAAGATGAGTGTTTAATTCCTTTCTAGAGCTTAATATGCCATAGTCCCGTTCTCTCACTAAAGATGGAAAATATCAATGACGTCATCTCTCTAAAACCTAGGCAGGAATTTTGGCTCTGGGCTCATGGTAACTCAGGTCTCAGTTTTTAAAAGTTCTGTGACCTTGGGAGAACAATGTGCATCAAAGACACTTGGCTTTCTTGTGGTTTCCCTTCTGCGTGCTCACTCTTGCAGCTCAGCAGTTGAAGAGATTGTATACATACAGAGTTGAAGCCAGTTCACACAGACCGAGTTTGATGCTTAAAATGATCTATAAAGCACCGAGTTTCAGGTCCCTCCTGAATGGAAGGAAAAGCACTGTTTCAACTACAAGCTAATAATTCAATACTATAAACATGATATAAAGAAATGTATGTGGGCTGGGCTTAGGCCTGGGTTACCTGAGTGCTTCCATAGAGAAAGAGTGTAAAGGGCTTCACAAGTGTTTCAGCACTGTATGTGAGTCTGGCAGGCTTAGCTCCGAACCCAGTCTGTTTGTCATATAATTTTTATAACCTGGATACATATGATCCAGAAAGAGGGGCTTTGGTAGGAGGGATGCAACGAAGTTCTAAGTTCTCATACATCCAAGGACACCATGCTCTGCACGGATATTTTCTTTGTCTGTTTCCCTGACTCTTAGGACCCCCTACCACAGTCTCAACTGACTTGCTGCTGCATGTCATAGAACTCTCCACGTTCCCTTCTCTAAGCTCCTGCGTCACGCTTGCGAACTCTTTGCATGAGACCAGCATGCTCGCTCCCTCACATGGTAGGACCGAGTGCGTAGAATTCATTCCGCTGCTATTTACTGAAAGCCAGTTAAACAGAATAATCAAATACTCCCGGTCCTCTGCTGTGCATGCTTTCATGACCTTATCTGCAGCATCGTTTCCTCGCCCCAGTTTCCTCCCCTCGAAAACGTCTCCATCGTTATCTGTGTTTTAAACTTACTGCTATTTAAAAGCAGCCCTTCACCTGGCCCCATCCTTGTGCTATTGATCCTAACTTTCTCTGCCTTCCTCTGGAGCTAGTGCCATCAATAATTCCCATTCTGTTTCTCAAATTTTCACTCTCCGGCTTCACTGGGCTACTTGCTTCCCTACAGCTTGCAAATGTGCCCAGGAACCCGTATTCCTAGAACACCTTGTCTTGAGTCTGTGTCCAATTATAACTACTTATTCCTTACATTCGATTCATTACCAGGAACCATAAGCTTTAGATGCAGGGCATTCATCTTTTTATTACACCACCCCAGTCTCAGATGGAAAATCAAAATGACATGTAGTGGGGCAGAGTAGATTGTAGTTTGGGATGTTCTAGAAAATCTAGGTATTTGATGATACCGCTATCTACCTATTAGTGGAGCTCACCCATAAATTTATTGAAAATTATTCCCATTATAGTCACGAACAGCTTTCCAACTTTGACTGCAAAATACTTCCCTTGCCCCAGTACCCTTGCGCACTGTAGACACTTGTAATTGCTAGGTATGTTCTTTCTAAATTGTTCTTTTTTTTTTTAAATTTATTTATTTATTAAAGATTTCTGTCTCTTCGCCCCCACCGCCTCCCATTTCCCTCCCCTCCCCCAATTAGGACCCCCCCCCCATCAGCCCGAAGAGCAATCAGGGTTCCCTGCCCTGTGGGAAGTCCAAGGAACCCCCACCTCCATCCAGGTCTAGGAAGGTGAGCATCCAAACTGCCTGGGCTCCCACAAAGCCAGTACGTGCAGTAGGATCAAAACGCAGTGCCATTGTTCTTGAGTTCTCAGTAGTCCTCATTGTCCGCTATATCTTTTTTTCTAAATTTTCTTTATTATTACCCCCCTCAGCGCGTCTCTCTCTCTCTCTCTCTCTCTCTCTCTCTCTCTCTCTGAGACATGTATGAGTGCGACTGTGCACATGCTATGACATGCATGTAGAAGGCAGGAGAACTTGTGAGAACAGGTGGATTCTGTGGGTTGAACTTCAGTTGTGCACATTGAGCACTTTTACACGCTGAGCCCTCTTGCCAGCCCTTAACCTCTTTGCTTGATGAGTGACAGAGAACTGCTTCAACTGTCTGTCCTTCCTCCCCTTCTCATAACTTTTCCTTTCCAGCCACCGGCTTCTTTTCCTTTTTCCTCATAGGAATATATATTTCCTTTCAAATAATTAAATGTGTTTTAACTGATACCTAAAACATAAAAATTATACATAATAATAAGGCATGTTTTAACGAATATATACATCATGTAATGTTTAAATCAGGTTAAATACGCTTAATCTCCTCAAACATTTAGTAGTTTGAAAACATTCAAAATCTATTCTTTTAACATGTCAACATGTATATTCTATTCCTATAGACATTCTGCTCTGCAGCAGAACCTCGCAATCCTACCCAGCTCTAACAGACATCCCATCATTCTCTCAGCCTTTGGTGACACTGTAGCAGTAACCTTAACTCTGTGGACATGGTGCCTCATATTTATTGAGTTGCATTTGTTCAACCATCCTGATTTCACTGGAGTGAGTCCTACTTGGTCCTGGTAAACAGTGTTTTCCTGTGTTGCTGGACTTGGATTGCTAGCATTTTGTTGAGAATATTTTTCAAAGATACAGTTTCCTATTTTTGCTATGTTCTCATCTTGTTTTAAGACGGAGGTGATACTGGCATTATAGAATGCATTCTAACAGATTTTTTTCCTCTTATTTTTTGGGGTAACTAACTTAAGGAAAATTGACACTTAGTTATTTTTGGTTAAAGTCAGTAGCGAGACTGTTTTGTCTTCCATTTGGTTGGGTTTTGAAAATCATTCTTTTGATCCTTTGAAATGTTCATACATTCTGACAGTGTGTCTGGATCAGATCCATCCACCACTACCTCTGTAGAGCTTTTCTTTGTGCTCCACAGCCTGTGTCCCTCCAACCTCATATCCTCCTTGTTTTGCTGTTACTGATAACCCCTGAGTTCAGTCAGAGATGCCCATGTACACATGCGTGTGTGGCCATCCACAGGGTGTGTGCAACCTACCACTGGCCACATTCTGAAGAGAGTCGTTCTCCTTCTCAGAGAGTTTGTAATTTTTTATTAATTTAAAATTACTGTTTCAGTTTTATTATTTGTTATAGATATCTTCAGGTTTTATATGTCTTCATGACTCAGTGTGGGAAAGGCATTCTAGGTTATCAAGCTTGTTGGCATGTAGTAACTCATAGTTGCCACCTCTGGTGTGTTGAATTTCTATGGTGTCAGTTGTAACATCGCCCTTTTCATCTTTGAGTTTTTAAATTGATTCTTCTTTCTTTTTTTTTTGAGCTGACCCAGAATTTTTATCTTTTTTCTTATCCTTCAAACAGTCAGCTCTTTTTCCTTTGTATTTTACATTAATTGTCTCCATTTCATTTATTTCTGTTCTAGTCCTGATGCATCAAGGTTTGTTGGTCTTTTCCCTACATTATTTATGCTGGAACTGATTGTTGGAAATTTTCTTATTTTAAATTTTTTAAACATCCATCTTAATACTGATTTTGGTGTATCCCATACATTTTGATGTGTTGAGTCTCCATTTTTACTTGTTTCTAGGCATTTTTAAATTTCCCTCTTGATTTCTGGATTCATCGGTCAGTCAGAAGTTGGTTGTATAATTTCCATTTTTTTATAGTATTCAAAGTCCTTATTCTTATTACTTTCTAGTTATATTGATTTGTGGTTAGACAAGATTGAATATACTTACTGAGGTTTGTTTTGAGGTCTATTATATGGTCTGCTCTGGAGACTGTTCCGTATGCTGGTGAAAAGAATATTTGTTAAGCAGCTGTTGGCTGGAATGCACTGTACACATCTGTTACAGCTGCCTGCTCTAAGGTACAGCTAAATTCTTAACATTTTTCTTTTTTTATTAATTTTAAAAGTTAGCATAAAAAGTAATGGGTTTCATTATGTCATTTTTATACATCTCTCTAGATACTGTGTATATTTCATCCTCCTCCCTTTCTATCTTTCCTCACACCTTCTTTTGTGGATCCCCTTCCTCCTGGTTCTGTTTTTATGTTACATTATTCTAGGAACTTTCCCCAGGGAGTTGAGCAAGCATCTATTCATCCAAGACAGGGCACCAACAACAGATTAAAGAAAGGAGTTTCCTCAAGTGTAGCTTGGTGAACCAATAAGTTAATTAGGTCACTTACAGGAGCATGGACAACTGAGGAATGGCTTCACAGCTGAAGGAAATGTCTCCCTTTCTACCAGCATCATTAACTGTCTCAAGGAGCTGTAGGACCCCATAAAGTCCTTTTTTCCTCTCCATGATAAAATGTTAGTGGGCCCCAGTCTTATGTAGGGTTTTATTCTGGTATTAGTTGAATTAAAAAATTTATTTTTAATTAAAATATAGTTGAATCTATTTCTCCGTTTCTTCCCTCCAGCTCCTCCAAGTTACCCTTCCTCCAAACACTCCAATGCCTTCTTCAAATTTATAGCCTTTTTTAGTTGTTATTTCTACATATCTAATATGTATATGCATATATAAATATAATCAGTTGAGTCTGTTTTTGCTGTTTATGTGTTTGTGGTTTCAGGGATGACCACTCTATGCTGAATCACCAACAAGGGTGCTCATACCTGAAGACACTAATTCTCCAGCAGTTGCTAGTTGCCTTCAGTCAGCAAATGGCAACCATCAGAGAGCTTAAAGCTGGATAAAACTCAGAGATCAATGGGGAACCCAGTGTCACAAGTCACCCCTCTATGACTCAGGGAACATCACAGAAGAAGGGGTAGAAAGACCTGTAAGAGCCAGAATACTAAGAAGTTAGCTATGAAACAGCCCTTCCTAAAACTGGCTGCATAAACAAGATTGGAACATGCTAACATGGATACATATATATGTGTATATATACATATGTGTGTGTGTGTGTGTGTGTGTGTGTGTGTGTGTGTAAGTCTTATGCAGTTAATCATGGCTGCTTGGAATTCAAGGTGGTAATGACCATATCATATCTGGAAGACACTATTCCACAGCACATGTGTATCCACTTCTCACTCTTCCCTTTCTTTTTCTTTAAGGTATTTTCCTCCATGCGAATAATCTTTTCTCTAGTCCTCTCTCACACAAAGTTTAAATATAGGTGCTGCATAAGAAATTAAGAATATATGGTATTTATCTTCCTGAGTCCTGGCTTTTTCAGCACAACATAAAGATTTCCAGTTCAATCCATGAAGAAATGCAGAAACAGTAGGTGCTATTGTCTTCTTTTTGATTTCACAGGAAATGTCTATAACTTTGGCTCTTGGTTTCTGGCTTGTAGCCTGTATTATGCCAAAGAATATTCCTAGTTTCTCCAGGGATGTTGAATTTTATCAGGGGCTTTTTGGCATCTACTGAGAAGGTCGTGTGATTTCTGTCCTTCTGTCTGTGTGCTATGCTGCATTTGTTGATTGCATGTGTTGAACAACTATTGCACTTATGTATGTTTCATAGTATGATATCTTGAAGTAGATCTTTTTTTTCATTTTTTAAAATTTATTTATTAAAGATTTCTGTCTATTCCCCGCCACCGCCTCCCATTTCCCTCCCCCAATTAAGTCCCCCCCCCAGCCCGAAAAACAATCAGGGTTCCCTGTCCTGTGGGAAGTCCAAGGAACCCCCACCTCCATCCAGGTTTAGTAAGTTGAGCATCCAAACTGCCTAGGCTCCCACAAAACCAGTACGTGCAGTAGGATCAAAAACCCATTGCCATTGTTCTTGAGTTCTCAGTAGTCCTCATTGTCCGCTATGTTCAGAGAGTCCGGTTTTATCCCAGGCTTTTCCAGACCCAGGCCAGCTGGTCTTGGTGAGTTCCCAGTAGAACATCCCCATTGTCTCAGTGTGTGGGTGCACCCCTCGCGGTCCTGAGTTCCTTGCTCATGCTCTCTCTCCTTCTGCTTCTGATTTGGACCTTGAGATTTCAGTCCTGTGCTCCAATGTGGGTCTCTGTCTCTGTCTCCTTTCATCGCTTGCTGAAGGTTAATATTCAGGAGGATGCCTATATGTTTTTCTTTGGGTTCTCCTTATTAAGCTTCTCTAGGATCACTAATTATAGGCTCAATGTCCTTGGTTTATGGCTAGAAACCAAATATGAGTGAGTACATCCCATGTTCCTCTTTTTGGGTCTGGCTTACCTCACTCAGGATAGTGTTTTCTATTTCCATCCATTTGCATGCAAAATTCAAGAAGTCCTTGTTTTTTATTGCTGAGTAGTACTCTAATATGTATATATTCCATACTTTCTTCATCCATTCTTCCATTGAAGGGCATCTAGGTTGTTTCCAGGTTCTGGCTATCACAAACAATGCTGCTATGAACATCGTAGAGCATATACTTTTGTTGTATGATAAGGCCTCTCTTGGGTATATTCCCAAGAGTGATATTGCTGGGTCCAGGGGTAAGTTGATCCGAATTTCCTGAGAAACCGCCACACTGCTTTCCAAAGTGGTTGCACACTTGAAGTAGATCTTATTGAATTAAATTTGATTGGTGCCCTTTGACTTTTTTTGTATCAGATATTTGTATAATTTTTAGGTTTGGGTATCCTTCTGTTGTTATTTCTTTGAATAATCTTTGTATTCTTTTGGCTTTTAGTAGTGTAGGAGGCCCTTCTGTATTTGTGTTGCTTTCATTGGTTATTAAAGAATCTGCCTTAGCCTAGTTGATAGGGTGGAACTCAGGTAGGCGGTGAAGACAGAACAGAATTCTGGGAGGAAGAAAGCAGAGAGAGGCAGACACAATGGTTCTCCTGCCTGAGATGGACACTGGTTAGACTCATGCTGGTAAGCCTGTCAAGTGGTGATACATATTAACGGAGATGGGTTAAATTAATATGTAAGAGTTAGCCAATAACAGGCTAGAGATAATGGGCCAGGCAGTGTTTAAATGAATACAGTTTCGGTGTGGTTATTTCAGGGGTTAACTAGCCAGGCAGCAGGATGCAGCCCATTCCTCTTGCAACATTTTAGATGTCCCTCTTCAAATACAATAACATTAATATTTTTTCTTTTCATGTAACCCCAAACTTCCCATTGCCTTTTCTTTAGATCTCATTTGCCTAGCATTCTTAGCTCATACAAACATTTTTTTTTGTACAAATGGCATCCAAATTGATGTCTGTGGGAAGAAGATCAATGGAGGGTGCCACTCAACTGCTATCTTGCCATCTCACATTTTTTAACAAACCAAAATTTCTAAAAGAAATAGTATAAGAAAAAAATTTGACTAGCTTTCTTAGCTTTTCAGTGAAAGTCTTCTATATTTTAGTTTCCACTTAGTTTCCATCACTGTCCTCATTAGTCTACTGAGTTCGCTTCTGTATGGCAGGAACTTCATGGCATGAAATTATGTCACTACTAGTTGCTTCTGGTAGAGACTTGAGATCCCTATGGAAGTCACTTTCGCAGATATATTACAAAGATTAATTGATGATTATCAAATCTGTATTTATGAGGGATTATTAGTATAGGCTTGAACTTTGCCTTTATAAACAGACTTTTCTCAAAATGTATTCTATCAAGAATGAGAGTGAGAAACACTGTAGGAATGGAATTAAGACAGCATTGTAGCAACACATTGTATATATGTAGGAGATTCTATAAACCAAAACTGCAAAACTGCCAGGTCAGTAAAGCTGATGACCACTATACACAGTTCCATGAACAGTAGATAAGAAGGGTTTTATCATCAAAGAACCGATGGGATGCACTTAATGTGTATTTGGATATTCATCTCCTATGTAAAATTGATGTTGCGATCAGTTTTCATTATATTAAAGTAATCTGAATCTAGAATTCATGACTTAGCATTCTTCCAACTAAACAGAGATAGTTTTGCAGTAGGCATTCCTTTGACACTTGTTACATCAATAAGGAAATAGATTGTCTAGGCACCGGGATTTCCATAACAAGTGACAGATCAAACATGCCCTCTCCCATTTTGGATAACCCATAAACTGGTGAAGCGACATAGTCCTTAGGAGGAGAAAATTAACAAATTCTAATAGGTTAGCAATAGATATTTTTCTAGCTGTCCTTAGGAACTGAACTTGATACATAAAGACTGTGGTTCAGCACTCAAGGTTTTGGAAACACCTTTCTGATTGGGACTCTAATCTGACGTTTCTTTCTTTGGCTTTAGAATGTTGTTCCACAGCTCTTTCATCTGCAGAATATGGCCTTGGGGATTATTATTAAGTTGCAATTCTACAATTAAAAGCAGATAATTTAGTACCTTTTGTCATGAAGGTCACTTATATCTGGTTAAAGGTATAGCTATAAATCACACTACCTAACATCCCCGATACAAAGGCTTGAAATTTGCTTCATTTGTCTGTATCAACCACTTTTCACTAAAAGGTTAATGGTATTTCCCCGACTCTCCAGTAAAATCTTTCTGAAGATTCTGTCTACGCCAACACTATAATTTTATATGTGTCACAGCAGAAACATATCAGACTAATAGTTTTCTCTTTAGCTGCAACACATTTTAAGCTACAGAACATTTTAAAGGTACATTCGCTCTAGAGAGATTTCTTTATTATGCAAAGCACTGTATACATTTCTCTCACATTTAGGATATGTGGAAGATTAACGACCTCATTTGTCCTAATTTAAGTATACTTTCCCCTCCTTCTTATACTATAGCTCAAAGCTTGAAAAACATGCCCCACATTAGAAACTTATTATTTAAAAAATGTTAATTTGTGAATTAGATTTTTTTCTTTACCACAGAATTCACCATAAATCGCATGATATGAATCTTGGAGTCATGACCCTCTGTTGCTTCTTTCCTTATGTAATAGTTGCCTCAATCAAAGAAAGTATTTTAATATATTTGTATCTCAGTTTTCTAATTCATATAATGGGGATGCTGATCTATTTGCTTATTTAATCTATATAGCTGATATGTGGATATTATATACAATATGGAATATATTATATGTTATGATATGATATAATTAGAAAGTGACGTATAAAATTTAGGTATACCTAATATACCTAAATACAAATACTACAAAAAATACGATTTGTTGTTTCTAGTTGTCTATATTTTAAAGTTAGTAGCACCATAATATTATTACCTAACAAAGTCATTGCATTTTCCTTTTTAATATTTGAAACTAAAATATAATTACATTACTTTTCCTCCCTTCACCCTGTTCTTTGCATCCTCTTTCTTAATTGTTGTTACACATATATATGTATAGATATTCTTAAATATATATTTTTAGCTGTGCTGCTAATGAACCTTAACAAAGACCAGCATAGCATGGTAACCCTAAGGGTTCAGCAGTGACATACCTTAGTCGTAATCAGTAGCTCTGTAATTGGACTTAAAGCCCACTCAACGAGGGAGAAATCATATCTGGTACTGGAAACCTAGGCAGCTACTCAGAACTGGTGATGTCATGAGTCTTGGAGTTGAACCTACTACCACCACTTAACAAACCCAGGATAATTCCCAGCAGAGTCCTTTTTATCCCGATTGGATATGACATGGGAGCCTCGCTCTAAATTATTGTATGTAATGTATCATTGCTTCATAATGAATGATACATTACATGCAATAATAACATATTACAAGCAAGGTCCTAAATTTGGTGGGGTCAGAACTAGTCTTGCAAAATTGCCAAATGACTATGGACATTTTGATACTCAAATGATTAAAATGTTTTTGCTGGTAGAAAGAGCTAAATGAGGTGAGCTGTAAGAGGTGCCAGCTTCTTTGGGAAGTCTCACCACAGTGTAAAGGGAGCTCTGGGCTACTGGCCTGAGGTGTGTAGCAGGGCCTTGGAGGTTGAAGCAGGAAGATTTCTGGTGTCTTATGAGGCTGAGAATGTCAACATTTTTTTCTACCTTACTGCGAATATCCCGAATACAATAGTCTCGTGTGTGTGTGTTTGGAGTGAAAGATTGTAACAGCTCAGGAGGAAGGACTTCTTTCTTCAGCACTTGCTGTTGAGGAAAATGTAGATCAGCAGTTGGTGGTGACAACCAGGACAGAACTCTGAGCCCCATCTGGGTTTCAATTCTTTGGTCTTTCAAGGAGAGATTGTGCCATCCATGCCGTTAACTGTTGGGCCTCATGAGGCCCAGTGTAACTTCCTAAGCCTAACTTGAGTTTGGTGAGGTTCAGTGTAACTTCCTGAGCCTAACTTGAGTTTGACTTAGGCCCACTTCTGCCCACCATTGATGTAGTAGGATATTATTGGCCCTTATTCCTCACTCCACCTCACCCATCCCAAGACTCCTGCCCACTACTTTAGCCCTAAGTTTCTGCGCTGATGCAATAAAGTAAGATCCTACTTTGACAGACACAGTGTGTGTTTCTCCTCAGTGACCAGGGGGAGGTCTGGGTTGTTGACACTCACCATTCCGCTCAGCTCTTGGGAGACACCGTCGGGACTGGCTCTGCCTCAGCCCTATCTGCTGGAGAACCTGGCAATTAACCAGGAGGAATAGCAGGAAATTTTTGGGTTTGTAAATTTTGACGATTTCGGATCCAGTGGACTGTTGTAGGCTTCTGATGACCTGTGATTCTCAGGTTTCCCATGAACTTTTCTATCATCAAAGATCTTATTAAAAATACAGGTTTTGAGTCACCATTTATGGGGTAAAGACTCTGCATTCCTAGATGATGTCAATCTTGCTGGTCCAAGGACCACACTTGACGTAGCAGGGTGTGTATACAGATTTATGACCCACAAGATCCTGTACATTTAATGCAAGACAAGGATATCCTAAGACCAGGAATGTGTTTCCTTACAGAACAATGTGGCCTTTGAAGTTGTAATCGAGTTTCCCCATCAACCAATTGACACTAAGATCGACATACTAACCCACTTTCTTTGACTGGATCCAGTATAATTTCACAAACCTTTAAAATGAGAGGAGACAGAGAAAAGACATTATAGATTTGATGAGTAAGATTTGATACACCATTGCTAGCTAAAGAGAGATGGGCCATGTGGGAAAGGAGAGGGCATTATTTCTGTGACTGCCCTGAAAGTGCTTAGAAGAGGATCATTTCCTAGAACATTCAGCAGGGAATGATGCCCCTTTTGCTTTAATTCTGGCCTTGGGACATCAAGAGAATCCAGTAGAGCTATTTGACTCACTGAAACTATGAGATGATAAATGTATGTTTGTTTGAACTTCTTCTTTTGAAGTCATTTGTCATAGCAACAACAGAAAACTGGCACTCAAGGTAATCTAGAATAACTACCTTTTAAGATAGAACATGACTTTGTCTCCTTTTAACAAAGTCTGGGGAAGATGCGAGAACAAATAGGATCGGCCTTTGCATTGGCCAGGTCCCAAGAGTCCTCAGAATTATTAACACCAGACCATGCGGGGAATAAACATGTTTGCACAGTGGAGAGACATGGCCTTGAAGTCCTATTACATTGCAGCACTTAAAGAGATAAAAAGGTTTTCAAAACAAAATGGGATTTAGCACAAACTATAGGTTACATACAATAACACATCAGAGACAATTCTCTTTTGGTCTCTTGTATTCTGTACTCTTATGTGTCATGTGATATTTTCATTGTGTTCTGACAAATAAAGCTTGCTTGGAGTCAGAGGGTGGAGTCAGCCACTAGCTGACCATAGATGTTTGGAGGATTGTAGAGAGAGGACAGGAAGTGGTAAGGCAGGGCTGAGACAGGATTTTGGCCCTTTTGGAAGGAGGAATGGAAGAGGTAGAAAGGTACTCTATTTCTCTGGTCTTTCAGGATTTTACTCTGATTTCCGAGTCCTGGTTTTTATTGATAAGATTAATTAGATTTATGCTTCACTTATGGGCAAAACCATTGACTTTGTTTTTTATTGCAGGTGATTCTTTTAATGATGTCTGTAGACTGGGCAGCCATGAAGGGTAGTTTTTATGTTATCTGGTATGATAAAGATAAGATGATAAAGACAATATTTCTTTCTGCAGCAAAGGAAAAGTTTTTACTTGCTGTTCATTTTGAAAGCTTAGATTTCCCTGATGTTCATGGGCCATGGGGCAAACTCAGCTGTGTGCTTGGCACTTCCTTGACTACTTGGCATTATCCCCATGACCTGAGAAGCACGAGGAACCAATGTAAAGGCAAAGCTCATACTGGGGACTTCATCTATTCTTCCAACATCCATGGAACTACTGTAGACTAGCCTTAAGCTTGTAAGTAGGTTAAAACTCAGACCCTTCAGAGTTCTGGATTATATATGAGTAAACACATATGTGCATATGCACACAGTTCACAAATTTCAAATATTTTGTCAGTAAGTAAGCAGGTTAAATACTTATCTGCTATTCCTACTCTAAGATAGTCTGATATTTCTTGGAATATTAATTCATCTCTTTGTAAATCAAAGTATTTGTAGTGAATCTTACCATTAAGGATGTGCCATATGATATTAACATGATTTCTGGAAGGAGTTTTGGAATAAGTTTCACTTTTTTTGATCTTTATTTTCTTACCTTGTTTAGCATGATAATGTAACACATAATTCTAAAACATCATTTTATGTTATATGGATTTTTTTCTTTTCATTGTGTGGTAATGCCTTTGCTTCATTTAAATAATAATCATAATATTAATGATGAGCTATCTTCTGGGTTAATAATTTTCTTGTATACCATGAATTCTGGGTTCTGTGATGAGCCTTAAGGAGTCATCATTGCCAACAATTAATGGGAGGATCTTATTGTGTAAGAGAAACTATCACCTCATTAAAGATGCTATCAAATTTAGTAGACATTTACTGTCCTTTCTAGGTAAAGCTTCAAATATTTTTCTTTTAATGATTTTGAGACAGGGTTTTTCTGTGTGGTCTTGGCTGTCCTGGAACTCACTCTGTAGATCAGGCTGGAGTTGAACTTGTGGAGATCCACTTGAGTTTAAAATTCTTTGAGCTGCAAAAACCTTGTCCTGTCCTCGTTTTTCCACCAAGAAGCAATGTTTGTGTGAGCATACCCAGGAAACACTTGATGCGTTTAATTTCTCAAAACCATGTCTCAGAGGCTGGGGAAGTTTTACATCTTCAGAGAACAGCTTGTTCAGGAACAGATATCTCTTGATGCTCGTCTGTATCAGATTTCTCTTTTTCTTGGCTATGCTTATTGAATATTCATTGTGTCTACTAAAACAGACTAAATATTTGCATGCAAAACTGTTCGGGTTTTATAAAGACTGTAAGTATGTTGTTTTTTGTTTTGAACCAGCCTTCCTTCTCCATCTGCTTTTCATAGGTTTCTGCCAAGTAAAAACACATGAGAAAATAATTGGAGCCAAACACCACAATATTGTGAAGCTTTGTGTTTGTTTATAGTGGGAGCAAATAATTGAATAATGAGGCATTTCTGTTTGCTGAGGAAGACAATTGCCTGGCAGACCTGGTTGAAGTGGGGTAGTGGGTGGTAAGGGAGGGGATGGAGGAAATAATTCTGTTACCACCTGAAAATCCTAAACGTGTGAGCTGAGAGATATGCCAAGTCTCTGAATTGTGGTAGCCACTGCACGGTGCATACATGGATCAAAATAGATCATGGTTCATCTTAAATTGGCAGGGCTCATCTTATTAGCTATATCTCTTTCAATGTCAAACTTCAGTTATAAGACAAATTCCTGAATCTTGCAGCTCCTTTCCTTGCCCACAGTCCTTTGGCCAACAGGTCACAAGGGCAAAGTGGGTAGAAGTGGCAAGCAGGGCTTTCTTTGGCCTGTGAGCACAACAGGAATAGCTTTCCAGAAGACCACTTCAGTGTTACAGCTCAACTTTATTCCAGAGTGAGGAGAGGTATAAGGGCTGGGGACAGTGGCTGAACCCGGTTTGCATCAGCACGCTCCTATCAGGAGGCTCCTAGCGCAATGTTTAGTTATATGTGACAGCATGGTCCTATCATAGGGCTCCTAAGACAATGTCTCATTGCTAAGTGGGCAGCGGCGGGGAAAGCTCTTGCAAGGAACTGTGTCAAGGGTCACACTAGAGATAAGTCAGGCGTGGGAGCCTAGAGACATTCTCCAAATAAGGTCAGGTAGAGAGCAGGAGACTTCAACTGGGAGGGGGGAAGGGAGTGAGGGAGTCCTCCAGGTTGTGCTGAGCTCTGAGAGACCTGTCCAGACATGGTGGACAGCAACTTCTGACCAGCAGAGCCTCCCAACAAATTCCTTTGTTAAGTATTTTTTTCTGAATATTTTCTGTACAAGGCACATTGATCTGAGAGTCACCATTCATTCTTTGAAAACAGCAAGGCGTGCCAGGCTGCCTCCTGGTCTGACAGGAAAAAAAAAAAAAACCTCTAAGCTTTCCTTGCAGGGAGACATATGTGTTCTCAGGATTTTGACTTCAACTTTTGAGAAAGCTAACTTGACTTTCTGGGCAGATCATTGTCAAAACGAATTTGTTTTTGCTCTTATATAATATCTTCTCGAGGGCTACTCATTCACTACTTCAGGATTAGTAAAGATCAATTTAGGAGATGAATAAAAGGTCCCTGAAATGATCTGAAATAGAGAAAAGCCTCTCCAGGAAGGATAGCTCTTGTTGCAGTGGCCTGTCAGAAGCGTTTATTTTATCTCCAATCGCTCCCCATCCAGCTCTGATTCTCACAGAGCCAGTGAAGGACTGGGACTGAGGAAGGACATTCTTCCACTAATGTAGTACTATGTCCTTATCATGAGTCCTGCCTTCCATATTTCTCTGTTTTGCTGCTTAGGTTTGATTTCTTAATGTCGGAAACAAACACGACATACATTACTGAAAAGGTGGCTTGCTATTGCTTTTTGGTTTGACATCCACTGCTCCCCAGCAGGGCTGTTATTATACTGAGGATGGTGAGCTTCTGCACTGTCTCTAGAAACCTATCTCATGGAATCAGGAAAATGAGCCCCAATCCAAAGCATGAGGGTTGCGCCTTTGTGGATCTCTTCTGTGTCTGAATGGCTCAGTTCAATACAAACCATGGTGTCCGATTTGTCTTGTTATTTCCACATGCAGTTGGAAAACCAACAAAAGAGCTTTTCATTTTTAAAATTATGTGGAGGATACTGTCTTTTTGTGATAGTTATAAGAGAAAGAATATAGATGAAAAGTTGAGAGCATTTCTGTTTTAAAAATAGTATAATGATTCTACTCTGCTTGGGAAATAGAAAAAGACAAGATCTCTCAAGTAAATTGGGAGCGTGGGGATCATGGGACAGCATAGAAGGGGAGGAAGAAGAAGGGAGGGGAGTGTAGAAATGTTGGCAGAAGTTTCTGTCCCACCTGGTTCCGCAGCCATTTGTCCCAAAGGAATACATAGAAGTCTACATTAATTATAAACTGGTTGACCTATTAGCTCAGGCTTCTTATTAACTCATATCTTACATCTTAACCCATAATTCTTGTCTGTGTTAGCCACATGGTTTGGTACCTTTATCAGTGAGGCATTCTCATCTTACTTCCCCATGTGTCTGGCTTTCTCTGTAATGACTGCAGATTGACTCTTTCTTCTTCCCAGAATTCTCCTGTTCTCATTGCCCTGCCTCTACTTCCTGCCTAGCTACTGGCCAATCAGCATTTTATTAAAATAAAATAAAATAAAAATCTTTACAAAGTACAAATCCATTGTCCCACAGCATAGACAAATATATAGCTCAATAAAAGTAATAAAAAATAGTATAATGAGGGATTGGAGAGATGTCTCCTTAGTTATGATCACTGGCTGTTCTTTCAGAGAATCCAGACTCGATTCCCAGCAATTAGATGGTGGCTCACAACTCTAAGACCTGTTCTAGGGAGATCTGATGCCCTCTTTTTGCCTTGGAAGGCACCAGGCACACAAGTGGTACACACACACACACACACACACACGTATGCAGGCAAAACGCCCCTCCACATAAAATAAAAGAAATACTGAAATGATGTGAGAGTTAGGGAAGTCAGTATTTCCCCCTTTGTGGGAGAATACTATCACCTCTTAAATTCTTTCCATTTATCCTATCGTTTGTCCAGGGTGTTTTCTGTACTCTCTTAGCTGAAGCAGAGAATCTTTCATGATGAAACCAGGAAGTGTCATGGACAACCTTCAAAATGCTGTGCAAACTCTCAACTAGGCATTCTGTCTACATGGGTTCTTTTTCTATAATGTGTTTCCAAACTAAGGCTAGCATGGTACATGAGGCTCAGCAGGACAGCTCCTCAGAGACTCAAGCTGAGGTGCCTGCTTCCTTCCGTTAACTCTTTCCTTCCTTGGAAATAGCTTATTACATTAGTTCTCACTTTTTCTCCAGTTTGTGTGTGTGTGCGTGTGCGTGTGTCTGTGCGTGCTCACAGGAAAGAATTTGTATGTGTGCACATAGGAATGCATCTCTTTGTGTGTGTGTGTGTGTGTGTGTGTGCGCACAGGACTACATCTGTGTATGTGTGTGTGTGTTCATGTGCGCTCACAGGAATGCAACTGTGTGTGCTCTTTGAGTGTTGGATAAACTTGGGAGTTGGAACTATGCTTCTAAGTCCACTATAATCCCACGAAGCAGTAGGCAGAATAGGTACTTGAGGAAAATCTTCATGGATTTAAGCAACCTCAAACTAGTGACCCCAGAGCACAGTGGACATGTTGTCTGCCTTTAACTTCCTTTCTGTCCCGGCTCTCGTTCTACCTACAGGAGCTCAAAGAGCGAGATGATGCATGAAGCATGGCCTTTTGTTCTTGCTTTTGTTTCATTGTTGGGGCGATGGAAATGGCATGATGGTGGGCGTGTCAGCTCACAGGCAGCCAGATGCACAGAGTTCCTGAAACCAGAAAACCAAGCAAGATGGCAGTTTCTTCTTAGAAACTCAGGATGATGTGCCTGGGCCCATTCTGTCTGGGAAATGTAAACCCAATCTGAGAATCTAGGCTTCTCTGTCCAGTCTGGAGCCTGACCAGATCTTTTATTAGGTTTTAGGAGTCTGATCCATTTGGTAAGAGACGCCTTTGTTTAAAAAACAATCCTTTTGAGAGTAGCATGGGAGAAAAACTGAGCAAAAGAACAAGGCATTAAGGATCACCTCTCCCAGGGTGTTCCAGCATGCCTTTCCGTAGGTCAGCTGTGTGTCCTGCTCAGAGCTCAGTGTTAGCTTGTCTCCCATCATCCCAGTCAATACTTTGATTCTAAAAGAGGCTGCTGAGAACAATGTCTGTGGTACTCTTCTCTGGTGATTGCTTGAGGCAGGTGACTGATGTAAAGGCCTCTGTTTTCCACATTTGTGACGAATGTGGAGCAGGATTTTTCCGGGAGACTTCTGTATGCTTTGCTTGTGAAGAATCCGTTTAAGGGAGAGTAATGGACATATTGTGACCTGGAGACCAAGGAGTCGGGGACTCTTGTTTCCATTTGCGCCTTAAAGATATTTGTTACCGGCCGTGTTTGCAGAACTTGAGTTGATTAGAAGCAAGCTGGTATTTTTATTTTATATAGAGGGACATCTGAGTTAGGGTAGAATCTGATGCCCTAAATATTCTTCAAGAGTTAATAGCTATTTGACTTGTCATCAGAATTATCCTGAGGGACTTTGGGAAGGGATGTGGTAGGTGAAGTACGTAGATGTAATGCCTTAAAGCCTGGGAACACACACGTTTTCCTTTTCAGTCTGCATGTTAATTTTTCAGTGAATTAGTATCTGAGGGTTTTTTTTTTTACTTAGATGAAAATATATCTTTTCTTATTTTTAGGGCTAGTTCTTCCTTTCTTGTCAATATTCTCATTCCTTTGGACAGTTGTCAGGGTAGTGAAATCAACAGTGACTTGGTGTTAGTTTGAAGGTTGAAAAATTGTACGATTCCTTTGAAGAGGAAAATGTGGGGCGGTCGGGGTTCCCTGGAAGATGGGACCACGTGTGTGCAGAACCCTCTGTGCCACACAAGCGAGTCTTAGCTTACCACGGGCTGAGTGGCAGCTCAGATTCACTACTCTCCATTGTCACGTGACTGGGCTGTTACCATGGATTGACGCTGCTATGGCAGGCTTGCAGGGTTTGTTTTCTCGAGTGCAGGTTGGTGTACGGCCAGGGCACATCTCATGCTTTGTTTCTTGCGCATGCGCCTATTTTCTCTCCCACCCTGTGCCACGCTGTGATGCTTTTTACATAAGCTGGTGCTTTGCCCTTGGATTCCCCACTCTCTGGAACCGCAAAGCCCAAGCAAAAACCTGAACTTTGTAAATAACTGTCTCTGATATTTGGTTATAGCAAACGAAATTGTGCTAAGATGTAAGGCATGGCTTCAGACTTTGTACTGATGGCTGCTCTAATAGAATTAGCACACTTTTCCCAGTGCTAGAGGATGTCAGCTCATGCTATATTTGGTTCAAAATAACGACAAGCAGGAACGGAGGCCCCTTTGTGATGGGGGCAGCATTTGCCTTTGACTTTCCTTTCAGGTTCTCTAATTGATTTAATGGGTGTCTACCCAGGCGTCAGTCGAGCCTGGAGTTGTACTGTAGTTCTTTGTGTTGAAATATAAATCATATTATTAAAAACAATGTTTTATTAACTTTTTGGTTTATGGGTGCCTCTAATAAATGTCTTATAAGGGTGACTATTGGGGACTTTCTCTTCTATAAAAATTGCCATTCCAAGTCATAGTAATTATTTGTACTGTAATTATGTCACAACAGATGTGTTCCAGAGAAGCACTTGAAGTCTGCATACATAGTAGATTCTGAACCTCTTACCTAGTTCCTAGTGTGTGATTAGGGCTTTGGATTTTTTTTTTTATCTTGACGCTTTATTTCCATCTTAAACAATTTTATGATTCTTGTGGTGCCTGAAAGACACTGTGAGAGACAGCCTGAAAGGTCTCCAAGGAGTACAACGCTCCTGGGTTTATTTCCTGAGTCAATACACCTCATGTTGTTTTTAACCTTCGTGCCCCAGAGTCACCGTTGTCTTCTCTTTGCTCAAGTGGCCACTAAGATCCGTCTGCTCCCCTCTGAAACGACTCATTGTTTTCTGGTTTTATTTTTTTCTCCATAACTCCTAAAATAGCCTTTTAATAAGTCTCTCTGGATCCAGCTTCCACTAGCTCTGGTTTATTTTGAACATTGTTTCTAGGTAAGCCTTGTGAGAGACAGAAGCAAGCCTCAACTTCTGACACCCAGGGTCCAGCCTCCTCCTCTGTAGGCATTTCCTACTGGGGACTTCCTCCTCAATGTTTTCTGACTTCTGTACTGCTTTTCCATCGAATGGATTGATTGACATGGTAGAGTCTCCGGAATCTAGATCTGTTCTTCCTTGGAGTGATCCTTGGTCTCTTGTTCATTCTAGCTCCCCTCGCCTCGGGAGATCAGTTTATGTTGTCTTGAAAGCCTGAATGCAAATGTTCTTCATCCACATCATTAGCTTCTAAGACTGAAAATGCAAATATTGTTTGAGTTTCAGCAGCGTGCCTGGCAAAACAATCCCACAAGTCTTTGGCTTCCTGGGAGACTAGCTCTTGCATATCAGGATAAAAGACGCTGTTAACTAAGGCTAGAGGACAGGCAGAGATGAAAGTCATGCTTGTTAAGAAAAATTGGCTCCCTGTCATAGACATCTAATCCATTCCAGGATCTGAGAGGCATCCTTACCTAGAATTCTTTCCTTCCTCCTCCTCCTTCTCCTCCTATTTCTTTTTTCTCTTTTTCCTCTTTCTGATCTTTGTTTCCCAAGTAGTGGAAACTGCGCTTACATTGTCTGAGAACACCCATAGGTATACAGCCCCTCACGTGAAGATGGAGTTAAAAGAAGTGTATTAGTGTGCTTTGGTTACTGTAACAAGTACCATAAAATGGGTACCTTAAAGATCAACATTTTTTGTCTTATATTTTTGGAGGCTAGGAATCCAAGGACAAGGCATCAGCAGGGAGTCCTTTTTGAGGTCTGTGACAATCTCTTCTGGGAGCTTTTGCATGACTGATAGGTTTCTGGCAATCTTGGGTGTTCCTTGGCTCATATATATGCCATCCTAATCTCTGCTTTCATCTTCATGGAGTGTTATTCCTATGTGGGTGTGCCCGTGACTGTGTCTAAAGATCTCCTTCTTATAAGGAAAGCATTGTGTTAGATTAGAACCCACCCTAGTAACTTCATTTTAATAGACTGCTGCAGAAACCTTCTTTCTAAATAAGGTCTCCTTTTGAGGTCCTAGAGGTTAGTACTTTGACTTTTGTGTTTTGGGGACCCATTCTAGCCATAATATGTAGTAATCACAGGCATGTCCCATCAGCTGTGGCCCTGCATTAAGGCTATAGCTGTCTCTGCCTATTGCTGTTCCAGGAATTTGCCCTTTGATTGTAAGGAATTTTGAGAACTCTCAGAGAGAATCTGAGTAGGAGGGTGGTGCTGTGTGAGAGGCAGAGGCTGCCTAGCAGTTGCTAGGTAAAGCATTTTGATTCTAATTCTGGTTTCCTAGGGAAATTTCTCTTCTCTGAAGTTAACTTCAGGAGCGCTGCGAGGGACAAGCTGCTTTTTCGCATTTCCTTCTGGTTTGGGATTGTTACCTCAATTTATGGGTTCATCAGTGCATCTTGTGTGGTGGTTTGAATGAAAATGGCCCCCATTGGCTCATAGGGAGTGGAACTATTAAGGTGTGGTCTTGTTGGAGGGAGTGTGTCACTGGGGGCAGGGTTTGAGGTGTCAGAAGCTCAAGTGAGGCCCAGTGGCTTTCTCTTCCTGCTGCCTGCAGATACAATGTAGGACTCTCAGCTCCGTCTCCACTACCATGTCTGCCTGTATGTTGCCATGCCTCACGGTTAAGATAACGGACTGAACCTCTGAACTTGTAAGCCAGCCCCAGTTAAATGTTCTCCTTTGTCAGAGTTGCTGTGGTCATGGTGTCTTTTCACAGCAACAGAGGAATAGAAACCCTAAGAAAGACATTAGGTTTTGTGTGTCAAATTGACATAAACTAGAGTCATCAGAGAGGAAGGAGCTTCAGGTGAGGAAATGCCATCTGTAAGGCGTTTTCTCAATTAGTGATCAATGGGGGAGGGCCCAGCCCAGGGTAGGTGGTGCCATCCTGGGCTGGTGGTCCTGGGTTTTATAAGAAAGCAGACTGAATAATCCATAGGAAGCAAGCTAGTAAGTAGCAGGCCTTCATGGCCTCTGCATCAGCTCTTGCCTCTAGGATCCTGTCCTGATTGAGTTCCTGCACTGACTTCCTTCAGTGATGAACAGCAATGTAGAAGTATAAGCCAAATAAACCTTTTCCTCCCCAACTTGTTTTTGGTCCTGGTGTTTCGTCACAGTGATAGAAGCCCTAACTAAGACAAACATCATGCTACTTTAATGTGTTTGAATACTTCTAGGTGTGAATTCTTCCACTGTTGTTTTAGTTTGAGACCCAATCATACACTCTATGTTTGAGAGTCCAGTGTCTGTCTTCATTCCCAAGTTTGCAATTATTCTGTAAGAATCAAAATGGCCACTTGCATGCCTGAGTTCCACTGGACTTTCTTGAATTTAAGTTACAGAAGTCATGGTTTATCACATGGTCATTTAGTGCCAGACATCCTTCTTTCTCAAGACAGCTCTTTGAGAAAGTTGTTTTATGTCTCTAAAAAGATAAAGAGAGCCATGGAGTAGCTATACCATTTATTCAGGATTCAGAGCTAGTATATACTTGCCAAGACATTGTTACAAACAAGAACCCTGGGTTTTCCTAATAGATGCCTAAAATATACTTCTAATATATACCTAATAGGCTATATATTAAGAGCAAACAAAATAGTATTTTCATTGTTCTTGTATATGAAATATTTCTAAATGGTTCTTGTATGATCTGTTACATATTCATTTGGTAGGAGTGAGATGAACAATAGAAAACATGCAGAAACAAAGCCCAGTTCACGGCCTTGGCAGTTCCCAGAAGAGGGCAAAGGGCTTAATTCCGAGTATGATCACATTGGTAGGGACATATGCTGTTTAATCTGGGTGTCCTTTCCTGGCTTGAAAATTTTAATCCTAGGGATTAATTGTATTTACAGGAATTCTCAGGTAAACAGCTGTTGGTATGACTTGTTTATAATGGAATATTCTCATTTAAATTCTACTTCCCGCTGTGAACATACTAATTGAAAACGAGATTACTTTCTCCAGATAAGAAAATGTGATGGTGAACTGATCTTTCAAGGACAGCATTGGTGGTATAGACCTTGCTGATAGCAGCCAAAGAATCCAATATTATACTCAACCAATGAATTAACTTAGTTGATGGCACCCATGTTGATTGAGTACCTCCTTGGGTCAGATAATAAGTTATGTGCTAGGATTGAACCAACCAGCAGTGTGGATAAAAAAAAATGCAGGGAGGAAAATTATATAAGGCCCCAAATAAACCTCTTACATCTGGAGTTGTCTCAGGCTAGCCTAGTATTCCTGAATACAATATTTCTCCCTAGTGGGTGAGGTCTAAGACAGGATTTTCCTTGGAGAAATGATGTTGGTGGTAAGTGGAATTATGTTTATCTTCTTTTGTCTGACTTGCAAGTTATGCCTCTGCCTATGGGACCCCGTCCTAGGAACGAGGGAACAAGAGAGGCTGAGGATGGCCACAGGAGATGACAGACTGAGTAAAGGAACCTCCCTGGGCTAGGACGGTGGCACAGCCAGGATGAAGTCTGAGGGAATCTAGGACTGGAGTTTGTGTTTCCCCTTATGTCTCTTCTCACTGCAGAGTCTGACAAAAACACTGGGTGGGGGCTGCCTGATTGACAGTTGAGATGAAAATTCTTAAAATACTGGAATTATTATTATTAATTTCCTGGTTTTTCAAAACAGGGTTTCTCTATGTAGTCCTAATTGTCCTGGGACTTACTTTGTAGACCAGGTTGGCCTCAAATGCACAGAGATCCACCTGTCTCTGCCTCCTGAGTGCTGAGACTAAAGGTGTAAGCCACCTTGCCTGGCTTTGTATCATTTTTTTTATTTCCTCATATTATAGAACTCAGAGAAGTTAACACACATACATGTCTTGTTTTAACCCCATAGAATCTTTGCGGCTCAGGTAAACGAAGAACTTCAGTGAGTAGGAACTCGGCAAGGTAGTGGATCTCAAGCAGGATTCTGCAAAAAGGTCGGCTGGTTGAATTATAGCTCAGGAATGTAATTGCATTAAATTTCCATGCTAACACCTTTGTGGGTGCCCTGCTTGACATTCCTACTTATATAGTTAACCATTCCAATATTCTCATTTATTTATTTTCTGAGAGAGCCTCAGAATCACATTATGGTTGAATACTTGGAAACGGAGTAGATGTCAGATGGTGGATGATGAATTTGGCTTCTTCTGCACTGCTGGATTGATGGATGGCAACCTCCAACAAAGCCATCCAGACGAGAACTTTCTGCAAGGCAGACAGTGATGAAAGACAGTCACCCCCCCCCCCCCATTGGTTCTAACTGTTGTGTTTTACTATGCAGTTGTTGTCCAGCTTATCACCCACTTTTGAGCAAAGTGCTGGTGTTCTCGCCAGATGTCAGATAGGAATTTGAGTGTAAGAATCGTGACTCAGCACTCAGGAGGCTGAGATGGGAGGATCCTTGATTTGGGTTCAGCAAGAGCTAGGTTAAAACATGACTTAAAACAGAGGGCATACATAAATGACTACTTCTTAAAGGATCGTATGAAACAAGGCAGCTGAGGAGCCCACAATATTAAGGCCAGCTCTGGGGCTTAATTCCCAACCTACAATATTTTGCATTTAGCTGGGAGCTGCGTCTGCGGTTGTTCCAGCTGTTTATGACGAAACTTTTTCTTTTAGGCCAGGGGATTTGTTGATGCCTAATTTTTGACTAAGTGCGACTGTGTGTGTCTGGCTTGCCACCACTTTTCCGAATGTGGTGTAAATAATTACTGAAAATCTGTGCTAAACAGGTCTCATCAAATACGTTTGAGTACATTGGACACACCACGCTGGAAGCTGTTAATTTGCCTGCACTGATTTCTGTCTCCGCTATAAATAGTCCTCAGATCTCCAGGGATCAAGGTTTGGTTTTTTTGGTCACTTGCTAATTGCCATTTGAATTATAATTTTACAAATTATAAACAGAGGATTACAGTTCCGGATCTGATGTCTGCTCTTGTCTTTTTTTTTCTTTTCTTTTTTCTCAAGGAAAAGAATAATTTATTTCTGTAGAGAAGGTGGTGCTGCCTTTGACGCTGATTCCAGCTTCCTGGGACAAATGAAACCGGAAGGAGGTCTGTTTCCTCGTTATACCTAATGCCCCCTGTTCAGAAACCATGGCCATATTACATTCTCATTGCTGCTTTGTCTTGTTAAGCTTTCTGTGAAATGATTCCAAGAACTGATAGCATTTCAGAGCATGTTTTAAGTGGAAATACGAGTCCTCAAGGGAATTTGTGTTATTTTGGATGTACTTCCGAAAAGAGGAGGGGGAGCCATGGCACAAGCAAAGGGAAGGAAGACAAAGAGATCCCTTTTCTGAAGAGTTTATGTGGGCCTGCACAGGAAAAACCATATTAATTAACAGAGATTTATTTCATAGCGAGCCTAAGTGGTTCCTGGGGGATTGTGCGGTCGTATTTTCAACTATGATTCTTTTGATTTTAAGGGACAGAAAAGTTAGCTCAAATAGGAATGGAGTTTTAGAAAAAACAGATTTATTTTAATTATGTATATGTGTCGCTATGCACATGTTAGGGCGGTTGTCCCTGGAGGCCAGTGGTGTCAGTTCCATCTGGAACTGGAGGTACAGACACTCATGAGTCATCTGATATGAATGCTGGGACCTGGACTTGGGTCCTCTGGAAGAGCACTGTGTGCGTTTAACTGCTGAGTCATTTCTGTAGGTCCTTGCACGGAGTTTTATTGGCATTTATATAATTGGCAAGTGATGCAGGCTCTGATGGACTTGCATTCATGAATTAACTACGTCATCAAGAAGTGGGGTCCTAGTCTCTACGGCTTGCTTGAATTTACTTCTGTAGTGATGGCTTTATTTTTGGATTTTACAGTTTCTATGTGTTTATCAGCAACTCAGAGATTTGTGTACAGGACAAAAAGGTGAGGATCTTTTTCCAGTGTACCCAACGGCTATCTTGAGAGTCACCAGACCCACTGGATTAGGTTATCCTCCTGACTCACATAAGACCTAAGAGGAGAAAACTCTTCTTGAAAGACTATCACAAGAGCTGAGGGACACCACAGTCAGATCAGATTGCATTGAGAATGGGAGGGTCAGACCATCAAGCAAAACCTGCAGAAAAAGTCTGCAGAAAAAGAAAGAAAGCTGTAAGAGCACTGGGCACATAGAGTATGCCATACGTATGCATTAGGACATGTCTGAGTTTTGAGGGATCCATAAACTCCAAAACCCAAACACCACTTGAAGGATAGTCATACAATAGGATAACATTTATTCATTTTTTAAACTTGGAGCTCTTCAAAGAGCAAAGACTTGCACACAGCACACATATATATTACCTACCTACCTACCTACACACACACACACACACACACACACACACACACACACACACGGACATTTACTTTTGCTACACTTGGCTTTGGGATGTAGGACATTGGACTCCGGGTTTTCCTACTTTCTAGGTAAGCACTCTAGAAACTGCACCACACCCTAGCCCTTGTTTACCAATATATTGTAGCAAATAAAAATAATAAACCAATTCCAAACATCCAAATATGTGATATTGATCAAGCAACTTAAATTAAAAAATGCTTTGAGGTGTCACAAACAGTACTGTGTAAACAATGAGAATCCAATAAAGGCTATCAAGTCTTCTTGGCAGAAAGCAAATGGATACATAGTTACAAAGTATGACATGCTACTGGAGGTTTGGAAATATTAGGTTAAAACTCCTGAGACATCTAATCATTTATCTGATGTTTGAGTTTCTTCCATAAGACCCTAGCGACAGGATATTTAATTTAGACTTCAAATCTACAGTGTATCCTAACTTCAGCCCTAAAAGTCCTGGGTGAAATTTCTGTCTTGTTCTGTTGGCCACCTTAGGAGCTATCTGAATACAGGTTCAATAACAAAAGGTATAACAGGTTTGGGGGTTGAAGAGATGGCTCAATGTCTGAGAGCATGTTCTACACTTTTCCAGAGGACCCGAGTTTGGTCCCCAGTACCCATAACAGGCAAGCTCACAGCTGTCTGTTGCTCAAACTTCAATGGCTCTAATAACCTTTTGTGCCCCCCACCACAGGCACTGCATTCTCATGCACAAATACACACACACACACACACACACACACACACACACACACACACACACCCCAATAAAATAAAACAGACTTAATATACATTTCTTTCTTCCTGTTCTAGAGTCTGAGAAATCTTGCAAGAGGAAAGCCGGTCTGAGCGGGTCTCAATGAGGGCTGTCTTACAGTCTGTAGAAGGCTGTCTTACTGTCTCATTTTAAGAACCCTAATCTCATCATGGGCCTCCACTCCCATGATATCATCGAAAGCTTTTTACCCTGTAAGGACCACACCCCCACATACTAGTATGTCTCTGCATATGGATCTGGCTTGAGGATGAAAGTAACACAAATCTTCAGTCCACAGCAAGATCAGGAGACTTCTCTTTCATTAGTGATTGGTTATCATTTAAAGACAGCTCATCGCCACTGGCAGACACAAGCCTTGTCTACGGGCTCTTTTTTTTCTTCACTTATGTTGAGCTCTGATTTGTTTTCGTGTATTCTTTGACCTTCTGTACTAGTTCATCATCTTAGGACCGCATAGAGTACTTGGCAGATGGAGTGGGTACATTTACTTGCTCTCTATGTTCTTTCTGATGAAAATACCCAAGCCTTAGGAACAGGAGACAGTTTACTCTATTTTTAGCTGCTGCATCCAAGGCTTCTTTCTTGTCCAGTTGAATTAATGGCCTGGAATGTGAGTTCAATTTGAGGGTGTTTTCCTAATTCCCATTAATCTGCCCATAAACTCAACTGATGGATGTGGGGAGCTTGGTGCTGTAATCTTGAGGGGTCAGTGCGCAAAGTCTGCTCCATGCGGAGAGGTTTGAGTTTCCGTTTAAGGGGTTTAAACAGACTGCAGCAAGCATGCTTCTTTCATAAGCCCTCATTTGTTCTGCAATCGGCAGATAAGTGAAGGGCTGCGCACGCCAGCTGCCAGCATTATAGCAGCCTCTTCTCTTTTGTTTCCCAGAAAGATCTTTTGTGTAAGTGGCAAGGGCTTTTTCAGGAGGGGGATCCAAAATGTGCTGCTGCTTAGCCCCGCTGGCAGGGAAGCCTCTGGCGTAGGTATTGAAGTGGCCTTCTCTAAATTGGGCAGGAGAGAGAAATAGAGAGAGGGATTGGGTAGCTGATGCCAAAGTGTGGAGAGGACGTTCATTTTTTTTTCTCTTGGAAGCACAGGATTTTGCCTTCTGGGCTAGAACTAACCTGCTGTAGCAGTTCTAGGTGCAGGAAGCAGAACTGATGCCGGGCAGCCATGAAGCCCTGGCAGCTGTGCCTTGCTTGTGAGTCAGCGGATGGAAACCCACCAGCACTTCCCAGCAACAGAGGCCAGGCTCCCCTAGGGAGAGGTGAAAACTAGGAAGAGACTTGGGAGGGAGGGAGGAGTGGAGCATGAAGAGTTTAGCTCACAGAAGATGCCGTAAGGAGGAGGGAAGGTGACCCTGTGGGGAGAACTTCTCCCTCAGCGGGGAAAGCAGTGCTTGATGCATCTGGGGATGTACAAACCCAGAGACGACTGATGCGGAGAAACTGACTGGGGACAAGCAATAAGACACTGACTTGATCAAAGCTTGATAGTAACCTTGCCTGGACAGACAAAGCTTACCTAAGTGGCCGGCGTTTTATGTCGGTACCAGTTATTAATGTATTCTCAGATGTTCTCAGCTTCCTGATTTCATCTCAAATAGAAGTAGGACACACGCTCGAGGAAACGCCGTTAGAGAGAGTCTGCCTTATATAGGGCAGTCTCAGAGGTGGCCAGGCAAGTGCGGCTTCAAGGAGAGTAGAGCGGACTTATTATCAACCTCCCTCACAGTCACCTCATCCTTTCCTTCGCTTATCAGCTGTGCTGGAGAAGGTAGCCGAGGATCAAAGCCAATCCCGAGTCCTAGAATGTAGATGAAGAGTCTGCCCTAGGCTCCTCTCTTGCTTCTTTCCATTCACTTAAGTGTTTGTTGTTGTTCTTTTTCTGCTGTGACCTACAATTATTTACAAAAACAGTCCTCTATATGTCAGAAGCTGTGTTTGGCTTTATGGACCCAAAGATGGGCATGCATGCGTGCATGCTGAAATCTCCATGCCGTCCACAGCTGACCGAAAGAAACAACAAACCAATCACACAAATTCACGAATAATCACAAATCTCAGTAAGTACAGAAAGGGAAGGTACAGGATGCCTTGTGAGTGTATGGCAGGTGGAAGGTTATCCGACTTGAGTTTAGGGAATGCCTCGCAGAGGAGCAGCATTTGATCTGAGGTTGAAGGATGGCAAGGAGTAGTTAGAGGAAGGGGTGGCTAAACTTCTTCTTGTGTCTCATGGGGCTTGGGTGTTTGAGGAATTTGCAGATGAGACAAAGCAGGGAAGGAAACCAACTTGAGAATCTGGAGGGATAGCGAGAGTCTGTTTCTGTGTGGCCCTGCTAAGGATTTGTTTTGGTCTTTAGTCTAATTGGAGCTCTCCTCAACAACAGAAAACCTTTCACGTCTTCTAAGAAGCAGGGAATGGGCAGTGGCAGGAGTAGGGAGGATGTCACCTGATCAGGTAGGCAGTTTTTATAAACTTTCTTAGGTTGGGGAATGTTCTGCCATGCCCCTCCCTCTTAGATATATCACCTGTACCACTCAGGAAAATTCCATATTCTGCTTGTGAGTGGCAGAGTGGGAGGGGCTGGGATGGTGTTGGGGGAGGTGATGACGGCCTGGAGAAGAGTGACAGCAGCGGAGACAGAAGTGAGCAATTTAACAGATATCTAGATGATAAAATCAGGACTTAGCCATGGGGCAAGGTTGATGGGGAGTTCCAGAATGATTTCCATGTTCTTGGCAGGAGGAACAGAATTTTCTAGGAGTGTGAAGTTGTGAGTTGTTATCAGACATGTCGAATGATAGGGGACTCTTTAGGAAGTTTTCTTCCATTAAGGTGGAGACTGAAATGAATTCTCAGCACTGATGAGATTTGCTGTTCTTGCCCTTTGGTTGACATGTATTCGTTGTGTGTCTCACCAGCTTTCTTAAAGACATTTTTCCTACAAGTGTGTATATTTTTAGCATTGTTCCTCTTTCATTCCATTTTTAGACAGTTTGTCTTCTACTTAAACATCATGCATCTGCACATGGTTTTATGTGTCTATGTCAAGTCCAGGACCCAGATGAAAAAAAAAACCTTTTTTGATGGAATTTTTTTTTCAGGTCCTGCTGAATTCCTTCTCCAAATCTTCAGTCTCTAGTCTAATCTTACGGTTAATATATCATATCAAATTATATCATATCAATCATATATATCATCTATCTACCTAATATCTCTATCTATCTCTATCTATCTATCATCTATCTATCTATCTATCTATCTATCTATCTATCTATCTATCTAATCTGTCTCTCAGTCTCTATCTACCTATCTGTTATCTATCTATCTATCTATCTATCTATCTATCTATCTATCTATCTATCTATCTATCTATCTATCTATCTGAGCTGGGGATATGTGGACCTGTATTCCAAGGATATCATTGACATGGATAATTTGCATATATATAAATCTTGGTTTATATCCTGTGAAGTGAAAGGCTCGTTTGTGACCAACTGTGTTAACCGTGATAGGCAGCTTCCTGCCTCGCTCTGAAGTAATGGCACCTTAGGAGAAGAATAAGTGGTTTCAAAGATGTTTGGAGGTAGTTTTACAAACTCACTGAGCTTGGGGGCTGCTTTACCTTCCTTATTCCTACTGTATGCAACTATGTCACTTTGTACCACACAAAGAAGTTTCATGACAGATGCAAAGTCTGCCCACTGGCTCTTCAAATCAGATAGCAGTATAGGCCCCAAAGGGCCCTTCTTGAAATTCTTTTCCTTATTTTCTCCCAGCGCTGCACTGTGAGACTATATACTTCAGTTATTCCATTCATTCTGTCTTCATTTTGTCAGTTACAGTACTAATTGTTTCGAGTCATCACAGACAGTGTATAGGCCATCTAGTTGAAACTATCCAACCACCAGCAGTTCTTCCTCAGTAGAAGCCAGATAGATACCCTGTGTTTATAGAACTTTCTGTAAGGTCTATTGCTTACATCTGAATAAGAAGTTAAATCACCTAAGAAGAATAATGTCCCCCACCGTGTTTGGTCTGACATTTGTTTATGTAAGATGTTTTACAAATGTCAGAGGATCCTGAACTCTGGTTGGCTTCTGCTTAGTTTGAACCATAAGCACACTCTCCTTAGCTAATCCCTAGGCTTTGAAGACGCTATATTATGATCGTTCAAAGGACGCAAGAAGGATAGACGTGGTATGATTTTTACTATGTTCTACTTGGAAGATTGGATTTGGTTAATAAAAAAACACTTTTGAATACAAGGCAAACACGAGTACAATGCTGTCTACTATCCCCTGCCAATTCCTTTTGTGTTCTCCACATCCCTTTTCCAAAGTTATGTCCTTTTTCTGTATATTCATCTTATATCTATCTTTGTTTTTTAATTAATTAATTTATTTATTAAAGATTTCTGCCTCCTCCCTGCCACCGCCTCCCATTTCCCTCCCCCTCCCCCAATCAACTCCTTGTCCCTCATCAGCCCGAAGAGCAGTCAGGGTTCCCTGCCCTGTGGGAAGTCCAAGGACCACCCACCTCCATCCAGGTCTAGTAAGGTGAGCATCCAAACAGCCTAGGCTCCCACAAAGCCGGTACGTGCAGTAGGATCAAAACCCATTGCCATTGTTCTTGACTTCTCAGCAGTCCTCATTGTCCGCTTTGTTCAGCGAGTCCGGTTTTATCCCATGCTTTTTCAGTCCCAGTCCAGCTGGCCTTGTTCCTGATAGAACATCCCCATTGTTTCAGTGTGTGGGTGCACCCCTCGCAGTCCTGAGTTCCTTGCTCATGCTCTCTCTCCTTCTGCTTCTAATTTGGACCTTGGGATTTCAGTCCGGTGCTCCAATGTGGGACTCTGTCTCTGTCTCATTTCATCGCCTGATGAAGGTTAATATCCAGGAGGATGACTATATGTTTTTCTTTGGGTTCACCTTCTTATTTAGCTTCTCTAGGATCACAAATTATAGGCTCAATGTCCTTTGTTTATGGCTAGAAACCAATTATGAGTGAGTACTATCTTTGTATCTATCATTTACCTACATATGTATGATCTATCTATCTATCTATCTATCTATCTATCTATCTATCTATCTATCTATCTATCTATCTATCATCTATCAATCTCTCCATCCCCTACTGAGTCCAGTTAATGGTGCCATATGCACATAGGATATGGCTGACCACTGGGACATAGACATCCTACCAGAGGTCCATTTCTAAAGAAAACTGGTTCTCCCTCCTTTGCTTGCAGCACATCACCTGGAACTGGAGCCTGGTGAACCAGTATTCCATCCTTACTGAAATATTCATTAGTCTGAACTTGTTCAGGTAACCGTAGTTGCTAAGAGTTCATGGGGGCAACATGGTGCAACATCTCTGTCATGTCCAAAAGACATTGTTTTTCAGTGGGTCTCTCTGACCTCTGGCTCTTACAATCTTCTTCAGTAATGGTTCTTTCACCCCTTCTTCATAATGTCCCTGAGACTTGCGTGTAGCAGTTGTATTTATTATAAATGTCCTATTTGGGGGTGGACACTCCACCGTCATGTTTTTCTTCTATACATTGACTAGCTATGGTTCTTTGTGACAACTTCTGTTTACTGCAAGAAGAAACTTTCTTTAGCTTGGCAAGGTGGTGCATGCCTTTACCCCAGGACTCTGGAGACAGAGGCAGGTGGATCTCTGTAAGTTCAAGGCTAGCTCGGTCTACATAGCAAGTTCAAGTTTAAAGCTAGCCTGGTCTATATAGGGAGACTTTGTCTAAACAAAATAAGAAAAAGGAAAGGGAAGAAAAGGGAAAAAAGAAACCTCTGTGAAACACTAATTCATGATTATCAGAATAAGTATTGAAGTAGTGGGATACTACAAAATGGCAGCAGTAACTGGTTGTCCTCTAGGGACTGTAAACTCTCCTCAGTCATGTGTTCTTGTCTAGGTTAGCAGTACAAGGCATAAGTTTCTGCCTATTTAGCAGACCTTAAGTCCAATCAGACACAATTGATTACTCCAACATCTTAGTGCGGCTATTGCACTATTGGCTGTATCTAGCCTGGCCGATTGCTATTGTAGTTTGCAGTATTTATAGCAAAGTTGGTCTGTGATGACTCTTCTCCCCTTCCAGCTTGCATAGCACCTGCCAATACCAGGAGAGTTAGGATTTGCTGATTCCATTTATGAAATACAGCATCCAGGCCAATATTTTATTAATATCATTTTTCCTTCTTCTTAAGAATTCCTTATGACCACATCCAATCTTTTGCTGTACAGAAGATCTCTTAAGTGTTCATGTCACTAGTGAAATTTAATGTTAAAATAACTTCTGGCTACAATGGCTGCCTTCGATTCAATCATAAAATCCCATTCTTGCCAAATTTGGTTTAACCTTTATGTATTGCTAGTACTAGAAAAATCTATGTAAATGTATTGTTGCTCTCATTCTTATGAATGGTGAAAACACTAAATTTAAATTTAAGTAATGATAACATATTTTTTTTTATTTTCATGGTTTCTCAAGTGTTAGGTTATAAGATTTTTGTTTTCGAATCTTGGTTTTGGAGAGTAGGAGGTCAGCAGAAAAATAGTTAATAAATGATTCCAACGTGATCAGCAAACGACTTATGAAAGATTTATTTTTTTTGTCGTTTTAATTGCTTTTAGATTTATTTATTTTATTTTATGTGTGTGAATGTTTTGTTTGCCTGTGTACCACATGTGTGCTTGGGTCTGAGGGAAGTCAGAAGAGGGCCTCAGAGTTCCTGAAACTGGAGTTTCTGACAGTTATGAGTTACCATATGGGTTCTAGGAGCCAAACCCAGGTCCTCAGCAAGAGCAAGTGTTCTTAATCACCCATATTTCCATCCTTGAAGATTACTTTAACCATTTTTTCTTATTAATGTTAGAAAATGATATTTTTTTGGAATTTTTCTGATACTATATTTATGATACTATAGTGGTATATTATTTGTGTTTTAATATAAAGATCAGAGGGCAAAGCAGCCATACTAGTCAGCCATACATGCCAGGAAGTGGAGGCTTTTAATCCCAGGACTGGAGAAACAGAGGCAGACAGATCTGTGTGAGTTCAAGGCCACCCTGGGCTACACAAGATTAAATCTGTCAAAACGAGAAACAGAGCTCACACAAAGGTGATCCTAGCACTTGGGATCACACACCTTTAATCCCAGCACTCGAAAGGTGGAGACAGGAGTGGAATGACTGGGCAGAGAGAGGAAGATAAAGGGAAGAGAGGGGAATTCAGTAGGTTGGTGGAGAACATTGTAGGATCACCCCTTTGTCTGTACCTTGGTAGAGGTGAGATCTCTCTAGTGGCTGGTTGCTTTGCTTTTCTGATCTACAGCTTGAACCCCAATATCTGTCTCTGGGATTTTATTATGCGTGCTAAATGATACTGGCCATTTATTTTTATTTTTATTGTTCTAATTCTTTTGTGATATTTGTTTGTGACGTGTGTGTGTGTGTGTGTGTGTGTGTGTGTGTGTGAATAGTAGTGCATGCATGGAGGTCAGTAGAAAATATCTGGGGTCATTTCTTTCTCCTTTCAGCACGTGGGTCCTGGATATCAATCCCATGTCCTCAGGCTTAGTGGCAGGAGCCCTAATCCATGGAGCTACCTTGCCCATCTTGCTATTCAGTTTTAGACAAATAGGAAATTTGCGTATAGTTTCACGATCCTCCTCAGATTTATTTTTGCAAGCAGAGGAGGTTCCTGGAATCAGCTTTTCTGCTTTTTAGTCTGATTTACAAAAAGCTTTTCCAGTGCTTTCTCAAATCCTCCTTGGTGGCCGACCCTCACGTGGCTCATGACGACATGTGACTGAGCAAGGGCTGATGAACAGGCGGATGTGAAAGTTCTCTTTTTCTCTCAGCCCAAACTCCAGGTTCTCTTGATGCAAATGTGATGCACATGATTAGAGTGATATCATTTTATTAAAACGCCTCTTATAATCTGCCTCTAAAAGGCCTTCTGTTTCCATTACAGCTAGGTTATGGATGCTAAATAGTTCAGCAAATTGGGTTGTTGAAGCACAGCTGCCATGCATTATTCATTAAGCATCTCTTTCACAAATCATAGCTGTCTGTTACCTAAGCCTGCAATCCCAGCAGCACCACTTCCTGGGGAGTTGGCTTCTTTTGTGAGCCAAGAAATGGAACCACAGGCACAACCATCAGGCGACACTTGGTTACACTGTTGTCTTTGAAATGTAGAGCACGATGGGGAAAGGGTTTAATTAATGTTCTCCAGTAATATGTCTGTTTATAAAGAAATAATGTACTATAAAATTAAGCTACGTATAGTGAATGTATCTCCTAATGGCAAAGCTGGCATTTTAAGTGATCCGTAAATCACTTAAATATTAAGACTTTTCTTGAACAAGGTAATAAAAGG